>NC_092876.1:202509111-203152630 GCF_028372415.1 Notamacropus eugenii | reverse complement strand
TAATTAATTCATGAAATGTTGTAATGATTAAAACTTTCCTCAGAATGTACTACTCAGTGAGGCTATGTGAAATCATTCTCACTTGAATGTAAATTTTTCTGAGTTGTCTAAAATAAGGAATGAGGCCTAGTGGCAAGGTTTGGAGTCAGAAAAAATGACTTGAGAGTGACTGACATGTCAAGCTTGACCTTGCCTGTTGGAATGGTCAGAAATCAAACGGCCATTTGGAGTATTCCAAAATAGATCTGAGGTTCAAATTCAGTAGGGAACTTTGTAATGGGGTTTGGAAATCAAAGTATATTTGTCAAGGCCCACTTCCTAGCACCAAAAAAGTAGCACAGAAGTATTCTGTCAATTAGACTGCAATTCCTCCACACCATCTTATCAGGGAGGAAGGCAGAAGAGGGAAAGGAAGAAATAGAAGGAAATGAAAAGCCCAAAGAACCCTAAACTAGTTTTTCAGTTTCCAAAGACTAAATCATAAATGAATTTTTTCCAAGGAAAAACCTGTATCCTGGGTCTTGCTTAAGCACATAGATATGATAGTGATGTGGACACCAATGGTGCCCTATAAGGGTCAGTAAGGCTCACTTTCCCAGGCTCTCTGAGGGAGTTTGAGGCTCAGTCTATAACCTGTAACTTGAGGGTATCCTAATGCCCTTTCCCCCTTATCTTGAAATACCATGCAATTTGTACCAAAAGAATTGCTTTTGTCCCCCTTATCCTATTTTCCCTATCCTGTCATTCATCTTCCTCATCCTGTGTCATGTCTTTTCCTTATCTTTACCTCGTTTGTATTTTTCCTGTCGCTAAAATCTGCAATCCCCATAAGAAACTCCAAAATTACACCATCATGCTATAGGTTGTATTGCTTTCTCTCTATATAAGTCTGGTTCTTTTCCTGTATCAGTGGCTTTGTTTAGCTCTTTGCTAAATCTCAGGCCCTCTGCCTTCATGGCGACAAAACTCCTATTGGCTAAAGAAGTTTAAGTGAATTTTTTCAAATCTGAACCAGCTCTCCCAAATCTGATCCCTCAACAATAGCTCAAGCCCAAAACACATTTATAAATTCTCATATTCTCCCAAAACATTTTAGTTTTCAGAGAAGGAAAACTTACACTTGGTTGGTTTTAGGGTAGGAATGCTTGCTAGAAGAAATGACGCAGGCAATATATTAAAGCAGTTAAGGAAAATCAGACAGCAGAGAGGGTGGAGGAAGTACTCAAGGCAAAGTAGCAGCTACATGTAGAAGTAGATTTAGAGTGCTAGACCTAGAGTCAGAAAAACTGAGACTGAATCCAGCTTACCAGCTGTATGTCTCTTCTTTTCCCCAAGGCAAAGCCTTTCACCTGCACAAATAATCGGATTTCATCCTGTCTTGTCTAACAGATTCCTCCTTTTATCATCTCTGCATTTTCACTTATTTTCATCCTTTCCCAGGCTGCTTCTTTCCTGCCTGCAAACATGCCTATGTCTCCTCCATTCTCGAAAAACCCTCACTTGATCCATCCATCCTCACCAGCTTTCATTCTACATCTCTCCTCCTCTTTTTGGTTAAATTCCTTGAAAAGGCCATCTATAATTGCTGCTTCTACTTCCTTTCTTCTCACTCCCTTCTTGACCCTTTACTGTCCAACTTCTGACCTCATCATTCAACTGAAACTGCATTGCCAAATTGAGAGTCTTTTTCTCATTCCTCATTCTTCTTAACCTCTTGACAGCCTTTGCTCACCTTCTTCTTGATATTCTCATCTCTATAGATTTCTGTGGCACTGTTCTCTCTTGGTTCTCATCCTGCCTATCCAGACATTCCTTCTCAGTCTCCTTGACTAGATCTTCATTCAAATCACGCCCATTATTGATGGATGTTTCACAGGGCTCTAATCTGGCACCTCTTTTTTTCTGCATCTGTATTATTTCTCTTAGTGATCTCATCAGAGCCTGTGGATTTAATTTTCATCTCTACACAGTTAATTCTCAGATCTGCTTATTTAGGTCTAATCTCTCTCCTAACCTCCAGACTTTCATAACTGCCTATTAGACATCTCAAACTAGATATCTCATAGACATCTTAAAATCAACATGTCCAACATTGAACTCATTTTCTTTCCCTTCAAATTTCCCCTTCTGAACTTCGTTGGTGCTGTTAAGTACCATCATCCTCCCGGTTACCCTCTCACAATTTAGGCATTGTCTTCAAGTGTTCACTCTGTCACACCTCACTGTCCCATATCCAATCTATTGCCAATTCCTTTTGATTTTGCCTTTGTAACATCTCCCTTACATCTCCCTTCTTGTTTCTAACACTGCACCACTCTATTGCAGGCCTTTATCATCTTACAGCTAAACTGTTGAAATAGCCTTCTGATTGGTCTCCATAGCCAAGTCACTCCCCACTCTAGTCTATCTTTTACTCAGTTGTCCAACTGATCTTCTTAAGATGCAAGTCTGCATGTTGCTTCCTCCTCCTGTAAATTGCAGGGCTCCATTGTTATCCCCAGAACCAAATATAAAATCCTTTGTTTGCCTTTTAAAGTCTTTCATAATCTGTCTCTTTCCTACTTTTGCAGGCTTCTTATACCTTACTCCATCCCATGTACTCTTTCATGCACTAACAGAAGTCCCTTTGCAGTTCTTCCATCTCCCAGCTTTGGGTACTTTCACTGGCTGTCTCCCAAGCATGGAATTCTTTTCCTTCTCATCTCCAAACTAGGAAAAGTCTTTAAACTCAGTTTCCTCATCTGTAAAATGGAGATAATAGCACCAAACTTACCAGGATTGTGGTGAAGATAAAATGATATAATGTCAATAAGGCACAAATGTAATGCACTACATAATGCTGTTTTTATATTTTCATTCGTTCATTTATTGGTTTATTTACTTATTATGATGCTTACTTCAGGGTCTCACACACTATTCTATTATAGTTAGATGACAAAGTGGATAGAGTAATAAGCCTGAAGTCAGAAAGAGCAGAGTTCAAATTGTGCTGCAGACAGTTACTAGCTTTGTGACCTTGGAGAAGTCACTCTACCTGTCTCCATTTCCTCATCTGTAAAATGGGGATAGTAATCGCTATCTAGGATTGTTGTGAAGTTGTTGTGAGATAGATTTGTGAAGAGTTTTACAAACATTAAAGCACTGTTTAATTATTATTGATATTTTTACTAGAGTATCTCAGCTGTTCTTGTTTTCAGTTGTTTCAGTCATGTCCAGCTCTTCATCATCACTTGAGGTTTTCTTGGCAAAGACATTGGAGTGGTTTGCCATTTCCTTTTCTAGCTCATTTTAAAGATGAGGACCTGAAGTAAACAGGATTAAGGGGTTTTTCCAGAGTCATCCAGTTAGCAATTGTCTGAGGCCAGATTTGATCTCAAGAAGATGTCTTCCTGGCTTCAGAGCCAGCGCTCTGTTCGTTGCACCAACTCGCTGCCCCCAGTAGTGTGTACTACATCCAGTGGTGGATGTGCCTTAAATCCATAGACTGTTCCTGGAAACCAAGCACTAATTTCAGTTTGAAGGAACAAAATCATCAGCTATTTGTTTTGTTGTATCTTTTTCTTCCTTTCTTTTCCTCCTAGAAACTCACTAAGGTAAGTTGCAGAGAAGAAGGCAATCTGCATTGGTAGAGAGAGTTCTTTACCAGGAGCTCTCTACACTGATGAAATCCTGGATCCAGTTTTTGGGGTTGTTGGCTTCTTTTCAGAGGAAAGAAATTTGACCTCTCTGTGCCCCTGACCAGCTCTCTGCAGCAGAATCCATAGCTGACCAGCATTGATTAGCAGAGGGAGTATCCTTACTGAACATTTTTTACACTGATGAAAGCACAAGTGAAGTTTTAAAAAAAAGTGAACCAATAACCCTGTCTTTGTCTATAATCATCAAAGCATTTGTGATTATTCAATAAATTTTAAATGTTTTGCCATAAATCAGGATAACAGGAAAAATCTATGGACATCAAGAATTTTTCCTTCATCCTGTCTGTATGTCTGTGTGTAATTCTTGTAAAGAGGATCAGTTTGAAGGGCAATAGAAAACAATTTTTTAGAGGAGAATTTATGGAGATTCTTTTAGAAACTGCTGATACTAGCAGTTTAGACAAACCATTAGTCTGAATGGAGTGCAGTATAAAAAGGCTCCAATTCTGCCTTCTTCGCCCATTCCCACATGTACCTTATCTTCTGAGGACCAGTGAAAGAGACATGATAGATTTTAAAAGAGCATTCTGATATTTGCTTATTTTTTTATTTCTCTGCTTTTTATATTTATGCTGTAAATCCCATTTAAAAACTGACTTTGTAAAAGGTGAAAATGTTTTTTCGAAGGTATATTAAGTCCTTGTAACACAGTTGGTTTCACTGTTTTGTTTTCCATTTCATAACTGATCAGTTTTCTTAAAAAAAAAAAAAAACACAAAACATTACATGGGCCCCACTACTGCCTGATCATCTCCTGATCTGTTCCCAGGGATAGAAAATATAAACCCCAAGCTATATGACAAATGTGTTTCTGGAGCCATTGAATTCAAACATGCCCCTTTATAGAACTTGGCTTAGAACTCAAATTAGAATTGATCATCCAGTCTCCTCTGGATTCTTGCTGTGGATACCTGTCTATTAGTTGCTCAGTGAATACTCCTGTTAACTTTTGTTGCCAAAGGAATCTGGACTTCCCTGCTTAAATGCCATCCACATGGGAGAAAGGATAATCTTTTGTCTTTTAAAAGTCCTAAGAGGGGAAATCAGAATTAAACACCCTAAAGAACATATCTTTTAATGGTATGATTGAGCATGTTATTTAGCTGCCATGTAGAGAATGTCTTTTTGTCTCAATAAGGTTTCTGCCAATAAAACTCTGTGAGGCTTGAATTCTTCATTGTGTTAAGTGCCTTCTAGGAAGCAAAACTTACAGGATATCCATGGGGTATATGCTTCATTCAAGCATACACTGAACTTTAAATTCCATTTATAATGCTCAACCCCTATAGAAATCCTCCCTTGGTGTTTTCTTGTAGTTTGGTGGTGACCCTGGATTACTGAAGGCTAGTCCTGGAATAGGAAAGCTCTGAGAGGTCTGGCCAAGTTGGAGAGGCTTTGGGCATGGGCACAAGAATGGATAGCAGTCATCTGAAAACCAGGCTGACTAATTTCAGAAAAGCTCATTGGCAGTTTGACCATGAGAGTATGATTTTCCCCACAACAGTTCACAAAGATTATCTCTAGGGGTGGGGAAAGAGGAAGGACTGTGATCATCAGAGAATATCCCAAATATTGATGTAGAAGGAATCTTGGATCCCAAGACTATTTTTTCCTTTTGGTTCCACTTTATTCAAAGACACTCAAAAGATACATATTTCATACCTTGCATATCTTAGTAAAGGTGAGACATGACTATCGCACACTTCTCCAAACCAACCATATAAGTCAGTTCAGTTCCCCAAGGGGAGCTTCATCTCTTAGACCCCTATAGTCACACACCTATTACACATTCAGTTGAATGGCAGTGCCAAGATTGGCTTTGTCTTGGGCCCTCCCTACTTCTGAAGTGCTGCTTTATTCCCCCACTTAAAAGTCTGCATATGCCTTTATGCCTTTGGGTAGCAGAGCTGGTTGAGAATCCTAGATGCATTGGAACATAAATGGAAAGTTCAAATGAAAGAAATTTATGATTTTCTTTCTTCCTGCAAACCCAGCAAATAATAAGTAGGCTTTGTGTATTGTTCAGACACTCTCTAAATTTATAGAATAATTTAAAGATTCTTTTAAAGTATTTTAAAACATGAAAGTGACAACTTTTGTCCTAGCTAGGTCTCTCTTTGAAAACCTTTTCCTTTAACTGTGTGTTCTTTATTAGGAACATTCATCTTTTTGCCAATCAGTGCTGCCAGATAGTTTTAAACTCCATGGTAACAGCATTAACTATTAGCAATACTAGGAATAGCAATAAAAATAATTATTATAATAAATGCCTCCTTGGGAAAAAAATTCTTAACCCCATCAGGAATTTGTTCTCCCTTTTGTCTCCTAGAGGCAAATTATAATAATTGTTTTGTCAGTTGATAGAAGAAATCTCTAACTTCATGCCACATCACCTCAGTGATCTCAACTCTAGCTGCCACTCAGATGTTAAATAACAGCCAGGGAAACAGGCAGGGAATTTATGCCCCCTGGTCCTTTGAGGTAAATGCTAGAGAACAGAATTCTGTGCACTACTCATAGCACTTCTCCAATCCCATAGTGTTCGGAAGTTATTTCAAATAAGAAGACATGGAGAGAATAGGGACTGGGAACATAGGGATTATTGCAGCAACCCAAGAGTAGCTCTTCTGAAGATTTACTGTATCCCCTAAAGGAGATGAGCATCAGTAAAGAATAGGGAAGAAACAAGGTGAAACTGAAAAGGCATATGTCTAAATGTAAAAATGCATAGTGGTATTCTTTGATTTTTCCTTAGTCATTTTATGTTCTATTGAGCTTTGTCCTTTTATTTTTACCTGTATATTTCACAATCATTCAAAGTAACAGATGTCGTGATAATAGTTTGTTCCAAAAGTACACACCTTCATAGTTAGTCATCACAGGTCAAAAATACATACATTGGGAAAGATTTTGGGGAGCTAGAATGAGGAGGATCCCAGATCCTTCCCTAAGTATTCCATTAGGGCTTAAACATACACCACTCTACTAAGGGATAGACAGGATTACCTCCAGACTTCAGTTGTTTAGTCATGTCTGACACTTTGTGACCCCATGGATCATAGCAAGCCAGACCCTTCTGTTCTCCACTATCTCTCAAAGTTTGTCCAAGGACTCTTCCATACAACCCAAAAATCCAAAAACAGCCATTAAAGTCCTTCAGAGATACTGGGATGGACAAGCTGAGGCAAAAGAGAGCTGAGGGCAAAGTTCAGGGGTCCCTTGAAGTCTTTGCAGCAATTCCAACATTTCCTCCCTGCTCGAGCTTGGCTACATCCAATCCCCATCAGGGCCGGACCTTCCCTAAAGATGCAAGAGACTGGCTTTGGGGCATTCCAGAAGGATCCAGAGAAGAACATTCTATCCATTGGAGCAGCACCAGAAGCCAGCCTGAGACTTACCCAAACCCATATGTCTTGTCACCTGAAGCTGACTTTAGAAGGTGTAGCCTCAGAGCATTCCCCAGAGATCTAATTCAACACTGTGGAAAACAGGGGCTCAGGTGGGCCCAGCCCCAATATCTATGAAACCCAGCCCTAGTTCAGCAGGAGAAAAGCAACCTCAAGGGTTTGGGGGGCCAAATCTAGCAGGGGGCCAAGGGCTTCACAAAGATGAGGGAGAAAGGACCTGGGCAAAATTCTGCCAGAAAAGTAGCTTGTTGCAGAAATTTAGCAGGGAATAAACCCTGAGCCCAGTAGCAGGGCAGAAGAACCCATGACGAGCAATAGTCAGGAGAGGGCCCTGAGCCTTATAACAAGAGGGAGCCCCCAGGAAGAGCCTAGAAACAGAAAGACCTCAGGGTTCTTTGAAGGAGGGCCCTAGTCTGAACCTACAGACTCTGCCCACACCATTCAATTGCAGAGCTTGACCCAGTTTCAGCTTCCTCTGCCCATAAACAAACCAAGGAAAACTTCAAAAACAGTAAGGAAATACCTTGGTTTTTGAAAGGGCCAAGGAGTAAACCCCAAGACAACAGAAGCCCTAAAATAGAAACCATCCTGGTAAGGTCTCAGAGGGAAAAAAATGCCTTGGCTACAGAAGTACCTGGAAGAAATAAAACAAGAAATACAGAATGGAAAAGTTAAAGAGAAAAAAATGGCAAGGACCATAGATAGCATAGATGGTGGAAAATTTCATTCTAGAATTGAATGCCCTGATAATGAGATGGGCCAAAAGGAAAATGGCTCAATAAGATAATAAAAAAATATCAAAACAAAACCAAAAATTAGGGTGAACGGGGGAGAGAAGAAAATCTAAAAAGTATGATATCAAAAGTTACTGACCTAGAAAATGTCATACAAGCAAAGACAGTCTATGAATTATTGAATTATCTGAAAACTCTGATCAGAAAAAAGTGTGGGGCGGAGTCAAGATGGTGGAGTACAAAGACACACATACACTAGCTCCGAACCCACAGCCCATAAAATATCTGTAAAAAAGAACTACCAACAAATTCTGGAGAAGCAGAAGCCACAGAACAACGGAGCGGACAAGATTTCTGTTCCAAAGAGCCTGAAAACCTCTAACAAGAGGTCCTTTGTGCTGCAGACCCAGAGCCCAGCCCAGCCCTGCGTTGGCGCACGGCGCCGAGAGGAGCAGATCCGAGCAGGCTTCAGGGACAGAATCTCCAGTGGCTGCACGGGTCCCTCCACCCACAGGTGACAAGGGTCAGTGAGAGGGTCTCTTTGGCGGGTCAAGAGGGGAGTGGAGTGCCCCCATAACTCAGGCCCCCTTGGGAGGCAGCAGCAGAGTGGGAGCAAACCAGGGCTCCCCAAGCAGGCAGGAGCCTGGATCCATTGTTGAAGGTCTCTGCATAAACCCCCTGAGGGAACTGAGCCCCGTGTGTGTGTGTGTGTGTGTGTGTGTGTGTGTGTGTGTGTGTGTGTGTGTGTGGCGGCCCTGCCCTGACCTGAGCACCTGAACATAATCTCACACTGAATAGCAGCCCTGCCCCCGCCAAAAGCCCTGAGGCTGGGAAGCAGCATTTGAATCTCAGACCCCAAGTGCTGGCTGGGAGGATCTGGAGGGGAAGTGGGTGTGAAGAGAATACCCAGAAGTCAAGTCACTGACTGGGAAAATGCCCAGAAAAGGGAAAAAAAATAAGACTATAGAAGGTTACTTTCTTGGTGAACAGGCATTTCCTCCCTTCCTTTCTGATGAGGAAGAACAATGCTTACCATCAGGGAAAGACATAGAAGTCAAGGCTTCTATATCCCAAACATCCAAAATAAATATTCAATGAGCCCAGGCCATGGAAGAGCCCAAAAAGGATTTTGAAAATCAAGTTAGAGATGTGGAGGAAAAATTGGGAAGAGAAATGAGAGAAATGCAAGCAAAGTATGAATAACAAATAAACACCCTGCTAAAGGAGACCCAAAATAATGCTGAAGAAAATAACACCCTGAAAAATAGGCTAACTCAATTGGCAAAAGAGGTTCAAAAAGCCAATGAGGAGAAGAATGCTTTCAAAAGCAGAATTAGCCAAATGGAAAAGGAGCTTCAAAATCTCACTGAAGAAAATAGTTCTTTCAAAATTAGAATGGAACAGATGGAGGCTAATGACTTTATGAGAAACCAAGAAATCACAAAACAAAACCAAAACAATGAAAAAATGGAAGATAATGTGAAATATCTCATTGGAAAAACAACTGACCTGGAAAATAGATCCAGGAGAGACAATTTAAAAATTATGGGACTACCTGAAAGCCATGATCAAAAAAAGAGCCTAGATATCATCTTTCATGAAATTATCAAGGAAAATTGCCCTGAGATTCTAGAACCAGAGGGCAAAATAAATATTGAAAGAATCCACCAATCACTTCCTGAAAGAGATCCAGAAAGAGAAACTCCTAGGAACATTGTGGCCAAATTCCAGAGTTCCCAGGTCAAGGAGAAAATGTTGCAAGCAGCTAGAAAGAAACAATTCAAGTATTGTGAAAACACAATCAGGATAACACAAGATCTAGCAGCTTCTACATTAAGGGATCAAAGGGCATGGAATAGGATATTCCAGAAGTCAAAGGAACTAGGACTAAAACCAAGAATCACCTACCCAGCAAAACTGAGTATAATACTTCAGGGGAAAAAATGGTCTTTCAATGAAATAGAGGACTTTCAAGCATTCTTGATGAAAAGACCAAAGCTGAAAAGAAAATTTGACTTTCAAACACAAGAATCAAGAGAAGCATGAAAAGGTAAACAGCAAAGAGAAGTCATAAGGGACTTACTAAAGCTGAACTGTTTACATTCCTACATGGAAAGACAATATTTGTAACTCTTGAAACTTTTCAGTATCTGGGTAGTTGGTGGGATTACACACACACACACACACACACACACACACACACACACAGAGTGCACAGAGTGAATTGAAGAGGATGGGATCACATCTTAAAAAAATGAAAGCAAGCAGTGAGAGAGAAATATATTGGGAGGAGAAAGGGAGAAATGGAATGGGGCAAATTATCTCTCATAAAAGAGGCAAGCAAAAGACTTATCAGTGGAGGGATAAAGAGGGGAGGTGAGAGGAAAACATGAAGTTTACTCTCATCACATTCCACTAAAGGAAGGAATAAAATGCACACTCATTTTGGTATGAAAACCTATCTTACAATACAGGAAAGTGGGGGAGAAGGGGATAAGCAGGGTGGGGGCGATGATGGAAGGGAGGGCATGGAGAGTAGGGAGCAATTTGAGGTCAACACTCATGGGGAGGGACAGGATCAAAAGAGAGAATAGAAGCAATGGGGGTCAGGATAGGATGGAGGGAAATATAGTTAGTCTTTCACAACACGACTATTATGGAAGTCATTTGCAAAACTACACAGATTTGGCCTATATTGAATTGCTTGCCTTCCAAAGGGAAGGGGTGGGGAGGGAGGGAGGAAAAGAAGTTGGAACTCAAAGTTTTAGGAACAACTGTCGAGTATTGTTCTTGCCACTAGGAAATAAGAAATACAGGTAAAAGGATATAGAAAGTTATTTGGCCCTCCAGGACAAAAGAGAAGATAGAGACAAGGGCAGAGAGGGATGATAGAAGAGAGAGCAGATTGGTGATAGGGGCAATTAGAATGCTTGGTGTTTTGGGGTGAGGGGAGGGGACAAAAAAGGGAGAAAATTTGGAACCCAAAATTTTTTTTAAATGAATGTTAAAAGTTAAATAAATAAAAAAAAGGAAAAAAAGTGTGAACATCACATCTCAGGAAATTATAAATAAAAATTGCTCAGAGCTCTTGAAACTATAGGGCAAAGTGAAAATAGAAAGAATCTAGTGGTCACTTTTGTAAAGAAATACCAAATAAAAACTCCCAGGAACGTTATAACCAAAATTCAGAGTATCTAGATCGAAGAAAAAAATACTCCATTCAGGCAATAAATAAATAAAAGAGGGAGAATTCAGATATAAAGGAGGTATATTAAGAATTATATAAGACTTAGTATACAGTTACCTCTATAAAGAGGAGAGAATGAAAAGCAGTATTTCAAACTGTAAGAGAGAAAGGTTTATAATGATAATCTATCTGGCAAAGCGAAATATAATACTACAGGGAAGGAAAAGGATCTTTAATGGAATAGGAGGTTTTCAAACATTTCTAATAAAAAAACCAACATTGAGTACACATTTGCAAATGCAGATTCCAAGAGAAACAAAAATTTATACATTTATAGAACTGAAAGAGAATATGTAGGGATGAAGTTTTACATGTTGAGGGGACAAGTAACAAATTTATTTTCAGAACCCTAATCTCTTTAAAAGTCATAGAAAAAGTCACAGAGGCTCTGTGAGTGGTTTTATTCTGTTTTAATGCTTTTAGGAGAAGATAAAAATAAGAGGGGATAGATACATATACCGAGGAGGAAAGGAGGAAGAACAGGAAATAAATCACAATTGCACAATAGAGATACATGAGATGAAGAATATTTGCAACTTGGTTGTTCCATCACACGCCATCATACTGGCAATGAGAACAAAGATGAAAATGACAAATGTTGAAGGGCAGTGACAATACAGGTAAACTCATCAATGTACCATTGGTGTAAATTGACCCAGGCATTGTGCAAAGCAGTTTGGAATTCTGATCAATGCATTAATAAAGCAAATTCAAAAGAATGAAGATGAAACATGCCACTCATCTCCTGACAGAGAGGTAATAACCTTAATATGCAAAAATAAACATATATTTTAACATGGCTAATATAGGAAGTTGTTTTGCCAGAGATTTTTAAACATACTTCATTTTTTGGGGGGATGAGTAGTGAGACAAATTAGTACATACACATATACATAGTTTGAAAAATAAAGATGATAATCCATAAAAAGAATCAAATAAAAGTAGATAATTGGGTATGTTTGACTATAAAATAACATTTTGATCGCTAAACTTTTCAACCATTTTTGTTTTCATCTCTGTTTCTGGTTTTGTTTTAAATTATTTGCTTCTGAAAATCTTAAGGGAAATTTTACAGACATTCAACTCTTGATGGGTAGCCTAGTCCCTCCAAGTCGGATAAATAGATGTTCTTTGTCTTATCTTAAGGACCATGTCCACCTCTCTGCAAATAAACAATATGAAGGAGAAAAAAATAAACTACAGTTATGCTTACCATAAATTAACAAATTATTCTACCAGCATGATGAGGACATGTGATATATTAGATCTTAAAGCACTCTGTTTCAGAGAAATCAATGGAATTTTTCACATTATCCATTCTACAAAATGACACAGGATCAATGTGACTGATAGTTGCTGAGTAAACTCACAAATCAGAGAAATTTTTAAAAAGAAAAAAAGAAAAGAGGAGAAAAATCATACATGTGCTTGCTGGATAGACTCAAAGATGTTTTCTCCCTTTGTAGCAAATGACTCCATTTTGAATAGCCTAATAATAAACAATCAGTTTCTTTTTTCTATGCTTGTCATTATAAAATGGGCCTAATTCAAAGGATTTTTATGACCAGTAAAGATCTTTCTTTCAGCATTTCTTCCTGCATAATTTACTATTATGATAACAAAATAATGCTAAGGATGATATCACTAGGAACATTCTTATCAAATGTTAACTCTTCATCTGGGAATAACTCCTGTGTGGAAAGAGCGTAAGAGCCATTGGTGTCTCTTGCCTTTGAGTTAGAAATGTGCAGCTTCACTCTAGTTTCTGAGTTCCCACTTTTGACTATTCTTTGGGACATTTATGAATAGCTGTGCAGTGAATAACCAATAGTCCAGCAGTTTGCTGTGAGTGACGACTGAAGATTTAACTACCACTCAACAGGTAGAGAACATGGCTACAGGAACTGTTTGCAGTCAAGTTTTCAAGTGAAAATTCTCAGGTAAAGTCATCATATTGTCTTTTTGACCTTACAGTACACTAACATTGAGGCAACAGAGTTAGGGAAAGAATGCTGGTCTTGGAGTCTGGAGAGATCTGGATTGGAATGCCACTTCTGATACTGGCTATGTGAATTTAGCCAAGCAGCTTTCCATCCCTGAGCCTCATTTTCTTTACCTATAAAATAAGAATGACAATAATGCCAATAATATCTTAGTATAGTGATTAGAGAACCAACTTTATAGTCAGGAAGCCTTGGCATCAAGTATCATCTAGCTATGTATGGCAACTCACTTAACTTTAATTTAATTTAAGACGATCTGTTGCAGAGTGCTGCAACAGATGGAGCTCCATGCCCAGGGTCAGGAAGACCTAAGTTCAAATCCAGTCTCATATACTTCCCAGCTATGAGACATCAGACAAGTCACTTGAAGTCTTTTTGCCTTAGTTTCCTCATCTGTAAAATGGGATAATAATGCTTACCACTCAGGGATGTTGTGAGGATCAAATGAGATAATAACTAAAAATTGTTTAACATAGTGTCTGGCATATAGTAAACACTACACAAATGTTAGCTATTATTATCCTAGGCATTGGTAGAGGATGGAGTGGCTAGGTGGCACAGTAGATAGAGTTCTTGGCCTGGAGTCAGCAAGACCTGAGTTCACATCTGGCCTCACACACTTACTAGTTGTGTGACCCTGGGCAAGTCACTTAGCCCTGTTTACCTCAGTTTCCTCATCTGTAAAATGAGATGGAGAAAGAAATGGCAAACCATTCCAGTATCTTTGCCAAGAAAACTCCAAATGGGGTCACGAAGATTCGGACACAACTGAAGAATAAAAATAACAAATTGGTAGAGGAGGTGTCTCACCTGGAATTCCTCATGTTGACAAAATCAAAGATCTAGTCCAAGAAAATTACTTTCCTGACACAATTGCTGTGAAAAGTAAATAAGATGTTTGTAAAGAGCACCATATATGTGAACTGTTATCATTTCCTTCCTAGGAACAACTCTTTCAGGAAATCAGGTTAGATTCTTCTATGCTCTGAGAGTTAAAGTGGATTATACTCAATACAAAGGACCAATTTTTATTTCAAAATTGACGTTTTTGTTGGTTGCCACCCCTTAGGCCATTGCCCCACCATTGTTTGGGCTCCCCTCTCTTCCCAATATTATTTGGTTGATGAGTTCAACTCTACAGCTGACCACAAGGTGGCAGAGCTCACGTTCCAAAGAAATACCCAGCCAAACCAGTGCCCAACAAGTGCAGTTGTATATATCCCTTTACCATCTAGTTTTAGGAGATCATTTATAAAGTGCCGTTTCCTCTTCTTCACTGCATTCATAGTTTTCCCTGAACAACAAAGAAGTCTCATTTAGAGGAACTTAGAGGTGGAGTTAGGTTTTGACTGCTTTCAATTCTAAGACTTTTTGTCCCCAAAGGAAATGGATGTGAAAAGTGTATACATTATTGAAGATAGCATTTCAAATGTATGTATGTGTAAACCATTTCAAGTCTGGTTCCACAACAACTTGTTCTATTTCTCCCCATAAACCACCTTCTTATCAACAAAATTCTTGTTATTAATCCCGTAAAGTTTACTTTTACCACTTTAATAATATTATTCAGTTTATTTAACCTCTTACAAAAAGAGATAGTAAGGATAGTTTTATGGAAACCCAGTATCTTTTTTTTTAGGTCTTAGCATTTTAAGATTCAACTAAAAACAAAAATAAAAATTCATTCTCTACATCGAAAATAAATGATTTATAAACTGGGCATTATTACTGCATTTGCATTGGAGATAGATGCTGAACAGATATATCATTATGTGAAGCCTAAACAAGAAAGTTATTTAAAATAGATTAAATGATGTGGAATAAAGCTTCTAAAAGCTGTAATTGAAAGTGTCAGAAACATTAACATTGAAACAAGTAACATTTAATCACAGAGATAATGCAAAAGCATAAATTTTTGCAGGTTGTTTTCTTCAATCAAATTTACATTTTAATATGTCGAGACAGTTCATTATTTGGCTGTCTGGTACCAAACCACGTGTCAAAACTTGTGCATACAAAGACTTAGGTTAGCAATGGGACTTATTCTTCTAAGTGCCAAGAAAATGAAAAGTTAATTAGAAACATCTCTAGATTACATTGGAAAGTTAGTCATTTTAGAATGATGGGCATTCAACCATCTACGTGGTTTTGGTTATTGAAAGGTAAATATTATAATCATCTGTATGAACAAAATAACTGGTCTGAGGGCATCTTAATTCTCCTATAAAATATCCCATTTTACAACTGTCCATAGACCAGATTACTACTCAAGTATTTCTATAACACATTGCAACAGACAATGGGAGAGAGCTTTATAGGGTACTTGGTGAGGGTGTCTTGAAAAGTCAGGGAATTAAAGAGAGGCTTCTAAATTTACATTTGTACTTTGGCTTTATGGTAGCAAATATGTCAATTAAATCACTCCTGAATCTGATTTCATTCAAGAAGCATTGATTAAAAAGTATATGTGCCAGGTTCTATGCTAGACCCTGAGGATATAAGGACAAAAGTTAGTTACTGAAAGTAGAAAGGATTGGGAAGGGCATTTTAGGAATGGTAATAACATGAGCAAATGGTTGGAGTTGGGAATGAGTATGAAATGTTTAGAGAACATAAGCTAGAGGAAACTAGCCTAATTATCACAAAAGGCTAAGGATTTAAGTGGATAGGTAAGGTGGGGACAAATTGTAAAGAACAATGGATGTCAAGATAAGGAGTCTGAATTGATTCCTGTGATAGGGAGCTATTATATATTCTTGAGCTGGGGAACAACATGATAAAAGTGTTTCATAGGGTTTGTTTCCTAATTTTCAAACATTTCATGTTTACATTTATAAAACATTAAAATTCCAATCTATCACCCAATACTAAAAATATTCTTCTGTAGTAATAGTCATCAACAATAAAATGGCTTCAGGACTGTCATTAGTATTCCCAACCTGAAAGAAATTAATAAGAGTATGAAATTAAGCTGAGGGCAAGCAAGAACTTTCAATTAAATGAGAAAGATGTCCCTATCACATACTGTATGTATTCCTAGCACTGTTAGCATCACTAAGACATTAAGTGTGGAAAGGAGACTGAAAATATAGCAGGCTGATGGGTTTTTAGAAAAACTGTCTATAAGATTGATACTTCATTTCCTGAAACATTTGTCTTTCTATGCAAGAACTCATCAATTTTTTTAACTGGCTATTCACTGGCCAAACTTCCTACTTACAAGGATAAAAAGTATTGGCTGTGTATCCGGGCAGGTCAGATACCCTTCCTCTGACTTGAGGGTACACACCTCATCCTTTTTTCCTAGTGTTCCTCAGTTTCATTCCCATTCATTCATTCATTCATCACCCACTTATTAAGTGTCTTCTATATGCAAAGCATTATGATAATACGTTTATCAACAAACAAGTGGTATTTAGAAAGAGTTCTAGATTGGGAATTGGCTCTGAGATTCACCCCAAATTAGCACTAAACTTTGATTTTCCCCTATTTTAGATATCAGCCAATAATCCACAGATTTCTGGAATCAGAAATAATTTCTCTCTTCAGATTAGTAGTGCCCCAGCCTCCTAGTTTAAAATAGGCTATGAACACTGATTCTCAGAGTAAACCTAGATAAATTCTTAGATCAATCCCTAAGAACTGAAGAGTTAGATAAGTATTAGAGTGGAAACTCAAACTCAGATCATCATATGCCAAATTTGCTGTTTTTTGCACTGTAAAACCTTATCTCTCTTATAGTATGAAAGTAGTTGGAAAACAGCTAGACTTACAAAAGCAATTTGGTAACTCTAAATCCAGCTCTGTATTAAGTATAATGTTTTAAAATTCATACAGTATGATTACACACGTATATGCATATATACATTTACACATGCAGTGTATATATACATATAAACATGCAGGAATATGTCTGCATACTTATATAAGTATGTGCACCTATAGGTATACACACATATAAGTTGTTCAGTCATTTCAGTCATGTCCAACTCTTCATAACCTTTGTGTAAATGTATCTCTATTTTTCTATATCTATCCATCCATCTCTCTATCATCTATCTATCTATCTATCTATTTATCTATCTATCTATCTTTCTTTCTATCTATCTATCTATCTATCTATCTATCTATCTATCTATCTATCTGAATTCATAAAATTCCCAAAGGAGTTTAGGATTTGGAAATGACTGAATTGAAACTCATCACCCTAAGGCAATGTGGAGTGTCTTATGGAGAGAAAGGGTTTTTGATCAAGCAGACAGGAAAGTGAAAGCCATGTCCCACTTCAGACCTGGAGATAAAAGGCAACTTAAGAGCTGAAGCTCCAGGAGAATCAAAGGAAAGCAGCTTCTGCCATTATATTGTACTAAGCTTTAAGAGCTTTATAACACTCCAGCTGAAAAAAAAAGCACAATAACACTCCAAATGAAGAGGGTACTCTACTACCCAGCCTAAGCAGGGCTAAAGGTAGAAAAATCCTGCAGCTGCCCATGGAAGAGCAAGCCCAAGAGACCAATGGATCCAGCAGAGATACTTTACCTTGAGAAGAGCCAGAAGTCAAGCAACCTGCCTAGTCCTTTCTAGCAGCCACTGCCCAGTGACTTAGTGGACCTTCCAAAGAAAGGAAGGACATGAAGCCTTGAGATGTGTTGGCCATATGCTTCCCCTCCATATGTGCCTCACCACCATTGTACTTTGTTTTCTCCTTCTTTTATAGCTGAAATATCAATGTGCTTTTATCTTTATCAAGATTAAAACTGTTCTTTCTAAGTATTCAGAAATCTAGATACCTAAGATATATCTCCGGTATGAATCTCTCCAGAGGAGATCAAAGACCTCCAAATGTTCAAACCAAACGAAACTGAATGAAAATGTTCATTGTAGCACTTTTGTGGGAGCAAAGGGCTGTAATCATAGAAGATACCTATCAAGCAGGCACGTAAATAAATGTTAGTGCATAAGTGTGTCATAAGAAGTGATGATGGAAGAATTCAGATAAATTGATGCAAAGTGAAGCAAGCAAAGCGAGAAAAATAATTTGCAAAATAATTAGGACAATATAAATAGAAAGAACAATAAAAGGAAACTGAATAATGTGCAACTATAGCGACCAAAGTTGGCTCTGGAGAAGAAACAGTAACTTTTACAACACAAAAACATTCAATTGGCTTCATTTTCTTGCTTTTTATGTGGGTGAGTATTTTTACCTCAGGAATCAGCAAACACTACAAATCAAAGCTTCATTTATTGTTCTCTTAATGGTCTTGTCCTAAGAAAGTGATGGAGAAAGTGCTAATAATGTTGATTAAACTTACAAATATGTCATGCACACTTTTCCCCCCTTCTCAAAGAGGGATTATTAAACATGTACCACAACACTGCTGACTCTACCTTGGCACACTGGGGCTTGGTAAGTGAGCTTTTACATTAACGTGTCTGTAACTGGAGAGGCTAGCCATTTCACATCATTTTGTCTCTTCTCTTTCCTCTCTTTTTTTTTTTTTCAGGTCCACCTTATATATCAACTTCCTCCATTAGAATGTAAGCTCTTTGAGGAGATAGGCTTACTTGACTTATTATGCTTAGTAAATTGTCTGTCTGTCTATTTAATCTATCTGTCTTATTGTTTTCAGTTATATCTGACCCTTCATGACACTTGGGGTTTTCTTGGGAAAGATACTGGAATGGCTTGTCATTTCCTTATCAACTCATTTTACAGATGAGGAAACAGAGGCAAATGGTGTGAAGTGACTTGCCCAGGGTCACACAGCTAGTAAATGTCTGAAGCTGGATTTGAACTCAGGTCTTCTTGACTCCAGGGCTGGCACTCCCGTCTATTGCTCCACTTAGCTGCCCATATGTTTATTTACCTATCATCTATTTTCTGATTTTCAAGTTCTCTTGAGGCTTTATTTAAGATTCTCTTCAAGAAACTTATCAGAGGAAGTTGTTCTTTAGAATATCAAAGGGGAGAGGTGGAGATAAGATGGTGGAGCTCTAGCTCTCCCCCCATAGCCTATAAAATACCTGTAAAAAATGACTCTAAACAAATTCTAGAGCAGCAGAAACCACAAAATGACAGAATGAAACAGATTTCCAGCCAAAGACAGCCTGGAAGGCTGACAGGAAAGGTCGCTTGCACCAGGTTGAGTGCAGTCCAGTCTGGGTCATGTGGCATGGACAGGACTGGAGCAAACTTCAGGGCACAGAATCACAGGTACCAGCCATGGTTCCCAGATTTTTCAACCCACAAATGGCAAAGACAGTTTCAAAGGTTAGTAAGAAAGCTCTTTCACATAGATAAGAGGGGAGCATGAGTCTAGCTCCAGCCTCAGCCCCAGGGCACTGGCAGCCACTGCAGCAGCAGCATACACTATTGGAACCCTCAGCCTAAAGACTTTGGGGAAATTGAGCAGCAGATCTGGGTCTCAGTCCTAAGCAGGGGTCCTGGGGTGAGGAGGAGCACTGGTGTGACAGAACTGGTGGCGGCAATGGAGAGGGAATCCTACTTGCAGTTCCAGGGCAGAAAAAAGTGCTTTTAGGTGCTTACAGACCAGGGTCAAGGCCAGGAGAAGAGTAAACTCCTCTCCCTTGATTGGGCCACCTTGAAGGAACTGAGAACTTAGAGGTCCCTAGAGATATCTCAGAGAACAGCTGCACAAAACCTCTGAAGCCTAAGGTAGTATACCCTCCATTTGACAAAGGACTCAAAAATCAAGTAATTGGCTGGGAAAATACCCCCAAAAGGGGAAAAAATAAGATGGTAGAAGGTTACTTTCTTGGTGAAAAGTTATTTTTTTCCATCATTTTGGATGAGGAAGAATAAAGCATACCATCAGAGGAAGACATCAAAGTCAAGGTTTCTACATCCAACACCTCAAAAAAAAATATGCAATGGTCTCAGGTTATGGAAGAGCTCAAAAAGGATTTTGAAAATCAAGTAAGGGAGGGGAGGGAAAAATTGGGAAGAGAAATGAAAGTGATGTAAGAAAATCATGAAAAGTGAGTCAACAGCTTGCTAAAGGAGACCCAAAAAATGCTGAAGAAAATAACACCTTTAAAAACAGACTAAACCAACTGGCAAAAGAGGTACAAAAAGCCAAGGAGGAGAAGAATGCTTTAAAAAACAGGATTGGCCAAATGGAAAAGGAGGCTCAAAAGCTCACTGAAGAAAATAGTTCTTTAAAATCTAGAATGTAGAAGATGGAAGCTAATGACTTTATGAGAAACCAAGAAATTATGAAACAAAACTAAAAGAATGAAATAATAGAAGACAATGTGAAATATCTCACTGGAAAAACAACCAACCTGGAAAATTGATCCAGGAGAGATAATTTGAAAATTATTGGTTTACCTGAAAACCCAGATCAGAAAAAAAGAGCCTAGAGTGCTTCCCCCACAGCCCACAAAATACCTGTAAAAAATGACTCTCAACAAATTCTAGAGCAGCAGAAGTCACAGAACAACAGAGTGAAAGAGGTTTCCAGACAAAGGTGACCTGGAAGGCCAACAGGAAAGGTCTATCCACTGAGCAGAGAGTGGAGATCAGCCCTGGCCATGTGGCACTGGGAGGAACAGGACCTGAACAGACCTCCAAGGCTGGGAGGGTCCCAGATCCCTCAACCCACAAACGACGAAGAAAACTCCAAAGGTCAGTGTGGGAGGGCTTTCATAGCTGGGCAAGAGGGGAGCAGGATCCCCATAGCACTGGCCTCAGGCAGTGTCAGAGGCAGCGGCAGCAGCAGCAGCAGTGGGTGGCGAGTGGATAAAGTGGCTGCAGAAGCAGCCTGGGTCCATTGTCCAGGCAGCTTACCTTAAAGCCTATGGGAGAACTAAGCAGCTGATCTGAACCTCAGCCCTCAATCCCCACCCAAAGCCCTTGAGGAAATTGAGCAGCTGGTCTGAATCTCAGCCCTGAGCACAGTACTGGGGGGAGGAGGAGACTAGGAGCCTCCTCTTAACAAAGGATTCAGAAGTCAAGTAACTGGCTGGGAAAATGCCCAAAAAAGGGAAAAAAATAAGATCTTAGAAGGTTACTTTCTTGGTGAACAGATGTCTCCTTCCATTCTTTCAGGTGAGGAAGAACAAAGCATACTGTAAGAGAAAGTCAAGGCTTCTGCATCCAGTACTTCCAAAATGAATATGAAATGGGCTCAGGACATAGAAGAGCTTGAAAAGCAAGTCAACAGCTTGCTAAAGGAGAATCAAAAATGCTGAGAAAAATAACACCTTTAAAAATAGGCTAACTCAATTAGAAAAAGAGGTCCAAAAAGCCAATGAGGAGAAGGAGGCTTTAAAAAGCTGAATAATCCAAATGGAAAAGAAAGTTCAAAAACTCACTGAACAAAATAGTTCTTTAAAAGACAGAGTTGTGGTCAGGGAAGCTAATAATTATGAGATAAACCAAGAAGTTACAAAACAAAACCAAAAGTTTGAAAAAATAGAAGATAATGTGTAATATCTCCTTGGAAAAAAACTGACCTGGAAAACATATCCAGGAAAGACAATTTAAAAATTATGGGGCTTCCTGAAAGCCATGATCATAAAAAGAGCCTAAACATTATATTTCATGAAATTATAAAGGAAAACTGCCCTGATATCCTAGAACCAGAGGGCAACATAAATATTGAAAGAATCCACCAATCACCTCCTGAAAGAGACCCCAAAAGAGAAACTTCTAGGTATATTGTGGCCAAATTTCAGAGTTCCCAGGTCAAGGAGAAAATATTTCAAGCAGCTAGAGAGAAACAATTTGAGTATTGTGGAAATACAATCAAGATAACACAGGATCTGGCAGCTTCTACATTAAAGTATCAAAGGGCTTGGAATAGGATATTCCAGAAGTCAAAGGAACTGGGATTAAAACCAAAAATCACTTACACATCAAAATTAAGTATAATACTTCAAGGGAATAAATATGATATAGAGGACTTTCAAGCATTCATGATGAAAAGACCAGAACTGAAGAGAAAATTTGACTTTCAAACACAAGAATCAAGAGAAGCATGAAATGGAGAACAGGAAAGAGAAATCATAAAGGACTTTCTAAAGCTGAACTGTTTGCATTCCTACATGGAAAGATAATATTTATAACTCTTGAGGCTTTTCTCAGTATTTGGGTAGGTGGAGGGATTATACATACACATACACACACATATAGACAGAGAGTACAGGTTGAGTTGAATCAGAAGAGATGATATCCATAAAAAAATAAAATTAAGAGGTGAGAGAGAAAAATATTGGGGGGAGAAATGGAGAAATGGAATGGGGCAGGCTATTACTCAGAAAAGAGGTAAGAAAAATCTTGTTCAATGGAGGAGAAAAGGGAGGAGGTGAAAAGGGAAAAGTGAAGCTTACTCTCATAACATATGGCTTAAGGAGGGAATATCACGCTTACTAAATTTGGTATGAAAATCTATCTTACACTATGGGAAAGTAGAGGAGAAGGGGACAAGTGGGGTGAGGGGATGATAGAAGGGAGGGCAAATGGGAGAATGGAGTAACTTGAAGTAAACACTTTTGGGAAGGGACAAAGTGAAATGAGAGAATAGGAAAAAAGGGAGGGGCAGGGTAGGATGGAGGGCAATATAGCTAGTCTTACACAATATGATTTTTATGGAAGTCTTTTGCAAAACAACATATATATAGCTTGTATTGAATTGCTTGCCTTCTCAGTGGGGATGGGGAGGGAGGGAGAGAAGTGGGAGTTCAAAGTATTAGAAACAAATGTTGAAAATTATTATTGCATATAACTGGGAAATAAGAAACATAGGTAATGGGGAATAGAAATTTATCTTGCCCTACAAGAAAAGAGAGAAGATGGGGATAAGGAAAGGGTGGGGTGTGATAGAAGGGAGGGTACATTGAGGGAAGGGGTAATCAGAATGCTAGATATTATAGGGTAGGGGGAAAGAAGAGATGGGGAGAAAAATTGGAATTCAAAATTTTGTGGAAATGAATGTTGAAATCTAAAAATAAATAAATAAAAGTAAAAAAAAAAAAAAACCAGCCTAGACATCATCTTCCAAGAAATTATCATGGAAAATTCCCCTAATATTCTAGAACCAGAGACTAAAATAGAAATGGAAAGAATCCACTGATCACCTCCTAAAAGAGATCCCAAAAGGAAAACTCCTAGGAATATTGTAGCCAAATTCCAGAGTTCCCAGGTGAAGGAGAAAATATTAGAAGCAACCAGAAAGAAACAATTCAAGTATTGTGGAAATACAATCAAGATAACACAGGATTTAGTAGCTTCTACATTAAGTGATTGGAGGGGTTAGAATATGATATTCCAGAGGTCACAGGAGATAGCATTAAAGCCAAGAATCACTTGCCCAGAAAAACTGAGTATAATACTTCAGGGGAAAAAATGGAAATTCAATGAAATAGAGGACTTCTAAGCATTCTTGTTGAAAAAACTAGAAATGAATAGAAAAGTTGACTTTCAAATATAAGAATCAAGAGGAACATGAAAACATAAACAGGAAAGAGAAGAGTTAAGAAACTCATTAAAGTTGAACTGTTTACATTCCTACATGGAAAGATGTTATATGTAACTCATACCTTTTTCAGTATTAGGGTAGTTAGAGGGATATACATATATACATATATATGTATATATATATATATGTATATATATATACATGTATAATATGTAGGTGTGTATGGCTATGTATATGTATACACACATACACATAAAAGGCACAGGGTGAGCTGAATATAAATGGAGAATGCCTAAAAAAATTAAAATTTACTGTTGAGTGGAATGTACTAGGAGTAACAGAAAGGGAGAGGTAGAACGTAACAAATCATCTCACATAAAAGAGGGAAGAGGGGGGAGATGAAAGGAAATAATTGAGCATTACTCTCATGGGATTTGGCTTAAGGAAAGAATAACACACACTCTACTGGATATGGAAATCTATTTTACCCTGCAAGAAGGCAAGGGGGAAGGGGATAGGGGAGGGAAGATAGTAGAAGGTACGGCAAATTGGGGAAAGGGATAATTAGAAGTAAATACTATTGTTTGGGGACAGGTGGAGAGAGAGAATGGAATAAACGGAGGGCAGGATAAGACAGAGGAAAATGTGGTTAGTCTTTTACAACACAACTATTATGGAAGTGTTTTGCATTGTTACACATGTATGACCTATATTGAATTGCTTGTTTTCTCAATGAGGGTGAGTGGGGAGGGAGGGAGAGAATATAGAACTCAAAGCTTTAAGAATGAATATTAAAAATTGTTTTAGCATGCAACTGGAAATTAAACTATACAGTCACTGGAGTATAGAAATCTATTTTGCCTTATAGGAAAATAGAGGAGAAGGTAGATGGATGAAGGGTGGGTAATAAAAGGGAGAACAGACTGGAGGAAGGGGTGGATGGGGTGCATGTTCTCCTGAAGTGATGGGTGGGGAGAGATGGGGAGAAAATTTTGAATTCAAATTCTTGTGGAAGTTAATGTTGAGAACTGAAAAATAAATAAATTATATATTTTTAAGAAGATTATCAAAGGACTCCAAGTGAATTCTGCCTGTGTCTCCTTTTTAAAGCATCTATTTCTTGATTTACACTATAGTGTTAAAATGATGTATTGATAAAAAATAAGTTTACAGTTGTTGAGGTCAATGAAGCTTGCTTAGCTGAACTAACTACCAAGCACAATGACATTTCTGAGCTTCAAATACTATCATCTCATGCTAACCCTTTCTCCTACCATATACTCACAATTCTTAATGACTAAACAAATAAAGGAAATAGTTTTTTCATCCTTGACTCTGCCACCTATCCTAAATTGATTTTTTCAGTTCAGTAGCCTCCTAGAAGATGAGATACATGACATTTGTTTCAATTGTTTGTTTTTGGATTTCCTCCAGAAGCTTTTGCAGTGGCTCATTTATGTCTTTCATTCTAGGTATAACTTAGAACAGAAGCTATAAGAAGATTTCAAACATGGCCAACCTTGCCTTAAAATTGTACTCCATAGAAGTGCATGGTCTCAATCTAGAACAGGAGATCTTAGTCTGGGGTCTGTAGACTTATTTTTTAAAAAAGAGTATTTTGAGAGTTGTATTCCAGTAGGATTGGTGTCTTTTGTAACCCTATGTATTCTATTTTATGAATTTTTTTATTTTATTCATTTTTAAGAACATTATTCTGAGAAAGAAGTCTATGAGCTTCCCCAGACTTCCAAGATGGGACGTAATACTAAAAAGCTCAAGAATTAGTCAAAAAGAATTTTAGAAGTAGTACTAGGCAAATTAAGGGTGGAGGTGAGAAATAGGTGCAATTTCAGGAAGGAAACCTTGCTTGCCCTGCCACTTTTGTTCAGGTTTGATTTATTGTCCATTTGTAGTACCTGTCCAAGATATATGTGCTGATGGGTAAACTCTGGATGTGAATCACAGAACCACAAAGCCTCTGGATAATAGAAGCTGAGAATGTTTGGACAGTGGAGAGGTGCACAATGGATATGAACAGGCTGCAGCACTTTAGCAATAAGGAGGAGAGAAGAGGTTGAAACACATTACCAGAGGAGCTTACAGAGTAGAAGCAGTGTAGATGTGGTCAGAGAATTGTACGACTAGGAAAAAAAAGATGATTACACAGCAAGAGTAATGTATGCAGTTTGGATCCTAACATTTTAGATGGACCCTTTGTGGCAAATCAACAGGATATAGAATCACAGAATTACAGAGTTGGAAGAAACCTCAGCTGCCATCTGGTTCAATTTATGCTCTGAAAAAAAATGCTACAACAGTCCCTGATATGTGGTCATCTAGACTTTGCTTGCAGCCCTCTAGTGAGAAGACAGCTTTTACCTCCCGACCATTCCACTTTTGGGGACCTGCAATTGTTAGAAAAATTTATGGACAAAAAAACCTAAATTTGTCTCTTTGTAACTTCAATCAATCAAGTATTTACTAAGCACCTACTATGTGCCAAGAATTGTTAGAAATTGGGGATAAGAAGACATAATGAAACAATCCTCTCCTCAGGGAGCTTTCATTCTATTAGAAAAGGCAACATGTATATATATAAGTATATAAAAGATGAATACTAGGTAATTTTGGGGGGGGAGGGAAGAACTAGCGTCTAGGGGAGGATCAAGACAAACTTCATTTAGAAAGAAATGTTTCATTATCTCACATAAAAAAGGCAAGAAATAGTTTTTACAGTGGAGGTGAAGGGGAGTGAGTGAATCTTACTCTCACCAGAATTGACTCAAAGAAGGAATAACACACACTCAATTGGGAATAGAAATCTATCCCAAGGAGGGTAGTTTAGGGGAGGGGATAGTCAGAAGCAAAACACTTTTGAGGAGGAACAGGGTGAAAGGAGAGAGAGAATGGAATAAACAGGGGTGGAGAAAGTAGGATGCAGGGAAACACAGTTAGCAGTAGTCACTGTGGGGAAAAAACTGAAGTAAGCTTTTATGATAAAGACCTCATTTCTCAAACATATAGAGAACTGAGTCAAATTTCTAAAAATAAGAGTCATTCTTCAGTTGATAAATGATCAAAGGATATGATCACTTTTCAGATGAAGCAATGAAAGCTATCTATAGCCATATGAGAAAAAATACTCTCACTATTAATTGGAGAAATGTAAATTAAAATAATTCTGAGGTGCTACCTCATACCTATTAGATTGACTAATAGGACATAAAAGTAAATGACAAATGTTGCAGGGGATGTGGGAAAGATGGAATAATGCATTATTGGTGGAATTTTGAATTGATTCAACCATTTTATAGAACAATTTGGAATTATGCCCAAAGGACTATAAAACCATGCATACCTTTTGACTTTGCAAAACCAGTACTTGATCTGTATTCCAAAAAGGATAAAAAAGGAAAAGGACCTATGTGTACAAAAATATTGATAGTGATTCTTTTCTGGGGGCAAAGAATTAGAAGTTGAGGAGATGTCCATCAACTGGGGAATGGCTGAACAAGTTGTGGTATGTGATTATTATGGAATGCTATTATGCTATAAGAAATGATGAGCAGGATGCTCTCAGAAAAACCTGGAAAGACTTGCATGGGCTGATGTACTTGTCTACAAAGTAACAGCATTATTGTAAGATATTCAGCTATGAGTGATTTTGCTTTTCTCGGAAATACAATGATCCAAGACAACTCTGAAGGTTTTATGATAAAAAAAAAATGTTACCCATACCCAGAGAGAGAATTAATGGAATCTGAATACATTTCTGGAGATCAATTTAGAACTATGCTTAATGGGCTATAAATATCTTTTGACTCCTACAATACCACTTCTAAGCCTGTGTCCCAAAGATATTATGAAAATGGGGAAAGAACCCACATGAACAGTTCTTTTTGTGGTGGCAAAGAATTAGAAATTGAGGGGATGCCCAATAAGTGGGGAATGGCTAAACAAATTGTGGTATATGACTGTAATGGAATACTATTGTGTTATAAGAAATAATGAGCAAGGGGACTTCAGAGAAACCTGGAAAGACTTATATAAACTAATGCTAAGTAAAATGAGCAGAACCAGAGCAACATTGTCCTCTGTAACAGTCATATTGTGTGACGACTGACTTTGACAGATTTCACTCTTCTCAGCAATGCAAGGATCTAAGACAACTCTAAAAGACTCATGATGGAAAATGCTGTCTACATTCAGAGAAAACTTTGGAGTCTGAATAGCAGACTATTTTGCTCTCCTTTTCTTTTCTTGTTTTGTTTTTTCTTTCTTGAGGTTCCTGCTATTAGTTCTAATTCTTCTTTACACCATGGCTAATGTGAAAATATGCTTAATATGCATGTATAAGTATAGCCTATATCAGACTAGATGCCATGTTTGGGGAGGAGGAAGGAGAAAAAGAGAGAGAAAATTTAAAACTCAAAATCTTAGGGAAGTAAATGCTGAAAACTAAAAATAAATCAATTAATTCTATTTTAAAAACAGATGATAAACAGGTAACTGGAGAAAAGTTTTTGCAAGAAGTTTCTCAGAAAAAGGTCTTATATATAAGATATATAAAGAACAAATTCAAATTTATAAGGATAAGAGCTATTTCCAGTAAATAAATGGTCAAAAGATATGAACTGGCAATTTCGAAATAAGAAATCCAAACTATCAAGTATACTTAAAATGCTCCAAATCACTAATAATTAGAGAAATGTAAATTAAAGTAACTGAGTTTCTACTTCAAATCCATCAGATGAACAAAGATCATGAAAAATAAAAATGACAAGTATTAGAGGAGCTGATGGGAAAAAAGGCGTACTGATATGGTCATTGGTGGAAATGGAAAGCATTTTAGAACCATGTCTCCATAGTTGTTCAACTGTATATACCATATGCCTTTTAGAGATGTAGAAATCAAAACGACTCTGAGGTATCATATCACACCTATCACATTGGCTAACATGACAAAATAGGAAAATGATAAATCATATACCACTATTATTATACCCCAAGCACAGATACCTACAACATTCTGCTGGAGACATCCTTCCAAGGGCACATGGAATTATTAATAGTTAATTGTTATTTTTAGTATGGCCATTCAATCAGTCAAAAATCCTCCTAATTCTACTATTCTCTAGCCCACATTTCTTAATTTTTCGTCACAAGAATAGCACATGATACGTTAGCAAATGATTTGCTAAAAATTTAAGGAAGCTATATTTCTCTAGATCTGCATCTTTAAATAAGCTTGTCAAAAATGAAGTGTTTAGTCACGTGTGACATGTTCTTGATGAGACCTTTCTAGTTATTTGTGATCATTGTTTCTTTTTTGAAATGTTTGCTCACTATCTGTTTAATAACATGGTAAAGAATTTTACCAGATATCAGTGTCAATTTGACTAGACTCTAGTTTGCAAATTCCATTCTCTTTCCCTCTTGCTTTTCTTCTCCCCCAAACTTTAAAAAAATTATAACATTTTCCCTTCTCCAGGACAGTAGTACCTCTGCTATTCTCCATAATCTTTTAAATAAAACTGATATTTTTCAGCAAGAAGATGTCATTAATCCATCCTGGATCACCTGAATTCATCAATTACAAAGTAGAGTTGCAAAAGATAAGCAGGTACAAATGAACTGCTAGCTACATCTTTGGAGGAAATAACTACAGTGATGAGATCATGGATCTGTTAAAATCCAGTATTGGTGTCATAGACACAGGTCCTAGTTCACTCATTCAAGCCTCCCCAGAGATTTTCTCTGACCAGTTATTGGAGTTTATTCAATCAGACTCTATGTATATATCAAAAAAAAAAAGTAAACCAATAGTTGGCACAATGGTTTGGGAGTAGTAACTTCTTATTGACACAACTGATTCCTCCAAACCAAGGAGTTCGTAAAAATGAAGACTAGTCTCTGAGCGAATATTGTTTTGGTGTCATGTAGAAACAAAAAAAAGTTGGAATACAATTGTCTACAATTCAGGTGAAGCTGACTATGCAGAAGAATTAGAATGGTACTTTCACGGGCAGTATGGGTACTCCCTCTTCAATTGTGAAGCCTGTCAAGGATAGTTGAAAGGGGAATTCTGTAATACAGGTTGATCTTGAATTGGTATCTGTAGGGTTAAACCATGGTCCTTGAGATTCCCATACTCTCTCATAGGTTACTTTCCTTTATTTTATCATTTACAGGGAAGAATAAAATGCCTATAATAGAAATATCAGCATATTTCTTTCCCTGAGGGATATTTTCTTATACAATTCAAGCTATCTCTTCTATCTAACATGTTGGAAGAAAATTAGAAGTTGAGAGGAAGTAACTTATGGGAATACCATTAGTGAATCTCCAGAGTATGGAGAATTCTTTTAAACCAGGGAAACTCCTCTTACCTCCATTTAGTTGCAAGACTTTTATACTTGTAGATGAAATATTGCCATTTTGACATTTTTCTAAGTTTCTATAGCAATAACTTTCAAAATTTTAATTTCAGAGTCTGGCTCTGGAGTCAGAAGACCACCTCTGACACCTAATGTCTCTGTGCCATTGGTCAAATCACTTAGCCTTCCTGGGCTTTAGTTTATTTCTAAAATAAGAGAATTGGATAGATGGTCTCTGAGATTTTTTTTTGGCTCTGCGTCTATAATCCTGTGATCATATGATCCAAATCTCTGTGGCTTAAAAGTATCATTCATTTAGTCAACAAAAATTTGTTAAAAATCTGTTATATATAAAACACTGTGTAGACACCAAAGGAAATACAAAGAAGGCATGATCCTTGTCTTAGTGGAGCTTACAGACTTAGTAGATGAGATCTATGCAAAATAGCTTTAATATAAAATAGAATATGAACTTAAAAAATAAAGGAGATACAAAAGCACACATAAAAGGCAAGGACATTCAAGACATGACCAAGGAATAACATGTAATCTATTGGGTTAATTATCATACACAATGAAGAATATTGGAAGGTAGCAACCAGAAAGGTAGATTGTGGTTAAATCATGAAGGAATCTTAGCTGTATACTGAGGCGTTTTATTTTATTCAGTAGATAATGGGAAGTCATTGACAATTTTGGAGTTAGGGTTTGATATAACCAGATTTATACAATGTTATTCCAGCAGCAATATGTAAAGAGGTCTCAAGAGGAAAGAGACTAGAAGACAGAACATTATGAAAGTTATTATAATAGTCTAGATAGGGAAGGAGACATATGAAAAATGTTGTTTGGTTGCTCAGTCATGTCAGACTATATAGCATGTCAGGCATTTCTACTCATTATCTTTCAAAGTCTGTCCAAATTCATGTTCATTATTTCCATGATACTATCTATCCATCTCATCCCCTGTTCCTTTTGCCTTCAATCTTTCCCAATATCAAGGTCTTTTCCAGTGAGTCCTGTCTTCTAATTATGTGGCCAAAGTATTTAAGCTTCAGATTCAGTATTTGACCTTCCAATATGAATTTAATTCTCTAAGTATTGACTAATTTGATCTCCTTGATGTCCAGAGAACTTTCAGAAGTCTTCTCCAACACAATTTGAAAGCATTAATGCTCTGGCACTCAGCTTTCCATATAGTCCAACCCTCACAGCCATACATTTCTATTAGAAAAACCATAGCTTTGACTTTATGGACCTTTGTTGGCAAATAATGTCTTTGCTTTTCAGTAGGCTGTCCAGATTTGCCATAGCTTTCTTTCCAAAGAGCAAACATCTTTTACTTTCATGGCTGCAATGCAGTCACTGTCTGAAGTGATTTTTGAGCCCAAGAATATAAAATCAGACATTGCTTCCATTTCTTCTCCCTGTTTGCAGGAAGTGATGGGACCAGTTGCCAAGATCTTATTTTTTTTTATGCTAAACTTCAAGCCAGCTTTTATACTCTCTTTCATGAAATTCATCAAGAAGCTGCTTAATTCATCTTCACTTTGGGGCCATGGTATCTTCTGCATATATTTGAGATTGTTGGTATTTCTACTGAAAACTTTAATTCCAGCTTTTGATCCTTCCAGCCTGTAATTTACAGAAGTAGAAATGATAAGACTTAGGAACTAAAAGGATGCTGGGACAAGGGAGTGTGAAAAGTACAAAATTCCTCCATGGTTTCAGGCCTGAGTCAATAGAAGTCTGTGGTACCATTAATAGGAATAAAGCAGTCAGATGAAGCACGGTTTGTGAGAAAGAAGGTTCGTTTAGTTTAAGACATTTAAGCTTAAGGTATCAGAGAGATATTCATATGGAGATGTGGATATAGAATTCTAGAGAGAGATCAAGACTAGAGTTGTGATTTGGTAGTAAAAATGGATGCGTATAAAACAAAAACAAAAACAAACAATATAAGAGGATATAATTAAGGGTTACATTTTAGGGTTTACATGAAAGAGTTACACCACTGGCTTTTAGATTTTTCTTCTTTCTAAAACATGAAGACCAAAATGAATATAGAATTTGTCAGCCTATTACACTACAGTCTGAAACAGTTTGTACTGAGACAGACATCCAAAATATACATATTACCAAACTGGATACCACAAACTAATTTTTTTTCATTTCTTTATACTCTGATAAGTCTTAAAAATTAGGAAGTTTAATCAGCTCCATAAGCTGCATGTGGACAAATAATTTTTTCAAAGTCTATTAATTAGTTATGAATCTCATTTTAAGATATAGTTTTAGAAGATTCAGTAATAGCTATTCTGTGAAAACAATTACATTGAAAATATAATCCTGATCCACACAGATGTTATTTCATTCAGGGAGCCATGGTTTTGTGAACATCACTTTTGATTATTCAACTTTGGAGAGATGAAGGTTCATGACCAAGTTTCAAATGAGTCCCTAATACCACACATGCAAATCTGCACCTGCATCCATTTACTCACGCAAAGGATTTCCATTTGCAGGCACAAATTGAGTAATTAAGCAGCTAACTAAAAGATCAGCAAATGTAAATGCTTATTAGCCCATCAGCAAATTGATACTCAGGCAGCCTTTCTAAGCACGGTTTACAGTCCCATTTTGTTTCCCCTTCCAAATTGAAATAAAATGCTAATCCTGCCTTGGATTTTCTAAGTTTCATGATATAATTGCTAGGCCAAACTATCATAATGCTATAGGTAGAGATGTAACCAGGAATTTTTGTGCCCCAGGCAAGTACCACAAACCATATCCAGGACAAGTAACATATACTCAAGTCCTGAGCTAAATGAAGAGTTGTGGAAGAGAGAAAAGCTGGGGAAGCAGAACTTAGCATCTGATAGTTTCTTTTATAAATGATTTATTCTTACTAACTAAATGCTATGCTATTTTGTTTCTGTGATGCTAGATGACAAGTACTGTCAGTACCCTCTTATTTCTGAACTTTACAAATTTAGCACCTTGAGACAAAGTTCCAGTGACCCTGCCCTAGTTATAGTTCCATTTAAGGAACTCTAAAACTATTTCTAAATGAATTTTATATAAAGATTTCATAGAATTGACAGAATCTCATTATTTAAAGTGACCTCACAGGCCATCTAGTCCAATCTTTGCCTAAACAAGAATCCCCACAACAATATACCTGACAAGAGTAAGCAAGTGATTGCTTTAAGTGAGGAAGAACCCACTGCCTCCTAAGGCAGCTTACTTCAGCTCTGATTATTGGTATATACTCTTTCTCACCATAACCCACATTTATGGGGTTAACTCTAGAGTTAATGAAGTGCTTTCCTCATGTAATAGGGGGACTACACACATACCAATTCAGTGAGGCAGCTAAAACAAATACTAGTCCAATCTCCATTTTATAGATGAAAAAATGGAGGCTCCTAGTAAATGCCACAGTTAAGCAGGTAGTAGCAAAGCCTGGTTTCAAATCCAAGAAGGTTTTGTACCCCACTTGAGGTCTCTTTCTACCATATCAATTTTCTCTTTGATACTTTAGGAGAATTATCACATCTTCTGAAAACAAATAAGCTTAGTACCCGTCTCATCCACAACTGAATATTTAAAAATAAAAAAGAAATACCCAATAGTATAAAATTTTAAATTCCAGTGGAGCTTCAGATATTATCCATATGAAGGCTCCATGAAGGCAGGGACTATTTCAATCCCTCTTTGTGTCCCCAGCAACTAAGTCAATGCCCAGAACGTCATAGGGACTTAATAAATGCCAGCTGACTGACTGGCTTATTTAGTTCAATCCTCATTTTACAGACAAGGATGCTGTGTCCCAGAGAAATGGAATGAAGATAAAATAAAACATCGACCATGGTCTCCTTTGCAACTCTAAACTGCTAACTTTGGGAACTGGGACTTAAAAGATCTGGGCATTCTAGAATAAGAATATTCCAGGCTTTGGAATAAGTCTAATTGGTGAAAATTAATAAATTTCAACATAAAGTGGGCTCACACAATGAAGGAGGCATAGTTATGCAGCAATTCATGTGGAAAAGAACTTAGGTGTTTTAGTGAAATGAAAACTCAGTGTCTTACACAGTAGAAAATACTCCATACTAGGAACAAAGGGAGATGAGTTTGAATTCTGATTTTAGTACATCCTATGTGACCACAGAGAAGATGCCTTACATCACTGAGACTCAGTTTCCTCATCTGTAAAATGGAGATAATAATGTATTTGTCTCCTCCCACCTCACAGAGTTATTATGAAAAATACACTTTGTAAATCTTAAAGGATTATGTAAATGTGAATTGTAAGTATTATCAACAACACGCTGTGGTAGCCAAAAAGCTACTGCAATTTTAGTCAAAGCATAGTCTCCTAAATGAATAAAGTTAGAGTGCTAGAGTACTCTTCCTGGGCCAGGATCCATGCAGAATAATGTGTTCTTGTTGCTGCATTTTCAGAAAGGCAGATGGGAGGGTACAGAGGGAAGTGGTAGCCAGGATAATGAAGGGACTAGAAGCTATGCTAGAACATTTGAAAGAATCAGGAAAGCTTAACCTGGAAAAGTAAAAAGTTGAGGACATGATAGCTGTCATATTTTTTGAAAGGCTACCATATAGGAGAGGAATTAGACTTGGTATGCTTGTAATATTAGGGTAACATTAGGGGCAAGAAATGGTAGCCACAGAGCAACAGATATCAGTTTAATATAATCTATGATCTCTATAATCTGTAATATTTAGATATAATATATCTAATGATTAGAACCAATCAAGAATAGAATGAGCTACCTCCAGAAATATTGAGTTCCACCTCTCGGTAGAACTACCAAAAGAAGCTGAATGACTCACTGTTTGTGGTACTATAGAAAGGATTCCTGCTTAGGGGTTGGATGGGTTGAAGTAAATGACCTCTGAGGTTCCTGCTAACTCTGAGAATCCATGATTCCATTAAAAAAAAAATCCAAGAAAAAAAATTGATGAAAATCCAGGACAGTCTGTTCTTTCAAGAAATTATTATTCCAATTCATTCTAATGGACTTCCTTGATTACTTTCCACTGAAATAAAAAATTTCATTAGAAATAGAAAATATAACTTTGCTTTGAGCCCATGAATGCCTTGTCCTGGCTCCAGAGCACACATATGTTTGTGTTTCAAATAGAAAATGAATGTACAAATGGAGCCCTGTGGACATTCAAATTCATCCTTCCTCATGTTGAGTGATTACCTTTTATACTCCATTTATTCAAGATAATGAAAATAAATGGACTATTTATGGTATCTACTTGAAATTGTTTTCCTTTGAGAACTTAATTTATAGCCAAGGATGTATTCAAAATGGTTTGAACATGTCTTTTTCCTTAACCAGCTTAACATGAAATTTGATAGATTTATTTTAGACCAGTGGCTCTTTGTGTGGTTGTTGATTATGAACCTGCTAAATACTCATAAGCTTAATAAAAATAAAATAAATAATATGTGTAATTACACACAAATTTTTCTTCAAAGGATAAAAAGAAATGGGGCTTTTATTTTGGATAAAATCTTTGGCTTTTTAATTGCCATTACAGTCTGCCAGAGGAACACCTATATGGCTTCTCTTAAATCTTAGAAATTAAATTCCAAGTCTTATATAAGCTTTTCTTCTAAATAAATATTCTAAAAGTTAATTTCCATTCTTCCTAGCATACTTACAGTGTTCCCTCTAATTGCCTTTTCAGATTTCTCCAGTTTCCTTCTGTTCTTCTTCAAGTTACTCTTGTTACCTAAAAAAAAGTACTCCAAATTCAGTAATCCAGTACTCACATATCATGTAAACATGTCAACTTCAGCTCTTAGCTCCTGGTTCCCATCGTTTTAGAAAATTAATACAGTTTTGATTTACAATAACTAACATTTATATAGTTCTTAAAAGTGTGAAGTTATTAGTTTGAATCTAATAACAGTCCAGTGAAGTAGATTCTCAAGGCACTGTTATCTCCATATTACAGATAAGGAAACTGAGGTTAAGAGAGATTAAGTGACTTGGCAATGGTCCCAAAGCTAGTTAAGGACTGGAGACGGGATTTGAACTCAACCTTTTCTGACTTTGTCTAGTATTCTGTCATCTAAGCCACACAATGATTATTTTCATAAGAAATGTTTTATTTCTATATTAAGGTGATTATAATAAAATGAGTATTTCATCGCAGTAATCAACAAGTAGTTATTAAGTACTAATTACATACCAGGCACTGTGTTAAGTGCTGGGAATACAAGGAAAAGTAAAAATAAACTCAGCCCTCAAGGAGCCAATTTAATTACAAATCCATTTTTTTTAATGCAATGTTCTAGTAAACAATTATTACAAAGACAGTGGTCTCATAATTGTCCTAATGAAATAGGACTATGCAATTTAGCTTTTTTGGGGGGCAGTCGGTAATCAGACTAATTTAGCCAGTATATAATCTCATAGTGGAGAGTCCCATCTACCAAAGCACATTGGCACCTTCTCTGCAATTCACAGTTTTAGAGAGCTGTTGCCTGGGTCAAGAGGCCAAGTGATTTGCCCAAGTTAATATGACCACTGTATGTTGGAGGCAGGACTTGGAACCAAGTCTTCCTGACTTCAAAGTCAGCTCTATAGTCTGTTTCTATATTTTAAAATGTCAGTGATCACATAGTTACAAAAATGACTGGGAATGGATATTACCTATTAAAAAAAAAACCTCAAATGTGAAACTGACCAAACTGTAAGCTGAAAATAGTCATTGTGCCACAAGAATGTGGAACTGACATTTTAACTGTTATTAATACTTCTATGGATGTGATCTTGTTAATGTGGATACTCAATTCAGTCAATATAAAGAGAAACTACTGCATGCTTTCCTCACCAGTGGGAATCTCATTCATGCCCTCCCATAAATGCTTCATCCCCAAGAACTGGAAATGGCATACAGAAATGAGGGCTTTGCTAAAGCATAAGGATGGAAGGGGCATTTTTCCTCTACTCCAATAATGTTCATTCCATTCTGTCCATATCTTTGTTGCTGCAATCTGTGGTTTTCCAGTTTAGTTTCCTTCTCCTTAATAGATGCAATACTTGGCTCACAGTCTTCTTCCCCATCCCAGCCCACACACCGTTCCAATACTCTGCTATCCCATTTGCTTAATTTTCCCAATTCTCATGACCTCTGTTTTCAGGTTATCTCATCTATGCTAGTAATGGTCATTCTTAGTTTTTTACTTCCCTTGACCCAATGCCCCAGCTACTCTGAATTTGTTTCAGGTATTCATAACTAGATTTATAACGATCTAATGTGCTTGGGGTATTCCCCTACATCTCTTAACAGTGCATGTGTTATCAGTGGAGCACTCATGCTGCCCAACAGTTATCATGTGCTCTCTATCAGTACTTATCAATAATCAAATATTAATTCATCAACTCCTCTGTTCAATACACTGTGCTATCTGCTATGATGGTGACAGAAATACAAGACATTGAATTTTGACTTGGAGACAAATCAAGTCAACAAGTATTTAAGTGCCTACTGTGTTTTTCTTTCTTTTTTCCTTTTCTTTTTTATTACCTTAATACATATTTATGGAATAAAACAAATATTTCCGTAATATAGTACAAAAGATGATTGTGCATGAAATTACAAATCTCCTACAGACAACTTGTTATTTCTTTCAAATATACAACAAAATTGTTGTGTAAATTTCTTTTTTTCTTCTTTTTTCCTACCCTCCCCCACCCTGCCCTAGAGATGGCTACCATTTGACACAAATAGGTATATATATGAAAAGTATTCTATACATACTTCTATTCATCAGTTCTTTCTCCAAATGTAGGTAGCATCTTTCTTCCTATGTCCTTTATAGTTAATTTGGGCATTTGTGATAGTCAAAAAAACTTATTCATTCAAAATTGTTCTTAGAACAATATTGCTGTTACTTTATACAATATTCTCTTGGTTCTGCTTCATTATTTCGTGCAAGTCTTTCCATGTTTTTCTAAGATTTTTGAGTTCACTGTTTCCTATAGCACAGTATATTCCATCACAATCATCAACCACAACTTGTTTAGCCATTCCCCAATTGATGGACATCTCCACAATTTCCAGTTCTTTGCCACTATAAAGAGAACTGCTGTAAGCATTTGAGAACATATAAGTTCTTTTCCTTTTTCTCTAATCATCTTTGGAAATAGTCCTAATAGTGGTATTGCAGGGTCAAAGGTTATATGTAGTTTAATAATTTACTTAACTTTGCTTTCTATCCCTTGTTTGTTTATAAATTGTTAACCATCCATAAGTCTGATAACTAATATGTTCCATGTTTTTCTAATTTTCTGAACAATTTTTACCAAATAATGAATTCTTATCCCCAAATCATAAGTCTTTACACCTGTCAAACACAAGGTTATTATGTGTTTTTTTGCTGCTGTAAATTATATGTCTACTCTTTTCCTTTGATCTACCTTCTTATTTCTTAGAAATTAGTTTTGATAATTACTGCTTATAATATAGTTTAAGATCTAGTACTGCTAAACCTCCTTCCTTTATATTTTTTTCCATCATTTCCTTTGATATTCTTGACTTTTTGTTCTTCCAAACAAATTGTGTTATTGTTTTTCAAAATTTTTTTGTATTTTAATTGGAATGACATTGAGTATGTAAATTAATTTAGGTAAAATTGTCATTTTTACTATCTTGACCCTGCGGACAAAGTGTCTATTTTATGTTAGGCACTGTGTTACATACTAGGACTACAAAGAAAGGCAAAATTCAGTCTTGGCTCTCAAGGGGCTTACAGTCTAATGGGGGAGACAATAAACAAACAACTGTGTACAAACAAGGTACATACAGGACACACTGGAAATAAATCAAGAGAGAGCTCTAAAGTTACCAAGAATTAGAGAAGGCTTCTTGGGATTTTAACTGAAATTTAAAGGAAACAAGGGGAAACTTACAGGTAGAGAATTCCAGGTATGGGAGATAACCAGTTAAAAGATCTCAATTCAAGCTCTTCAACTTTCACCTTAATTAAGTCATTCATCCTCCCTGGGCTCTTTGTTACCACAATCAGATAAGAAGAGAAGTTGAAACATGGAGGTGAAAGTCATCAGCTGTCAGCAATAATCCTGATGAGGACACCAGCTTCTCTCTCCTTCTGATGATGCCCATAATGCAACAGAGAAATCCCTGATCTCTGGGCTAGTGTTAGATTGGTCAATCATACCGTGCTAATAGAACTTAGTGTTTTGGGGGGAAAGGAGAAGGAGGAGGAGGAAAAAGAGAGGAAGAAGAACAAAAAGAACAAGAAGAGGAGGAAGAACAGTATGGAAAAGGAGGAAGGAAAAAAGGAGGAGGAGGAGGAAGAGAAAGAGGAGGAGGAGGAGGAGAAAAAGGAGAAGGAGGAGGAGAACGAAGATGAGGAGGTAGAGGAGGAGAAGAAACCAAGAGAGCCAGGTGAGACCTTCTTGTGGCACAGTAGTGGGACTTCAAGGAGTCTGGTTACATGGGTGGCTTTTCTTATGAGTGTGTTTTTGTGTTCCCCTGTGTTATATGTGTATCTCTGGAGAAAACTTCAACACCAAGCCCATAGCAGGAGCTATGATATGAGACCCTTGTAATCAGTGGCTGTGGAACCCTGACACTCAGATTTGTTATCTTCTATAGAATGAATAAATTAGACTAAAAAAATATCTAAAATTCCTTTCTGTTCTAATATTCTATGAGTCTTAGCCTGTGAAGTAATTAACAATCTAATTAGATGGCATAATGTAGAAGTATAGAAAACTTGTTGAATTAATGTCTTTTCTATCACATCTAGGGCCTATGTAAATGATCCTTCAGAGATCTGGGATTCCAGGACATGAAAAGGGTTTTATAACCCATAACCTCAGCAAATTCAAAAATTATTGCTTAACATTATCCCTAAAGTATTTTTTAAAAGTTAAATTATAAAGATATCTAGAAATAATCTAACATGTAATAGCTTGTTCAGCCTAGATTGCAAAAGATTATTAATGGGGTTTGGTTTGGTTTGGTTTGGTTTTGGTTCATCAGACTCAGTGGAATACTGACAAATCTCATCAATGGATTTTTTGGGATTGTACTTGTTAGAAATGAAAAGTCAATGAAGTCGCACCTATAAGATGTTGGCATCCACACAATAAGATAAGGGAAAGATATTTTGGTCTAAGGATAGACATACAGAGAGTACAATAAGAAATGCTTTATAATAGTATAACAATTTTTATATTTACATGTTTAAAGAAAAATTTCACCTCTACATGTTGAAAGGGTTGTGCGTATGTGTGCGTGTGTGCACATGATATTTTAAGTCCCACAAGCCTCCTATGCTTAGAGAGACAGACAGTTTTCAAACTTTGCCCAGGTCACACAGATCTCTTGCACTGGCTCTGGAATACATACTTAACATTTGTATTTCTAAAAGTAGCTAAATTTGCAAATGTAAGACTGAAATTTTAGTTTCTTCTTCCTTCATATGGTATTTGCCTTTCATACTTAATTTATTATACATAATGAGAATAAATGAACTATTTCTGGCTGGCTTTGCATCTACTTCAGTGTCTTGGAACCCAGTCAATATTGACTAATGATACAGCGGAGTCTGCATTGCAACAATAGGAAATACAATTTGCTAACTTTTAAAAATCTTATTGAACCTCTTACGGTCTCAGACAAAATAAAATGCAGCATTTCTAGCTCAGAGTCCATTTAGCACTGGCAGTGTGACATTGAGTTCAAAGAGAAAAAAACTTAAAATGTTTATGGAAAAAGTTCATTAAGTAATTTTTTAAATATCTAACAAAATGATGAGTTAAGTACCAATGAATCATTAACATATGCATTAAATTTCCTTTGACATATAAGTTTTCAAATTAAGGAATTTATTTTTAAAAGCATTTGATATTCAAAGATTTTAATTTTAAAAAATCACTGCATATAGAAAATGTAGCCCAGTGAGTCTTGCTTCCATACTGGGAATACATATGGAATTCATTTTCCTTTTCCAAAAGTATATGCTAAAATTAGCATTTTATAGGTATTAAATGTTTTAAATGTGTTCCCAGAGAACTTTAACTTAAGGATACAGGTTCAACCCAATGAATAATGGTTTGATTTTTAACAGGATTGTTAATATTATTGTTGTGATTTCATTTTAAATTTTTCCTTATATACAGTTTTAGTTTTTCAACTAACAAGCATTTTTAAAAAATTCTTTTCCTTCTCAAATTATGCAAATAGTTTAAACCACAAAAAATAGAAACAACTCCTCAATACGTAGATGCACAGTCCAGGAGAAGAAAATTCCACATCAGACATACTCAAAAATGGATGTTTATTTCTTCTTTTGGACTCATGTTTTATCATTGCACTGTCCAGAATTTTAAAGTCTTTCAAAATTGTTTTTCTCTATAATATAGATCTGGAGAAGGAAATGACATACACCCCAGGATCTTAGCCAAGAAAACCCCAAATGGGGTCACAAAGAATCAGACATTAACTGAAACAAATGAACAGCAGCAATAACAATGTCATGGTATAAATTTTTCCATTTCTGGTGAATTTATTCCATATCTCTTTATAGAAATCTTCCCAGTTTCCTTTGAAATTATCCATTTCAATATTTCTTATGGCACAATAATACTTCATTATTCACAATGCATTCATATACCACAATTTGTTTAGCCATCCTGAATAAAGGGACCTCCTCCCTCTTATTTATATATCCCTTTCCTCTTTGAATTCTTGAGGACTAGAGGTATAATGGTAGGATAGCTACTATAACAGTAGTATAGTATAATAAGCAAAGTATAGTATAATAAGCAAAGAAAATTTAGTAACTTTTTCAGCATTCTCCCAAATTACTTCCCCAAATTGCTAGACCATTTCATAGTTGCATCTGTAGCCATGTAGCTATTTTCCCATAACTCCTCCATTTTCCATTTTCCTTTTTTTGACATCTTTTTTTAGTCTGACAGGTATAAATGAGATGGAAATTCAAAGTTATCACTTATTTGTATTTCTCTATTAGTGAGTCAGACCTTTTTCCCATTGTTGTTAATAGCTTGAAGTTCTTTTGAAAATGGCATTTATTCACTGGCACAAAAATATGCTAAAAAAAAATAACTCTTTAAAAACCAGAATGGGCCAAATGGCAAAAGAGGTTTAAAACCTAACTGAAGAAAATAATTCCTTAAAATGCAGAAATGGCCAAATGGGAACAGAGGTACAAAACTTCACTGAGAAAAATAGTTTCTTAAAAAATTAAGAAGCTAATGACTCCATGAAACAGAAAAACAATAAAACAAATTCAAAAGAATGAAAAAATAGAAGAAAATATAAAATCTCATCAGAAGAACAACTGATCTAGAAAATACATTAAGGAGAGATAATTTAAGAATTATTAGACTACCTAAAAGCCATGACTATTTAAAAGAGCCTAAACATCTTATTTCAAGGAATTATAAAGGAAAATTCATATACCCAGAACTAGAGTACAAAATATAAATCAAAATATTCTTCTTATAACCTCCTGAAAAAGATCTCCAAATGAAAACTTCCAGAAATATTTTAGCCAAATTTCCAAAGCTCTTCTGTCAAGGAGACAATATTGAAAGCAGTCAAAAAGAAATCATTCAAAAGTATTTGTCTTTATAGTAATAAAGACACAGTCAGGATCACACAAAATTTAGCAGCTATCATGATAAAGGAACAGAGAACTTAAAATATGATATTCCAAAAAGCAAAGAAACTAGGATTACAGCCAAAAGTAACCTACCTAGAACTCATTACAGTCTTTCAGGAGGCAGATAGATATTTCATGAAATAGAAGACTTTTAAGTATTCCTGATGGAAAGACCAGAGTTTATAGAAATTTTGACATTCAAAGACAATGCTCAAGAGAAACGTAAAAAGACAAAAATGAAAGAGAAGTCATAAGGTACTCGAGAAGTTGGACTGTTTATATTCCTATGTGGGAAGATGATATATGTAACTCCTAAGGACTTTGTCCTTCTTAGAGCAACATTTTTATTGAACTCAGGTCATCCTAACTCCTGGCCCAGTGCTATATCCACTGAGCATCTAGCTCCCTTTAATCAGATTTCCAACTATTTTACAAAGTAGTAATAATGAAAACAGTCTGATGCTGGCTAAGAAACAGACTGGCTGGTCAGTGAAATAGGTTGGGTACACAATATATATAAGTAAACAACCATAGTAATCTGTTGTTTGATAAACCCGAAGATGCAAGCTTTAGGGTTAAATTCACTTTCTAGTTGCTCAGTCATGTCTAACTCTTCATGACCCCCTAGACTATAGCACACCAGGCCCTTCTGTCTTCCTCTGTCTCTTGAAGCCTGTCCAAGTTCATGCTCATTGTATCTATGACACTATCCATCTCATCCTCTGCCATCCCCTTCTCCTTTTGACTTCAATCTTTCCCAACATCAGGGACTTTTCCAATGAGTCCCATCTTCTTATTATGTGGCCAAAATATTTAAGCTTCAGCTTTAGCATTTGACCTTCCAATCAATAGCCTGAATTAATTTAAGTACTGATTGACTTGACTTCCTTGTTGTCCAAGGGACTACTGAATCAAACTTTCATGCTTTTTCTACTATGTCATACATGATTTACTAAATGAAATAAGACATTTTTCAAAAAGTCTGATGCCTCCCTCACTAAGGTATCTTTTGTTAAAAGAAATGCTGTCACATCTATAGGAAGAAGGGAAAAGAGAATCACATACAAAACAGCTTTATTTATCCTTTTCTTTTTTTTAGTTAATAACAGACTCCTCTCTGTCACCTCTTATTTCCTCCTGCACTGAATATGAGAGAATCTGCCATTATGGGAGAAAATAAAAGGAGAATTGAGCTTCTATTTCAAAATAGTTTTCAAAAGCAAAGGTTCTTAAAACTCTTTTCCAAAGAGACAATTGTTCTCTTCTGTCTTTCTTCAGGATTTCCCATTTCCCTACTACGCAGAAAGAATTGACATAAGATTGGAGTAATGACCAAAATAAGAAGTTTAAAGTGAACAGTCCTTTTTAGTAGCTAGATGCGACAGTAGATACAGCATTGGGCCTGGAGTCAAGACAACTCGAGTTCAAATCTAGATTCAGACACTTACTAGCTGTGTGACCCTGGGCAAGGAGTGAATTAAACATTTGACAAGGCCCTTTCCATTGCTTCACTAGATACTCATTGCTGCATGATACACTAGTAATAGTGCTGGATTTGGAGTCAAAAGACATAACTTCAAATCCAGTGTCTGCCACTTGCAAAACATATAACCCTAGGCAACTCACTTAACCTTTCTGAGCCTCAGTATCCTTATCTATAAAATGATTGTGTTGAACTACATGATCTCTGAGGTTCTTTTAAGCTCTGAGTGTGATTCTATGTGCCTATGATCTCATGAACTTACCAGTATGAGTGGTTTGTCCCAAAGCCAAGAGAGATAGTTAATAAGTTTGATGACAAAGTCAGAATCCAAAATAAAAGATATTCATAGTCTAAGACCTTTGGCTGAATCCAAAATAATGAAATTTAATAAGAATAAATGTAAAGTCTTATAACCAGGTTCAAAAAAACAGCTTTCCAAGTATCAGATGAAAAAACTGTGGCTAGATGTCAGATCATCTGAAAAAGAAATATGATTTTTTAGTGAACAGCATGTTTAATATGAGTCGACAGGGAAGTTTTTTCTTAACCCCTTAGTCATAATGCTTGTTCACTCTGCCTCAAATTATCATATACATATATATATGTATATGTGTATATATCACATATACATATATATATATATATATATATATATGAGTGTATCCCTCAGGTAGAATGTAGGCTTCTTGTGGACCAGTACTATTTTATATTTGTATTCTTTGGTGCCAAGTACAATTCCTGGTACATAGTAAGCACTTCATAAGTGCTTTGGGGATTGGATTGCCTTGGAATCAGCATATGCTAGACAAAAATCTAATACAACCGTTATGAGAGGCATGTTATCTAGGACCAGTGAGCTGATAATCCCATTTTGTACTCTGCCTGCTTAGACCAAACATGAAGTATTGTGTATAGTTCTGAGTGCCATATTTTAAGAAGCACATTGATAATAACAATAGTCATCATTTATAGAGTATTTTAAGATTTACGTATGTTATCTCATTTGATCCTCATAGCAACCCTTTGAGGTAGGTGCTATTATTATTCCCATTTTAAGATGAGGAGCCTGATGGGAAGTCCAGACTGTCAAAACTGACTTAAATCTCTAAAGGTTAAGTGACTTTCCTAGGGTCATACAGTCAGTGAGTATATGAGACAGGATTTAAACTCAGGTCTTCTTGACTTCAAATCCTATGTTCTATGCACTGCACCACCTAGCTGCCTGGAGAATATCCAAAGAAGATGACCAGGATGGTGAAGGGCCTGAATGATCATGTTTTATGAGTATATACTAAAGATGTTTAAACTAGAGAAGAGAGGGTGGGGAGTGATAGCTGTATTCAAGTATTTGAATGTCTGTCGTGTAAAAAAGGATTAAATTTATTCTAGTGGGACCCAGGGGGAAGTTAAGTGGCACAGTGGACAGAGCACTGGACTTGGAATCAGCAAAAGTCCTCTTCCTGAGTTCAAATCTAGCCTCAGACACTTAGCAGCTGTGTAACTTTGGGCAAGTCACTTAACCCTGTTTTCCTCAGTTCTTCATCTGTAAAAATGAACTGGAGAGGGAAATGGCAAACTCTCCAGTATCTCTGCCAAGAAAACCCCAAAACGGGGTCACCAAGAGTCTGTCACAACTGAAATGACTAAACAACAACTACAACAACAGGGGCCCAGAGGGCAGAACTGCAAGCAATCTGTGGAATTTATAAGGAGGTAAGTGTAGGCTTAATTTAAGGAAACCCTGCCTAACAATGAAAATGATCCAAAAGTAGAATGGGCTAGATGAGGAGAACATACATCTCATCCCTAGATGCACTAAAACAAAGGCAACCACTTGTTGGGTAAGTGGTAGAGAGAACTGTGATTCAGCTGTGAGTGGAACTGGGTATCCTCTGCAGTCTCTTCCAACTCTGCTTCTAGGATTCACTGATTTCTTTCTAAGTCTTGATGAGAAAGTTCTACTGGGGCTCAATGACTTCAAGAGAAGTGATCTTCCAGAATCCAGATGCTGGATAGTTGGGGAGACTCAGGAAAAGAAGCCATTGAAATCACAGTATCAGTAGATATAGCCATGGATCAGGAACCAAAAGTTTATAGTTTTGACTATTTTTGATTGCTAATGACCAACGATGGGCAGTAGGTGGCACAACAGCAATGGGAGGAGACGGGGGTATATTACTCTAGCCTTCATTTATTAACTGGAAGAGAAACAAATTCACTTCTCTTACTCATTTTGTGAAAGCAGGCTTCATAGAGGTGATGAGGTACGAGGAGCTGTTTGCATGGATTTTTCCTCCATCTCACCAACCCTCCCTCCCGCACTTACTTCTAGAGCCCAGACTGATAGAACTGCCTCAAATTTATAAGGAGGGAAAAATTATTAAGTATTTACTATGTGCCATGCACTGTGCCAAGTGCTTTCATTTGATCTTCACAACAACTCTAAGAAGCAGGTGCTATTTATTATCCCCATTTTATAGGTGAGAAAACTGAGGCAGATAGAGCTTAAGTGACTTTCCCAGAGTTACACAGCTAGAAAGTGTCTGAAGCCACATTTGAACTCAAGTCTTTCTGATTCTAGACCTAGCCTTCTATCCATGGAACAAATCTAGTTTTTTAACAGCAGCATGAGTCTAGTTGCCCACCGTTCTTCCTCCTTTTATCTTATGTCATGTTCAATCTCCCTTCTCCACCATACTTCAAACACACTTTAGCAACCACCATGACAGTTATCTGCGTGAACATCTAGGCTCTGTGCTATGGGATTTAAAAACTTTAGAGGTATAGGGAGGGAGAGTACCTGGAGAGGGTGAGGTCTCTAAAGAAGAACAAAGGGGGCCTTCAGAAGGAGAAAGTAAACAATGACTTCAAAGGCCATCATGGGAGCCTCTCATTTGCTTACATCTTCTAAAGAGATCTGTAGCTAAAACAGAAAGCAAGGACTAGTGTGTATATTTCAGTATGCTGCCATCTAGTGATCGGTTTAGAGACATCTCGACGATCTCTGAGGCCACTTGTGTTTTCTAAAATCTGGTCTCTATGATTGTTCCTTATTCCAGGGCTGGCACTGAAGCCAACTGGACTCAACCCTTATTTACAACTACCCTTTTAGAAAGGTGGCTGTGCCCAGCTTTGGTTTGGTCTAAAGGAGAGGAAAATAGTCAATCAAAGGGCATTTACTAAGCACCTACTATGTGCAGAGTACTGTGCTAAGTCTGGTCTAAATCATTTCGTTTCTAGGTGCTGACATTTTACCTTATCATCGGCTCCCTTGGCAAACTGCACATCAGTCCCTTCATCTCTAACTTGAAGCAGGATATTTCCTTAAATCATGAGCCTGAAAAGTCATAATCAATATCCAATAAGGAAGAAAAGACTATGACTAATGTCATAGTAAGTAGAGAATGACCTTGTCCACTGGACCCAAAGAGAACCAACTATATATTCAGAGCCTCAAGTGACAGCCACAGATGAGCTTGGTGTGTGTGCCTCAACTTCTGAGAACCAAGGAAAATATCTGAAGTGGTTAAGACCCTTCCAAACTCTTTCTTTTCAACTGTCCAGACAGTTCAATAAAGTACCTCACTCCCCTTGCACAGAATAATTTAGATAATATCCAACTCAATTCAAAAAGCTTTAATTATCTGCTGGGTGAAAAGCACTATGTTAGGCACTGGAATAGTTTAAATGAAAGATAAAATAGGGCCCCTGTTCTCATGTAGCTTATAATATATTCTGAAGATAGAATACTGCTAACTATAATGTAAAAGTAATTATAATAATTGCATTAGAGTATTGCAAAACAAAGTATTATGAGGTCTCAGGAAGAAAAGGTCATTGATAATTGGGAGCATCAGGAAAACCTTCTTAGAGGAGATGAAAGTTCAGTTGAATTTTAAAGAATTAGTGGGAATTTACCAGAAGAAGGGAGGGAGGGCATGCCAGGCATAGGGGACAGCCTGAGCAAAGGCAAGGAGACAAAGAGTGCAGCTCATGTTAAGAGGACAGAGAACAGTCCAGACTAGTTGGGGCATAGATCACATGGAGAGGATTAACATGAGATAAGCCTGAAAATAAGAGTGGCTCCCAACTTTGGAGGGTCTTGAATGTAAGACAAAGGACTTTGAACTTTATCTAGGAAGCAAAATTTTTGAGCATAAATGTAACATTAATTATTTATGTATTTTTTCCATAGTAGAATGTAAACTATTTGAGAGTGGGAATTATTTTAATTTTTGTATTTAATTTTTATTTAATTTTGTATTTAATTTCATTGTATTAATTAGTTTAGTTGTATTATATTAATTATAATTAATTTAATTGTATTAATTGTATTTCATTTAATTTTGTATTTAATTTTTGTATTTTTTTGTTTGTATCCCTGGTATGCCCAGTACTGTACTTGGCATCATAGTAAAGCTTAATAAAAGCTTATTAACTGACTGACTGAAATAACCAGATCCAAGACTCTAAATGATTCATCAGGTAGCAATATAAATGATGGGTTAGAAGAAGGGAGTGGAATTGGGAAAGAACTAGCAATGTTGCTAAAAGGAATGATAAATTTTGAAATATTATATTTGATACTACCTGGATAGTATGTTTTCAATATCAAGTACAGTATTTTTAGAAGCTTGATTTGAATAGTAACCAAATATACCTATGCTTTTTTCATATTGTAAAAAAAAAGAAAACAATGGAGTTCAGTGCCTTTCTAATGGGACATGAGGCTCAATGACAAAACACATGAATCAATTTTTATAGACCACTATATATTTCCTCTGGTATTAGTTAGCAAAGGATCCAATTGGTAAATTTAAAAAGGTACTGTAGTTATTCTGTTTCAAGCTATTTAATGAACTTTGTATCTGAAGAAGAATGGCATTTAAAGACCAAAGAGAATCTACTTTGCTGATAGAACTTGATTTAGAGAAGTATATAATTTCCCTAAATGTTAGAGCAAGAAACAGGCTGTTCTTTTATAAAGACTAAGAATCTCATGCATTTAATATTAATTAGATGAAGTGATGAAGTAGAACAAAGTTTACAATACAATTCAATAAATATTTATTAAGCACCTGCTATGTGGTAGACACTGTGCTGAACACTAGGGATACAAAGCAGAAGAAAAAATATGGTGCCTGCCTCCAAAGAGTTTACTATTTAATGTTGGAAGACACACGGAAGGAAGCCAAAAAGCAAGAGGCAAAGGGAGAGAAGAGGATTCCCATCTCAAGGACATGATGATGGTGGAGTAGAAGCCAAGAAATGCAGTTGGTGGAAAATGAGGAGTTGACTGAGCTTCTGGGCTCTCTTTAAAGGGATAATTTGAGAACAGTTTTAAGATTAGATATGAGTACCAAAGCTGAAAATGATGACTGGTCTGTGATGAGCTTAACATGGGAAAGTAGAGGGAAAGGAGGGTATGATGATGGTCAAGTCAAAACCAAGCAGTAAATCTAGTGGGAAATGAAACTGAATTCATTCAAAATCATTTCATTCATCGACATTTGTCTTCAACATCTGTCTAGTTAAATGTATGTAGGGGAGACAGAACTAAAGTTATCCATTGACCTAAGTAGTTTTGGAAAGGAGAGGATGGTGTTCTAACTTGAAAGGTACTGACCCTTGATGAAGAATGAAATGGGAACCAGGAAGGAAGTGTTGTCGTAGCAAAGGAATTGGGCATGACAAAACTCCAGGAAGGCTGATAATACAAAATTAGTCCAGAATACCAGAAGTTCAATTCTAAAAACCAAAACAAACAAAACTTTTGAATATTTTTAATGTATTTGATTAAATATTTCCTAATCAGATGTAAAAAAATTGACATTCATTTTTTAAAATTTTGTGTTCCAAATTTTCTTACTTCCTTTTGCATTTCCCCCCTCCTTGAGAAGGTAAGTAATTTTATATTGATTATACACATGAAATCATACAAAACCTATTTCCATATTGACAAAGTTGCAAAAGAAAACACAGGCAAAAAAATCCAAGAAAAATAAAGTTTTTAAAAATATGCTTCATAAAAATGGGAAGAAGACCCATGTACAAAAATATTTATAACAGCTCTTTTTGTGGTGACCAAAAATCAGAAATTGAGGGGATGCTCATCAATTGGGGAATAGCTGAACAAGTTGAGGTATACTAACGTAATGGAATACTATTGTTTCATAAGAAAAGATGAGCAGTTGAACTTCAGAAATACCTGGAAAGGTTTACATGAACTGATGCTGAGTAAAGTGAGTAGAACCAGAAGAATGCTGCACATAGTAAGAGCAACATTGTACAATGACTAGCTGTAGCCCCAATACGATATTCACAATGCCTATGACAGCTATGAATATGCCAGTGTAATTCTGAATTGCAAAAATATAATAGACTCTCCACATGAAAGATAGAACCAAAACATTTATTTAAACACCAGAAAGCCAAGTCCATCATAGCAACGAAGAAATCTATACACAATAGCAATGCAGAGTGCATCACCATCCCCAAGGCTTCCTCCTGCTAGGCCTTCCCACTCATAGTTTGCTACCTGCTTCCTCTCTCTCCCTCAGCTCTACCTGCTGTGTCCAACTTCCTTTCAGCTCTGCTCCACCTGTTTGGCAAGCTCCTCCTACCACAGACTCATATGACTCAGAATTCTATGTGACTCAAGCAGGTCACATGGGCCTATTAATGGATTGGAAAGATCTTCGTCTTCTGCAAAAAATACATAAACAATACCCTAGCTATGATAGACCTAACTTTTCTCAGCAATATAAGGATCTCAGACATTTCCAAAAGATTCATGATGGAAAATGCTATCCACATCTAGAGAAAGAACTATGGAGTCTGCAGATGAAAGCATACTATTATCTCTCCCTTTTTTTGTTTCTTCTTTCTCATGGTTGTTCCCTTTGGTTCTAATTCTTCTTTACAACATGACTAACATGGAAATATGTGTAATTGATTGTACATGTATGGCCTATACCAGATTGCATGCCATCTTGGGGATGGAGAAGAAGAGGGAGAGGGAGAAAATTTAGAGCTCCAGGTCTTATAGTAGTGATCGTTGAAAACTAAAAACAAATAAATAAATTTTAAACATATACTTCAATCTGCATTCAGAGTTCAGTTCTCTTTCTGGAGGTATATAGATTTTTCAGCATGGGTCCTTTGAAATTGTCTTGGATCATTGTCTTAGGGTAGTTAAGTCTTTCACAGTTGGTCAGCCTTGAAATAGTGTTGTTACTGTGTATAATGTTCTCTTGCTTCTGCTCACTTCACTTTGTATCAGTTCATATAAGTCTTTGCAGATTTTTCTGAAGCCATCCTGCTTTTAATTTCTTATAGCACAATAGTATTCCATCACAATCATATACCAGAACTTATTTAGCCATTTCCCAACTTTATTTCCAATTCTTTGCCACCACAAAAAAAAAAACTGCTATAAATATTTTTTGTACAAAAATGTCCTTTTCCCTTTTCTTTGATGTCTTTGGAATACAGAAGTTCAATTCTTGAACAGCAGACACAACATACTACAAATAGTAATAATGAATTGTTTGATCATCTTAAGTCTGAAACCTCTCTGATGATGTTCAAACAATAAAATTCTTTATGTTTTAAGTAAAATTAAATATATAGATATTCTTTAAATTTTAAATAAAAGTTTTTAGATTAAATCAAAGAAACAAACAATTAACGAGATAGTCAAAAGAGAAGACGTGAGACAAAGATAGGCATTGGTGACAAATACTGTGGATCACAGAAGATATAACATAGAAAAAAGGATAAGAGTAGAAGAATTGTCCATTAATTTACAACAGTAAATATCAGCAAAGGGGATGCAGTCAATTGTTATGATGTCTGATTTCTGTGTTCCAGTGTACACAAGCAAACTGGCCTAGAAATTTCAATGCATGTAATTGAAATTTTCCATTTTTGTGCCTCACTCTGTTACGTCTTATTTATTCATAAATTGTTCACCTATCCATAAGTTTGATAGGGAATATATTCCATATTCTTCAAATTTTCTTGTAACATTTCTCTTTAGTCTATGTCAATTATCCATTTTGACCTTATCTTGGTAAATGGTGTAAGATATTGGTCTATATAATCAGTTTCTGCCAGACTGCTATCCAGTTTTCTCAACAATTTTTATCAAATAATGAATTTTTATCTCAGACACCTAAATTTTTACACTTGCTAAATCCAGGTCATTATATTCATTTGCTACTGTAAATTGTATGTCTACTCTGTTTCACTGATCTACCTTTCTATTTATTAGCCAGTACCAGATAGTTTTGACAATTACTGTCTTATAAGGTAAATGTGATCTCCTAAGAATAAAGGAGACTTATTGAAAGGAACTGAACTATAGTTGACATTGCTCTACATACACTTCTATAGAATCTGTGTTACCACTCATTAATTAAAATTATAATATTATAAAGATGCATATCATCCAAAATATGATCACACATGAAAAACTTTTTTCTCCTTCAATAGGTATGTTGAGTATGAGAACAAGTGCAAAAGAAGGGGTTTCTCCTGCTTCTTTATTTTGTGTAAGGTTGAACTCTGATATGCCACGTAGTCTTCGGTGTATACGTTCATAAGATTTTCCCCAATTTTTACATTTAGCAACATTTAGGGTTGCTAAGTAACTTACTTCACTGCTGTATATAGTCCTGATATGCCTCCACTAAGTGCAGCCTATGCTTGACATTTTCATACTCAGCTCAGACCTACTGTGTCTAATTCTTGGGCATGGATTTGACTTGGCATTATCACAGTCGGTAATGTTTGGAGAAAGATGTAGGGAATAAGGGAATGAGTTTCCCTTATGCTGGCTTTTCTAAAGATGTAACCCTACCATTTTGAAGCACTTCCTTTGACTAAATTTCAATATCGTCTTGGGTTCAACTTTTATATATGGATAAGTTTTCACAAATATTCTCAACCAAGATCAAAATTCATTACAGCAAATCTCAATACAATAGAAATCTCTCCATATAAAAAAACATCCTCACCCTCTAGTCCATGTCTTATTTAATCAATATAGATACAATAGATTTCCAATACAACAAAACATCTTCATCAATACAGGGGCAATTGATTTTCACTAAAATTATATTAATATTTTTTCATGTGTTTTTTCCTTGGTATTCATAGTGAATCAGCCTATAAAGCCCAATTGAATCCACTATTTTAATGGCATATTGCCATTATGATGTTTAAATCATCACAACATCCTTGTGAAGAAGGACAATTAATCTGAGGCTAAAAAGAAGACCACAACAAAAACATAGTGAAGTGAGATTAGAACAATAATGAATGAAATCTGCTTTTATACACTTGGTTTGGTTTTTTACTTTTTAAGCATGTCATATAATAACAATTAACTCAATTTTATTATCCACAGATTAGAGACTGAGGTGGCATAAGCCTACATAAGCAATTTGGCTCTTTCTGTGACAGCAGCTGCCAGTGGAGTAGTTGGCAGCATAGCATAGAACTAGAATTGAAGTCAGAGACCTGAGATTGAATCCCAACTCTTCTGTTTCTTGTGCAGCTTTAGGCAACTCATTTTGTTTGTTGGGACCTCAGTTTCTCCATCTGTAAAAGGAAGGGATTAGACTAGTTGGTCTCTGGGACAAATTCTAACTCTAAGACCATATGATCCTTTAAGAATTCAAAAGGACTATTTTATCTAGAAGAATAATCATTCTTTTACCAAATATTAATTGCATTCCTCTTTGGTACAGGAATTGTGCAAGGTCCTTTTTAAAATACCTATGTATAAGGTATCTACTCTCAAGTGCTTAAAAATCTACAATTTTATATCAAGAAGAAAACTTTCCATTTGCAAGGTTTTCAAAAATAAAGTATTTCATTAAAATTCAGAATTAGAAGCACTGTGGAAAAACAAGCCCTGTGAGGCATCTTGTGTGGGACTCTAGAGTGGAAACCTTTTAGATAAGTGAATAGAAGTTGCTAAGGATAGTCACAAAACTAAAGGTTGCTTCGGATCTGCCAATTCTATTGTAAAAGTTTTATCTTATGATGAAAAAGATAGAAAGGCAGACCTGTCCATATGAAATTATTCTTAGATGTTCCATTTGTAACAAAAAGAAAATGTAGACAATCCATATGTCCAATGATTACAAAAAGGTAGAATAAATTTTTATTTTAATATAAGAGAATTGTCATTTCCTCCTCCAAAGAGAATAAACTGATCAAACTGTGGGTATGGGATCTGTGATTTCCTCATAGTTGTAGTTTATCTCCTAAGTTGATTTTATACCAACTTGTAACCCAAGAGAAGCAAACTTGCCAGAATCCACTGAAAATTGCTGAATGGCACTGACAAAGCCAGTCATATCAACTGAAGCAACAGAAGGGGAAACAGCCATAAGAGGAGCTTTAATAATAAAATCCTAAATAATTCATGTATTAAAGAATGAATCTTAGAATGATTAATAACTGAAAAAACTAATAATGAGATATTATTAACAAAATTTCTGGGAAACAGTTGAAACAATCCATAGATTAATAAATGTATTTCCCCCAAACTATATTAACAAAATTTAAAACCAAGATTGATAAAGTGAATATACACTTAGAAAATTAGAACATCAATAAAGTCAAATTAAGAACTAAAGGGAAAATCATCAAAATTAGAGAGAAAAGATTGAAAAATTCTCACAAAAAAGATTACAGAAAAATATTCCCCCCAAAAGTCATCCCTTATAATTAAATTAGATTTATACCAGGGATATGGGGAAGGTTCAGCAATAGGGGGGGAAAAAGATCACAATCTTATTGAAAACAAAAGTATCCCAACACATAAGATTATCTCAGTAGAGAGAATTTGACAAAGGATAATACTCATTTTTGCTCAGAAAAAAAGTAAATAAACATACCTTACAAATTATAAGCAGAGATGAATTAATTTAATATAATAGAAAATTTCTAAAAACATTATGTGAAATGAATAAATTAATGAATAATATATAAATGAAAATAAATGGAATGAATAAGTGCTAGAAGATTTCCAAATAAATGCAGAAATAAAACAAAGATACCCCTTTCCTGGCTAGTTTGACACAGTTCTATAAATTCTAGTCATAACAATAAAATAAGAGAAAGAAATTAAAGACATAGACAAAGAAGAGAGAAAACCATCCTTACGTTCTCATGACATGATTACCTAGAAAATTCTGTCATCAGCAAAGAAATTAATTGAGATAATAACAGCAACACAAAATTTGAGGCTACAAAATAAATCTATAAAAATCAATAATATTTCTATATAATAACAACAAACCCCACGAAACAATAATAGAAACAGAAGCCCCATTCAAAATAACTACAAAATGCATGGATTATCTGTCAATCTACTAAAGTAATAGATACAAATATTAAGTGCTCCTTAAAGAAAGAAAGAAAGATAGAGCTGAAGGACTGTTCAATCAATATAGCCTATCAATATATGCTTAGCAATATAATAAAAATGACAATACTCTCAAAGTTAACTTACAAATTTAATGCTATGCTAGATGATTGCGATTCTTTTCAAAACTAGACAAAATATGTCAAAATACATTTGGAGCTAGAAAAATCTAGACTGTTGAAGAAAATAATGAAAAAGGTAGGAATAATTATATTTTATAAAGGGAATGGAACTTTCAGAATAAAAGGAGGAATAGCACTTTTAGACCTTAAACTATACAGGGTATCCTAAGAAGTTTTAGTATCATTTTAAGCTTAAAAACAAATTTGAGACACTCTGTATTGTGATGCTGCAATCATTAAAGTACTTAATCCTGCCTAAGAAACAACAACCAAAAAAGCAAATCAATATGAAAAAGTTACAAAAATATGAATCAATAACCCATTGTTTAATGAATCTGAAAACACAAAATACTTACATAAGGACTTCTAAGAAAACTTGAAGGCAATCTGACAGATACTATTTTTAGACCAATAGCTAATACCATATTCCATAATAAATTTTAAATGGTTCTATGACCTAAATATTAAAATATACCTTAAGCAATTAGAAGATAAGTATATCAAATATGTTTCATAGGTATGAGTAGGTAGTGATATCTTAACCAAATAAAAAATAAAGGCAATTACAAAAAAAAAAGAAATAATTTTGATTACATAAAATTGAAAACCTTTTGCATGAGCAATTAGAACAAGAACAGAAGCACTGAACTAGGGAAAACTCTTTGTATTAAATATCATTAAATTAAAATCTAATATCCAAAATATAGATAGACAGATCTTTTATATATATATATATATATATATATATATATATATATATATATATATATATATATATATGTACATATACAACTAAAACATGAATAGATAAGACAAAATTCTTAAATAGAGAAGTGATCAAAGGATATGAACAAATTTCTCAAAATAAGAATTTCTAGTTATTAGGAACCATATGAAAAGCTTCAGATCACTAACTGTGAGAGAAAGGAATGTTTAAATAGCACTGAGAGTTCACCTTACATCTACCAAATTAGCCAAGAGGACAAAATTTAGGAATAATCAATTTCAGAGAGGTTGTGGGAAGATAGGTACACTAATGCACTGTTGGTTGAGCTGTCAATTGATATAATTATTCCTGAAAACATTTTGTAATTAGCCATGAAAGTGACTAAAATGCTGATATTTTTGAGTCATTGCTTAGCTCAGTGCCTGGCAAATAATAGACCCTTAATAAATATTTATTGACTCACTCTCCTACTAGGCATATATTCTAGGTAGATCAATGATAAGTGAAAGGACAAAAGACCTACAATGCAGTAAAAAATACTTATAGCTGCACTTTTTTGCATTAGCAAATAGTTGGAAACAAAATAGACTCATACCAATTAAAAATGGCTAAATATATTGGGTATATAAATATAATTTATTTTTACTGTGCCTTAAGAAATTATGGTATCATTAATATAGGTAAACATGAAAAAGATTTATATGAAGTGATACAAAACTAATTAAGCAGAACCAGAAAAAAATAACTTACACAATGACTGCAGCAACGTGAAGGAAAAGAACAGCTATCAGAAACAATAGAAATGAATGCTGCAAACTTACAAAGAGCAGACTTGACCCCAAAGGACAGATATAATTAGACTCACTTTCAGAAATGCGAGGCGTTGATAATGGAAAGATAGAGTATTGATTAACTCAAGTTACCACCCACTCCACTTAGATGATATTTATAAAGCACTTTGCACAGTGCCTGGCACAGAGTGGGTGCTTCATAGATGCAAGTTCTCTTCCTTCTTTTGCCTTCAAAGTTAGATATACAATGATACCTTAATGAGATCAGATCAAGTCTCAGATCAGACTATCACTCAAAGATCTTATATGAAGTGTAAAAAGTCTTTATTGAATCGCAATGACTTGACAGAAGAAATGTTCAGACTAGTTGATTAAATGTAATCTCACTTTGTGGATGTTTTAGAAAATAGCAGATTAGAGTAAAACTGCAAGATAGATATTTGGAGCCAAAAGAGTTTTTAAAGGGCTGGAAGTGAAGAAAAAAGGAATGGGAACATCTAGACCTGAGCAGTAATGAACTGACATCCCCAAGCAGCCAGAGAAAGGGAAAGTAGAACTGAGCTGTGGTAGAAAAGGGAGCTAGACAGAGCCATTGGCCTAAGAGGTAGAAAGCTTGGGTTGGCACTACCAGTTGTAACAATCTTCCGGAGGACTGAAGGGGGGGTTCCAAGGTCTTTTTTTTATTTTCTTTAACTTCTGCTCCTAGTACCTTTCTATCAAAAGACCAAGTAAGATATTATATTGTTTCTTTATCCAAACATTTCTAATTACCTGAATCTTATTAAAGCAAAAAGAACCAATACTCTGCTTAAATGTTAGGGATTTTCCTAACTGGAATTCAGAGCAATTGTGGCTATACTCCTATGTTTCATCTAACATAAACTTCCTAAAGCAATAGAAGAGGCAAATGTGGGCCTGAGAACATAGCTAATGAAGGCCTAAAATCAACTTTCTTTCCTTTTTCTTTTTTTTTTGGTATTTATTTAGTGTTTTATTTTTCCCCAGTTACATATAAAAACCATTTTTAACATTTATTTTTAAAACTTTGACTTCCAAATTCTCTCCCTTCCTCCCTCTCCACTCCATGCCCCCATTGAGAAGACAAACAATTCAACATAGGTTATGCATGTAGAGTCCTGAAAACGTATACATAAGAGTTATGTTCTGAAAGAAAACATAGATGAAAAGAAAACCTCAAGAAAAAAAAAGAAAATTTTAAAAATTATGCTTCAATCTGTATTCAGACACCATAAATTCTTTTTGTGGGCATGGATTGCATTTCTCATCCTAAGTCCTTCAGAGTTGTCTTGGATCATTTTACTAGCTAAGTCATTCACAGCTGATCATCTTACAGTATTGCTGTTACTTTGTATGTAGTGCATTTCACTTTGCATCAGCCCATGCAAGTCTTTCTAGGTTTTTCTGAGAGCAGCCTGATCATCATTTCTTATAGTATAATAGTATTCCATCATAATCACATACCACAACTTGTTCAGCCATTCCCCAACTGATCAACATCCCCTCAATTTCTAATTCTTTGCCAAGAGAAAAGAGCTGCTATAAATATTTTTTTTCACATGTATGTCTTTATCCTTTTTTTTTTTTATCTCTTTTGGGATACAGACCTAGTAGTGGTACTGCTGAGTTGAAGAGTATGCATGATTTTTTTTTTGCTGGCATCCTTTGGACATAGTTCCAAATTGTTCTAAAGAATGGTTGAATCAGTTTACAACTTCGCCAGCAGTGCATTAATGTCTCATTTTTCCCATATCCCTTCCAATACTTGTCATTTACCTTTTCTATCCTATTAGACAATCTAATAGGTATAGGGTAGTACCTCAGAGTTGTTTTAATTTGCATTTCTCCAGTCAATAGTTAATTAAGATATCTTTTTCATATATATATAGATAGATAACTGATTGCATCATCTGAAAACTGATAACGTTTTGATCATTTATCAATGGCTTGTTTTTTACAAATTTGAATCAGTTTTCTATATGTTTGAGAACAGATGCCTTTATCAGAGAAACTTGCTTCAAAATTATTTTCACAGTTACTATTGCTAACTGTATTTCCCTCCATCCTATTCCCCCACACCCATTTATTCTATTCTCTCTCTCCTTTCACCCCATCCCTCTTCAAAAGTGTTTTACTTCTGACTACCCCCTCCCCTATTCTCTTATCTCCTTCTCCTCCAATAAACTTTATCTTTATTACAATATTGTTTACCTTTAGGTTTGAAAAGAAACCTTCTTCTTCTTTAAAAGAATTTTTTTATGATAAAGACTGTTTCTCTGGGAGGAGGTAGGAAGACAAAATAAGAAATGTATGTAATCCATGAACAAATGAGAGCCATACAATCTATTATTATTGGAGCTGAATCACAGTATAAGTGAGAAGGCAGTGAGTATAAACTATATTCCAGTCTACTGAAAGAATTCATATGTTGTTGCTCAGCAGCAGTTGATCATTGAAAAATCAAAAAAAAAAAAAACAAGAATGATATTCTAGGATTAGAGATGGTTAAATATTTGCCCAGTTTTCTAAAAAGAGAAAAGGGTAAAATAACTCAACTACAAAAAAGTGACTTGGTTTTGATTCTTGGCAAAATTCCATTTCTCCCTAAATTTAGCATTTAGATGGGGATCACTAAAACCAGAATAGATTCATCAAGAAGAAGCCATGGTATCATAGGAGTTAGAGTTGGAAAGTCATGCCAGGATAACCTTATTTCCTTTTCTGACAAGGTTACTAGACCAGTTGATAAGGTCAATGCTATAAACATTGGATACAGACATGGATTTCAAAAATAAATTTAAGTCTCTGAGGAGATTGTTGTGGAAAAGATAGAGAGAGACGGACTGGATAACAAGATGGATACAGAACCAATTGAATGACTGGTCTAAAAGAGTGGATTAGTGGATTGATATCAACCTAAAGGGAAGTCTCTAGCCTCACAGATCAATCCTTGAGTTTTATGCTATTTTACCATTTTTTTTATCAGTGACTTAGAAGAAAGCATAAATAATATGCTTTCAAATTTCATGCTTAACAAGTCATATCAAGAGCATGGCACGCCAGCAAAAAAAGTAAAATGATTGGTAGCATCATGAGTGAAGAAATAGTTACATTGAACTCTACACTGTTCAAACCAAATAAAAACTACATTTAACCAGAGTGCTACACTTTAAGAAGGGTTTTGTCAAGTTGAAGTGTATCTAGAAGGAAACCTAGATGATGAAAATGCTCCTAGAGATAATTCCATAGAAGGGTCATTGGAATCAATTAGGGATGTTTAGCATGAAGAAGGGAAGACTTTGGGAGAACCTCATTCATATCTTCAGATATTTGAAGAGCTATCATTGGAAGAAGAGTGAAATTTGTTCTGCTTAATTACTGAAACCAGAACTGAGAACAATGAATGGAAGTTTCAGAGAGGCAGATTTTGGCTCAATATAAAGAAAAGAATTATAAATATGTAAGGCTACTTTCAGGCGGTGTTGGCTTCCCCATCCCCAGAGATCTTTAAGCAGAGGCTAAATGATCCCTTAGGGATGTTGTCAAGGGGATTTCTCTGAAGATGCAGATTGGAGTGGTCGACTCCTTTCCACTCTGAGATCATATGATTCTTTGTGTTAATAAAAACCAAGAGGAGCCTATTTAAGTGAGTGATGGATTGTGTTGGTAGATTCTGTGCTAAAAGAATTCAGAGAAGAAAAAGATCATTGTGGGATGAGGTTAATAAGGAAAAGATAATGAAAGTGATAGGATTGTAATCTTTCCCAGATTCATATCTTCTTTTCAAAGGACTTTTAGTCCCTGCTTAAGGTAGTTATGGGGATCAGATAAGGTAAAAAATATAAAACACTATAAAATTTCAAGTATTCTACCACTTTTCTGGCATAACAAAGAGAGTTTTGGATTTGGAGTCAGGAAAATCCAAGTTCAAATCCTTAGCTCTGTGATCCTAGGTAAGTTGCAACCTCTCTCAACTTCAGTTTCCTCATCTGTAAAATGGGAATAATAATATTTTTTACAGGGTTGTTATGAGAATCAAATGAGTTAATATATGTAAAGCATTTTACAACCCTTGCAGGGTCATATCAATGCTAATTATTATTATTATTACCAACTTAATAGTATTATTAATATTAATTAAATTTAATATTTTACCAAGCAATAGTTAATCAATATTGATTATTGACATGTTATAATTATTACTTTGAAACTAAAAATAAATCTTAAAATGGAGAGTTTTGGAGAGTAATGCACAAAGCTTCACTTGACGTTTCAAATGACCCACAATCAATACTGGTTTACAGACAACTTATATAGTAATACGTCTGCCAGTAAGGACCTAATAGGTTCAAGAGTTACTCATAATCCTGATGTTAAAAGAATCTTTTTGTTTTTCATCATAAATCAAAAATTGTATGTAGTTATTGCACTATTGGCAAGATTAAATCAATTGAAGTGGGGCGGAATCCAGTTAACACAGGACTTAGTCCATTTATTATCAGTAAACTTATGAGACTGTGGAAAATTCTTACATCAAAGCATTTATTTTAACAGATAGTATTCAATCAGTTTAGCTTACGTTGATAGCATTCTCTGTGCTTCCATTTAAGTATCATAAAGTACAAATTTGATGACAGCATTTAAGAATTAATAAGAGTAGTCTAATTTAGTATAATATGAAAACCATTACATATCTCATCATCATTATTTTCATATTTTCCTCTCATCATATGTCTATAGGATTTTGTGTGTACCACTCATATGTTACTTCCTGGTATCATGGATATTTGTGTCTTTCTTGTATCATTCCTTCTATGTTTTAAGCTATCTGAACATAGGCGTAAGTATTTTGTGTAACTTTGTGTCTGTCTCTTGCATTGCCTAGCATTGCACCCAATGTTGAGCTGGATAAAAAAAATGTGTCATATTTAGGCACCCCATCTTATACAGATGCAGTGGGTTTCTGATGACCCTCACTTTCTTGGTATAAGCCTATTCCCATACCTTCCAGGCTAGCAATGTCATGCAACATCAAAAGGTTTACCTGGTTCAGCATAAGCTAAAACTGGTGTATACCTTAGTCTTTTGTCCAAATCTTTTGGTCTCACTTTTGACTGAAATGATTTTTTAATTTTGTCAAAGGCTCAGACTCAATTGCCCTCTCTTGTTTTTTCTTTAGATTCTTCTCAATCACATAACTGCAAATTAGAAATGGTTTTGTGATTATAGCATAATTGTCCACAAAGTTCCAGTAAATCCAAGAAAAATATTTATTTGAAGTTCCTAGGCATATGGTCAATTGCCTGTTTCCATCTTCTCTGAATATGTGCTCACTCCCTTTTGAAATAATATGTAACTCATTTTTGACAGTAGTTTTGCAGAACATTAACAGCTTTAGACCAATAATTTCCAGATGATCTAAGTCTTTCCTTGTGTTCTTCCTTCTAAAAAAAAATGTTTACATTCTAATTCTTTTTTTCCTTCCATCCCTCCCCCACCCAACGGAAATGGCAAGAAATATGATACTCATTATACATATGAAGTCATGTAAAACATTCTCATACTCCTCCAGTGTCTTCACAAAGTCAGTAAAATCATCAGGATAAACCAAGGCCTTAAGTTAATTCTTGTTTTGAACCACCTTCTTCAAAAGCCATTGAAAAGTGCCAAGTGAAACCACTGAGGAGATAAATAAAGCTTTTTTTAAAGAAAAGATGAGTAAGATAGATAAATCATTAGCTAATTTGATCCCCAAAGAGAAGGAAACCAAATTTCAAGATAAAAATTTTTAAGCAATTAAAATGGATGAAAAGGAAATAAAGAAAATTATCAGAAAATACTTCTGTCAATTATATATGCCAGTAAAACTCATAACTTAAATGAATACTTCCAAAACTATAAAATACTCAAATCAATAAAATAATAAATAGATAATTTAAACAAATAATTCTTAGAAAGTTCACATACTATACCAAGAAAAATGAAAGATTTCTATCAATACAACCACAAAATACTCTTTTCAAAAATAAAGGAAGTCTTAAATAATTGGAGAGACATTCATTGTTTATGGTTGGACTGTCCCAACATAACAAAAGTAACGATACTACCTAAATTAATTTACAAATTTAGTGTCATATTAATTAACCTGCTGAGGACTTTCTTTATTGAAATAGACATAATAATGATAAAATTTACTTGGAGAAACAAAAAGTCAGTCATTTCCAGGGGAGTAATAAAAAACTGAGAAAGAAAGGGGCCAATAGTACCAGATTTTAATTTATACTGCAAGCTAATAGTCTTCAAAATTATTCAGTATTAGTTAAAACATAGAAAAGTTGATCAATGGAATCAATTAGGAATATAAAATTTAAAAACAATTAAACATATTGTAGCATCATATTCCTCATTTAACTCAAGGTTCTCACCAACCAGAGTAAAAATAATTTATTCTAACTTTTAGTAAAACTAAGATCCTCTGAAAGAAATTAGGTTTGAACAAATATCTTATACCATATTCCATGCTCAATGCCAAATGAATATGTGACTGAAAGATGTATGGTCACATTAAAAAAATAAGAGAAGAAAAGGAGATCCTTTTCATAACTATGGATGGGAGAGAATTTCTAACTAAACAAGGGATTAAGAACATAGCGTATAAGGACATTGCATAAAATTCAAAATCTTTTGCACAGTGAGGTTAGAACCAGAAGGGAAATAATGAAGTGGGGAAAAAAGTCTTTGTAGTGACTTTCCTGATAAAGGGATGATATCCATGATATAAAAGAAATTTCCATATATAGAGAGGAATATATTTTATATAGTTATGTATAAATACTTATATATGCACATACTCCCTATATACATGGCCATGTGTATATACACATAATCCACCATTAGATAATTTGTCAGAGAACACAAACAGCCCATTCTCTAATGATTAAATGAAAGCTATCCCCATCTATATGAAAACCACTCTAAATCAATAATAATAATAGTATGAAACTTAAAGCAATGGTGAGATTCCATTACCTACCCATCATGTTGACAAAGATGACAAAAGATTAAAATGACAATTATGGGTAGGGTTTGGGGAGGAAAGACATACAAATGTACCTGTGAATTTTCACTTCATTCTGGAAAGCAAATTGGAATGACAGACAAAAGTCATTAAACTGTACAACTACACATTTGCCATACTCCAATTCTGCCTATACCCCAAAGGGGTCAAAGACAGAAGAAAAGTACCATATGTACAATAACATTTATATTATCACCTTTTTTTGTAATAGCAAAGAACTGGAAATAAGGATTACTGAGCAAATTGTGTTAAGAAACAGTGGTATATTATTTTGCTTTAAGAACTAGGGAAAACGATAGACTAAAAAAAAAAAAAAGACTTGTATGAGCTGATTCATTATGAAATGAGCAGAGCCAGAAGAACACTTTCTGTGATGATCATTATAATGTAAAGCAGAACACATTTGAAGGACTTCAAAACTCTGATCAAAGCAATGACCCATTAGGACTTTAAAAGACTAATGATGAAGCATGTCTCCTACCCCTTGACAGAGAAGTGACGGGCTAGAGATGTAGAATAAGATATGCATTTTTAGATGTGGCCAATCTGTTCATTTGTTTTACTTGACTAAATTTATTTGTTAATAATCTAGGGCTTCTATTCAGGGTTAGCAGGCAGGGATAGTGGATAGTGATAGAGATACAAAAAAATTTAAATACCAATAAAGCATTAAAAATCCATTGGAGAAAATAAAAATAAATTATGTAGGGAATCCAAACGGGACAATTGTGTTACTACCTTGCTTAGTAAAATATACCCTTAAAAAACAAACTTCACATAACATTTTTACATAAGATTTTTTTTATTCTTTGTTTCTCTGTCTATTCAAATATCTGTTGTTTATAGTTAAGACCATAATTTTAAAAAAAGAACAAAGTGCCCTGAAACCTCTATACTTCAAGAGAATCCTGCTGGCCAGATGAATGATGCTTTCTTGTCTTCCCCTGATATCAAGATCTGAGGGAATCCCCTGTACAGGTTCAATACTGAAAACCGATGATTTCCTAGGAAACAATTAAAGGTACCTTATATTCATGGCATGCTTCTCTTTTTCAATATGTGGTAATGTGTACATAGTTCAATTGTTGCTGTCTTCTTCCTCACCATCACTATTGGTGATATATCCAGATTACAGAATAATGTAATGATGTTGACCTTGGCTAGATCTTTCAGCTTGTCCTTCAGAGGTTTCCATCTCATAGAGAGCAGTCTTCTCAGACTCCTTGAAAAATGGTTAGGAATTGTTGAGGAGAATTCTGCATGCTTTACTGTGTACAGGCCCATGTCCCACTCTTGCAATAAAGGTATACCAATTCTCACTTAGAGTTTCTTCATTCAGTGACGTTTGATCATTGGGGTGGAAAGTCATGATAGTTAGATAACTCTGGATCTCCATTTGAATGAATGGACCTTCCATGTTTTGTCACTTTTTATTTCCTCTTCTCATTTAACTTGCAGCACAACAACTCTCCATTTTCTCTAGAGTACATACAGGACTCTTTATGTCCATTCAGGATACAGCTGTAACAGATTGTAGCCTACATCTATTATTGTTATACCACTGCTGGTCTCTTTTCATAAGATTGACATGACCTCAGGTCCCACATTTTTCAGAGTGGAGCAGCCTGCCCCATTATTCCTTTTCACAGCAGAATTTGCATGAATTGCTACCTTAGAGCCCAGGGAACAGGAGCAGTCACCTTCCTTGACTTCATAGCTCTCTAAAGAATAAATTTTTTAGAAAGGGATTTCTCTGAGTCAGCTCTCTTTCTCTCTTGACTCTGCCAACTCCTTATCAACAGGCTTCACACACTGGAAAATAGCCATGTCCTGAGGCTCTCTTCTGATGACTGAATATAACCTTGACCATCACTTCACATAAGGTCCTAGTCATATTTTTGCTCAGTTCACCATCTGAATTTCTCCATATCCTCACTGAAAACCTCATCTTCTCTCCTCCCTTTCTATGTCCACTTTTTATATTATCTTGCCTCATTAGAATATGTTTTTTGAGGGTAGGGACTATCTTACTTGCTTTTTCCTTATCACTTAGGACAGTGTCTAGTGCATAGTAGTTTAAATGCATTATCAATTCATTTATCTGTCTCTGCTATAGACCTCTCTGTAGTTAGTTTTTCTCAAATAATTTTTCTGTGTGCAGCAGCTCATTCAATCAAATATGCTATTTTTGCATTTTCAAAATGGATTAAGTGCACTTGTAGCAATAGCTGCTTGTCATCCAGTAGTCCCGAATTTACTCAGAATAGTCTAATGAAATCTTCTTCTGGCTTCCTTTCCAACTAGACTGCAAAAACAGTCTTTTCACATTCAGTAAAACTCAAAAATACTCTTTCTATTCTCCCTGGGAACTGTGATTGCTTCTCTGGCCTCTTCAAGCATTCAAACACTGGGATATCAGGGTCTTATGATTTCCTCTATCCTACCACATCAAATGCTGTTCCTTTAAAACTTTCCATCATTTTCTTCCATTTCATTTGCTTACCCCTGCTATCATATTTCAGTGGCATATCCTATATAGGACTCAAATGGTTCTTCTCTAGAAAGGTAATGACAGCTCCTCTAAGAATAATCAAATCTCACATAGAAAAGTCCTGGCACTGGCTGGTATCCAACACTGGCTTGTTTTCTATCACCACATGTTTCATTTTTTCCATACCCATTACTTACAGTATTTTAATACCCTTTGCAGGAATGCCTTGGATTTTATTTCTATCTATTGGGGGGGTGTCTAGTGATGAGTTTTCAGAGATTCACCCCAACTTCTGTCTCCATAGTGATGCTAGAATGTGCCACTGATTCACTTAACTTACAAATCATAGACAGGACTTCGTATGACACCTTGTAACATTGGCAAAGTATTTCATATTCTTGTCCCCCCCTTCAAAAAAATCATTCACAGAACTTTGAAGGGCATTCTTAATGTACTTTCTTGATACCAAGAGGCACTCCTCATTTCAAAAATCCTTCATATGAATTCAATTCTAAAGCCTTGCACCAATGCTCTGGAGATTAAACATTCATTCTGCTTATTTGTAGCTTAATTCATAATCACAACATAGCAGCTCTGAATACTTAAGCACACAACCCTGCAATGGTTATCGTAGAACAACTTGTCAGAAAATCCTCCTGGACAATCTAAGCCTAGGGAAGGAACTGAATCGAAAAGGAGAAAGAAAAAAAAAACTTCAACAGATCTCTGCAGTGCTAACACATTCAAAAACAGAAAATTCAGGCAAAGTTCTGCACCCCAGTTCATATGTAGGCACCTGGAAAAGTATCATCAGTTTGAAGGACTTTGTGAATTATCTATAATTCGCAAGCCCTCACCAATAGGTTTACTTTTGCCAATAAGCTATAGGACACATTAGTTTAGCTCTCAAAAGACAATCAAACAGCAAAACAAATAACAATAAATATACCTTCATATAAACATAAGGGACACATTTTTCCATAGTTTAACAGACTGCAGTCAGTGCATATGGAATCAGCTGAGTGATCAAACCCAAAGAATCATAGTGAATAGATCAATCTCCGTCTGGAAGGTGACTTCCAGTAGAGCCATGGGACTTTGTCCTTAGGATTGTTTGTTATTCATTTTTTCAGTGACTTAGATGAAATACACACACACAGACACACACACACATACATACATACACATATGTATGTGTTATTGGCTGGTCAGTCATTTAAATTGTGTCTGACTCTTCATGACTCCATTTGGGTTTTTCTTGGCAAAGATACTATAGTGATTCATCATTTTCTTCTATAGCTCACTTTATAGATGAGGGAACTGAGGCAAACAAGGTTAAGTGACTTGCCCTAGGTCACATACCTACTGTAAGAGGGCAGATTTGAACTCATAGAGATTAGTTTTCTTTCACTTTCTTTGCCTCAGGTTCAGCACTCTACCCACTGTGCAGCCTAGCTCCCCCATAGATACACACACATACATATACATACATAACTGTCTATATATATATATATATATATATGTATATATATATATATATATATACATATATACACACACACATATACACACATACAAATATATAGACACACACATATAAATTTAATAGGGTTGATATATCAACCCTATTAAAATTGTGAATGACATAAATCCAAGAGCAAAACTAATATGTCAAATGACAGAATCAAACTCCAAAGAGATCTCAAAAAGCTAGAATGAGCCAGATCTAATAAGGTGAAATTTCACAAGGATAAAAGTTAAGTCCTATATGAGTTTAAAAATAATAATAAAATGCATAGTGTCAGTCCTTAGATTTTAGAGTGATGCAAACCCAGTTTGTGTCAACAGTGAGGCCTGACTGGTAGAAACAAACCAACCCAAATGACATTTGAGGTAGAGACACAGTATCTAAAGGTAGGGAAGTGATAGTCCCATCATATACTGTCATGGTCAGAGTGGAAATATTGTGCTCAATTCATGGGTCGTAGAATTTAAAGCAAGACAGGGTTCTAAATATCATCCACTCAACACCCTCCCCCATTTTATAGTTCTGGGCTATTTTAGGAAATACCTTCATAAGCTGGGGTACATTCATTGGGGAGCAAGTCAAGTCAATTCAAATCAACAAGAATTTGTTAAGTGCCTACTATTGGTCTACACTGCGCTAAACACTAGGGGTAGAAAGTAAGACAAAACAACAATAGCAACAACAACCAGTCCCTGCTCTCAAGGAGCTCACAGTCTAACGGAGGACAAAACACGCAAACAACTATGTGCAAACAGGATATATCTAGGACAAATTGGAGATCATCTTAAAGGGAAGGCAGTAGTATTAAGAGGGATTGAGAAAGGCTACTTATAAAAGAAATGATTTTGATTGGTACCTGAAGGAAGTCAAAGAAACCAAGAGGAAGTGAAGAGAGAGAGCATTCCAGGCAAGGGAAGGAGGGGGACAGTGTAATGGTAATTTAAATGAGAAGATCTTTCCCATTCATTAATAGGCCCATGTGACCTGCTTAAGTCACATGGAAGCCTGAGTCACATGGAACAGGAAGGGGTGGAGCAGGAAGGATGGAACAGGAAGACACAGAGCTAGAGTAGACCTGAGAGGAAATTTGGTCAGAGTCATCAGAACTGAGGGACAGAGGAAGCAGATAACTAGGCTCCTGAGTGTTTGTTTATGGGAAGGCCCTAGCATGGGGAAGGCTTGGGGATAGTGTTGTCCTTTATATTGTTACTGTGTATAAATTTTTGTTACTATGATGGATTTGGCTTTCTGATGTCTAAATAAATATTTTTGTTCTTTCTTCCATGTGGAGAGTCTATTGCATTTCATGATTCAGAATTAAACTGTGATATTCATGACCACTGTAGGTGCTGTAAATATAGTATTGGCACTATGGACAGTGAAAATAGACCACATGTGACCTCGAGGCCTTAGGTTCCCCACCTTGGACTACACCTTTGTGTTTAGACATCTGTGGTTATGAATGTTATTACTATGCCTCTTCTTGGGTAGAAGACTATAGTCTTCTGTGAATTTCTATGCTCTTCCCACAAATGTTTCTATGTCTTACCTGCTTCTTTCTCTGTTATCTGATTTTGCTTGGGTTTTTGTGGGCATTTTCCTCTTCACATCCCCATTTTCTATTTCAATCCCTCTTTATCAGATCAGAAAATTTCTAGGCAAATGTTAATTTTTACTCTCCTGTCAGATTCGCTCCATCTCTTCTCCATTTTTCCTGTATCTGAATTTATAGTACAAATATCCAAATCCTATTCTCAAAAACCATCTTCATAAGCAGCTATTTACTCCTCATGTCTGTCTTTCCTTCTGAAGTTCCTTCTCTCCTTTTTCAGACCTGATGAAACAAATACTTATGCCAGTTAGGTCTTCAGTTTCTTCCTTAATGTTCCAGAATTTCAAGGGATACTTTATAGGTTCCTTCTTGTATTATCATTTGCCCCTGCATGAATAATGAGAGGTGGATATTAGTCCTTAATTTTGACAAGTCTCAGAAGTACCCCACAGGATCAGAGATCAAGAGGAGAAAGGAATGGCAGAAGTGATTTATTCCAACTCCCCTCATTTTACAGATGAGGAAACTGAGGCTCAAGGCAGTTAAGTGGCTTGCTCAAGGTTCATAAGTAATAATTGCCAGAGGCAAGATTCGAATTTCGGCCTTCTGGCTCCAGAATCAGTGACTTTTCTCCTGTGTGTTGTCCTGGACACACGTTGTGGTAAGAAAGTATACATCCTACTTGTTCTTATCAGGTTGTTACAGACCCCGTCAAGTAGAGCCCAGCAGGGACTGGTCAACTAAGGCTACCTCTCCCTTCTTCAGGAAACTTTTAGAAGAACCCATGTTGCCTCAGCAATATCCTTTGGTCCATGGGAAGCTACATTTTCTTTAGAGGGTCCAGCTCTCCTCTATGGAAAGAAACTAAAGGTTAAAGTGCCTAGGTGGTGCCATAGTGCACAGAGTGCTGGACCTGGAAAGACCTGAGTTCAAACATGGCCTCAGACATTTACTAACTTAATGAGCCTGGGCAAGTCATTAACTGTAAAATGGGCATACTAAAATAACCCACTAGGGTTATTTTAAAGATAAGCTGAGACATTTATAAAGTGCTTAGCATAGTACCTGATACATACTAGGCACTACATTATTAGGCTATTTTTATTATTATTATTAATTTTACTCCAGTGCTCTAGCAAGTCAATTGTCCTTCCCTTTCATCTCTATGTCACGTTCTTCTACCCTCTGATCTCATGACAAAGGTTTGTATCCTCCTCTGATTTTACAGATTTTTTTAATTTTTTATTTTCCTTCTAGATCACTTTTTTCACTCTCACAAAAAATGCTTCATTCTCTCTGGTAATCCAAAAAAGTAGAAAGGCATTCCTGTAACTTTCTGCTTTGAGTATACACATGGATGTTATTTGGTGCTATAAGCAAAACAAATATGGTTCCACCTGTGAAATCCCCTTGAATAGTCCTCTCATCCTCCATATTTGTCAGAGCTGATTGCCAGTTCTTGCTACTGATTCTTTCCACCAGCTGCCTCTTTTCTAGACCTGTTTGCTCTGCTGAAGACTCTGTCACCAGGAGATCCTCTGTAAGGATGTTTTTTGATAGCAAGTTGTCCTACTTTTCTCTTTTCTTTTCTCTTGATATCTGAAAATACTTATTCAGATATATTTGATCTTAGCAGACTCCTGCCAAAACCTAAAGCAAACAGTAGCTGCTTTTAGCTTGTCATCTATAGGGTGGGTTTTTTTCCTTTACTGAATTCAACTACTATTTATTTATCACCTCTTTCTTTCTCATTTCCCCTCTCATTGCTGATAAGACATCAGGTACTCTCTATTTAATAATTTTCTCTTCCCTGTGTAACTATCTTCTCTCTCCTTCTCTACATAAAATGCTAGTAATATATTCTTCCCACCCAGTCAGTATAATGCATGAAAAGATTAATGACTTAATATCTTTAAATTTAAATCTATGGAAGTAGAATTCTCTGCAAGTATGAAATGTTATTCTTAATCTTTTGAAGTTTTGATATTTTATTTTAGAAATCATGAAAAAAGATACTTAGGATATTATAATAGAAATGCTTAATAACCCATTTTGATTTTAATTTGGTATACTTTGTATATCATACATGTTAATTGTCTAATGCTATCGTTAGATATCTCACCACCTTGGAGTTGGCATCTGCTAAAACTTTTAATAATTAAGACTGAACAGTAACTTGTAATGAAAATTATAGGAATGGTAGAGAGTACCTTGGTATTGGCCTACTACCTTCTTTAAAATTCCCAGATAGTTCAGTATATCGTAGCCTTGGTGAAATCAGCAAAATGTATGCCCAACTGAATTGAATTTGTATCATCTGTTCATCCATCTATCCATCCATCTATCTATCTGTCTGTATCTCTACAAATAGAGTTTTTTCATCTCTCAAGATATAGTTCAACAAAGCGATGCTGTTAGACATTGCCTCTTTTAAAGATACTGAATATGTGTGTGTGTGTGTGTGTGTGTGTGTGTGTGTGTGTGTGTGTGTGTGTGTGTGTGTGTGTAGTCTATGTCTGTGGTTAAAAGGATAGATAGATAAATAATCAGATACAACATAGACTATATTATATATTATTTATATGTATATACATGTATACATACATATATAATCACTACCTTTAAGAGAGGCATCATGAAACATTATTGCTTTAAAAGCTTGATCCGCTTCTGAAGGAGATGAAAATATATGGAAAACAATTATCTATTTGGTGATTTCTACTTTAAATACATAACAGAAATACTGAAAAACTGGAAGATAATTATCAGCAAGTATGGAGGATATTTAAATCAAAGGTTGAATCAAACTTTCAGTGAAGAGAGGAGGAAGAGGAAGAAAATTGCCAGGAGACGGTTCCATGATATTCCTTGTAAAGAGTCTGGTTAACAATGATTTGTTAAAACTGCTTATTTTAAAAGCCAATGGATTTTATGAATTTATATTTGAGCCTTGCTCAGTTAATATGGTCTGCTGTCAAAGCTAAAATGAAGATACAAGAGTCCTAGAATGATACTGCTCTCAAAGACAAGTATTTTCCTTAGGTGATCTTTAACTCCTATGACCTCTGTGCTAATAATGATAATAACTAGTATTTATGTAACACTTTAAAAAGCACTTTGCACATATTCTCTAATTTAATCCCCACAATCACCCTGTGATGTAAGTATTATGATCTCCATTTTGAAGTTGAGGAAACTGAGGCAGACAGAGGTTAAATGACTTGTCCAGGACCACTAACCAAAAGTGTCTGAGGTGGATTTGAACTCAGGATCTCTTAACTCCAAGTAACTTCAGTACTCTTGCCACTATGCCACCTATGATGCATCCATTAAAAATTTAGTTGTGTTCATCTTTGAGTAGCACATTGGACTCCATGCAGGTCTTTTCTAACTCTGCAGTTGATTCATTTGGCTAATTCTGCTTTTCCTCTTTGCTTGGGCAACCCACTTACCATCAAGGCATGACAAGAAAGTGAGGGAAATATGACCTTGGATCTCAAAAGCCTTTAGTGAAATGGTAATGGCCTTCAGCAGTTTTTCTTCTTATACTCTGTTTATCTGTAATTGAAAAGCTGGCAAAAGAGCATACCTAAATGCAAATGGTACTATACAAGTTCTTTTTCCCCCTTAATTATTTGTCTCCATGTGGTTTAATGCTGGGAGGAAAATCTACAAGAATTTTTTTTCTCCTTTATATTCTGAGCCAGACAGTGTTATCTCTATGTACTCTGACTCAAAAAGCCCATTCTCACCGAATTAAATTCACGTTGCAGTATAAGTAGGAAGATAGAGCAGGTTATTTTCAAAGAATTCAAACTATTTTGGCCTTACATAAAAACATGTATATCATATTTTAAAATCTGGCTTTCTACACTTGCCTTACTTATGATTCAGATACATGTTCAATCAATCCACAGGCATTTATCCCATGCTTACTATGTGTATACTATTATCTTACCAGCAGAGATAAGCAAAGGACTGCCTTAAAATTTGTTAGGACTTGCAAAGTCAGATCAGCCAAAGAAGCCTCTTATAACTCACCTCTTCAACTCCTTCTCCACCCCCATCCTCCACCCCTAACCTCAAACAGAAATTCTTTTAGAAGGTTATCTCAGCAACAACACAGGATGCTCACTAACCCTTCTCCAATTTCCAAACTTCAAAAAAGATCCAAGAACCATGTTTTTAACAGTACAGATAATCCCACCACTAAATCAGATTGCAGCCCCTCCTTGACTTAGTTGTTTCTACACCGTAGTAATTTTTTTAAAGCCATTTTCTGATGGTCACTGTTTTGGTGATGATTCTGTCTGAACTTAGCAAGGTTGTCCTTGGGTGGCAGACACAGAATCCATATCTGAAGCCTTCCCAGTCTGATTGAACCTAACAAAGCAAGTGCTCTACTGCCATAGACTGTGAGAACTTTTGGTGAACTTCAGGCAAAGATGACAGATAAGAGTGCTACCTTAATTCTCACACACAACATTGAATTTCTGTTCGTTCTACTATACACATTTCCCTATCCTTAACTTTGCTCCTGGAGATTTTAAAGAAGCAACTAACAAAATATAATTGGTCTTTAATGTTCAGATCTTAACTCAATATGCATACTCAGAATCCAAGGAATTCTTGGGTTGGATAAATATCAAACGAATTCTGAATGGAAAAGTTACAGTTCACTGCTGTGATTTGTGACACACCATCACTGACAAAGTAAATCTTGTGTTGAATCATCCTATGAAGTCAGTCCACATTTAATTGGCACCAGATTGTATTCTTGTGAAACAGTGTACATCTATTGAGGCCTAGAGTCCTGACCGGGGGTAAGTCAGGCAGATAGCCAATTAAAGCATCTTAAAGAAGCTAAGCAAAGTCTCACGTACAGAAAAAAGAGTAGCTGCCTACTTTTAGTATCTCGAGCCTAGAAAAATTATATTGCTTCAGTGTATCTACTCTTCCCCCAAATGTGGAACAGTATTTGAAATTACATTATTGGAGATTCATTCTTTTGAATTTAGCTTCTAAGTCACTCGTAAAATGCAACTGTTCTCTCAAAAGTAATACATTAAACTAACTCACACTAAAGTGCTAGTAATTTATCATATCTCTTTTCCTTCTGAAATGAGGACAGATAAAAGTGCTAGGCACCAGAGGAACGAGAGAGAAGGGGCAGATAAGAAGGGGGGGAAAGAGGGAAAACTGGGAGTTGAGAGACTTTGCCTTTGCAATTTTGCCTAAGAATTTGCCCTGGAATTGAACCTAGTTATAATTGACTTTGGGCTACTACCCCCAGATCTCTGAGACATGGCACTGCTGAGCTGGCCACCGATTGGGTTGACTAAACTTGTAAAAAAACTCTTCATCTGTGTGAATAAAGGAACAGTACAAATTTAGTTCCCTTTTCAAACATTCAGTTACTGGTATCTAATCCTGTTGCCATTTGAGGACTGTGATCTTTCTATAAAAGGTCTTTTTTATTTTTAAAGCTTTTTTGAAAAGCTTTGGTCAAGTTGAGGACCATGGCCAGTCATCATACATAGCAAGCACACCTCATCTTTGTCCAGTCAGGCCAGGGCTATGGGTTGTTTTGCCAGTTCCAATATGTATATTTCCTTTCCTAATCATATTCCTTTCCACTGGGGCTGATGGCTTTTTACAAGATTAAGAATGTATTTGTGCTGCATCTCATTAATCCCCTATGTCAGTTAATTGAACTGTGTTTGTTTATGCAGCTGCTCCCTCCCAAGACACTCTTTTGGAAAAGAGACAAGGGTTCTGAAAGTGCCTTTTTGAAAATCAGCAAATAGTTTAGAGTCTAATGTAAAAAAAAAAAATCAAGGATTCTATTTATCAAGCTCTGAAAACAACAGTTATCAGTATATATGGGTGCATTTTATGGTTGCTCAATCGTTTCAGTCATGTCCAACTCTGTGACCACATTTGGGGGTGTTCTTGGCAAAGATACTGCAGTGGTTTGCCATTTCCTTCTCCAGCTCATTTTACAGATGGAGAACCGAGGCAAACAAGGTTAAAGTGGCTTGACCTGGGTCACACAGCTATTAAGTGACAGAGGTTCATGAAGAAGAGTCCTTCTGATTCCGGGACCAGCACTCTAACTCCTGCTGCTCTATATTGATGTATACAAGTATGGAAAGATCTTCCTTTTCAACTATACCCCACTGCAGTACCTCAAAATATTATAGATTTAGGAGTGGTACACACACACACACACACACACACACACACACACACACACACGCACACACACACCACTCCCTGCAAGGTTTATCCAAGCTCATAAGCAAAGGCTGGAATCATTTAACTTTGCATCCTGCTTGTCAAACTGGATGTTACATATGCCCTGCCCCAGAGTTGGATGAACTGATTACTTCCTCATGCATGAAGTTGCTTTTAATCTCCCTTGCAAATTTTAGATCCTTTCACAGTTAACTTTCTGCCTAATTCATTCTTACTTCCTCTTCTCCTTAAGCAACTCAAGACTGACCCAACTGTCTACTTTCCCAAAATATTTGTGTGTGTGTGTGTGTGTGTGTGTGTGTGTCTATGATACAAACATTTTTCTCCATCGATCACAGTGGAGATATCATATTTGGATCCTAACATCACAGTCCATGAAATAGCACATGAATAACAATTCTACCTACTGCTAGCCCTTTCCTTCCCCTTTGTCTACAACAGAGTATAGGTTTCAATCACTTTCCACATCTCATTTTCCAGTCATCTCTGTCAGGATCCCCATGCCAAGACCACCCCTCTCTTTTCACTCCTGTTTTTTTACTATTAGAAGACACCCTGTTTTCCAGAACTAAAGCCCAACAAGCAAGCCGTGCCCTGAGCTTAGCATGACAATCCTTTGCTCTTACCTTCTGGATAAACTCCCCGGCAGTAAAGTCTCAGAATTGTTTCCCACTAGCCCCAGGTTGTCCCTGAGTTTTGATAAGCATCTGCAGAAACCACATTCTGATCATGAAGCCCTGCAATGAATCAAACTTGCCTCATCGTTGCTGTTTCCCCCTCATTGTTACAGCAACAGCTCACTGCATTTTTCTTTGTCTAGTCACCCTTGTATGTATCAAGGTTTTGCCTCACTACAGTAGGCCTCTTCCTAGAGGAGACCCTGGCATATATGTTTAGTTACTCCCCTCCAAAGGAATAAAGAAGGCTTTTTTGCCTATAACCTCTGTGAGCTCTTGGGTTTTATTTTTCAGAGTTTTAACAGTTGGTACATAACCTCTGGGATCTCTTTAGTATTTTCAGAGTTAACAATTGTTGCATAATCTCTGGGATTCTTTGGTCATTTATTTGTAGGCTGTGACATCTCTTTGATATATCTTTTATGCCCCTACTTACATCCATGCATCTATTCACTATAACTTGCATAGCACACAATTTTGATCTTGAAAGACTGTGATACTGCAGAATTCATAGCCAGATAGCATGACTGGAAGACTAAGACATGTTTCAGAGTTAAAAAGAGAAAGTTTCAAGGAAGATCTAGAATGATCAAAAATATTATAAAAATTTCCAAATGTAATGTAGCTCGCTATTCATCCTTATCAATTCTAGGTCCAACTTATTGTCCATCTGCAGTCTACATTAGTCATGTATGCTGATAGATAAGCTCAATGTTGTTAGACAGAACAACAGGCATTCTTCATTCCTTTGACTTTTCCTACACAGATTGTTAGGCCAAACTCTTCTAAGTGATTATAAACCTTGTTTAAGAGGTTTTCCAATGTTCTTTGCCTCTCATCTGTTAAAAAAAAAAAAAAAAAAGAGCTTCTAGAGGATCAGTCTCTTAAATTTGGACCCCATGCTAAGCATCTTCCGTGATAGTGACAGTTGCCATTGACAAACATGTCTCCCTGTTTTTTAGCTTCTCATAATACTACTAATCAGTGGATTGGACAGAGTTCTCTCTGCTGTTTCATCTTTTAAGGATCTAATTTTTTTTTAATATACTTGTGGAGTAGACTTTATTGGAAGAAAGCCTCTAAAATCTCTAAAGGGATTCCTAACCTCTTTAATGTCATGAACCCCTTTGGCAATCTGATAAAGTCTATGGATTCTTTCTTAGAAAATCTTTTTAAATATATGAAATAAAAATGCATGGAATTACAAACAAAATCAGTTACATTTAACACCATTATCAAAATATTTTAAGAAGTTCTAAGATCCCAGGCTAAGAAACTTTAATGTTTCATTTTGTTTTGTCATGTCAAATACTTATAGTCAACAAACAATAAAGTCAATGACATCTTGTATTTTCTACACTATAGTCAATTGTGTGTTCAAATAATAGACACCTATTGAGATTTATTTAGCATCCACTATGTGTCAGAAGCTGAAATAACTCCCTCCCATAAATGAATTTACATTCTATTGGAGAAGTCAATGTGTCAGTGAGTCAGTGTGTGTGTGTGTGTGTGTGTGTGTGTGTGTGTGTGTGTGTGTGTGTGTGTGTGTGTGTACACAAAATATATAAGGTAGATTGGAAAGGCAGGCACTAGCAACAGGTGTACGGATCTGAAAAATCCGTAGGTAGGGGATGGTACTTCAGCTGAGTTCTGGAAGAAACTAGTGATTCCAAGACACAGAGATAAGGAAGCATTAGGTAGAACCAAGGCTGATATTCATGAGATGAAGTGTTAAGTTTCAGAAAGAAACAATAAGGTCATAGATCAAGGAGTATGTGTAAGCAAATAATATGTAATTAATCTGGAAAGGTAATTTTAAGCTAGTTTGGGAAGGTGTTTATAAATGCCAAACAATGGAGTTTTAACCATAAAAAGATGGTCTCTAGTAGGATGCTGTTAGCAAAAATCTTCCCGTTGCCTTCTCATGCTTTCATCAAGCATGCCCTAAATATGCCATGCATATACTATGAAAGATGTTATAGATGGGGATGTAAATATATGGGTTGATAATTTTTAATCTTGATTGCCTTTGGTGGGAGGTAGTGATAATATCTGTGATTTTTCCTAATCTTTTGGTATCAAACCCTCTCTCAGATGTCTTAAAAATTAATTCTTTAACACCCTTACAACCATCTCACCTCCAGCATGATCCCCTTTCATGCACACTTGGTCTAGTTTAGCTATTTGTCTCATCTTTGTTTCTTTAATGTAATTTCTGTTTTCTCATAGAATACACTGAGAACTACAATGTTGTTATTGCTGCTGCTGTTCATCTGTGTCTTTCTCTTTGTGACCCCATGTGGCATTTTCTTGGCAAAGATACAGCAGTGGTCGCCATTTTCTTCTCTAGGTCATTTTAAAGAGGAAGAAACTGAGGCAAACAGAGGTAAGTGACTTGTCCAGGGTCATACAGCTAGAACATGTAGAATCTAAATGTGGTAACTTCACTCTCATCGATGGAAAAAAGAATTTGTTTTAGAAAGCCTTTTGGACCTTTTCTATTTGGGGGCATATGTATTGCTCTTCTTCCATTTTTATCCTAAAATTTTACCTTCATAATGAACTGGCTTAGTTGAGGAAGTTACTAAGCTTTTGGTAAACTTATTTTCCTCTCCAGAGCTTCTGATGGTCTTATAAAGCAATATTTATACTCTCAGGAAGAGAGACAACAGGATATACTAGAAATGGTTCTGAATTTGGAGTCATAGGACCAGGGTTTGTATCAAAGTAGTACCACATGCTACTTACGTCACCCTGGGGAAGTCACATAACATATCTTAGCCTCATTTTCTGTCCCTGTAAAAGACAGTTGGACTAGATGACCCGTAAGATCCCTTCAAGTTCTAAATCTAGAATTTAGAATGATTCTGACCTGCAACATGGTCATAATTAAGATTTAGGAAAATTATTCATGTATTTATTTTTATATGATGACTATTACAGTGGAAGAAGGGTTATATTTGTTCAACTTGGTCCTAGATGGTAGGACTATGGGGTAATCCATGGAAGCTATAAATATATCTAGTTGTATCAGCCACATTGTTCCTGTCCCTCTTGACTGGTCTCTCTTTTTAAAGTGAATATGCTGAAAGCTTTAGCTGCACAGTCCTAGTCTGGGCTGATTAAGGTAACCATGTTGTGGAGCTAGTATTTAGCCTTCTGGGAGATTAACTCCACAGAGAATTTTTCTCCCAATGATCAAGACTGTCTTGGCATAAATCATGGTAGGAAAAAAGAATGCACTCTTTTATATAAGAGACATTTTGTCATGACCTAAAGAAAAATATCCTAATAACCAAAGCTGTCCAAAAGTGGAATGGGTTGCCACAAGAAGTAGTAAGTTTCTCTCCATTGAAGGATTCCCATAAAGGCTACAACAATAAACAAGAATTTATTAATCATTTGCTATATTCCAGACACTGGGTTAAACACTTTGGGGATACAAAAAAAAAAAAAGACCAAAACATAGTCCTTGACGTCAAAGAGCTTACATTCCAATGAGGGAGACAATATGTAAACAACTGCTCGCTGGCCATTTTTAGATATCTTGTAAAGGGGATTCTTATTCAGGTACCGATTAGGCTAGACAGTCTCTGTGCTCCCTTATAAGTCTGAGATTCCATGATATTGTGATCATAGGATCTCACAACTTCTCATCCAAAGAAGGCTTTGCTCTCTTCTCAGCCTATGGGAAAGCCACCTTTTTGTTGTTGTAAGAAACTGGTTTTTATTTTCCTGCTGTATATTTTGACTCTTAGACTCACTGGAGTAAAATTTAAGACTACCCTGTGGTAGTTGCTACCCTCCCCACCATGGCTTGAAAACAGAAGGAGCTGAGAATCAGTCTTCAGTAGCAAGCCGAGCACCCCCATATTCAATAGGACACTGTTGGATGGGCACAGGTAGCACCTGAAGTCCTTCAGATCCCTCTGCAACCTCAGGTCAAGTAACAGTCAGTTCTGGAGATGAGTTCACCTATTCACCCTAAAACTGCTGTTTTGTCAATACCTTTCCAGCTGCTGTCTTTTCCTCCTTTTCAGACTCCTCTGCATCATGATAGACGTAATGATCAGGCATGAACTCCTATGGTTTCCCACAACAGATGGCACCAAGGCTATACAGAATGTCTCAGGCCAGCATCTATCTATCACCTCAGACCCCCTGAGTGAGTTCCCTTATTGGTGCAATGAATAGCAAAGTCTACATATCAAAAGTCTCTGTTACTGAGTGGAATGGTTGAGATGTCAACAAAAGATGCTTCAATCAAAAGCTTTTGATCAGCTCTAAAGAGAAGTAATTATCAAGAGGCAAGGCTCCTGGAGAACAACCTGGATCTGATTAGTGGGAAATGCCCAGCAATAGATGTGGCACCAATGGCAGCAGGAAATTTCAAAATCTCAAGGTAACCAGGGCTTCTTTATGATATACTGCTCCTCAGCTGGATTTGCACAGATGCTTTTTCCAGGTTCTCTTCAGATTTGTCATGTAGATGCTTTCAGTATTTTCTAAAAGCAGCTTTTAGTTGATGTCTTTTGTTTTTTACACCAACATATTTTTCTTCAATTTTCCTCTCTTTGCCTTCCAGGAGAGCCATGCCATATAACAAGTAATATTTTTTTTAATTTAAAAATCAAGAGGGAAAAAAATCAGCATAACTGCTCAGTACATTGAAAAAAATCTAAAAATAGGTGCAAAGTACCACAACCCTAAACGTACCATCTCCACAAAGAGGTAGGTGGATAGGAAATGTCACCTTATATCTTTTCTTTACTGCCATTCTTGTACTTAGTAATTTTGCAACATTTACTTTTGATTTTTCTGTGTATGTGGTAGTTTTTTCCATTTTCATGTCTGTAATCATGTATCTTGTTTTCTTCATTCTGCTTTACTCTGCGTCAGTTCAAGTAGATCTTTCCTTGATTCTCTGTATTCATCAAATCCATCATTTCTTATGGCACAGTAACATTCATGTGCTGGAGTTTGTTTAACCATTCTCCAATCAATAGATATCTATTTTGTTTCTAATTCTTTGCTACCACAACAAAATACTGCTATAAATATTTTGGTGTATAAGGAGACTTTCTTCTTATCAGTGATCTCCGTGGGCTATAAGCCTAATAGTAGAATCTCTGGGTTAAAAGCTTAGGTATTTTATTTGCATAATTCCAAATTGCTTCCCAAAATTGTTGAACTGATCCACAACTCCATCAACAATGTATTAGTATGCCTGTCTTTTCACAAGTCTTCCAACATTTACTATTCCCATTTTTTTACATCTTTGCCAATTTACAGGATGTGAAATGAAATCTCAGGATTGTTTTTTTCACTTGTTATTAGTGATTTGTCACGTGTGTGTGTGTGTGTGTGTATATATATACACATAGGTACATATATACAATTTCATATATACATATATATGTTGTGCATACACAAATATACAGACACATTTGTTGTAAAAAATCCTTCTCTAGTAAGGGTATCTTTGTATCTAAGATATATACATAATTAACAGAGACACACATAGACATCCTTCCATCATCGGTTTCCCATTTCTTTTCCTGAGCTCTGCTAAAGCAAAGTGTCACTAGGCTCCTGTACCAGCCACAAGCAAGTTTCTGCCTTTTGGTTTTCTGCAGCATAGGGGGCAGAGGAGAAGAGCTGAGTTCTGTTGTGAGACAGTGGGTTGGCCTGTGTAGCCCTGGCAAAGTATGGTGGCTAGTGGGAGAAGGTGTTCTGAAATGAGAGCAATAAGGCTTATGAGTTACCCTTCTCTGCTCTTGCCTTATTGGATTATTATTACTTCATTAAGATCCTTGGTATCTTAGACCAAGTAGAAATGGGACCATCAAACCTTACATAAGAATCCCTATGGGCAGCATTGACATAGAAAGTCACATATTAACATTATCAATATTCTATTGCATTTTTATTTATTTTGTTATATATTTGCCAATTACATTTTTATCTGTTTCTGGTCAGCTGAGGAGTATAGCCATTGTGTTTGACATCTCTTTCCTACACCACAGAAACACAAGGAATTGTTTTATTTAATATACACAGTTCCTATTTTGCAAAGGTTTGAGAGAGTGTGAAGATTAGAGAAAGTTTCTAGTCCTTTGTCTTGTTGGTCATGTGACTCCAAAGTGCCACCACTCTTTCTTTTGTAGATCTATTCTTCCATTTAGAAGATCAGGTTTCCTAACACCCAGTTAGGTTCCTACAGAAAAGAGTTTGAAGATATTCTCCCTCTTTATCTGTAAGACACACAGGGCTTTAGACAATGTAAAGGTTTCCTTTTAAAATTGTGATGGACACTATGCACAGCACCATATAGGATCTTGTTCTAGATGACGTTAAAACCAAAAACTCCCTTTCCCAATGTTCCTCTATGTTTTTGTCACCTTCCTTTGGCAGACAGGAGCTATTGCTGTCACTGACATTTACATAGTGCTTCAATGGTTTGCGAAGAGTAACGTCGTTTAGTGGAGGGAGTGAGGAAGACTCCAGGTTCAAACCCCGCCTCAGACACTCACTGACAGTGTGATCTTGGGCAACTAATTTGAAGTCTTGACTTTGGTATCCTCATCTATAAAATAAAATGATCAGAATCAATGATCTCTGAGGTCCCTTTTATCTTTAAATCTGTGATTCTCACAATAATCCTATGAGGTAGGTCAAGAGGTAGGCTGGTAAATGTTTTACACCCCAGCTCTCTGTGAGGAAAGGGGTGAGGTGGAGAATATATATGTGACACACTTTTAAGTCTAATCTGCAATATAATTTTTTTTTTTTACTGCTTTCTTAAGTCAAAACCAGGAATGGGGAACTTGCAGCAGCCTTAAGGCCACATGTGATCTTCTAGGTCCTTGGGTGCGGCCTTTTGACTGAGTCCAAGTTTTACAGAACAAATCTTTTTATTAAGGAAATTTGTTCTATGAAGTTCAGATTTGGTCAAAGGACCACTTTGGAGGACCTAGAGGGCTACATGTGGCTTTGAGGCCACAGGCTCTCCACCCCTGGTCTAGACAATCAAAAAAGTCAAGCCCTGAAGCATTTGAAGTATTTGCTGATTTCTGAGGTATAAATACTTTCGCTGAAAATTTTACAGTTATCTCTTAAAAGCTGGCACAAATTGACTTGAGTACATCATTGGTCTTATAGAAAATCTTATCCCCATGTTCTCGTATGAGTAAACTGATGTTAAGTGATTTCCTCAAGATTATACAGCTTTTAAGTATCAAAGATATGATTTGAACCCAGATCTTCCTGAATCCAAGTCAAACTTCTAATCCATTACAGTATGGAAAGACTTGTATAAGAGGTAGAGAGCATTATGAAATATAAAATGAATAATTTTGATTACATTAAATTTAGAAGGTTTTGTACAAATATAACCAACGTAGCCAAGATTAGAAGGAAAGCAGAAAATTAAGGGAAATTTTTATAGAGTTTTTCAGATAAAGGCCTTATATCTCAAATATATAGAGAACTTTGTTAAATTTATAAGAATATGAGTCATCGAGCTCTGTTGAAGCAGAGTGTTTGATAAATGGTCAAGGGATATGAACAGGCAGTTTTCAGATGAAGAAATCAAAGCTATGTATAGTCATATGAAAAATTACTCTAAATCACTATTGATCAGAGAAATGCATATTAAAACTCTTTTGAGATACTATCTCATACCTATCAGATTGGCTAAAATGATAGAAGAAAAAGACAAATGTTGGAGAGGATACGGAAAAATGGGGATATTAATATACTGTTGGTAGAATTATGAACCTCTAAAGCCATTCTGGAGAGCAATCTGGAATTACGCCCAAAGAGTTGTAAAACTGTGTACATCCTTTGACCCAGCAATGCCACTATTAGGTCTGTTTCCCAAGGTGATCAGGGGAAAAAGAAAGAACTATTTCTGAAATATTTATAGCAGCTCTCTTTGTGGTGGCAAAGATCTGGAAATTGACAGAATGCCCATCAATTGGGGAATGGCTGAATAAGTCGTGGTATATGATTATGATGGAATACTACTGTGCTGTAGAAGTGATGTGCAAGTTGATTTTTAAAAAATCATGAAAAGACTTGCATGAAATAATGAAGAGTAAAATGAACAAAACCAAAAGAATGTTACAGTAACAGCAATATTGTTTAAAGAGTAACTGAATGACTAAGCTATTCTGAGTTATATGAATATTCAGATCAAATACAAAGGACCTATGAATGAAGATGCTATCCATCTCCAGAGAAAGAACTGATAAATGAGAGTATATATTGGATAGTTTCACACATACACACACATACATATATACATACACATACTTACACATATAGCAAATGTTGGCCTTCTCTAGTGTGGGATTGGGAAGGAGAGACAAAAACAGCTTGGAACTCAAAACGTAACAAAAAAAATACTGGGTAGACTGATTGGCACTGGTTTCAGCACATATCCACTGTATTAGCATTAGTTAAAACTCCCTATAAAATGGTGATATTTTGTGATTTTACTTTTGTGACTCATAAATTCATATTGTGAACAATTAAGGATCTGAGGGCTTCAAATTGGCCTGGGTATCCTCTAAGGGGGCAATGCCCCCAAATATCCCAGGGAGATTACAGCTCCATATACTGAGGAGGTGTATAGGAATGCCCATTGGAATGGATATTGCACAGAAGGATAGACTCCTACTGCAGGGAGGACTCCTGGGAAAAGTAGTGTGCTTCCCTATCACCTGTAGCAATGAACTCCTTCATTGTTGCTCTCCATTTTCAATTATTTATTAATAAGTTATTTAAGTTGGTCTCCTGGAAATTATTTAGACATTGTTCTCACTTTCAAAGTTTTAGAAGCAAATTTTTATCTGTCCACCAATGCCTTTTACAGTAGATTGAATATTAATAGGATCATAAATATAGAGCTGGAAGGCATGCTAGAGAAGATCAAGTTCAACTTATTTGTTTTACATGACGAATCTGAGGCACAGAGTCAGATAACTAATAAGTGTCTGAAGTAAGACTTGAACATGGACCTTCCTCACTTCAAATCCAGCTCTCTATCCTCTACACCAAGTTTTTATTGAATGTTGTTCAGTCATTTCAGTTAGGGTTTTGCCATTTCCTTCTCAAGCTCATTTTACAGGTGAGAAAACTGAGGCAAAGAGTTTAAAAAGTTAGGTGACTTGCCCAGGGTCACCCATCTAATAGGTACCTGAGGCCAGATCTTAACTCAGGAAGATGAGTTTTCCTGTTTCCAAATCTAGTGCTCTGTCCACTGCCCCACTTAGCTGCTCTTTTTGTCAAATGAGTGAGATATATTTTGATCATGAAAAAGCTAACTTCCTGGCTTCAGAATGCATACCTGATATTTCACAAGATAAAAAATGGCCCTTAATTATTGCCTCCTACTCAACCTTATTGCAATCTGGAAGGGATAAATAGGACAGTGGCTACTTTTCACCACAGTATCTCTTGTCTCCTCCCAAACTAGTAATCCAATAAACATTTCAATTCAATCAGCATTATTAAGTGTCTACCATGTGCCAGGCATTGTGCTAAATGCTGGTGATACAATCAATAAAAAGAAAGATGGTCTTTGCCCTCCAGGAGCTTGCACTCTGAAGACTTCCAGTCTCTAGCTGCCAAGCCCTTAAGTTCACAAGGCTCTCTCTGCCTCCTGTGCTACTACACTTGCTTCCCCTCTTTGCCCTTTATTTTACCTGGCTCAATGCAGTCCAAGGACAGACTGACTAATTTTACCATAGGTACAAGTAGAGTACACACAGGAGATTGTTCAGAGTAGCTTTAGCTTTAAATTCTGAATCTTCCATTTTTCAGGATCTCTCCAGGAAGTCTCTTCTGATCTCTTGACCAAGGCTAGCACATGTCATTTTCTTACAATTGCCATCTCCTTCTTTATATTTGCTACTTATGTGACCTTAGATAAAGCATCTCATGTCTCTTGGGGCTCACTTTGTCATCCATAAAATGCGTCGGTTGCCCTAGATGATATCACAAAGCTCTAAAGCCTATAAGCTTATATTTCTAGGATGCTTCTTAGTGTTCTGGTTTGCTCTGATCCTGCTTGGCTGCACCCAACATTTTTTGAATGCCATTGTGACTTTGCCTGGCTTATTGTATAAGCCTGCATAGTACAATGAAAAATATGCTGACTTCAAAATTAGAGAAGCTGAAATTGACTTCTGGTTCTGTCCCTAATACCTTGTGTGACTTTAAACAAGTTATTTATAGCTACCCTGTGCCTCAGTTTCCTTATCTGTAAAATGAGGGGATTAGACTGAGGTCTCTTCTAGCTTCCAAATCTACCACCTTTTACTTTAAAACTTACTGAGTTCCTTTTTCACACTCTGTGTCTCCTGTTCCTCCTAATGTGCCCTTTTAACTTCAGTCTAATGAGCAACCTTCCCTGAGACCTAACTCTCCCAGTTTCACTTTCCTCATTTATAAAATGAGGGCAAGAGTAGTATCTACCTCCTAGGGTGGTTGTGAGGATCAAATGAGATAATTTTTCCAAGAACCTTACAACCTTTAGAGTTCTATCTAAAGGTTATCAGCTAGATGGCGTAGTAGAGAAGAGTGGAGTCAGGAAAACCTGAGTTCAAATATGACCTCAGATGCTTACTAGCTGTGTGACCCTGGGCAAATCATTTAACCCAGTTTGCCTAAGTTTCTCCATCTGTAAAATGAGCTGGAGAAGGAAATAGCAAGCCACTTGGGTATCTTTGCCAAGAAAACACCAAATGGGGTCATGAAGAGTTATACAGAATTAAAAATGGCTAAACAACAACATTATTATTGTTACTTCACAGGATTGCTGTGAAGCTCTAATGAGATCACATATGTCAATTGCATTGAAAAATTTAAAGCATTCCATAAATACTAGCCAGATAATAGTATCAGTGTTACGAACAAAGGCTATACCATCAGCCCATTGATATTAGGGGTGGTGGATGTGATTTGAATGAATAGGAAAATAGTGTGGTCTGGCAGCTCCTATGACGGTGGTCTCCCAAATGGGCCATGACCTGAACCCAAGGAATGTGTGATCCACTGATAGGTAAAAGTAAGTCATTACTAAATATTTGCTATGTGCCAGGCACTATGCTGTGAACGCAGAAAGAGACAAAAGAGTTTCTGCCTTCAAGGAGCTCAGGATTGCATGGGGGAGACAACCAGAAAACAAATATGTACAAACAAGCTTTATACAGGATAAACAGGAAATAATTAAAAGGGGAAAGGTTCTGGAATTAAGAAGGATTAGGAAAGATATCCTGTAGAAGATGGAATTTTGGTTAGGACTTAAAGGAAGCCAGTAGGCAGATATGAAGAGGAATAGGATTTAGGACATGGGGGGCAGCTAGAGAATTAAAGACTGACTGTCGTTTGTGGAATGAGTAGGACACCAAGGTAAGCAGGACAAAGAGCATGTGATGTGGAGTAAGATGTGAGAAGACTGGAAAAGTGGGAGGGGGGCTAGGTTATAGAGGACTTTGAATGCCAGACCTAGGATTTTGTATTTGATCCTGAAGAAACTGGAATTTATTGAGTATAAGGCAGGAGATGACACATTCAGAACTGAGCTTTAGGGAAATGACTTTAGTGGCTGAATGGAGGATGGATTAGAATAAGGAGAAACTTGAGATAAGCAGACCCACCATCCTGCTATTGTAATTATCCAGACGTGAGGCCTTGAGGGCCTAGACCAGAGTGGGGGCAGCGTCAGAGAAGATCAGGGGGTCTATTTGGCAGATGTTGCAAAGATGAAATGACAGGCCTTGGCTGCAACTTGGATATAGGGGGTGAGAGATAGTGCAGACTCCAGGATGACTCCTGGGTTGGTAACCTGAAGTACTAAGAGAATGGTGGTTCACTCTACAGTAATAGTAAAGTTAGTAGGTAGGAAGAGTTTAGGGGGAAAGATAAGGAGTTTGGTTTTGGATATGTTAAGCTTAAAATGACTGCCAGATATCCAGTTTGATAGGTGTTAAAGGCAATTGATATGCAAGGTTTGAAGGTCAGCAGAGAGGATAAGACAGGATAGGTAGATCTGAGAATCATTAGCATATAGATAATAATTAAATCCATGGGAACTGATGTGAAAAGAAGCAATACAGACAGAAAAGCAAAGAGAAACTAGTACAGTTAGAGGGCAAAATATAGATGAGGATCTAGCAAAGGATAGTGAGAAGGAATGGTCACATAGGTAGGAGGAGAATCAGAGAAGAGTCGTCCTGAAAACCTAGAAAGTGCCAGGTAGAAGAAGGTGATCGATATGATTAAAGGTTGCAAAGAGGTCAAGGAGAAGGAGGCTTGAGAAAAGGCCATTAGTGTGGGGAATTCAAATATCACTGGTGAATTGGGTGGGAAGAGTTTTGGTGGAATTAAGAGTTCAGAAGCATCCCTCCTCTTCCCCAGGAGGCTAAAGGCTAGGCTAGAAACAAATGCCCAGGCTCTTCTAGTCAGATGGGAGGCCCTATCTTACTACCCCTCTTCCCTCCAAAACAATGCAGTAGGAGATAAATCGAACTTGGACTGAAGGAAATGGAAGTCCTGCTCCCTACCAACTTTTCTCTTCCTCTTCCTTCAAGGGACAGATGCAGCAGGAGATGAAAGGCCTTAGATGCAAGAAACGGTTGCTTCTCTTTGCACTGGAGGCTCTCTACATCATGTTTCGAGATGAAGCTGGCAGCAGGAAGTGGAAGTTGCCTTGTGCTGGCACAAGTGGAAGTCACTTTCTCCTCTGGAACTATATGGGTCCAGTAGCCTTTGATGCAGTGGGAGACCTTGGCCTTTCTAAGCTGAGGTCTTCAACAGGTCTCAACTTGACTGAGGCAAGGGTGATTAAGGATAGGTAAGAAATGAGGCAAAGGAAGGGCCTCTTTTACTTAGTAAAAAAAAATCTATCTGGGAGGCGAAGACCCTCAGGTTTTCTAGCCAAAACAGAAACTACTGCTATTTACATTCACTCAGGGCCATCAAGACCCAAACAATGACCAATTGAACTTGGACTGGGATTGCACACACAGCATCAACTACACTAGTGTTGTTGAGAAAATCAACACACATACCCCCAATCCTACACTCCAAAAGTGCGGTGAACCAGTAAGGGCCCTGCCCCTCCCTGTTCTCTTGGGAGGGAGAGGGGAATATTTGCGTGTGACGGGGAGAAGGCACGGATAGGCTGCATCCCAGTCATTGTTACCTTTCTCTCCAAACTCACAACTCTTCTAAATTTTTCTATTACTCTAAAAAGCACCAATCTCCTGCCAGTCACCTAGGTTATCACTCAGAATTTCATTCTCACTTTCCCCACATCACTTAATGAGTTACGAAGTTTTGTCATTTCTACCTCTACCTTCGGTTCTCCACTCTCCTAAGCTAAGCTTAACATTTTTGCCTCCCTTTCTGTCCTGTAAAAAATGCCTCTGCCACTCCCCCCCAAAAAATTAAAGCTGTAAAATTTAGACATGGATCAGATAGTTTCTATGGAATGCCTTCTTTATTTTGGCCTTTCTTTCCATTGCCATTGACATGACCATCATCCAACGTACCACTTTATTTTCAGAACACCCCAAAACATGATGTTCTCTTATTTTTTGTTGTTGTTTGATCATTTCTGACTCTTTTTTCATGACCCCATTTAGGGTTTTCTTGGCAAAGATACTGAAGTAGTTTGCCATTTCCTTCTTCAGCTTATTTTACAGATGAGGAAACTAACGCAAGCAGGGCTAAGTGACTTGCTTAGAGTCACACAACTAGTAAGTTTTCTGAGGCTATATTTGAATTCAGGTTTTCCTGATTCCAGGTCCAGTGTTCTATGCACCATGACACCTTGCACAGGTAAAATAGTATAGTGGGCAGGACATTTGACTGGGTATCAGGAGACTATTCTAGCCCTCAAATCACTGTTCTTCCTGGAATGCCAGTTACTTAGTACATCTCTGCTGCAGGAGAGACTGAGAAATAAACAAGATGCCTTGCCCTCATGGAACTTACAGTGTCACAAGGAAAATTCAATTTACATTTATTGATGTCTTGCTACATTCCAGGCACTGCTGAATCATAATTATATCAAATTTAAACTTTATTGGGGGGAAAAAGGTGAGATGCATATAATGAAAGCATAGACCAGTAAGAATTTCTGGACCCAAATAAATCATTCCAGGAAACCATTTCTCCTTCTACCATCATAGAGTAGTAAAGCAAGAAGGAATGCTTTGATGAGCACACCTTTACATTTTTGAGCTAGTTGTTCATTTTATAAACAAAAATGAGAACATTTTCAATCTATCAAACAACACATAAGTATTAGTCATATTTTAGTCTGCCTTCCATACACAGTGACCCATTTCACAGTTATTGATGTATTTTGTTGAAATTTCTTGCCTCCTGAAAAAGTATTTAGAAGCAGTTGTTCATGACTTGTTCTAGGCTAGTCATTGAAATGGGGTTTTTTGTTTGTTTTTGACCAATGGATGTGGAATAAAATATGAAAGGCATGAAAAAAGAATTAATTCTATTACACATCTATTAAAATTGAATCAAAAGCTAGAATACCTCCATGAGCAAAAGGTTTAATCAGCTCCCCAACTTCACTTTTCCAGATGAAATGTCAAAGATATATGATTTTGGTAGGTATGGCAACTCTCTTTACCTGTAAGATGACAGTATGTATATAACTTACAGTCTTACAGGGTTTAAATGAAATACCATGATTCCCTCAGAGCAGGTTAGTGTGAGTTCAGTTTTCTATATGTTATGTTGCATGATATCTAATAACTAATACTATTTCAATTCTTTTTTTATCTGAACCTTTGGTTTCATTCATGTAAGAAGCTCTATGGTGAGAAAACTCTTTCTATTAATGCAGAGCTTCTCTTAGAGTGTTGCCTGAGACACTGAGATGTCAAGTGATTTGCCTAGAATTATGTGTCATAGTGGGAGGCCTAGTAAAGGCCAACTTTATCCTCTAGAGCATACTCCCTCCTGTTTCAAAATAGTGTAATAAAAGTGGAAAGATACTATAGACTGGATGGTAAAACTCACAAATAAGAGTTGTTCAATAACAACAGCAGCTGTTATCCTGGAGTAGTATGATTTCTTACAAGTTATATCTACTTTAAAAATACAATTTTATTGTGACTACTTTTGTGCTATATTTGACACTACTATACATTGAAATTGTAGTGGATGTATGTGATTTGAAGTTTCCTTTGAAAATTAAGGTCCAAGAGCTAGGAATAAAGTGCTGCTGGTCACCTGTCACATTTTTTACTAGTACAATTTAAATTATACCAGAGGCAGAGGCTTATAATGAACAATATATAGTGTTGGGAGTCAGGGATCCTGGGCCTTAGCTCTAGTTCTGCCATATAGATAGCCTTAAGCAAGCTACATAATTTCTCTGGGTCTCAGTTCTCTTGTCTGTTTATATAGGAGGTAGTATTCAGCCATGGAAAGAGCTCTGGACCTATATGAGGAGACAGGATAAAATCCTGGTTCAGACCTGTGATGACAAGCAAAATAGGATTTTTTGCTGTTTTTGTTTTAGTATAATCAAGTGCCTCTGATTGAATCTTGCCTTTATCAATCAAGAGTCTTAAGTAGGAGTAAAGTACAGAAATAAGAGTGTTTTTAACTAGAAACAGTATATGTATTTGTATTGGTAATTATTTTAATGTGATTAAAGATCTTCCCCACCCATTAATGGGCCTACCCATTAAGGGGAGTTTGATTAGGGAAGATTTGTGGGAAGGCCTGAGCCTTTTTGTTAATGAGGCACTGGTTCTCAAGGGTTATGATGCCCTCTGGCTCTAAAAAAGGTATAAATACTCTGAGCTGAGGTTTTACTTTGGAACTTACTAGAAGTGTTTGTTTGGCTTTGGGACTCTGGGAAGCCACTAAGGAGCCCCCAGGTTTGGAAAACCCAGATGGTGGTGCTTCCCTCCTGACAACTATGGTCTGACAGTTGGACATGTCTGTTGATGGTCAAGCAGAGGAAGCCATGTCTGTCAACTTTTCATTTCTCTATATTTTCTTTGAAGTTCAGGGTGCTAACTTCCCTGAACTAGGTGGATGATATATGTGCTTGGTTAAAGTTATTGTTAACCCCTCAAAAGTTGCCTTTCCTTTTATGAATGCAGCTCTAAGAATCTGTGATAGCAGACCCCTTGTGTAGGTTGAGGTGTTTACTGATACAAGACCTTAGTTGTGTATCTGTGGGCAAGGGACTTAACTTCTCTGGGTCTGTTGCTTCATGTAAAATAAGAGATGCAGACTTGCATCTTGGAATCCTATGAACAGAAGACATCCATTTACATTGTTGACTGGAGAAATAAGTAAAAATAATAGGTAGTTTTGCATTATGAATGGTGAATCAGCAAAACATGAGTTCCAATCCTGTCTCTGACACAATAGTTATACAAACTTAGGCAAGTCATCTTATCTCTCAATGTTTTAGGCAATTCTTATGACTAAAAGTTTCAAAGCAAGTATCATGCCCATATTGGTAGAGCGTGTTTCCTCACTGGGAGCCCTCTTTGCCACCAAAATCACAAGTGCTTCTTTTTTTCTGTCTAGCCTTGTGGGATATCTTTTGTGTGTGTGTGTGAACATTTAAGTGTTGATTCCCCTTTACGGTTAGGTTAACAAAAGTATGGAAAGCAGTTCTTCCAAGGTCAAGCATGGATCATTCACAGAGGTCTAAACCTGACGTTTTCAGCTACTCAGCTGAGAGCATAACTTTCTCCTCCACAGGATACAAAGTAAAGCTGGAAATGTTGGTATATTGTAATGTTGAAACTGAAGTCATGTGTCCAAGTTGGTAACCAAGCAGTTAGTTTTTGAAGGTATGAACAAGGAACTTGCCCCATCTAGCTGTTGCATGTGCTCCCAGTAAACAGAGGAATGCCTGTTTCCTCTGTCCACATTTAGTTTTTCTTTGATATGGGTAAAAGGATATACTCTCTATCTTAGTTGGTGTCATTAACAGAGATCACTTTAAAACCCAGATTTCAAGTAAAAACCAAGAATTCCTAGTAATAATAAACTGTATTCTCAACTATAAAGCCCTCCCTCAGTACTTCATTGTGGTATGGAGGTGACTGTGGGATTTCAAAGGGAAAACAAGCTCTGACAGGTCATACTCCCTCTGGATAGGCTTTGGGGGCAATGCTAGGGTCAGACTGTAATCTGAGGACCAGCTGAATTGAGTTCAGAGGTGTTGATCCCCAATAGGTGGCAAATGTTGTTGGAGTTTTTTTTATTCCACTCTGAGGATTACCACTAATTTATGCTGAATTCTGTTTGTATAGTTGTTGACCTGTTGTCTCCTCCATAAAACTGAATTCCTTGAAAGCAGAGACTCTCTTTTTTCTTCCTTTTTATCCCCAGTGCTTAGAATAGTGCCTGGCACATTGTAGGAGTGTAAAAATTTTTTATTGACTATAGCAATTTAGGAAAATCTGTTTTTATGAAATAAAACAAGCATTTCCATAAAATAATATAATAAAAAGGTGATTGTACATGAAACTGCCCATCTACCATGAATAATTTGCTATTATTTTTAAATATACAACAAAGTTACCATGTAAATTTCTTTCCTATATGGGGCACATAGGATTATCTTCACCATTTAACATTTTAGAAAACTGAGACACTGCAGAGGTGTAATACCTTGCCTGAGATCACACAGAAAGTAGAAAATGAATATCTGGGAATATTACCCAGATGAGGCCCTTCACCATGCTGGGTGCCCTCCTCCAGATACTCAGTAGCTTATCAATGTCCTTCTTAAACTATGATGCTGGGAACTGAACATAATACTCCAAACAAGTCTGATGAAAGGCAGAGTATTACCTTCAATTCTTGGATGCTATGCCACTATAGATTAGTAATTATGTACATTATAAAACATACACTAAAAATAGACATTTTAAAAGATTCTGTGGTGATGGGGGTTCAGACAGTGGAATGCTGGGGATGGGTGGGGATTTTACTTACAAAGCTGCTGTTAGAGGCCTAAGTTGGGTAAGGTTATAGCTTCCAAGACTATTTCTAAAGCAGTCACTTGGGAGGCTATTGGGAGAGATTGGAATAAGGGAGTGTTGAAAGAGGTGGGTGATGGAGTAGGGAAGGTGGAATGGGATTCACCATAACCCCTTGGGCCAGTTCCACAGTTCCCTTGGGCTCATCCCGGAACCTTATTATGAATACCACAGCTCTAAAATAGTGTTTTTAAACCGAGTACCATGAAAGTCCAGGGCTCCACAAAGCATCTTTAGGTCTTAGTAAGGATAAAGAATATTATCCTGGTGTTTTGTCTTGTCTAAAGTTCCATTATCTCCAGACACCAATTCAACCTTGGAGTATAAAAGTTAAGTATGAAAAATTTCCGAAAATTTCCATACCTCCATAAAAATAGAAAACACTTGTTTCAGAAGCCTCTGCTAATATGTGGAACTCAACATGGTTCTGAATTGGATTTGCCCTTAAGTTATCAGTTTAATCACATTCTTCCAGAAAGCTGAAATCAAATGACTAAGATCTCCATATAAAAGCAGTAACCTCATGTATAATGCCATTAAGGTTTTAACTATAGAAGCCCAATTGGAAAGAAGACCCATCTTCATGACAAGCCAAGGTCACAATTACCCTCTCTGCCCCCAAGGATTCATGAGTGTTAAAGTCATGAACGGTTCCATTCTAGTCTACCTAATGGGAAAATACTTCCCTATCTCTTTAATTGCCACATAAACCCACAGAGATGGGTTAGGGAATACAAGGCTTAGAGCAGAGCATCATTCATGAAGCCAGAAGCATGGAACTGCTAATATCACAAGGGCACTAGGAGGGCGTGGAGTTGCTTTGGGTGGTCTGGGAGAGCATTTCTAGGATCCCAAGGATTCAGAAGATCAGGGAGAAAATTTGGCTGACCTTTAGAGGGAAATTCCTAACAGTTAGAAATAACAGTCCTATTATGCTGCAAACAATCTCCCAGAGGAAGTGGTGGAAGCCCCATCAGCTGAGTCATACAAATCTGGACAGTACAGGGCACTTAATAATGTACTTTGGGGAACAATCTTGCATTATAAGGCAAATTACTTCATGATTTCCATCTCTTTCAAAAAAAAACTCCTTGTGGTGACTTCACATCATGGGTGGTCAAAATATAGTCAGTGGACAACACTGTAAAGATGAATCAAAAATAAGATGATTTCTGTTATTAAATTTTTTCATTTTTTCCCTTTCCCTTGCTTGACCTTCATTTTAGTTTTCTTTCTTTTTCTTTCTTTCTTTCCTTCTCTTTCCTTTCTCCTTCCCTTTCTTTCTCTCCTCTTTCTCTTTCCTTTCTCCCTTCCTTCCTCTCTCCTTCCCTCCCTCCTGCTTTCCTCTTTTCTACTCTTCCTTCCTTCCTTCCTTCCTTCCTTCCTTCCTTCCTTCCTTCCTTCCTTCCTTCTATAGAGCCATCTCACTATCCATTCCACTCTACCTGCACCTAACAGTATTAACATTGCTTGTTATATTTTCATTTCTAGACTGTCCATAAATTTACACTCCTTCCCCCTAAGCACTCACAGTCATCCATTTCCATTCCCTGGAGTTTTCTTTTACCAAGGGTTTTTCTTTATATCTATCAGTCTTAGAGGACATGTTAATTAAAATACAAAAGACACTGACAGCTGGGAATCACACATCACTTATACCTCCTGGTGAAGATGTAGAAAAGAATCTGTCAGGTGCAAACAAATTGCAGAGAAAGTTTGCCCAGACCCTGACTGCCGTTCACAGTTTTTCTCATGTAGGTTTTGGCAACTGCCCATTTTATATTCTTGACAGGAAATTAGCAATTAGATTACCTTCAGAATATTTTCTATGTTTCTGTTTCATACAGGGATTTTTAATGTTTGTCATTTGCTGGCAACTTTTAAAATTGCTTTTGAAGCAATTTCCAGAAAGAAGTTTAAAGAAGTCAGACAGCAGTGAATAGAGATCTGCTTTCACTGATTAAAACTGCCACACTGATGGGTAAAAGAAATAATGAAGTCAAAGCAAAGATGAAGAAGACATTAGGAAGATTATCACCTGGTAGCCAGGCAGGCCAGCTTATCATCAAATATTTGCTGAAAGGAAAAGCCTGAATGAAATAAAGACAACCTTCCAGGGAGGTAAGAAAAGGCCAGGATGGTTCTTAGCTTAAAGGAGCATATTGTGAAGATCTAGCTCCGCACAGGCGTAACACACTATCTCTCATGGCAGTGGACTCTCAGGGTGCAAATGGGGTTCTGAAAGGCCATGAGTGTCCTTACTAAATATCCATAGCTTGCTAATTAGGAGCAGTGAGACTACGTGTGTGTGTGTGTGTGTGTGTGTGTGTGTGAGAGAGATCATCAAAGAAAATGACAATGAGACAAAAAAAACTTTTGGGATACAACCAAACCACTCCTTAGGGGAAACTGATGAATTTGAAAATAAAATGGAGCTTTCAACAAAAGAAAGAATGAACAGATTCGTGAATCAGGCATGCAATCAAGGGAAAAAAGAAAACTGGAAAAGCAACAAATCAAAAAACCCCAAGTAAACATAATAATAGAAATCTTAAAAATTAAGAGTACAACAAAATTTAAAGCAAAGCATTTATTGAATTGACCAATAAAACTAGGAACTGATTTCATTTCTAAAAAACTAATTAAATAAATTATTAGGTAATATGATTTTTAAGAAGAGAGGGGAAAACCAAATTGCTAATATAAAATTGAAAGAACTTACAAAGAAAATGAAAAAGAAATGAACAAAATTATTAGAAACTTTCACCTAAAAATTCCACAAAATTGATGATTTAAATAAAATAGATGAATTTTTTAAAATGTAAAACAACTAGATTAACAGGAAAAAACATGGAGTTTAAGTAATTTATACTCAAGGAAACAAAATGAGCAAGCCACAAATGAATTCCCAAAAAAGAAATCCCAGACCAGTTGGATTTGCATGTAGTTTTTAATAAATATTCAAATAGCAATTCTAGTACTATGTAGACTTTTAAAAATCCTATATGACCCCAAATGCTCTGGTATCATACAAATGTGGTCTTCATACCTAAACCAAGGAGTAACAAACAATATCATTACTGATTAGTGACACAAAAATATCAAATTAAATATTATACAGTATGACTAGGTGTGATTCATACTAAGAATGCAGTTAGTTCAATACTAGGGCAATTGTAGACACAATACACCATGCAACATTTTGAAGTCCTTAAGAGCAGAGATTGTCTTTTGCCTCTTTCTGTCTCACCAACACTTGGCTCAGTGCTTGGCACATAGTAGGCACTTAATAAATTTTTATTTATTGATTAATTATTGATAACAAAATAAAAACTCATTCTCTTGCTAGATGCCAAAAAACTTATTTAAAAACAGCGCTAATTTTTATTTTTTAAAAATGTCTTTAAAAGCATAGGAATAAAGGAGTACTTCCTTAATATGATCAATAAGAGCTGTAAAAAATTAAGAGTTAGCATTATCTATAATGGAAACATTCTATAGATTTTTCTAATGAGATCAAGGATAAAACAAGGATGAAAATAATCACCACTAGCATTTGACATAACTCTAGAAATGCAAGGTGTAGCAATCAAAAAGGAAAAGAAATCATAGGAATTTGCCTTGGCAAAGAGTGATCGAAGTTATTGCTTTTTATGAATGATATAATCAATCTACAGAACCTTAGAGAGTCACTAAAAGTTAATTAAAATAATAACTATCAAGGCAGTAGGATGTAAAATAAATCATTTACCTTTCCAATATTATGAAAAAAAAATCTGGCAAGACTAAATTGAAAGTTTCATTCAAAATGATTACCAAATGTATTAAATAACTAGAAGATAACCTACTAAGATATACATTAGAATTAAGTGAATAGAATCATAAAACACTATAGAAATATAGATATACTTAAATAATTGGAGAGATACTAAGTGCTTGTGTTTGGACTGTGACAGTAAAATAAGGAAATGAGAATACTACCAAAATTAATTTACTTGTTTGGTAACATATCAATTCAACTATCAGATTATTAATATGCAAAACTAGATAAAATAATAACAAAATTCATCTGGAAAAACAAAAGGACAAAAATTTCAAGAGAAGTAATGAAAGAAGAATGGAAAGGAATTGAGCCAAACTGTTTCAGATTTCAAACTATACTTCAGGGTAGTAACTGTCAAAACTAGGTAGTGCTTGCTAAAAATAAAGTTCATCAGTGGAACAGATTAATACTAGAAGGTCCAGAAATAATCAGAGTAGCATAGTATTCAACAAACTTAAAGACTTCTTTTAGTCGGGTGATGACAATAAATAAAATACTGGGAAAACTAGAAAGCAATATGGTAAAAATTAGATTTAGACTAATATTTCACATCATACACTACAATAAAATTCAAATGGATACGTGACCTAGATGTAAATGATTAGAGAAATGGGGAAAGGTAATTTTCAAAACTATGAACAGAGGAATAGTTCTTGACCAAAACAAAATAAAAATAAAGATGCAGTCATTTTCAATAGAGATATGGATATTTATATAAAATATATTTTTAATACATAAAATTGAAGTATTTTGTACAAATTAAATATATCTTAAATAGAAGATTAATATTTAGCTGGCAAAAATTCTTGTAGCAAATTTCTCTATTAAAGTTATGATATTCAAAATACAGAGAGAGCAGATTTAAATATGTAAGAACAAAAGCCATAATCCCCAAACATAGAGACGAAGAATGTAAACAAGTAGTTATCAAAAGAAAGAAAATAAACTGTCACCAACCATATTTTAAAAAGAAGTCTAAATCACTAATCATATGAGAAAATGAAATTAAAACAAATCTGTGGTTCTACCTCTTATCTATCAGATTGCCAAATATATCAAAAAAGGAAAATAACAAATGAGAGGGAGAGAGGGTTGTGGGGAAAGAGTGACATTATTTTACTTTGGATGATGCTGTGAAATGGTACAATTAATCTGAAAAGCATTATGAAACTATGCTGAAAAAGTTGCTAAATTTTGTATGCCTTTTGGCCCCAAATGCTACTATATTTTATAGTATACTACAAGGACAAAAGACAAAATAAAGAGGGAAATAACATATCTGCAAAAATATATTAATATTAGTACTTTTTGTTGTAGCAAAGAAATAGGAACCAGGGGATTTTTATCAACTGAGGAATATTTTTATGCCATAAGTAATGATAAAGGAACAGATTCTGAGAACCTTTGAAGATTTCTATAAACTAATGTAGAATGGAGTAAGATGAACCAGGAGAAAAATTTATAACAATTTTTATACAATGTTATTTTCAGAATAACAACTTTCAAAGAATTCCGATCAATGCAATGACCAACTACAATTCTGGAGTATCTATGATGAGTCTTACTTTCCACTTCTTGACAGGGAAGTGATGGACTCAGTATCCAGAATAAGACATATATTTTTAGACCTGAACAATGTAGGGATTTATTTTGCTTGACTATTCATATTTGTTACAAGGACCTCCTTCCCACCACAGGAAGGGGGATGGAGTAAAAGAGGCACATTTTTAGACATATCCAATGTATAAACTTGTTTTACTTGATTATGTTAACTTATTACAAGGGAGGATTTCTGTTTGGGGCAGAGATGGGGAATAGTGACAATAATGCCAAAAAGATGAGGAAGAAATAAAAAAAATGATCAACGAAAAATGAAAGAGAATCACAGAAGTCAAAAGGAGCTTCAGAGGGTGACATAAATAAGTCAAACAGCTTTAGAACTAATGTGATGCATTGAATATGTGTCCTTTTACAAACGTGCTATACACAGCCCGTTGATAGATAGATAGATAGATAGATAGATAGATAGATAGATAGATAGATAGATAGATATCAATTTTTTATCTCACTCCTCGTTTTCTATTCTCCTTTGTTTAATAAGTAAAGTAACTGATCAATTAAGACTCAGTCCTCAGAGCATGCACAGTGTGGTCTTCCTGTTGCAGAAACAGATATGTGTGTGGCATATCTGCATGAAGTCGTGATGAGTCTGCTTCTGGAAGTACATGATGAAAGGATCCTCTCAGGTTCAGCAGATGCTCATATATCCTAACTCTTTCCTGTCAGCTTACTGCGTGGTGATGAAAAGCTTTTTAATTAGCTGCTGAACTGGCACTGAGTTTATATATAAATGACTCAAATGAACAGAAAAAGCTTTCTAGTGAAGGGAAAAAGAAATGCTGCAAATTTCAGAGTGTGGGGAAAGACAGTCACTCTATTTAATGAGAAGAGGATGATGATTCAATGTAGTAGTGAGATTGAAGGAAAGTTTTTGTTTTTAATATAAAAGAGATTTTAACATGTTTGTAATAGAGGCACAGGAACCAGCTAGGTAGTGCCATAGTGCACAGAGTATTGGATCTGGGGTCAGGGCTTCAGAAACTTACTATGTGACACTGGGCAAATCATTTAAATGTTTCAATTTCCTCATCTGTGATAATAACACTACATACTTCCCACACTTATGTTGTCTGTTGTGGTTGCAGTAGTGTCTCACTCTTCATGATCCTATTTGGGGTTTTCTTGGCAGAGATACTGCAGTGGTTTGCCATTTTCTTCTCCTACTCATTTTACAGATGACAAAACTGAGACAAACAGGGCTAAGTGACTTGCCCAGGGTCACACAGCTAGTAAGTGTCTGAGGTTGGATTTGAACTCAGATCCTTCTGATTCCAGACCCAGCTCTCCATCCACTGCACCACCTAGCTGCCCTTCCAAGAGTTATAGGGAGGATAAAATGAGTTAATAATTGTAAAGTGATTTGCAAACCTTCAAAGTGCTAAGTAAATACTACTACAGCCAATCCTCAACATTCCCCCATTTAACTTTCAGGAGTTTAAGTATTCCCTTTCATATTGGCAACATTTGAGGCTATGTGCTGTAGAAAAAAAATGAGACATGATACAAGCAATTTTGTGGACTCGCTGTCCTCTGCCAGTAGTAACTAAAGTCCCAGCAGTCTCTACCTTGGTTTTCAAAGGGTGGCCTGGATAAAGAGGTTTATACAGCGTACAATACAATGTCCTCACATCACACACACACACACACACACACACACACACACACACACACACACACACACACACACACCCTCTAACACAGTGGAGGTTAAAAAAAGGTTTAGTTTTAAGAATTTTATTTGCTGCCCAGTATTTATGGTGCTGTAGATTTAATGTGTTATGAAAAGTGATTATTGTCTAAAATCAATATTTTTAAAAATGGAGATGTTAAAACAAAAGGTAACTGAATTCTAGGAAATTACTAGCTAGAAAAATGTTTGCATGTCACCAATTTTATTTTGTGTATTGAATTTTACGGGTTATTTCATGGTTACTATGTTAAGAAAAGTGTATATTATCAAATTTAATGTTTTGTTAAGAATTATATTCAGAAAAGTGCATTTTCAGTAATCTCTAGTGAAAGTTTTTAGTGATCAGATGAACCTAAACCCCAACTTTCCATAGGTTCAAAGTATCAACATTTGCATTTTCTACTTTCCCACAATATTTTAGGAACATTACCCCTGCAAAAATTGAGGATTGACTGTATTTAACCAGAGAGAAGGTGATTATGTATGCAATGGGGGAAGAAGGTGACTGGTGAAAGAAAGAATCAGAGGGAGACCAGATCAAAAGCACAGGTTTAAAAAAATACCCTTGGGAATTAACAGGGACAGCTCCTCCTCTGAGACATCATGGAAAAAAGAGAAATTCTGAAGTGAGAAAAGAGGGTCCTGGTATCATAGGAGCTTTAAATAGAGAGAGGAAAGATGAACAAACTCAAACTAGATGGACTTGCTCTTATCAGTAAAATATAAAGTTAGGTTATCTGCTAAAACTGAAGCAAGAGAGATTTGGGAAATAGAGAATGGAAAAACTGAAGTGGGTAATAAAGAGCCTACTGTGGATAGGTGGACACAGTTAGTGTGAGATAGCATGAACTGGCTGTGGATTAGTCAACACGCTTTCAGGAGTGGAGAATCTGCAGTGTCAAGGACCTAGAGGGACACATGTGACCTCCAGACTCCTGGTTTGGATGTTCTGTAGCCTGAGAACAGAAATGAAAAGAGAAGACTGCAAAGCAGAATATGGAAAAATGTGCTGTGGTTGGATAAGGAATTATATGATAATCGGTTTAAAGCTATAAGGGACTTTGGCAGCCAACTAAGTCAACCTTCTTATTTTACAAATAAGGAAACCAAGGTTCATAGATTTTAAGTAACTTTCTCAGTTCTTGCAATTAGTATTGGCCAGGGGCAAAATATGAATTGTAGCTTTCCTAACTCCAGATTTAGCATTGTTACCACTGTGCTAGGCTGCTTTTGTCAGGGAGTAAGGACTGTGCTGAAATAGCTGGCTTTAGTGATTGGGAGAGGAAACAGGTGAAGGTGGGGTAGCTGACCTCTGGGTACCTGTTCAACTTGGAGATTATGTGGTTCTGCTAAGAAAGCTGATGGTCCGTTACAATGGTGTAGGAATTGATAGATACATTGGATGTGGGAGAGATTGAGAATGTTCACAGCGACTCTGAGGGCTAATGAGTGAAATGAAAGAATGGTGGTATTGTTTACAAAAATAGGGAAGCCAACTATGGATGTAAAGGACACACTCTGGGTGTGGGGGATATTTGGATATGCTGTGAGTCTAACTTAAAGATGAGTCTCATATCTAGTTACTAACTGAAAAGAGTAGGACAGGTAACAGATTTTTTTGAGAAGGGAAATAACAAAGGGTCCCAGACAGAAGAGGCTAAATTTATACCAGACATGGAGATCGTATTTTACCCTTTTGAAGAAGGCGTTGAGAAAAGAATTGGAAGCTAAACAATTCATTAAAATGCATAACAGATAGATGGCACAAAGAGCAAAGGGGATCCCTGGGTAGGCATTAGCAAGGATTGCTACAGTAAGCAGAATTTATTATGTTGTGTAAGCACATGAGAAGAACTAGTATAAGCACTTATTAGAAATTAATGAAAAATGTATAAGAATGTTTGATAACTGCATTACATTTGTATCCAATCCTAGTGTATGACTATTTACATATGTATGTTTGTGTGTGTGTGTATATGTGTGTTTGTGGGTGTGGTTATGTGTGTCAGCTTCTCCAAGGGCTTGAGCCACAGAAAACAAATTAGAGTGAGTTGGACTAATGCACCATCATTATCTTCATACCTTTGAGCGACACAGAAGAGTAGAAACGGATCAGCAAAGACAGATGCTCATTTGTCACAAAAGCAACAAAGGAGTGGGAGAAGTCAAAGGTGAGAAGGTTATGGCCAGAAAAGGGAAGGTTCAGTTTCTAAATAATGGAGATACAGCAAGTCTATATCTGATGGCAAGACACAAGATGTGACTGTGCCCAGGACTGGCTGAAGATAAATAGAAATAATGATAGTTGAAGCTGGAGACATTGAGAAATGAAATGAGAATCTTATATGCCATCAGTCTGGATACTGAGATTACTAATAATGAAACTAGAGGAGAGAGAAAAAGTTTGAACTGATGTTATTAAAGAAGGCAGAAGAAAAAAAAAAAGAAGAAAAAAAAAATCCCAATGGTGGTTCTCAAGGCAAAATGCCTTCCACACTCAGAGAGAGAAATATGGAAGTCACTCACATAATGTAGCAGATCATGTCTGTGTATGTGTATGTGTTTGTGTATCATGTTCTGATTTGTTATACGATTTCTTTCATTCATCTTAGTCTGACTACATAGCATGACTATAGTGAAAATATACTCAATAGGAAAGTATATGTAGAATCTATACAGAATTGTATGCAGTCGTGGGGAGGGAGGGGGGTAGTGGGGGGTAGGTGGGGGGGATAAAATCGCAATTGTATGGGAGTGATTGTTAAACATTAAAAAATAAAAATAAAAAATAAAAAAATATAAAGAAGGCAGAAGAGCATTTCAGAGAATCACATACAGCTGTGATGATGGTTGTGATGAGAATTGGGAGTAGGTAATATTGACAAATGGTATGGATTACAAAAGAGAGATTGTTAGTAATGTCAGTACAACAGTAATCTGAAAGGGATGCTGTGGAATGTGAAGTATGCCAGTAGGATGAGGTATGGGGGGAAAAGAGTAGGCTTCCGAAAACAGGGTTGAAGGGGAACTTCAGTCTGGGGAAATAATCTGGGGAAGGACAGATTTTCAGTCAAGGGAAAGAGGAGATATGAGTTTGAGGATATGGAGGAGTTTACTGATGAAATATAAAATTTAGCAGGATTTTATTTCAGGAATTAGTGGAAGGGCATGAGGAGAAAGGATGGAGCTGAACTAGATAGGAATGAGAACCTGGGAGAAAACGGACAAGGGAGCTACATCTACTTATGGAGGAGCCTCGCCAAAATGGCCCACCCCCTGACAGTGCATTTCATATGTGCTTAACAAATGTTTGTTATATTGAATAAGTATCTTTACTTCAAAGGAAACAAGGAACTGGTAGGCAGACACACATTAGTGATAGGGAGAGTAATGGATCAGGCAGTGGTGAGTAGGCAGATGTTTTTGTATTGCTGAAGTTTGGCATATTGACCTACCAGTTGTAACCGAATGACACCCAATATTCCAAAAAGAATGCCAATTTCCTCTCATGTGTGCATGAACTTCAACAATGAATAATCCATAAAATGTCTTATTGAAAGGGTAGAATGTGACCAATTATGTTATCCTGTGTTGTAACTAATTCAGTGCATGCCACTTACTATCCAGATTAATTTCTGACTTTAGGCAAGTCACTTAACCTATTTGGATATTATTTTATTCATTGGTAAGATGGTGGGGAAAGAAGCAGATCAAAAAAGGGATAGGTTTGCTATTCAGGATGAATGGGGTGATGGACAATGGACAAAACATAAAGCTGTTCAACTCCTCTGTCACTCCCACCATAAGGTGTTTTTTTCTATTTTATTTTTTGATGTTCTAGATTTGAAAAATACCAACAAACATGAAATTTCATATAAAATATATCACAGGTTCTGAACTCAATTTATCAATTCCTACTTTCATCGGTAAGTCAGGTCCCCAGAGCAAAGTTGACTATATCCACTCAATGAAAGGGGACTTTCTAGTGATATTGCTCAGAAGTATCTATCTGGTCTTTTCTCACTTATATCACCACTGTTTGCCATCCTAATATCCATGTCACCAGGTGATCTCTCCTCTACATATGTAGTTTGAGTATAATCTCAAAGTTAAAGTGGTTATCAAACAGAATTATTGGAGTCTGTATTAACCTGTATTTCTTTAGCACCTACTCATTCCTTAATGCAATCTGGCATGCCCAACTACTTACCTTGATCTTTTTGCACTGTTGACCACCTCCTTCTTGAAGCCCTGTCTTCCCTTGTCTTCAGCTCCCATGATGCTTAGCATAGCAATATGGGTGTGTGTCCACACGTATGTGTGTGTGTATAAATTTTCCAGGTTATATGGCAAGAGAAGGTTATCTGCCAGGAGTTCAAGGATGCCTCCTTTGTCCATCTCTATAAAGGTAAAGGAAATAGATTGTCCTGTGACAATCACAGGGGGGTCTCTCTCTTAGTCATTTCTGGCAAGATTCTTACTAGAGTCCTCCTTAATAGGCTGATCCTTCACCTGGAAGATGATCATGTACTGAGAGCCAGTGTGACTTCAGAAATGGCCAAGGAACAGTTGATATGGTGTTTTCTGCCCAACAACTCCAGGAAAAATGCCAGGAGCAAAACAGAGGTCTGTACACAACATTTGTATTTCTGACCAAGGGCTTCGACACTGTTAGTCATGAGGGCTTATGGAAAATTATGTCAAAATTTGGTTGCCCAGAGAAGTTCATCAGTATTGCACATAAATATCGTGATGACATGTTTGCCCGGGTTCTGGATAATGGACAAAACTCTCGTGGCTTCCCAGTCACCAATGGAGTGAAACAGGGCTATATGCTTACTCCCGTGCTTTTTAGCATGATGTTTTCAGCCATATTGTCAAATGCTTTCCATGAGGATGAATATGGCATCAAGGTCAACTATCATACCGATAGTAAGTTCTTCAATTTGAAAAGGCTACAAACCAAAACCAAAGTGGAGGGAGTGTTGGTGCATGATTTTCTGTTTGCAGATAATTGTGCACTCAGTGCAGCTTCTGAAGCTGAGATGCAACAAAGTATGGATCAATGCTCTGCTGCCTGTGCTAATTTTAGCCTAATAATTAACACCAACAAAACAGAGGTGCTCCATCAGCCACCATCACACCATCCAAACATGGAACCATCAATTACAACAAATAGAAAAGTTTTGAATGCTGTGGATAAGTTCACTTATCTTGGTAGTGTACTTTCCAGGGACATACACATTGACAATGAGGTTGATGCACACATTGCCAGAGCTAGCTCAGTGTTTGGGAGGCTCCAAAGAAAAGTTTGGGAGAGAAAAAGTATTGGACTGACTACCAAACTGAAGGTCAACAGAGCCATTGTGCTGACCTCATTGTTGTATGCCTATGAAACATGAACAGTCTACCAGAACCATGCCAGGAAACTGAATTGCTTCCATTTGAACTGTTTTAGGAAGCTGCTGAGGATCACCTAGCAGGATAAGGTATCAGACACTGAAGTCCTTGCTTGAACTAAACTGCCAAGCATTCAAACTATGCTTCAGAGAGTGCAACTCTGATGGGCTGGCCATGTTGTTCGAATGCAAAATGTATAGTTGCCAAAAAGACTATTTTATGGAGAACTTGCATGGGGCAGGTGATCACATGATGGTTAGAAGAGGTGATACAAGAACACTCTCAAGATCTCTCTCAAGAACTTTGGTTTTGATTGAGTGACATGGGAGACACTGGCACAGGAATCCTCAGCATGGCATGCCCACATTAGAAAGGGTGCTGTGCTCTATGAGCAAAGCAGAATTGAGACAGCACAAGGGAAATGTAGGATGCACAAATTTGGAGTATCCATCCCAAATGTTCACACAGACTATCTGCGCCCAACCTATGGTAGAGCATTCCAAGCTTATGTTGGTCTGATCAGCCACAGTTCAACACAATGAAACTTCACTTTATCGTGGTGGTGTCATTTTGGTCTCCTTTTGGAACAGACAACAACCAACCATATATAAATGCAAATTTATATATAGGTGATCAATAAATAAATTCATAGAATGAATGACTGAATGACTGACAACCCTAAGAAAAGATGCAAATTCAAAGTATTATCAGCTACTGTTAACTATTTTTACCTTTATATGTTCTGCTTTGTCAAATTCTACCTACTCTTGACCTCTTATGATTACATGGGCATGGTGGAAAGTGTACCACTAGAGTCTGAGGACCACTATTCAAACCCTGCCTCTGACATTTTGCTACCTCTAACAAGTCACCTAACATCTGTGACCTTCATTTTTCTCATCTGTAAAATAAGGGAATTGACCAAATAGCCTCTGACCTCCCTTTGTTCTCTAAATCTAGGATCCTATTATTCTCACAAGGGACAGGTTTGTATATGTGAGTGACCAAGAGTCTTAGGACAAGCAGCCAGGGATTTTGAGATAGGAAAGGAAAGTGTGTTTTTGCCAATTCTTTTGCTTCCTACAAAGAATTCAGTCACATAAAATCTTTGGCATTAGAATAGATTGCTGACTCCATTTCTCATGGACTGTGCTTTCTACGTACAGGATCATAGATTTGAAGCTGTAAGGGCTCTTAGAGGTCTTCTGGTCCAACCCTCTTATTTTAAAAGTGAAGAAACTGGGGTCCAGAGGTGACTTGCCCAAGGCAGTGCCATTAGTAACTGGCAGAACAAGCGTGTGAGCCAGAGCTCATATGAAAGGATCCTTCCACCTCCTTGAATAGTTCTGCCAACACTGCATGTGAGTCATTAGCAAACACAACGCAACAAGTCAGGAGAGCTAGAATAAAGTCTTGGATTGTAGCTAATACGTATTCACTCTTTGACCATCCCTTCACCTCACTAAATAACTGTAACTTCTTTTTTGCATAGGCCCAAATTTCTGCTGCTTCAATCATCTGTCCTGTGAAACCTCTCTAAGCTTTTAAAGTTTTATGTTTATATAAGTGATGGAGACACAAACTGGGTATAATTTTCTAAGTAAGATCCCACCATTGCTGAGTCTTTTGATAGTTTAGGTTACTGGTTGGTGTACATTGGCATAAAATTTAGATTCAATTTATAAAATCACCATAGTAATTTTTTATAGCTATGAATTTAATGTGTGCACAGAATATTTCATTATATACCACTATATTTAGATTAAAGTGCTTTTTAATAGAATATGTAATTTAGGAATATTAAAGTGCATTTTAATTGGCCACAAATGAGATTTTAAAGTACTTAGAAGTGTCAGGACTATAAAATTTAAGTGATTAGATGAATTACACTATTATAAGTAATACTTTCATTTAAATAGCTGTAGATGTGTAGATAAGGGACATTTACAAAGTGATGAGACTGATTTGCATAAACCACCCATGAAAGACAGACTTCTAAATATATAGCACCCTCAGAGATATACATTGTTTTTCTTCACCCTTGAAGATGCCTCTCCTTCTCCATATGTGTGGGGTGACAGTGAATACCTTGTACCCTCAGCTACTCAGAAAGATGGTCATGCCCTTAATCTAGTTATCACCCACAAGAGGTTCCCTTCAATTATCAAGAACTCAGATATTCCTTTAATCAGTTATAACTGCCTATCTTTCCATCCCTCCCTAGGCCCTAGTTCTCCTAAATCTATTTTTCCTCTATATCATTACCTCCAATTTCTCTTTCCCTACTTCTCTCTACTTTCTCAAGCCATCACTCCTGATGTTGTGTCACTTTCTTTTCAGTCTTGGTCCTTTAGTTAACTAGTTCTGTATTATCTTCTTGATTCCCTTGTTGACTTGTCCTTTAATTGCTTATGCCTTCTCAAACAAGAACTCTGGGTTATTCCCCCAGACACACACGCACGCACGCATGTACTGTCATCCTCCACAGTGGTTTTTCCAACTCTTCTCTTCTTTTCTTAAACTTCCCATACCACCCCCTCTGCATATGCTCAGAGCTGAAAACCTCACCTCATACTTTTTTTAAAGAGGCTATTAACTAAGAATTCTCTTCTTTGCTCCTTCTCTTTTTTTTTATTATTTTATTTGCTCCTTCTCTTAGTCTAATAACTCCTTGATATCAATTCCCATTATCTCTTCCATCCTTTAATACAGTTCTTGATAAGGAACTTTTTTCTTGCCAAGACCAAAGCCATCTAGTTGTGCCCTTTATTCAATTCCCACCTCTTCTTCTTAAGCAGACTGCCTCCACTATCTCTCTGCCCTCTCTTCCCCCTTTCTCTCTTTCATTCTCTAGCCACCAGTTCCTTCCATTGTCTATAAACATGTCCCAGTCTTCTCCATCCTTACAAAATCTTCACCAGACTCTACCACTTCATGTAAGCTATCTTCCTATACCTCTGCATCACTCCTCAGACAAACTTCTTTATAAAGCTTTCAGAGCTCATTGCCTTTACTTCCCGTACTCTCTTCTAAATCCCCTACACTGACATCACTCAAGTTAAAGTGCTTTCTCCAAACTTCTCTCTCTTGATTGACAAATCTAGTGGCCTTTTCTCAATCTTCATACTTCTTAACCTCTCTGCAGCATTTGAAATTCTGTGTGTGTGTGTGTGTGTGTGTGTGTGTGTGTGTGCATGAGAGAGAGAGAGAGAGAGAGAGAGAGAGAGAGAGAGAGAGAGAGAGAGAGAGAGAGAGAGGCAGAGATGCACTATGGTGGTTCTCTCTTTGTCTTATAGATCCTTCTCAGTCAGCTTTGCTGGGTCAACTTCCACAGCATCCCCGCTAACTGTAGGAATACCCTCAAGACTCTGTCCTGGACCCTCTTCTCTTTTCTCCTTATATTTCTCTGTAATAGTAACTTCATCTGTTCATATGGATTTATTTATCTCGATGCTGATGATTCTGAGATCTATATTTCAAACCCTTGTCTATCTCCTAAACTTCAGTTCCACACAACCAACTGTCTATTGTATTTCCCATAAATATCTCAATCTCAATATTTTAAAAAACAGAATTCATTATCATCCTCACAGATCCACCTGGGCAAAATTTACCTAGTTCTGTCAAAGGTACCACCATTTTTCCAGTATCCCAGATTTGTAATACTCTTCCCTTCACCCTATTTACCCCATATATCAAATAAGTTGCCAAATCTTGCCATTTCTGCCTTCACAATATCTCTTGCTTAAATCCCTTTCTGTCATAGAGATACCACCTTATTTTAGGATTTCATCACCTCTTCTGCATTATTGCAATATCCTCTCCAATTTATCCATTACAAGGTGTTAAAACTGATTCTCCTTAAGCACAAACTTGATCATGCAGCTCCTCTCCTCAATACATTTCAGTGGCTCCCTATATCTTTCAAGATTAAATGACAATTCATATTTTTGATGTATACAGTCTTTCACAACCAGGCCCCAACCTTCTTTTCTGACCTTATTATGCATTACTCTCCCCCATGCACACTTTAATCTAGTCAAATGGGTTGTCTTGTTGTTTTCTGATATATAACATTCCATTTCTCCATTTGTTTTTCAGTCATTTCAGTTGTGTCCAACTCTTCATGGTCCTGTTTGGGGATTTTCTTCGGAAAGATACTGGAGTGGTTTGCCATTTCCTTCTCCAGCTAGTTTTACAGATGAGGAAACTGAAACAAACAGGGTGAAATTACTTGCCATGGGTTGCATAGCTAGTAAGTGTCTGAGGCTAGATTTGAACTCAGGGAGATAAGTCTTCCTGACTCCAGGCCCAGCACTCTTCTGTACCATCTAGCTGCCCCATTCCTGAAATGCAATCCCTCCTCACCTCAGTCTTTCAAGTTCAAATGCTACTTTCTATATGTAAAGTAGATTGTCTGATTCCTCCAGATGTTGTCATCTTTTTCCTAAATCATTTTGTGTCTATTTAGCACATGTCTTTATATAGACATGCTGCCTCCCTGCTTGAATGTTAGTTCTTTGGAAGGTTTTCACTTTTTGTGCTTGTGCCTTTAACAGTTTGCAAAGTGCCTGAGATAGGCTACTTACTTAACAAATCTATGCTGATTAATTAAGAGAGGCCTATTATCCAGGATAAAGGAGGTGACAGTGCCACCATAATCTGTCCTGGTGAGACCACATCTCACATACATTGTTTAGCTTTGGGCATCCTAGTTTAGGAAGGACATTGACCAGGTAGAAAATATCCCAAGTAGGGCAAGTAGAATACTGAAGCCCTAAAGTCCATGTCGTATGAAAGTGGAAGTCTTAAAGAAGCAAATTTAGCCTTGATTTCATGCAAAACCAACAAAGTGGCTCATAATTAGTGTTATCCATAAGTGCAATCGTTTGCCTCAGGAAGTAGTGATTCTCACTCATTGGAAGTCTTCAAGTAAAAGCTAGACAGTTAAGTCTTCAAGGAAAAGCTAGATGGTCATTTATTTGGTATGTGTTAATGGGGATTCTTTTCTGGTATATGGGTTAGAATACTTGTCTAGATACTGAGAATCTGTCCAGCTCTGAAATTTTGTGATTCCATGATTCTGAGAATTGCGTTATCAGGTTTCCTTCCTTGCATGTCTCCTGACTACTAGATAGACAGCAGTTGGCCCATTCAGGCCCACCATATACAGCTACTTAAGCCCTATCATTCTCATTTCTTACCTTCCCACAGGTAGGAAAGGGACATCAGACCTTCAAAGTCAGTCATTTAATATCTTTTTTGTTGACATTCCATTCTTGTCAGCTAATGTTAGGTCTGGTTCACGGGTGATCTGAAAAGGAGCTGGAGCCCCTATCAGTCACCAGAAGAACAGTTTCGACAATAACAGCAACACTGTAAAGAAAAAAAACCTTGAAAAACATAAGAATTTTGATCAATACAATGATTTCAGAGGACTCAGGATGAATCACGCTACCCTGGTCTTGACAAAGAGGTACAGATTGAGACATAAGTCTTGAATATAACCTTTGTGGGAATTTGTTTTGCTTTGTTATACATATTTGTTACAAGGATTTTTTTCTTTTTTTAAAATTTTTGTGAGGGAGATTGATGCTAGTAAAAAAGATTACCAAGAAAAGAAAGTCAATCAAGTGTTATTAACAAAGCTAGTATTTATATAGCACCTACTGTATGCCATGTACTGTTCTAAGTGTGTTACAAGTATTATCTCATTTTAACTTTACAATAAGACTTCGCAGTAGGTGCTGTTATTATCCTATTTTTGCTACTATTTTGCTATTGGACCCCAAAGTCCAAACAGTCCAACAAAAATCCCTTCTACAATAAGCCCCATAAGTAGTTCTGCTTGAAGTCCTTCAGTCAGTCTACTTCACATAAGAGGTAGCTTATTCTACTTCTGTATAGTTCAAATTGCCAAAGGTGATGCTGAACAATAGTTACCAGAGTGCCTCCCCCTTAAGATTAGATCTTTTATTTTTAACACCTAAATTTAATTACAGATCATTATCCCAGAAAAACTATTTGACTTAAGGTTGGAAATTTCACAGGTCCTCTTTGCCTTAGCATGCAAAATAATTTGATCCAGAACAAAAACACTACAGGAAGAAGGCTAGGTTGTTGTTTTTTTCTTTTCTTTCTCCTCTCAGGACCTATGTTCCTGCCCTCATCATGTCTATAAATGCTACCACATCCTCCTCTTCCCTTCAGCACTACATTTTGGCCAAAGGAAAAATCTCCCTATCCTATTAGTGCTTCAGGCAGAAAGTTATCATCATACAACAGCTACGACTTGTAGGATGAAGATCCCAGAGGACTAGAAAGACAAGAAAACGTTAATTTTCCAGTTTTTTTGTTGCATCTTTAGGCATAGCTCTATAAAGGATGTAATCGGTACCTTCTGAGATTGAATAAAATTGAATCTTCTGTGGTATCCTACCATATTCTGGATATTAAAGTTTTTTTCAAGCATTTATAATTTATTCCTTTTCCTTTAACTCCTAATTTGTCCCCTCAATTAATCAAAATTTTAAAAAGAAAAGAAAACCCTCATCACAGACATGCAAGGTGTGGCAAAATAAATTCTTACATTGTCCGTGTCCAAAAATTTATACCTCTTTCTTCATTTTAAGTTCATTGCCTCTCTGGCAGGAGGCAAGTGACATGTTTCATGTTTAGTCATTTGGACTCATGGTTTTTCATTATATTGATCGGCGTTTTAAAGTCTTTTAAAGTAGTTTTTCCTTTATAATGTTGTCATTGTTTACATTGTCTTAGATTGATGTAACAACTGTCATCAGAGCAAAGCTTAAATTGTTTCTGCTAATGACCCGCCTTTGCTTCAGTGACAGGAAAAGATGACATGATGGACAAAAATAAATGGAGATAAACATTTGCGTAGAGGTAACAGTAAGTCAATTAGTATTTATTAAATACCTATCATATGCCAAATATTACAAGGTTACACCAGTAATGAAGAGAGCAGAACTGGGATTTGAACTCAGGTTCTCTAAATCCCAATCTGTTACTCTTCCAATCTTTTCCCTGTACCATGTGTATAAAATGTTTATAAGCATCTTTGTGAAAAGATTAAGGTTTTTTCCTAATATCTTCTTCATCTAAGTAAATCATATCTGAGTACTGTTCCTTAACATGTACTAACTGATAGACTCTGCGCAAGTCACTCTCTCTAAACCTAATTCCCAAGATTGTCATGAGAAAAGGGCTTTATAAACTTTCAAGTGTTATTTAAATGTATATTATTATCTGTGCCCCGTAACAATGCATTTATTACCTGCATCAGCAAAGATCCAGATCGCTAAGTTTTGCCACCAACTGGGAGATAATTGGCTATATTAGGTCTACCACAATTTGGGAAAGGAGCGACATAAATGGGAATGAAAGAAATGGTCTTTTAGTGCCCACATCTACCTCTTTGGTTCTGTTTGTATATGATGATGATGATGATGATGATGATGATGATGATGATGATGATGATGATGATGATGTTGATGATGATGACAACGATGATGATGATGATGATGATGATGACGACAACGATGACAATGATGATGATGATGATGATGATGATGATGATGATGATGATGATGTCTTCTGACCTCTTAATACAAACTGTTGACTATAGATTTTTGCTTTGCCACCATTTGCCTTGAACGATTTTATAGGGTGATGGAAGTTAGACTAGACAGAAACTTAGGGTTTAAAATCTTATTACTTGTCCAAGATTCTGCGATTTTGTGGCTATCATTTGTAGGTATAAAGTCCTGTGGGTTCAATCTTCTAAAAAAAAACCCTGCCTTGGGGTACTAAGAAAATGGATTTTTCTTTGTGTTGATCCAACCCTAGCTATGGCCAAGTCAATTAGAAATGCTCTTGCATCATTGATCAAGAAAATACAAAGTTGATGTTTTAGACGCATTATGGAGATCTGAGGATTAGAAAGCCCATTATAATCATTATCTCTTTAATTCACTAACAAACCACAAAAAATAAAAATAAAAATGTAGGGCTTTCATATTGACCTGGTCTCACAAGTTCATTTTCAAAGTATAAAAAGGCAACTTAATAAATCAGTAAGTATTTATTATGCACCTACTATGTGCCAAGCATAATATAAATGCAAAAGTGAGACAGTGCCTGGCAAGATAAAAAAGTTGTATTTTAATGGTTGAGTTCACATGAAATCATCTCTTAATCTCATCAAAATATCAGGCTGCTGTAGAATAGGCAAGATGGTCTTTACCAGGTTCAAGTTTGCAAAATGGGGCTAACTTCTTTATCAAAATGCCAAGCAAGTCCCATGAATTTTAACAGATACATGTTAGTTCATATAGTTTAGAATTCTAGCTACTGTCAAGGCAAGCCACAATCTTTCTGTGAAGCTCAGAAATGGAAATTGATGGCTATATAAAGCAGTTGATTACATTCTACATTTGGAGCTCATTATGATCTATTTTATTCATTGATTTCAATGTCAGCATAAGGATAAACCACACATAAGTTGAGCAAATGATCACTGAAGGTCACTATGTTCTAAACACCAGGAAAAAATGAAATAAGTAGCACACTGAAAACCTTGCACTGAGTAGTTCACATCTTTGCAGCAACAATTGTGAGCAATATGACCTTGGACCACTTACCAAAACTCAGCTAACTGCCTCTCTACCCACAAATACAAAATCGGAGAGTCTAGTTAAAGGCTGGATGAATATTAGAGCCTGGTAATTAGCAAAACACCAAGAAGCACCCAGCTCTATAAACAAAAGATTCCATATTGCAGAATTACCCATAAGCCATGATTCTGCTGAGTAAACTGTCACAGCTGATAAATGCATATTTGTTGGTCACATAATACCTAATGAGCATTTTCGAGATTAGACACATAGCTGGGATTAAGTCCAGAACCTCCTCAAGGAATTTTCCATTTAATGGAAAGATTAACTAGAGAAACACAGATTAATGGTCCATGTGAATGTAATTTCTATATTATGAAATATTAAACTAAAACTAAGTTGGAACTAGAATCTACTCAATTATCTAGGTTAATGAAGGTAAGGAGTGACAAAGATAACCTAAATAATAAGTAATCCAAAAATCCTTTTGGATTGGCTCTGGAACACATTACAGGAAAACTTCCAGCAGCTTTTTCTTTCTAATTATGTTTTGATGAGGTTAATACAAAAAATTGTTTTGCATTCCCTGAGCATACCCAAGCTAGCAAGCAGGGTGGTCCATAAACACAATGGGTGGCCAACCTGGCATCCACATTTTTTTGTAGGTAACCCACATGGTGGATAATCCACATATGGATAATTAAGGGCTGACTGTATTGAGGTTTGTGAGACAGCAGAGTGGTTTCCTATAAACTAGGGAAGGTCTTCTTGAAGAAAGCTGATTTTGTGTCGGTAGGAAAGTAAGAGGCATGCTTTGGGAATTAAGCCTATTCTGTATGTGGGAACAGGCAGGGTATGGATATAAAATGATAATAATAAATATCATTTACATAGCACTTTAAGATTTGCAAAACACTTAACAGTTATTGTCTCATTTGATCTTCACAACAACCCTGGGAGGCAGAGGTACATGCTGTTATTATTCCCATTTTCCAGATAAGGAAACTGGGGTAGACCGAGGTGAAGTGACTTTCCCAGGGTCAGACAGATAGCAGGTCTCTAAGGCTGTATTTGAACTCAGCTATTCTTTTTTTTTTTAAATTATTTTTTAATGTTTAACAATCACTGCCATACAATTGAGATTTTATCCCCCCCACACCTACCCCCCACTACCCCCCTCCCTCTCCACAACTGCACACAATTCTGTATAGGTTCTACATATACTTTCCTATTGAGTACATTTTCACTATAGTCATGCTATGTAGTCAGACTAAAATAAATGGAAGAAATCATATAACAAATCAGAACATGATACACAAAAACATACACATACACAAACATGATCTGCCACATTCTGCAAATGACTTCCATATTTCTTTCTCTGAGTGTGGAAGGCGTTTTGCCAACCACCACTGGGATTTTTTTTTTTTTAAGAAGTTCTTGCGTTGTTACGAAATTCCAAGTCTACCAGAAAAATCTCTTGCACACTGTGGTCGTTGCTGTGCTCAAAGTTCTCCTGGTTCTCCTCCTTTCACTCAGCATCAGGTCATATAAGTCCTTCCAGGCCTCTCTGAAGTCTTCTTGTTCATCATTTCTTATGGCACAATAGTACTCCATTACATTCATATACCATAATTTATTCAGCCATTCCCCAATTGATGGACATCCCCTTGGAACTCAGCTATTCTTGACCCTCAGATCCAGAACTCTGTCCTAACTACCTAGTTGCCTATGGATATAGATCTTTCCTAAGCAGAGTTGAATATTGGTGGCTTTTTTTGATTCCAAGAACATGATGAGAAAAAAAACGACATCTTACCAGATGTGGACTAGACAACCATGAACAAGAAAAGTGATGGAAGATGCCTTCCCTTGAAGAAAGAGCAAATTTTTTCTTCCCCAGGATATACATTTCTTCTCCAGGATATGTGTGTGTGTGTGTGTGTGTGTGTGTGTGTGTGTGTGTGTGTGTGTGTGTGTGATCAGTAGCAGCACTGAATGCTAGTACAACCATATTATACATGGTTCTGACTACTTTAAGATATCAACTATTCTTTAAATTACACAAAATCCATCAATGTATATAATTAGTAGAATTCATTATTATTGTAAATCAAATTATATACTTAAAGAAAACAAAGACAAAAAAAGGAAAATCTTTTTTTTAAGTTATCTAGTTATGTGACGCTGGGCAAGCATTTAATCTTTCAGCACCCCAATCAGCTCTAAGACTCTCACTTTTAGAATAGTTGGTTACCTTGCATTGGTAATGGGAATTTCTTCACCAGGAGTTCCCCATATCAATGAAATCATAGATGTGCCCCCCCCAAAAAAAACCCCAACTTCTACTCCAATGCTCTTCTCATCATTAGTAATGTAAATGAATGTACAAAGATATACTAAGTAGTGATAAACAGTAAACTCAGAAATATTTTTATAATACATTTGTATTGATATATTTTTTTACTTGTATCTTGTATCGTTTCTCCCAGTACCTTCCTCTTTACTCCTCCCAAGGAATCATCCTATGTAACAAATAATTAAACCAAAATATTAGAGAATTCTTAATCTTACATTGGCTCTCATGAAGGAATTGTAGGTGAAGATATTTGGGAATGACAACTGAGAATAAGGTACTAATCTAAGGATTGAATTAGTGGCTTTCTATCCTCCATTCATTTAACTAAGAAATCCTATAACCACAAATAATGGGCAACTTGTGAAGCTGAATAGACTCAGCTTTCCAAAAAACTTCAGGAAAGAATAATTATGAGCTTTTAGGTGGCCATGGATAATAATACTGAACTTGGAATCAGTCAGATATGAGTTCAAATCCTGTCTCAGACACTAGCTCTGAGGTCAAGTCACTTAATCACTCTTAACTTTAGTTTCCTCCTCTGTAAAGCAGGAGTAATAAAAGCACCTGTTTCACAGGATCATTGTGTAGATCAAATGAGATAATATAGGTGAAGTGCTTTGGAAACCTTTTTGTTGTTGTTTCATTTCAGTCTTGTTCAACTCTTTGTGACCCGATTTGGGGTTTTCTTGGCAAAGATACTGGAGTAGCTTATCATTTTCTTCTCCAGCTTATTTTACAGACAAGGAAACTGAGGCAAAAGGGGTTAAGTGACTTGCTCAGGATCACACAGCTAATAAGTGTCTGAGTCCAGATTTGAACTTTCTGACCCCCAAGCCTGGTAGTCTATCACCTGTGCCACCTAGCTCCCCAAATCTACTATATATAAATATATATATATACACACACATACATACACACACATATATGTATATATATGCATATATATATACATATATCTTAGCCATTATAACTGAAAATTGGTTTCATTCATCAGTAAATTCTATATCTGCTAAAGAGATCAGAGGATTCCTTAGAGGGTCATAGCGTTGCTTGGACAACATCTCTGGACTTTTACCAACAATCATACTTCCATGTGTCAACCACATTGTGAATGACAAAAATCCTGTCATTGTAAAATAGAAGATTATAGGTAGAAGTCTAAAATGATGGGTTTTTCAAAGGGATTCACGGTTCAGCATTTACTTTCAACAGTGAAAATAAATAAAAGCACCCTCACCACAGCCCACCCACAGCCAACAGTACCACCTTTTGTCATGGGGCTACACTTAGAGGTTGTTGTCAGTTACTCATTCAGGAACCACAAGGTGGCAGTGTTGGACTTAAGGTAAACTGTGACAGACGACCACCTGGGCAAGCTCCAAGTCTGATCAGAAATAATTAAGACTATGTGCCAAAGGCAGCAATATGTTTGTAGTCTGCAGGTGTTTACAGCATGGGCATCATCTCAAGTACAAAATGCTAAAGGAGACTAAACAGCTTTTTGTCCTTGCTGGATGGCTTCACAGGAAGCTCACTTTAACAAAATGGGACCAAGCTTGCTTGTTTTGACATAGAATTGATAGGGAGAAAAAATACATTTTGTGGTCCTTGGCAATATCAAGGAGCTTTCTAGTTCAACTTCCTGTATTCAGATAGCTCTGCACCTGCACAGTCTCAGTTCTGGTTGTAACCTTCCCAGGGAGGGAGATCTGCCTTCTCCCTTGAGTTTTCATTCCAATGTTTGTTCAACAGTCCCCTTTGTCAAGAAATTCTTTTCCATGTTTCACCTAAGTTTTCTAAGTGGTAATGGCACCAGCTCATTTTCTCTCTGTGCAGTGGCGATAAGGAAAAGGACTCTTCCTTCAAGGGCCAGCTCATAGACTACTTCCCAGGGCAAAGCCTCTCCTGATCCCCTCATTTGATAGTACTCCTTTATATATCATATACATATGTGTATATGCATGTGTGCACATACATGTGTACATATATGTGCACATAGATACATACATGCATATATATGAATGATATTACAGTCAGCTAGGTGGGACAGTGGATTGAAGTCAGGAAGACTCATCTTCCTGAGTTCAAATCTGACGGCAGATATTTACTAGCTCTGTAACCCTGGGCAAGTCACTTAACCCAGTTTGACTTAGTTTCCTCATCCATAAAATGAGCTGATAAGGCACATGGCAAACCACTTTGAGTATTTTTGCCAAGAAAACCCCCAATATGGTCACTGAGAGTCAGATACAACTAAACAACAACAGCATGAAAGATTATATAGCACAGATTATCTTAAGAAGGAGAAAGTATGTTAGCATCTGTCTATTTCTGTTTATCTGTCCACATGCTAGATCTGCCAGTAAGATAAAAGTTTCTTGAGGGAAGGAACCTTTAGTTGTTTTGTCTTGGTATTTCCAGTATCTATCCCAGTGCCTTGTATATGTACTTAGTAAATATTTATTTATAAGGGAGGAGGAGCCAAGAAGGCAGAATAAAGGTGAGGACTCACCTGAGCTCTCCCCCAAATCCTTCCAAATACTTTTAAACAATGACTCTAAACAAATTCTAGAGTGGAAGAACCTATAAAAAGAAAGATGAAAGAATTTTCCAGTTCAAGACAATTTAGAAGGTCATCAGGAAAGGTCTGTTGCACCAGGGTAAAAGAATAGTACAATTCAGTACAGGCTGTGTCAGGGCAGACCTGGCCCTAACAAACTAGGAGCAGGACTCAAGACAACTGAAGCAGAGGCAGCAGCTGCTTCTGGATCTCTCAGACCACAGATGGTAAGGAGGTCAAATAACTAGAGATTACAGTGGTCTCTAGCACTGAGGCAGGACACTGTTGCTTTTCCTATTCTCAGATCCAGGTTTCAGATCTGGGTGGCAGTCCCAGGGTGAGGAGAATCACTAGCACACCAGAACTTGCAGCCCCAGTGGAGTGGGGACCCACAGGTGTGTAGGCTCATGCATAGACCAGAGCACAGACCAGGAGAGTAGTGTACACCTCTTCTTAGATCATATCACCTTGGAAGAATTGAAAACTTATAGGTCCCTAGAAGTATCTCTGGAAACAGCTGCACAAAACCCCTGAAGCTTGGGATAGTGTGCCCTCTGCTCTGAAAGCAGAACCCTACTTTAACAAAGTGTTAAAAATGAAGTAATGGGCTGGGAATATGAGTAAATAACAGAAAAAAATTCTGATCATAGAAAGTTACTATGGTGATAAGGAAGATCAAAACACACGCAGAAGACAACAAAATAAAAGCTCCTATATCCAAAGTCTCCAAGAAAAAAATAAATTGGTCTCAGGCCATAGAAAAGCTCTAAAAGGATTTTGAAAATCAAGTAAAATCAGAGGAAAATTGGAAAGAGATGAGAGGGATGCAAGAAAATCATGAAAAATGAGTCAACAGCTTACTAAAAGAAACACAAAAAAAAAAATTGAAGAGAAAAACACCTTAAAAAACAGATTAGGCTAAATAGTAAAAGAGGTGCAAAAAGTCAATGAGAAGAATGCCTTAAAAAACAAAATTAGCCAAATGGGAAAAGAGGCACAAAAATTCACTGAAGATAAAAACTCCTTAAAAAGTAGAATTGGATCTACCTAAATTAATTTACTTACTCAGTGATATACCAAACAAACTACCAAAAAAATATTTTATAGAGCTAGAAAAAATAACAAAATTCATCTGGAGGAACAAAAGGTCCAGAATATCAAGGGAATTAATGAAAAGAAATGTAAGAGAAGGTGGCCTAGCCATACCAGATCTTACATTGTGTTATGAAGGACCAATCATCAAAACTACTTGGTATTGGCTAAGAAATAGAGTGGTAGATCAGTGTAATATGCTAGGTACGTAAGACAGAGCAATTAATGACTATACTAATACACTGTTTGGTAAACCCAAAGACTCCAGTGTCTGGGATAAGAACTCCCTCTTTGACAAAAACTGATGGGAAAACTGGAAAATAATATGGCAGAAACTAGGCATAGACCAACATCTTACACTGTATACCAAAACAAAGTCCATATTGGTACATGATTTAGATATAAAGACTCTAAGCAAATTAGGAGAGCAAGGAGCAGTTTACCTGTCAGATTTATGGAAAACAGAAGAATTTATGACCAAACAGATACAGAATATTATTCAATGCAAAATGAATAATTTTGATTACATTAAATTGAAAAGGTTTTGTACAAAGCCAATGCAACCAAGATTATAAGGAAATATAAGTAGGAAAGAATTTTTACAACCAATATCTCTGATAAAGGCCTCGTTTCTAAAATATATAGAGAACTGAGTCAAATTTATAAGACTATAAGTCATTCCCCAATCGATAAATGGTCAAAGGATATGAACAGGCAGTTTTCAGAGGAAGAAATTAAAGCTATCTACAGTCATATGACAAAATACTCTAAATCACTATTGATTAGAAAAATGAAAGTCAAAATAACTCTGAGGTACCTTATCACACCTATTAGAGAGGCTAACATGACAAAACAGGAAAACGTTGGATAAGATGTGCAAAAATTGGAACACTAATGCATTGTTGGTGGAGTTTTGAATTGATCCAACCATTCTGGAGAGCAATTTGGAGCTATGCCCAAAGGATTATAAAATTGTGCATACCCTTTGACCCAGAAATACCACTTCTAGGTCTATATCCCAAAGACATCATAAAATCAGGAAAATGACCCACATGTACACCAATATTTATAGCAGCTCTTTTTTGTGATGGCCAAGAACTGGAAATTGAGGGAATACCCATTAACTGGGGAATGGTTGAATAAGTTATGGCATATGAATGTAATGGAATACTACTGTTCCATAAGAAATTATGAGCAGAAGGACCTAGAGATACCTGGAAGTACATGAACTGATGCTGAGTGAAGTGAGCAGAACCAGAAGAACATTTTACATGGTAACTAAGACAACTCCAAAAAAGTTCATGATGGAAAATGCTATACACATCCAGAAAAAGAACCATAGAGTCTAAATGCAGATTGCAGCATACTATTTGCACTCTCTCCCACTCTCTCTTCTTTCTTGTGTCTTCTTCCATTAATTCTTCTTTACAACATGACCTAATGTGAAAATTTAAAAATAAATAAATATAAATCAGAATTGGCCAAATGCAAAAGGAGGTTCAAAAGCTCACTGAAGAAAATGATTCCTTAAAAATTAGAATTGAGCAAATGGAAGATAATGATTATGAAAAATCAAGAAAAAATTAAACAAAACCAAAAGAATGGAAAAATAGAAGACAATGTGAAGTATCTCATTGTATAAACAACTGGCCTGAAAAATAGAGCCAGGAGAAATCATTTTAAAATTATTGGACTCCCTGAAAGTCATGATCAAAAAAAGAGCCTAGACATCATCTTTTGAGAAATTATCCAGGAAAACTCTCTTGATATTCCAGAACCAGAAGGTAAAATAAAAATCAAAAGAATCTACCAATCACCTCCTTAAAGATATCCCAAAATGAAAACTCCCGTGAATATTATAGCCAAATTCCAGAGCTCCCAGGTCAAAGAGGAGATATGGCAAGCACTCAGAAAGAAACAATTCAAGTATCATGGAGCCACAGTCAAGATAACACAAGATTTAGCAGATTCTATATTAAAGGATTGGAGAGCTTGGAATATGATATTCCAGAGGGCAAAGGATCTAATATTACAACCAAGAATCACCTACCTAGCAAAACTGAGTATAATCCTTCAAGGGAAAAAATGGATATTCAGTGAGGGAGAGGACTTTCAGACACTCTTGATGAAAAGACCAGAGCTGAATAGAAAATTTGACTTCCAAATACAAGACTCAAGAGAAGCATAAAAAGCTAAACAGAAAAGAAAAATAGGGGATTTAATAAGGTTAAACTGTTTATATTCCTACATAGGAAGATGATACTTGTAACTTATAATTCATAGCTTTTTCATTATTAGGGCAGATAGAAGGAGTATATATCGAGAGAGGGTACAGGTATAAGCTGAATATGAAGAGATAGTATCTAAAAAAACAAAATTAAGGGGTGGGAGAGGAATGTACTGGGAGAAAGGTAAAGAGAAGGATAGAGTAGGGCAAATTATCTCACATAAAAAGGGCAAGAAAAAGCTTTTACAGTGGAGGAGAAGAGAGAGGTGGGGGGAGTGAGTGAACCTTACTCTCATCAGAATTGACTCAAAGAGGGAATAACATACACATTCAGTTGGATATAAAAATCTATCATACCCTTCAGGAAAGTAGGAGGAGAAGGGGATAAGAGAAGGGGGTAGTAGTGATAGAAACAAATTGGGGGTGAGGGTAGTCAGAAGCAAAATTCTTTTGAGGATGGACAGAGTGAAATGAGAGAGAAAATAAAATAAATGGGGGCAGGGGAAAATGTAGGGGTGAAATACAGTTGTCAATAGTAACTAAAAAAAATTGAAGCAAGTTTCTCTGATAAAGGCCTCATTTCTCAATCATGTAGAGAACTGACTCAAATTTATAAAAATAAGGGCCATTCTTCAGATGATAAATGGTCAAAAGATATGAACAGTTTTCAGATGAAATAATCAAAGTTATTGCCATATGAAAAAATGCTCTAATTTGCTATTGTTTGGAGAAATGCAAATTAAAACAATTCTGGAATACTACCTCATACCTGTTAGATTGGCTAATAGGATAGAAAAGGAAAATGACAAATGGTGAAAAAGATGTGGAAAAAATGGGGCATTAAAGCACTATTGGTGGAGTTGTAAACTGATTCAACTATTCTGCAGAGCAATTTGGAACTACACCCAAAGAGCTATAAAACCATGCATACCCTTTAACTTAGCAATACTACTACTAGATCTATAGCCCACAAGAGACTTTTTAAAAAAGGAAAAGGATCTATATGTACAAAAATATTTACAATGGCTCATTTCTGGAAGCAAAGAATTGGAAATTAAGGGATGCCCATCATTTGGGGAATGGCTGAACAGACTGTGGTGGCATGTGAGTGTTATGGAATACTATTGTTCTATGGGAAAGAATGAGCATTGTTTTTTCTGCTTTATTTTTCTTGAGGGTTTTGTCTGTTTTCTTTCACAAGATGACTATTGTGGAAATGCTTTGCATGAGTACACATGGTATTATTGAATTGCTTGCCTTCTCAATAAGGGGAGATGGAGAGGAAGAGAGAGAATTTGGAACTCAGAGTTTTAAAACGAATGTTAAAAATTGTTTTTGCATTTAACTGGGGAAAAATAAAATGCTACATAATAAATGCTTGTTCATTGTAAATGTAATGTTCCAGAAAAAAAGTACTGACTCAATTCTAGCACTGATTATGCATATGCTAAATGTCAGTGTCTGGTTACAGTATTCAATCTTTTGGGACCTCAGTTTGCCCATTTCAAAAGTAAGAAATTTTGGATAGATGATCATTAAAGACTCTCCAAGTTTTAAGATTCTGTGACAACTTCAGTAAGAAAATCTTTGATTAATGCTCTTGATTATTCAGATTCCTTTTCTCCCTAGATTGAATAAATCCAGACTCTTTTGTATTTCCTCAGAGATTTTATTTCTAAATTTTTAATCTGTCATGTTGATGGATATACTCTGAATCTGCTTCAACTTCTTACCCTTTAAAGGGGGGAGTTTAGAACCCCACAGTAACAGTTCTAAATTCCCACAAAACCATAAATGTCAGATTCCTACATGCTGTTCCCTCCCTGTGAATTTGGCAATATTTGAAAATGTTCTCTGAACCTCAACTAAGAGCACTAGACTTAAAATCAGAAAATCTGACTTTTTATTCTGATCCTACCACTAACTGTGTAACCTAAAGCAAGTCATTTCACCTCTTGGAGCCTCAGTTTCCCCATCTGTAAAATAATTGAGTTGGATTATACATTATTTCAAAAGTCCCTTCTAGATTCACTTAGTCTAGATCCATAGGTCTAAAACCTATGCAGTCAGAAGAGTGCTTCAGTTTTCACATCTATAAAATGGTATGTGGACCAAGAAGACCTGGTCTGGAACGAGGCACATATGTCCAACCACACAAACTGGGCAATTTAGAACAACAAATACTGTTGCTCTAAAATGGAGGCATCACTGATATTGTGTCAATGCTTTAATATTTCTGTGGCTAGATGAGAACCCTTCCTCCAATGTGCAGGTCGCACCTCATCCATGCCTTCTTTTTCCACAATATCTCATCAGTTTCTACCTGCATATAAGAGGATCTAGCGACCTGAATCTCTAATGGCCTTCACTTAGGGTGGTTACCATTGTCATTATTGTTTTGCTATTTTAAGCACTCCAAATACAGCACTCAGGCTCTATCTTGTCTATCCCTGTTTTTAGATACATGGCCAACACTCCTCCTTTTTTAATGCATTCCTTGGCTGAGTTATGTCATATCAGTTCTTTTCTCCAAGTCGCTGCAGTAATATGCCACAGCCTACTTAGATCCATCATATATCCATCTCTTGCTCTTTGGGCAATTTGGGGGGCAAAATCTCTAATTCTGATTCTTGATAATAGCTGTGTTCCATGGTTTGTTGACATATAGCATTGTCAGAAGAATATTGATGCAAAGATGTTGATTTTTTGGGATACAAATGGGGGAAAGCTGAGAGCAGTATACTAATTCCTAAATGCAATCTGGGCCACTCTCTTCCTCCTGTTTCATTCTGGGCCTACGCCAAGGGTAGGGAACCCGTGGTCTCAAGGCCACATGTGGCCCTCGAGGTCCTCAAGTGTAGAATGAACCCAAGCTTCACAGAATAAATCCTCTTAATAAAAGGGTTTGTTCTATAAAACTTGGACTCAAAATGCCACACCTGAGGACCAAGAAGATCACATGTGGCCTTGAGGCCACAGGTTTCCTACCCCTGATCTAGGGCATTATCCATCTACAGTATCTAAGTTATACACTTGGATGGACCCTCACTGCAGCAAAGCAAACTTTCTATTCCTCTCACTATCCCACCGTGGCTGTTCCAAACATTGATGTCTCTCCTCAAACCTCCCAGAGCTCCTACCTCTACCATCGCAGCTAAGAATCTTGTTTCATATGCCACTAAAAAAAAACAGAGACCTTCCTCTTCTCCCTAGCTCCTCATTTCATATTATTCAGCTATTTTTATCCCATTATGTCATCTTCTCCAGTATCAGATAAAGAGATGTCTCTTCTCCTTTTCAAGGCCAACCCCTCTACATGAACCCTTGATCCAATCCCCCCTGACTACTCTATCAGTTTCCCCTATCATCTCTCTTATCTTCAATTACTCCCTATCTACTTGATTCCCTGCTGACTACATACATTTTCATGTCTCTCCTATCCTTAAAAAATCCTCACTTGATCTTGTAATCCCCACTAGTGATCATTGTATATATCTCTTCCCCTTTGTGGCTAAACTACTTGAGAAAGTCAAGTACTATCCAACCATCTTGCAGAGTAATCTGAAATTATGTCCTAAGAGTTATTAAGCTGCCAATACCACTACTAGGTCTACTTCCAAAGATAATTAGGAGAAAAGGAGAACCACCTATATGTTCTAAAATGTTTATAGCAGCTCTCTTTGTGGTGGCAAAGAATTGGAAATTGCAGGTATACCTATCAACTGGAGAATGGTTGAACAAGTTGTGGTTTATGACTGTGCTATAAGAAATGATGAGTTTTATGATCTTAAGAAAACATGAATAGACCTTCATGAAATATTGACGACCCAAATGAGCAGAACCAAGAGAACATTGTATACAGTGAGAGCAATACTGTTTTAAGAGCAACTTTGAATGAATAAGTCATTTTGACTATTATAAACACCCAAATTAACAATAAAGAGTATATGAAGAAAGATGCTATCTGTACCCAGAAAAAGACCTGATAAATAGAAGTATGTATTGAATAATTATATATACATGCACATATATTTATATACATATATGTGTGTGCATGTGTATGTATGTATATGTGTACATATGTGTATAAATACATATATACATATACATAGATATGCATACCTATATGTACATATATATGTGTGTGTACATATATAGAGATATATACACCTATCTGTGTCTAATGGTAAGCATCTCTATGGTGGGAGGGAGGGAAAAAAAGAAATGTAGATGATAACTTTATTATATACTTAAAATGAATAGCAAGTTGTGAATAATAGATTTGCATTTCATGTGCAATTTTTTATTCTACTCTGTTATAGAAATGCTTGTTTTATTCCATAAACTAAAAATAATATTTTTTTTTTAAAGAAAACAGAGAAAAAAAGACAAAGCTTAGTATACTCTAAGAGTCTACCTTCTCTGTCTTCTTGGAAACACTCTAGAATCTGGCTTCCCACCTCATTATTCATCTAAAATTGTTCTCTCCAAAGTGATCAATGGTCTCTTAATTATCAGATTTGATAGTTTTTCCCCAGTCCCCATCCTTCTTTTCTTTTTTGCTTTTCTTTCTATTCCTACCATTTAGCACACTGCCTGGCACACAGGGCTTAGTGATTTCTCCTCCTGGTTATTCTTCTCTCTTGGTTTTGGTAACACTTTTCTCTCCTGATTTTCCTACTGTGTGTGGGACCTTCCCTTATCCTTTGTTGGTTCTTCATGTCATAGTCAAAAATGGTGGATATCTGTAAGTAAGGTGAATTTTAGTGTAAGTAAGGTGGATTTTAGTGTGCATAAAGAGAATTTTTGTTATTATTTCTCAGAGTTCAGTTTCCCAGGATCCATAGCCATAACAATCTCCTGTTCCCAGGTACTAGATATGAGTTCCCACAGTTATGGTTCAAAACATCTCCACCACACTTGCACAGAATTATATGATGGTAAATAATATAAACATCCCCTGTGGCTGCGCAGTGAGATACAGGGATGAGGTGAAGCAAACTGGTGAGGCTATTGCTGGCAATGTGCCTTCTTTGTCTGTTGGTCTATAAAACAGGTGGTCACTAGGCAGTAAATGGGAAACCCTTAGGGTTGAATGCACAAATGCTGTGTGTGCCTCAACTGGCCCCCATGGAAGTTTGGGGGGAAACTTAGGGTTGAATGCCAAGCTAGAATGCTATGTATGCCTTGATCAACCTCCAAGGCTTGGAAGGAATCTGTGTTTACTTCAACTGTCCCCCACTGAGGCTTGAGGGGGGAAAAGCACAAGCTGTGTCTGTCTTGATTAACCCCATTGAGATGTAGAGGTAGTTGTCCTCACTTCTTGATGGCCCCTGTGAAAAGGGTGATAGGAAATGCTGTAAGAGTTTGTGCTCACATTATCAGCAACCTCTTCTGCGAAAACTAGACTAGAATAAAGTAAGATTTTTAACGCCTTTTTAGTGTCTTTCCACTCTGAACAAATCAAGAGTGAACCTGTGCTAGTAGCCCTCAAATGTGCTGTGCTTATCTGTCTTACAGTATCTGCCAGGGTTCTGACAATGGCCCTGTTCTCCATTTTGCTCTATTATCTCACCTAGTGATTTTTTTCAGTTTCTATGGTTTCAATAATCATCTTTATTGCAAATGATTCCCAGATGTATATATATCCAGTCCCAGTATCTCCCCTGAGCTGTAATGAATTTGCCTTTTGGATACCTTAAATTGGATATCCCATAGACACCTCAAACTTAACAAATCTCAAAGAGAACTCAACCTTTCCCCAACCTCCTCCCTGCTCCCCCCTAGTTTGCCTCTTACTTTAGAGAAGACTCACATCCTCTCAGTGTATCCAGACTTGAAATCTTAGTGTCATTCTCAACTTCTCATTCACACTCACCCCACATATCCAATCTGTGCCTGGCACAAGGAATGAAGAAATGGATAAAAATGCAGAAAATGAGGCTGAGAATCCAAGTAATGATTCTGGTAATTCAGACTCTAAAGTTGTCTTACCAGAAAACTCAAGAAAAATGGGATGATATCATCTTGCTCTAGCTTGAATTACTGAGGTAATGGACAATTTGAAGCTGCTTTATACTTTCCTTCCCTAGTATAGCCTTGACCTTAAAATCCTGATGAGGAAATCTGACTTGAATATGCAATTCTTGAAAATGAGCAATTAGGCCAACCTGTGAAAACCCATGTACTCTGCTCCAACTGAAGTCATGATATCATTTCCAAAATGTGTTTCTATTTAGCTGTCATTTCAAAGTCATTTACAAGGCTAATTAATGTGCATCACAGCATATAGAGAAGCTCCATACTCTTATCCCCAAATGAGACATGGAACTTCTATTGGGATCTACTCAAGTCTTCAAGTAATTCACTCACTAATCTCTCCACATCTGTCCCAACTCACACTGTTTAACAGTAACCAAACACTGTAATTCCCCCTAGTGTCATGTGGAATGTACTCAACTGTCTATGTTTATTCCTTGTGTTTCTCAATGTAATGAGGTTTTCATTTCCCTGATTTTACATGTTCTTGTCTCATAATTTCTTCTCTTTCATAACTTCATTTAAAAAATATTGGTGGAGCTACTTCCCTCACAAATTCCTGGGGGTGGGGGTGAAGTAACACTGGAACCCCTAGAGTTAGAGGAATGTGATTTGGAGAAAAAGAACACCTGTCATTTTGTTACTACATTTTGTGGTAATCTTTCCAAAAAGAAAACTGAAGGGAATATTTGGACCTCTTTGTGATCTCATGGAAAACAAAAGGAACTGTCCTTGAAAAGAATGTAGCATTTCTCTCCCCGTTCCTAATGGTGGGTGCTGGTAGACTCCATGGTCCTACGTCTGCCACTTACTAACTATGTGATCTTAAATAAGTCACTCTACCACCTGTGTCAGAGTCTTAGTTTTCTCATCCCAGAAATGAGGGATCTGAACTGGATGTTCTCAAAGATCGTTTCTAGGCTCTTCTATTTAGTGATTCATGTTGCTGGAGTTCATCAGATCACAGAATCATAGATTTGGAGCCCCAAGGCACTTTTTTCAGCATCCCTCCTTCTAGATAAGGCCTTGTTAGCTAACCCCTTCTGAACATTCTCCTTCTTTCTCTTCCTTACCTTGTCTTCCTACTTTTTCTTTTATATTCTCTCTCTACTCTTTCCCAGAGATAACTGGGGGCCAAGTGTTCCTTTTCATTCATTGCATAGTTGCAGCCAGTCTAAGAATTCTGTTTTCATCTTCTTTCCATTACCTGATACGCCTTAGTGTCTACACTTTCATTTATGAGGCATACAAAGTAATTGCCATTCTTCTACCATCCTACAAGAAAATAAAGACAATAAAAATTCTAGAGCTGCAATGAATCTTAAAAATCACCTACACTAAACGTCTTGTATTAAATTATGATAAATGGTTTTCATTTATATAATGCTTTCAGGTTTACCAAGCACTTTCTGCATCTCTGAGAGACAGGTAGTGTAAGTATAGCCATTTCCATTTTACTGGTAAGAAAATGGAGGCTCACAGAAAGTGACCCTACTTGAAATCACACCATTGTTCATTACTTCCTATGTCTCCTGTACATAGCTTGTTGGTACATAGTTGTTTATATGTCAGCTCCTTGAGGGCAGGGACTCTCTTTTAATTCTTTTTGTACCCCCAGTGCTTAGCACAATGCCTGACCCATTTTTGTTGTTGCTATTGTATAGTTTTTCAGTTTTGTCTGACTCTTTGTGATCCCATTTAGGGTTTTCTTGGCAGAGATACTGGAGTGGTTTGCCATTTCCCTTTCCAGCTCATTTTACACCTGAGGAAACTGAGGCAAACAGGGTTAAATGACTTGCCCAGGGTCACACAGTGTCTGAGACCAGATCTGAACTCAGGAAGAGGAGTCTTTCTGACACCAAGCCCTGCATTCTATCTACTGCACCACCTAGCTCCCTGCCTGGCACATAGTAGGAGTCTAATAAATGCTTTTTGACTGACTGACAAGAGTTTAAGTCTCTTGAATCTGACTCAAATATTTCTCCCCTTTATACTCTACCATATCCCCTTATAACAGAGACATGAAAGTATTCAGTGGACTGGCTTGATAGGGTAAAAAGGTTTTCTTGACTTTTTTGAGATGGAAGGCTAAGAGAAAATGAAAGGAATGTAAGGATTGCCTCAGTAGGTGAGACCCATGATTCACCTAGTACAGCCTTTTATCTCTGACAGTGGCACCAAAGAACATTTTTGGGAATTGCATGGTTCTTGACCTTGATGTTAATTAGTCTCCAAAATTAGGAATATACACTCCCTTAACACATTCATGTTTTATAATCATGTCACCGTTTGCTTGGGAGACTTAGAAACTAAAAATAGCAGACACTTTTTGACCATCTCTTCACAGCCTTGCCAAAATACTTCAGTGCCCACATCAGAGACCACATGCCCTAGAGATTTTTTACCTTTTCATCTCTGGAATTTCAGCTCTGGGGCCTCCTCTGTCCTGACTGGTGAGTGCCTCTCTTGGCTTACTATTTTGGGATACCCTCAATCATGCTTCACTCCAGTCTCTGCTCTAGCCATCTCCTTTACGGCCTCTGCCTTGAGTGGGTCCAGTTATAAAATCATGATCACATTAAGTCTGGAAATGTTCCTGGGGGAAGCTAGCTTCAGTTTACTTTCCTATGACCTTATTCACCATCCCTAGTGCCCCTCTCTGGATACCACTCCCTGATTAAATGTAAGCTTCTGACTTTGTCCTTCTTATCATTTGCTCAGTGATTAGAACAGTCCTGGTCACAAAGCAAGTACTTAATAAATGATTTTATATTTATACTCTAAGATTTGAGGGAATATGTTCTCTAACATATAGCTGATTTAATAAACTTTAATCATATTCCAGTCTGTTTGATGGACTTAGAAACATTTTCAAGAGTCAGATCAGTCATTAGTATTAAAAAAAAAATTGAACCTTTATTCACAAACATTTTATCTTATTTAAAGGAAGACTTGAGACAAAAAGGGACACCCAGGGGAGAGAGTACAGAGGGAAAGGCAGAGGTAACAAGACCATTACTAGAGTGGTTAGTTGATATGTTAGGATAGAAGATGAAGAAGAAGAAGAAGAAGAAGAAGAAGAAGAAGAAGAAGAAGAAGAAGAAGAAGGAGAAGGAGAAGGAGAAGGAGAAGGAGAAGAACAGGGAGAAGGAGGAGGAGAAGAAGAAAGAAGAAGAAAAAGGAAGGAAGGAAGAAGAGCTAGAAGGGACTCCTTTATTGTACAATCACCAAAACTGGCTCAGAGTGGTTAAGTGACTTGACGAGGGTCACACAGCTAATAAGTGCCAGAGGAAGGATTTGAATCTAGGTCTTCCTGAGTCCAAGTCCAGCACTCACTGCTAGGAGGAAGAAGAGGATTCGATAATAGTCCTCTGGACTTGGTGCTCCCTACTTTAACTCTCCAGTGTCCCCTCTTAATCAGTGGCAGCTCATCTTCCTGAATCACCACTAAACAGGTCAGGATGAGTTGCTATAAAGAGAGGCAAGGCATCTAACACAGACCAATCTGTTTTCTCACCTCCGATGTCAATGGCATTGAGGTATCAATTAACAAGTTTACACAAAGCAGGGACATTTCTAGCACTTATGGTTTCAGAGAGAGATTACAGAAAAGGGATATGATACCATTCAAGAGGAGGAAGAGAGTCTGGAGCAGAGGCAGCCTCCATGAAAGTCAGGTCCCTCAAAGAAAGGGTTTTTTTTTAGACTAACAGAAATCATACCCATGTTCTACCTTCATCTTTCTAAACTAAAAGCTTGAATCTTTCTCATGCATTTTCCTACCAACAATCCTCTCCTCCACCCATTTCAAGGCCCCTTCTAGTCCAAAGTTTCTAGTTCTCCTCTATAACTCCTTCAAGTCAGTTAAATTTCAATTGATGCTCAGGACTTAAAAGTGTACATAGTATTCCAGATTTAAAAGTGCTAAGAATTTATAGAGGTCATAGATAATGCTAACAGTGCTCTGCCTTTGCTGGCCTTGTGCTACTTGCTTTATCTACCCATTTTTCTTCTTATGAAAGAGGGTAGATGAATCAGTAAAAGAGACTACACTTATATGTTTTCTGTATTTTTTCAGACAAATCTTGGAAGTTCATCATTGAAATGTAAATACACAAGTCATAATGTGTCATTTAAAGAAATTCCTTTCCAAAGCGGCTGTCCCCTAAGGGAAAAGGGAAAATTGGTGCCTTAAGATAACGGGTGTTGACAGAGGAGATGCCAGTTCAGTGAGTTGAATTTGGCTTGGCAGATGGGCTTAATTCAGGACTTCAGTGTATTTTCCCTACTTAACTTTGTCTCTGCTCCCTATTTGCTAACCTAAGTATGTTTTCCCCAGGTTCTTCTCCCCATGCCCGCCAGAAATAACCATCAGATTGGAGATCCTAGAAAACTTTCTTCTGCCTCTTAATCCTCAACCTAAGCAAAGTCAAGTGCTTTGTTTTGTTTTTCTGATTTGATTCTTTTCATTCCCTTCTCCATCCTTTCTCCTCTTCTCCTTCTTTGTCCCTCTCCTAATCCTATTCTACTTTACCTCAAACCTTATTTAGGATCTGGTTAGTACATTATTTTCTAATATGTTCTCAGAACAGCAGTGGTATTCAGGTGGATATTGTCCTAGACATGGAATCAAGATGACCTTGGTTCAAACTCTGGCTCTGATTTTTTACAAACTGTGTGTCCCTGAACAAGTCATTTAACCTCTTTGGGCCTCAGTTTCCTTATCTGTAAAATGAGGATAATTAATACCTACAGTGCCTCTTTCACAGAATTGTTGTGAGGTCCAAATAAGAGTACACATGAAGGGCCATAATAAATGCAAATCTAGTTATTGGACTCTGGGTCAGTTTGCTTCTGAAGAACCAACTATATTGATGACTGATATAATTCTCCACCCGTCCACACTCATCCTGTCCCCAAGCCTTTCCTACCCTAGCAGAATATAAGCTCTTCGGGGGTGTTGACCAGCATCTATTACAGAGCCTGGCATTTATACACTCAGTAAACACGTTGAATTCAATTGAATTGAAAATGCTTTCTGGTGGAAGAGTAAAGATGACTTTTACTTTTTTTAAAAAAGTAATCATTTGCTATGTGAGGAAGAAACAATCAGGTGACTGTTAATGGTTGTAACTTCTCGGTCACAGGAGCCAATCAGGACTTTGCCTTCCAAGAAGCCATAGAAAAAGGCTAAAGCCAATTGTGACAAATCCCTTTTTAAGTTGGGTGTTCTCTCTGACTTCAGCAGCAAGAGGATAACATAAGCTGATGAGAATGTGTCCTGGTAAGAGGATGTGAAGGCAGCGTGAAAGTGTCAGTTTTTGTTCACTGACACCAAAACAGGACCCTTGCTGTGATGATCTGCCATCTCCTAGGAACAGGTGATGAAACTTCATTGGCAAATGGGTCTGTGGGGCTGAGGGGCTGAAAGCTTTCTGCTTAATGTTTTCCTTGCTGTTTAGGGCATGGAAAATGGAAGTATACTAAGTTGTGGGCAGCCTGCCTCTCTTCTCTTGGCCCTTTTGTAGTACAGTGGCAACAGTCTTCAAAGATTCTGGGCAGGCGCCTTTCCATGTACACAAAGAACCATTTTTGTTTTGGAGAATTTGTTCCTGCTGAGCCTTTAAATCTGTAACCTTTAAGGATTTGAATCCTAAAACAGGGAATCTTTCAAAACTTTTAACTGTAGGACTAAAGGCTGAGCCTGGGTTCTTTTTAAAAAATGTTCTTTGGGCACATTTCCCTGGTCTGGCTCCAGTCTATCACCAAGCTGACTCTTACCCAAGCTGACACTCCATGAATAATTCACACTTACAGAAGTACAAAGACCATGAAAAAATGTATTATTTTTTTTTTTGCTGCTGAACTGAATAGCTTCGGGTCTTTTGCTCTCTCATAATTAATTTTTGATGATTTGCTCCTTGGATAATGGAAAAATGAAGCCACAGTGGGCCAGCAGGATAACGGACACACCCATAATATGCCAAGATGCACTGTGTTTCTTTCTCTGAGCATGAACAAAACTGTGTGAGAGAGGAGACAAGGGAACCAAAAGAGTGTGAATAAAACAGAAATACGGCTTTTATTTAGACATTCAGCTATATAAGAATTTAGGAAATCACCTTAATATTCATACAATTTTAAAACTAGAAGTGCCCTTAGAGATCATTTAGTCTAACCTTCTCATTTTACAGATGAGGAAATTGATTGTTTTCATTAACTAAGAGAGATTAAGTGTCTTACCCAAGGCCCTAAGACAAGTGGCAAAATTGGGTCTAGAACCCAGGCTTTCTGATGTCTCACAGTATTATTTCCAGGGTATTACATTGCCTCTTATTGGGAGACTTTAAACAATCAACTTCCAGTGTTAGACCTAAGATGTGAGAAATTGAAATAACAACTGAATACATTTTAAAATCAAGAAGTTTACTCATTCAAGATGAGACCACACACTGGAGGCTGGAAGGAGAGTAGGAAGTAGACTTCCCAATCTTCTAGAATTTCACGTGTTTTTTGTTAAAGCTGATTAGTTGATCTTTTTGTCCCAAAATATCTTCAGTCAGTATACTTTCCCTGTTCTGCTTTTTCTCTGGACTAAATCAATGGAAATATACATGATGCAGGAAGAACAATTTCCTTTATTTCATAGCATGCTTTTCTTTTTTTTAACCAAAGAGTTCAGGGACCTTCCAGACTTAGTGTATATGCACCCTGACAAAATTTTATTACACCGTGAAATGGCATGTATTAAAGTTTTAAACTCTCTCTCTGTGGGCCAAATTAATTTCTTCCTTTATTTGACTTATAAGAAATGGTTTACTATGTTATAGTGGCTGCATGAGAATTGGAGAGGAGATGGATCATTTTTAACTAAGGGCACATGGAAGATGATGCCTGAACTGAGCTTCGAAATGAGAGAAGTCATTCAGCAAGCTGAGTTATAGAGGGAAAGTGTTCTATGCATGGAGAATAACTTGTGTGAATGCACATAGGGAGGACTGTGTAGCACACTTGCCACTGCTGCTGTTATTGCCATTTTAGAATTGAGAAAACTAAGGCAAATAAGGCAAATAAGGTTAAGTCACTTACCCAAGGTCACATAGCTAAGAAATGTCTTAGACCAGATTCGAATTCTGGTCTTCCTGGCTTCAGGGTCAGCATTCTATCCACTGCTCCAACTAGCTGCCTGCTTTTCTATAAGCTGAAAACAACTAAAGCATTAGAAATCACTGGGAGTCAGTGGAGGGGAGGGAGGGGGCAGTCAGTGTAAGGGAGTGAGGGACATTGTCTAACCTGTAGATTAGAAACATGTTTTTGGAATATATTTGAATGATGCCTTGGAAAGAAGAGAGCCTAGGAAAAGTGAAGCCAGTTAGACTAGAACATAAAGAATGATGATGGAAATAAATGTGAAATAAGTATGGGAAAGAAGGATGGAATCAGATTGGGAAGAGCCTTAAATATCATGCTGAGGAGCAAAGGGAGAAAAGAGTATCAGGAAGGAAAGGGTGGTCTGTTGTGTCCAATGCTACAAAAAGGACAAAGAGATTGAGGACTGAGAATAAGTATTAAATCTGGCAAGTGAATAGTCCCTAGTGAAATCTGTTTCAGTAGAATGGTAGGGAAAGGAGCCAAATTGCAAAGGATTGAGAGATGAATGGTGAAGAAGTAGATGCAGTGATTTTAAATTATTTTGCAGTCAGTTTCTTTGATCCTCCCAATCTTATAAAGTCCACAGAGCAAGTTTTATTATTCTCATTTTAAAGATGAAGAAATTCAGTTTGACCCACAAATATATCTAGTAAGTACCAGAGCCAGCACTTGAAGCCAAGTCTAGTACTAGACATGGTGCCCAAACAATACAAAGGAAAGGAATTGAAATAACCCTGAAACTTCCAATATTTATGTGGAATGAGTTATTAGATGTTTCAGGCTGCCGGAGTCAGTCCAGATCTGTGAGGATGGGATAGTCCTTGGATGGATCATAGATCAAGAGCTGAAAGGGACCTCAGAGGCCAACAAGTCCAATTCTCCCAATTCTCTTATTTTGTAAATAATTAAACCAAGGCCCAAGGGGCTAAGTGACAGAACCTCTAAATTGCCTGTGTAGCAACTGTAGAGTAATAGGAACTACTCTAACACAGTCACTTAACTAAGATATTTGCAAGTCTTTTTTTTTTTTTTTTGAGAGGTCCTTTCTGAGTGCTGTGTTTTAAGTTTTATTGATGCCTTTTGCTTTTCGGACCACAGACATTTCCTAGAATCTCCACCCAACGTTGTTATCCCCACTTCTACCACTCACTGCCGTAGAACCCTCCCTTGTAACAAAAAATACAATTACGCAAAACCAAGGGATACAACTATCTTGCCTGCCAGTGTATGCATGGTTCTATATCCATAGTTCACTCCTTCTCATCCCTTTTTCCTTCCCTCTACTGAAAAGAGGAAGTTGTGGTTCATCATCTGTTCTTTGGAACCAACACTGGTCATTACTTTTCATCTGAGTTGTCATAGTTAGTAGTGTTTTCATTAATATCAAAGTAAACTCACTCTAAGTGTGCAAGGAGTATCTTCAAAACTCAGGAATGAGGCCCCAAACAGATTAAAATGTAATTGGGAAATGCTTAGCAAAATAAATTTGTGGTTTTCTTAGTCAATATGCATCCAATAGGGACCCACTTTTCTTTGGGCTTGATATCACTGATTTACATTATTGTAACTGTCATGTATATTTTTCTACTATTCCTGCTTTCTTCATATGGCATCAGTTCATACAAGTCTTCTCATGTTTCTCTGAATTATTCATATTTCTTCCCATGAAAAAAGGATGTCCCTTGAGTCAGGGAAAAGAAAAGGACTAATGTCCTCATTTTCAAATATTGAATGAGAGAAAAATTATGTTTTGGTTAAATCTGCACTTGGTATCACTAATACCATTTTCATAGCCCTTCAAGCTTCCCTTTGTTATTTTGTACAAAAGCTTAGACTACCTCCAACTAGTCCACTCTCCTTTAAAAAAGTAATAATAATTTCTATTGATTTCTTAAATTTCCCCTAATATTCCTTCCTTTCTCCCTCCCAGAGAGTACTCCACATAACAAAGAATACTTTCAAAGAAAAAAAGAGAAGAGGAAAATCAATTAGCAAAGTTGATGAATACATGAAAAAATATGAAAACATATGCAGTGTTTCACGTTTGTGACGTCGCACCTCTGCAAAGGAATGAGGACGGATCTGTTGTTTTGGAGCCATGATTGTGCTTTGTCATTTTTCAACATTCACTTTCAATTATTTTATAGCTTTTGTTCTTGTGACATACATTGTAGTAGGGGTTGGGTTTACTGTTTTCTTAACTCTGTCTACTGTACTCTGCCTCATTTCATTTCAGTATTCATCATAATTATCATTTCTTCTTCACAATTATATTTCATTACATTTATGTACCACAACTTCTTTAATCATTCCTCAATCAATGGACATTTACTTTGTTTCTAATTTTTTGCTACCAAAAAAAAGTGTTGCTAAAAGTATTTTGGTATATATAGGGATGTTCTTTTTATCGGTAACCTCTTTTGGTTCTATGTCTAGTAGGGAAATCTCTGATTCAGAGAATATCAGCATTTTAACTACTCTATTTACATAATTCCAAATTACCTTACAAAATGGTTACACTAAATCATACCTCTGCCATCAATGCATAGTGTGCCTATCTGTCCCCATTCCCTCCAACATTGACCATTCCCATCTTTTGTCATCTTTGCCAGTTTCCTAGATATAAAGTGGAACTTTAGGATTATTTTGATTTCCATTTTTTTTATTGTTATGATTTGGAGCATTCTTTCATATGTTGTTAGCAGTTTGAAATTCTTATTTTGAGAGCTGTTTGTTCATACGCTTTGACTACCAGGGAAAGCCTTTTGGAAATTTGTCATCTCTATAACTATATCAACTACATCTATATCTATATATATATGCTAATTTTGACCTAATAATTAACACCAAGAAAACACAGGTGCTCCACCAGCCACCACCACACCATCCATACATGGAACCATCAATTACAACAAGTGGAGAAGTTTTGGATGCTGTGGATAAGTTCACTTACCTTGGTAGTGAAGGATGATTGACAATCAGGTTGATGCATGCATTGCCAGAGCAAGCTCAGTGTTTGAGAGGCTCCAAAGAAAAGTTTGGGAGAGAAGAGGTATTAGGCTGACTACCAGACTGAAGGTCTACGTAGCCAATGTGTTGACGTCATTGTTATATGCTTGTGGCAATCTATCAGTGCCATGCCAGGAAACTGAATCACTTCCATTTGAATTGTCTTAGGAAGATTCTGAGGATCACCTGGCAGGATAAGGTACCAGACACTGAAATCCTTGCTAGAGCTGAACTGCCAAGTATTCAAACTATACTTCAGAGAGCACAACTCCTATGGGCTGGTCATGTTGTTTGAATGCCAAATGTACGCTTGCCAAAAAGACTATTTTATGGAGAACTCTCATGGGGTAGGCGATCACATGGTAGCCAGAGGAAGCAATACAAGGACACTCTCAAGGTTTCTCTCAGGAACTCTGGATTTGACTGTGCAATATGGGAGACACTGGCACAGGATTGCTCAGCATGGTGTGCCCACATCAGAAAGGATGCTATGCTCTATGAGCAAAGTAGAACTGAGACAGCCCAAAGTAAATATAGGATGAGCAAATTTGAAGTATCCACCCCAAATGTTCACATGGACTATCTGTGCCCAATCCGTGGCAGACCATCCCAAGCTCGTATTGGTCTGATCAGCTAGTCGGACACACTGAAACTTCACTTTATTGTGGTGATATCATTTTGGTCCTCTTGAAAAACAAAGGAAAGCAACCAACCAACATATACATACACAAAATTAATGCATGTAGGAGAAGGGAACCAGCCAAGCAAAAAAAAATCTTTGTATCTAATATCTCAGATAAGGGTTTGGTATTCATAATATATAGAGGTGTGTGTGGGTGTGTGTGTGTGTGTGTGTGTGTGTGTGAGAGAGAGAGAGAGAGACAGAGAGACAGAGAGACAGACACAGAGACAGACAGATAGAGAGACAGAGAAACACAGAGAGAGAGAATATACATCATATCCCAAAAGTTTTAGTATATTTTAAAGTTTCAACAGCTCAGCAATTCACTAAGAGTTTTGGAACACTCAAATTCTTATCTAACAAATTTGAGGCAAAGATTTTTTTTTTCCATTTTAATGTTTCCCTTTTCTGAGATGCATTAATTCTGTCTGTGCAAAAGCTTTTCAATTTCATATATTCAAAATTATTTTATGTTTTTCTAACTGTATCTGTCTCTTGATAGTTAAATATACATGCTGTATTTAGAGCTGTGAAAGGTATATGATCTGCTTCTCTTCTGATTTTTTATGGTATGAGCTTAAATGTTCAGGATAGATGTCCATTTTGAATTTATTGCAGAATATTATATAAAATGCTGGTCTAAGGCTAACTTCTGCCAGACTGCCTTCTAATTTTCCCATCAGTTCTTATCAAAGAGGGAGTTCCTTCCTAAGAATTTATGTTCTCTGGTTTATCAAACAGTGGAATATTGAGTTCCATTATTTCTGGTTCTCCTTTGTCTAGTCTTTTCCATTGATTTACTTCTCCATTTTTAGCTAGTACCAAATAGTTTTGGTGACCACTGTTTTATAATATATTTTGAGGTGTGGAAGTGTCATTCCCCATTTATTTCTATCCTTTTTTCCCTTGATATTCCAGATGTTGCATTTCTTTAAATGAATTTTGTTATCATTTTATTAAGCTCTGTAAAGCATTCCTTTGATAGTTTTATTCATATGGCATTAAACCTATAAACTAACTTTGGTAGTATTATCACTTTCATTATACTGGCATGGTGCAAGATTTGCACACCTTCGTATTTAAGTTATTTTTATTTCTTTAAGGAACACTTTTAAATTGAATATATGCAAATATTTCATAGGCTTTTGTAGATTGAGCCCTAAATATTCCATTCATTTTATAATATTTGAATGAGATTTCCCTTTCTACTATTGCCTCTTGAAATTTGTTATTATTATATGGAAATGTTATTGATCTTGTGAGTCTATTTTGTAGCCTGCAACTTTGCTCAGGCTATTATCTAAGTTAGTGTCTTAGCTGATTCTTTAGGATTTTCTAAGTAAACTACTGTGTCATCAGAAAATAAGGATAGTTTTATCTCCTCTTTGCCTAGCTTTATCTTTGTAATTTCTTTGTCTTGTCTTAATTGCTAACATTTCTATAACTGTATTAAATAATACCAGCGAGAGTGAGTATCCTTGTGTTCCTCCTACATTCATTGGGAAACCTCTCTTGTATATCATGCTTCCTTTCGGTTTTAGATAGATATGTTTTGTGATATGAAAATATTTCTCTATACCTTTATTTTGTAAAGTTTTTAGCATAAATAAGTGTTCAACTTTGTCAAAGGCTGTGAAAACTTTGTGTCCTCTGAGATGATCATTCTAATGTTGAACTTGCATCTTGGTATAAATCCAGCGTGGTTATAACGAATAATGTCTTTGATGAACTGTTGTCATCTGTTGAAAAGGATTTTGTTTTTTCTCACTTCCTTAAGATAAAGGAAAAAAAGAAAGAAGGGGAGAGCTACACCTGAAAAGAATGTAAGAAACCATATAATTTAACACCTTTATTTTATATGTGAGAAAATTGAAAAGAGGTTAAGTGATATGTCCAAGGTCACACTGTTTATAAATGAAAATGCTAGGATTTGAACCCAGGTTCTCTGACTATAGATGTAGTAATATTCTTTCCACAGTATTACACACACCCTCCTTTTTCATTTTGCATTTGCAGTATCTTTTTGGGGGGAAGGGGTGGGGGATTCAGTGTCTTAACTTCCAGAACCCCAGATATTCCAGAGCCTAATGTAATTGGGTTGATGCTTTTGTTCTGATTCACAATTAATAGCTTCCATAACAAAGGTAAAGCAGGTCAGAAAGACTACTCCTCAGAACAAAATCACCTTTCACCTGAGCTTTGGCTTCTTCTAATATACTTCTTCCTGGGCAACTGACAAAACAGATGGTAGGCTGGAATACTGACTGTTCCAACTACATCAAGGAAGCACTGGCCTGGCCAATCCAATTAGTTAACCCTAGCTTAGATAGTGGGGACAGTAGAAAACACTGTACATTTTGTTTTCTAAATAAATATATAAATAATGATGAATACAGAGTGAATGGTGGGTGGGTGGGAAGTAGGAGTGGAGGAACTGGCAAGATATACTTGATCTGGTTTTGCACAGACCACAGCCTTTTCCTTGGTTTGGTCTTTCAGGAAAGGGTTCAAGTGTGGAGATTATCTTTATACATCATGTTCTACACTTGGGCTTATTAGCCCCAAAGAAGAAAGGTCCCCTTCACCAGGTTCAAGGGGTATTAGACTGTTCTCCAAGAGCATGAAAGGACCTGAAGGGTTTTCTATATGGAGCAGCATGCAAGATTCTGTTTTGAATCAAGCTGAATTCCAGAAACTGCGAGAATCACTGGGCTGGAGGCAAACCACTTAACCAGAGGGGAAATAAGGTTTGTTTCTTGCTTTGAGTGAACTCTTTCTATACAGTGAAACCACATTCATTTAAAATGCAGGAGTTGGGGGGGGAAAGTTTGTGTATTTTCATTTTGTTTTTTTTTAAGAACAGTAGGGCAGCTAGTTATTTCAGCAAAGTTGCTTGGGATAATATGTAATTTTAACTAAACAATAAGAATTTGCTGTGATTCTTCTGGAAAGGCATCATCAATACGATATTTATAAGAAATAATATATTTGCACAGAAATGAAGAAAAGATCCCTAGAAAAGATGGTAGTGGTCTGTTGTTTTTCCCTTTCTTTTCTTTGGATCTAAAATTCTAAGTGTTTAAATATCTGTTTTAATACTGTTCTGTAAAAATGTCTTGTGATACTTTTTTTGAGAGGAAGAGGTGAAGTTAGACATCTGGGCAACGTTGATTCAGGAGGAGAAAGCTTAAAATGAGAAAGTCTCCTCAGCCTCTCAGTGAAGTTGGCACGGACCCTTCAGATATCGTCAACAGATGGTGTATGATATTTATGAGCACAGTTGTTGAATGCTTTACAGAGAGTGACTCATAAACTGATAGCTGTTTATTGAAAGGAAGTAGATGGCATTATCTTGTTCTAAATGTTGTTCTGTTGTAAAGAGGGTACAAATTCTCAGCTACCCTTATTTCTGTTTCCCTACTTTCATTTTACCATAAGCAAGAGCAATCTTTTATACAAGTGATTTACTGTACCCAGCTACAGACTCTCATTCACCTCTGCACACAATGCCACTTGGGTTCACCAAGAAAACAGAAAGCAAATTCTAATTATGAAGAGAGATGTTCCTTTTAAATTCAGCTATTTCGTGTGGAAAACGTGAATACGTGCACATATGTGTACATGTCTTAGTCTAGGATATCAGCCTCCAAAATAATGTTGAGAACAAGTAAACCACAGTGTTTGATGTTTTGGCTTCTGTCGAAATGTTGGTGGAGTATGGGAGACTTTGGGAAGAACCCATTAGTTTTCATGGACTTTTGATAACGTTTTGAAAGAAAAATATGTCTTAAGTAGGTAACAGATATGTCAAAATGGTATTTCACAACTGCTGTTAATTTCAGCTGTTTGTCAGTAAACTATGACCCAGTGGTGGTGGAACTGGAATTCGAGTTCACAGCTGGTTGGAGTCATGGAGCTTGCCCAGAAGCCTATGGGACTTGGGGGTAGTATTATGAAATATTTTCATAAAGGGGAACTTGCATTGGAATCATAATAAGGGTTATTATGTGTTTGCAATTTTTTCTTTCTTTTCATTGTTAACTTTGTTGAAATTCTGCAATGGTTTAGATTGCTTATAATGTTTGTGTGTGGGTGTGGGTGTGTGTGGGGGGGGTGTATGAGTGTGTGTATGTATGTGTGTGTGTGTTTGTGTGTGTGTGTGTGTGTGTGTGTGTGTGTGTGTGTGTATGGTGGTGGATGAAAGTGAAGGAATGTACAGTGATCTCTTCTGTAGGGCCATAGGATCATAGATTTACAACCAGAAGGTACTTCAAAGGCCAAGTCAAATCTCAGTATTTCATTGATTCTAAAGTTCCAAGTGAAGTGATTTGTACAAGGTCACACAACTTGTAACAGAGCTGGTAACTCCTGTCGTTCCCTACTCTTTTGATTCCAGGTCCAGTGATCCTTTCACAATGGCATTTGCCTCTCTATAACAAATCATTTTGTAAGAATCATTTTTGGATATTCAATTCAACATATATTTCTTAAATGTTTGATACATGTGCCAAGTACTGTGCCTATAAGACAAAAACAAAACAAAACAAAACAATACCTGGCATCCAAAAACTTATTCTGTTGTTACTTATATCCAATATGCACAAGTAAATGCAAAGTAATACAAAATCATTTCAATGGGGAGTAAGTGCTGATATCCAAGAATAAGGCCAGTGTAACATGCTGCCTCCATTTTTATTTCCCCAGCAGATTTTTAGAAGAAATTTTAAATACCTAAAGTTCTCCTAATAATAATAACTGCCATTTGTAGTGGATAGAAGGAACACTGGATAGAGTCAGGAAGACCTCTTGCCTCTAACAAAAGCCAGGGGACCCAGAGAAGTCACCTAAACACTCTGAGTTTCAGTTTCCTCATCTGTAAGATGGAAATAATAAAAATAGCATCTATCTCATAATTTTTAGTGAGGATCGCGTAAGTTGTTTCCAAAGAACTGTGCAAACCTTAAGTTCCTATATAAATCTCAGTTCTGGCTAGGCTTAGGAATTTCACTGGAATAGGGAACTCCAAATGAGCAAATTCCCTCTATCAGCATAGGCTGGCATCTTCTGTACAAGACAAAATATCAGTTAATATTATTATTGCCATTGCTCTGGTTGTTACATTTTAAATTTTGCAAAGCTTTAAAAATCTTATTTCATTTGAGTCTTACAATAATTCCATGTAGTAGCTGCCCAAAGTTACTCATCAGAAAAATGTCTCTTCCCCAAGGATGGTGTTAAGACTTAATAATTGTAATGTCCTTTCAGCCGCTGAAAGGAAAGCTGCTATATGTGTATAAAGTCAGACTATTATTTTTCTGAAGTTTTTGGTAGTAAGACAATATGTAAAGGCTAAATGAATAGTAAAATGAGGGCTTCACAGTAACCTTCTCTAACCCCTTCCCTTGCATTTCCCCATCTACCCAAAGAAACTTTGTAGTCCTCCTAAGAGCCATAGGATCTTCTGAGTGTAAATTCCACTTTATGGTCTTAATTCTGATTTGCAGTTTGATGTGGTGAAGAGGACCAGCCTCAGGTCAAGTCCTATCTCTGATATGAAATGGGGGAGTGTTCCTCAGTGAGCTGGCTCTATAGTGCACGGAAGGCTGGGCCTGGAGACAGGAAAACCTGAGTTCATTGTCTGCCTCAGATGCTTAATAGCTATGTGACCTGGACAAGTCATTAAATCTCTGTTTACCTCAGTTTCCCCGATTGTAAAATGGGAATAATAATAGCACTTACCTCCCAAGGTTGTTGTAAGCATCCTATGAGATGGTAGTTATAAAATGCTTAGCCCAATTCCTGACACATAGTAGGCACTTAATAAATTCTTGTTTCCTTCCTTACTTCTTTTTAGTGTTCTGAGCAACTTTCTAAGACTCTATGTTGCAGATCGGGTACCTACTTTTATTAAAAGGTGGAGTAAGTTTCTTACAATAATGAAAATATTGTATTATTATATATTGTATCATACATTATGTTATAAGTAATATATTATTATATAATGTATTGTATTATTATATTAAAAATAGTGAAAGAAATATATGGAACTAAGAACTTGTAGCCCAGTGTTCTAGTCCTGACTCAGCCATTAACTATCCAATCTCTGAGAGGGCTAGACTAGGACAAGATAAACCCCAAGGTCCCTTCCAAATGTGAAGTTCAGGTATGTTCATGCAAAGCTTTGTGGGCACAAAGATCAGACCTGGTGGGGTGAGGGGGTTGCAATGGGGTGGTAAGGTCAACTAAGAGAGAAAAATTGGCAGAAAGCACAAAAAAAATTGAGCTAAAGAGGGAACTTTGGACTTGGGTCCCTGGAAAGGAGAATAGCAGAGGATGCTGGTATTGATACGGTACTTCATCATTTCCAAAGTACTTAACATACTTTATCTTACTGGATTCTCACAATAACCCTGTGAGATAGGACACTCTTGCATCACTGGGTTTGGGAAGGTTACTGCCACTTAACACAGCTAGGAAGTGTCAGAGCTGGGACTGAAATCTCAGCCTCCTCACTCTGATTCCAATGTTCCTTCCACTCAACCGCACTTCCTCCCCTGATAGAGTCTGCTTAATTATGGTTCATTAAGCAATCCTGAAATAAATCATCTCACTCTGTCCCTTGTGACACACATATTGGTGTGTACCTTTCTATCCTCCTCACCGTATTAGGTTATAATTTCCTTATTTATTCTTTTATTTATTTTTTATTTATTTGGTGAGGCAAACAGGGTTAAGTGACTTGCCCAGAGTCACACAGCTAACTGTGTCAAGTGTCTGAAGTCAAATTTGAACTCATGTCTTCCAAAGCCAGTGTTCTATCCATTGTTCCAACTAGCTGCCCCTATAACTTCTTTATAGCAGTGTAGATTTAGAGCACCTATAGGTTATCTAGTACAATCCTTTCATTTTATAGATGGGAAAACTGAGACCCAGAGAAGTAAACAAACTTGCTAAGGTCTCACAGAGAGGAGCCCAAATTTAAATCCAAGTTTTCCAGCTCCAAACCCAGCACTCTTGGGAATTGAGACCATGTTGTTTCTCATTTTTGTATGGCCAATATTTAGTCCATTGTACGTATTTAATAAATGCTTGTTGAATTTAATCAAGTTAAAATGAGGGGGAAATGGAAGGAGAGGGTCAAAGTGTGGGAGGCAGACTACTCTGCCTTAAGAGCCATGCTGACAAATCAAGAAGTCAACACAAGCAGATTCTTACAGAAGTTTCTTTCTCTTTACATTAAAGTCCTACCCCCATCTCTCATCCTCAACTCAAGACCCCTAAGGCACTGAGATTCCTGGAATTTTTAAGAGTAATTCTAGACATGCTAGCAATGTGTTTCAGTCAAACTCCTTATCCCTATCCCCCCAAAATACATGAACTATTCCCTCAAAAGACACTCCATTGGTCTTAGTTTAAGGTGTAAGAGGCATCAAGTAAGTACTGCCCAATATCCTGTCCCTTGGTCCCTTGTCCCTTGGTCTAGGTCTATTTCAGTGGCTGGTTATAAGTTTTGAAAAGAGTTGGCTGGTCTATATAGATAGGGAAGTTAAGGCTGAATGGCTTGTTCACATGGCCAGGAAGCCACTGAGCTGAGGCCTAGACACACACCTTTTGTCTCTTAAGTCCATGTGACCATGCTCAGAAATCAAAGAACCTAGGTTCAAATCCTGTCTTGGAAAACCTATGTGTCTTTGAGTAAGTCACTCCCTGGAGCCTCAATTTCCTCATCTGTAAAATGAGAGGGTTGACCTCAGTGACCTCTGAGTGGCCTTTAACTCAAGATCTATGTTTCTATTATCATGCCTGGTTGTGAGAACCTTTCCACTGTAGCCCCAATTCTCAATTTTGGTGGATAAACACTTAAACATTTAAGTGTTTATCACTAATTTATTTACCTCACTATTATCTGAATTTCTTAAAACAAAGAGTTGTAAATCCAATTATGTAGTCTTTTATATAATGGAACAAAGGGTTGGGAGGCTGAAAGCATCTAAAGAGGCCTCCCAGAGCTTGATATCCCTGTGTTAAAATCCTAAATTCATAGATTTTTAGTTAGAAATGTCCTATAGGCAATAAGTGAGAGAATATTGATTTGAGCCCTGGTCCTGACTCCAAATACAGAGCTATTTTCATTTCTTTCTTCTGCTTGTCTTTCCTTTTTGCAAAAATAAAGGATTAAAAAAATGATTCTCTAGATGTCTCCTTAACATGAAAGAGATACTATGCCCAGTAGTTACGCTAATTTTGATATACATTGCCATAATAATGTGCTCTTTTCACACTTACTGTCTACATCATACAGCCTTCTACTGAATATGTCAATATGTAGTCCCTAAAAGGGCAGGAAATGGGGGGGAGGTTAGTTGTTGTTTTAATTATCACATGGAAAAAGGCAGAAATAAGCAGTCTAAGAAAAAATCAGCATCCAGGAAAGGGCCCACAGGAAAGTATATGTATATACATGCATATATTGCCGAGAAATTCTGAGTCATTCTACATTCAGTGGAGAACAAAGCAAAGAAGGCAATAGAAGTGATTTCTCTAGTTTGAGGCTACCAGGCAAGCAGCCAATCCTATCTCTTCTTGCTTCTGGGATGCTTTGGGGTCTGCTGCCATGCTGCTGGCATGAGACTGACACACTGAAGGCTCCTGACACTACTCTAAAAAGAAATCCAATTCTTGAAATATCAAGAATATCTGGATTGGGAGTCCAGGACTGAATTCACTCTGAATGTGTCTTTTCCTTTTTAATTATTTGCATGCCTTTGCCTGAGATAATGTTGATGACTTTATGAGAATAGCTATTGTTGGCTTTCTATTTTTGAGAAAAAAAAATGTTCTAAGACAGAACAAGCTTAATTGACACAGAGAATGAAAATAGCCAGGAAAGGGGGGTGGAAGGAATAGATGAAGAGACAGGAAAATCTGCAGCATTGTGTGGGAGAGAGCAAAAGAGAACATAGCATTTCAGTCTTTTCTATTTTTTTTTTTTTTTGGCTTTTAAATTTCTCTTTGTTGTGTGGTCCAGACAGCTTCATGGGTTCCTGTATGAGAACCAAGGGAAAAGCATGAATTAATATTTTACTGGCAAAAGCTAAAGTCTATCTGGGTGAGTTCTGATATCTGTTATCACCTGACAACCACGGAAGAAAGGAATTCTCTGTTACAAACAGGCAGTAGGCTAGGATTGGAGGGGTTTCTGGATTCATACATAGAAAACTTCTGTTTGAGAGAGAATTTCTGCCACAAACTTTTCTGCATACAATTTGGAATGTCAATAATATGCATATAAGTCTGAATATATAAGCAACAGAAATAGGAAAACTTTCACTGGACAAATCCCTCTGATCAGAAGCAAGCCAGGAAAACTGAAGGCTTGAAATCCACCTCATCCACTCTTTCCTTCACACTCCTCTTGAAGAGGTTTAGGGGTAAGGGGGGACCCCAAAATACCAACATGAATGAATTCGACTCAAGCCTTCTTAAAGCCAAAGAAAACAAAGTTTATTAAACATTCGCCAAATTGGGTTGCCTCTTAAGAAGCCTAAGCATTTGTAACACTTGTATTCCCAAGCAGGCCAGATAGAATCCTAGCTAGACAGAGTCTGAGCTGGATTGCATCAGAGCGCCTTCATGGAGGCAAGATGGAACTTAAATACAGAACAGAGTAGAGGAGGGATCTGGGGAGTGGTCTGGTAGTCCAGGGTGATGGGAGGAGGGATTTAGGAAGGGTCTTGAGGAGAAGTCCAAGGAGGGAATCCAAGGAGGGTCAATGGCTGGAAACAGCTGGAGGCTATCAGGAGATATCTGGCAATGGAGGGTTTGCGTGGGAAGCAGGTGGGGCAATCAAGAGATAACAGACAATAGTCACAGGTTTGAGTATGAAAAGCCAGGTTCTGTGGAGAGATACAAGGGGAGCTCAATTTGAGTATGAAAGGCCAGATTCTGTGAGGAGATACTGGGAGAGCTCAAGGAAGTTCCCAGAGTCTGAACCTCATCACTCTCTCCAGAGAAAGAACTCTCCTGGGGAAAGTGAGTACAATGTAATTCAGGATTTAAAAGGATTGAGATAGAGTTCACAGGGTGTCCAAATCCAAGGATCTACTCAGGATATGGGAAAGGACTTTTTAAAAAGGGTTCCAAAGCTGGGAAAGTCTGCATGAAGTAGACAGAGAGTTTCAGAAATATGTGCCCCAATTATACAAAGACTATGGAATGGGCTTTCTTGGCATAGGAGAGTGCTGGATTTGGGTCTAGGGAGGCATAGGTTCAAATTCCACCTCTGACACTTGCTAACTGTGTAACCCTAGGTGAATCACTGTAAAATGGGGGTCTTGGACTAGATAAACTTGCATTTCCAAATATATAATTCTATGATCTTGTAACGAACTGGTTGGAGTTGCCAAGTGCACTCAGTTCCTCTGCTGAAAGGAGTTTTCTTGTTCCCTCTTCAGTGAAGCCTTTCTGATGCCCCTCCTCTTTATGCTCTTTCTCAGATTTTCTCAGAGTACTTTGTTGGTCTCTCTGCTTTACCTTATCCAGTTCCACCTTATATCTTACTTATGAGGATGCTTGCTGCATCCTTCCAATTAAACTGTAATTCTTTGAAGGTAGGGACCAGGACATTTTTAATCTTTGTATACCCAGCACCTAACATACTTCACAGTATGTTCTACAGGGTAGGCAATTGAACTAATGAATATTAGATGAATTAAAAATATTCTATCATACTGAAAATGAATAAGCTTTATTTCTGGCTTTTCAGAGTACACAGCATCCCTTGCACAAAGCAAATATATACATGATACTTACTGACCAAAGGAGTGTGTAGGAGTTTTTTCTTCAGAAATATAAACAATGAAAGGGGTTGGGGAGAGAAAGGATGAGCAAGTGGTGACATATTTATAAGTAACTTTAATCCTATTTCATGCCCACTGCCTACAATTCTGTTTTAAGCTAGACTACCCTTTGTACTTGACCCCAAGGGCTTCCCAGGGAAGAATGATATGTCAGAAAACAACAAGGATGAGAAGCAGTTCTCACATTAAGGCTGAGGGGTCCTACGTCTTACAAAGAAATGTAAAACATGCCATCTCAAAAGGGCAGGACCTTAGAAAGTGGAGAGAGTGCTGGATTGGAGCATCAGAAGGCCTGCTGATTCTTTCGTATCTTCAAAATCCTTTCTTACAGGGAATCTTGTCACACTCCATCCCCAGGGAGTACACAACATGCCTTTACAGCCTGATTGTCCTTTGCACTTTTCCTTTGTCTCACAGGTTTGGTCTGAAATACCTTGGGACAAAGATGATTATAAGATTTCCAGAACAAAAAGCAAATACAATGTGTGATCTTTAGAATAACCTATAAACTGGCTTAGATCAAATTTCTGAGCATAAAAACAAGGGACATTCTGTGGATTTCTTCTATGGAGGTATTAGATATCAGAGAAGAGACTGGATCAATGAACTTCTGCATCCAAGATAAATTTGACTTATAGTTTTTGAAGTAACCAGTACCAGAAGAAGAAGGAGGAGAGGAGGAGGAGGAGGAAGAGGAAGAGGAGGAGAAGGAGGAGAAGAAGAAAAAGGAGATGAAGAATAAAAGAATAAAAAAAAAAAAAAGAAAAGAGAACTCTATAAAGCAGGAACTGCCAGACAGTAACATAACATTTCCAAAATTGTTCTTATATATCTGCTTGCCAAAACGAGTAAGAGTTGGGATTTGAGAGGCCATGGAGGAGTATTAGATTTAGAGCCAGGAGACACCTCAGAAAGAGGTATGAATTTGTAGTCAGAGAATATGAATCCTACCTCTGTTCTTTACTCCCTCTGTGACCTTGAATAAGTCACCTAGCCTCTCTGAACCTCAGCTTCTTTATTTGGAAAATGGGGATAATAGCACCCACTACATAGGATTGTGGTGTAGTTTAAATGAGAGAGCTATGCAAAAGTGCTTTGCAAACCTTCAAGTGCTATATAAAATCTACTGTTGCTAATCACTATAAGAAACTTCTGTCATGCTTTCAGAAATATCAGGCAAAATAAAAGAGGTAATGAACAGTCTTGTAGCTTGGGGATACACAAAAGTAGATCCTCCAGTCTAAAATAGCCATATGATATCTGTCAATAGTCATAATGGCTGCTATTGTTTAGAAATGGAAAGAAAGCCCTAAAGCCTTATCTACCTTCTGAAAGGTAAGATTGATGGGTTAAAAGGATACATTTGCATTATTTTTTATTTAACCTGTGCACCTTGGCTCTCTAATCTTATTATTGTATAATGTAAAATCCACAGGCTTCCTCATTTTGTCACTTTGCCAAGGATGGGTATCTATTAGATTGGTGTGCAATTCTCCAAGCACAGCCTGATAACAGCCACTCTCTTAGGATTTATAACAGTTTGAGCCAATTGAATAAAATAAATGAAATTCTGACTTCATTTTATCATCACTGTATCTTCCTGTGGGATGGTAGGCTGTTTAAACACAAAAAACAAAGCAGAATTTTGAGTGTGTCTCAGAAGGCAAGTAATGAGGAAGACCTTCCCCATCAATCTGCTAAAATTTTGCTACTGTTTATTGGAGAGGATGCTATCTGCAGGCTTAAGTTGCTGTTAAGTGGGAAAAGAGGTACAGTATCCCCTTCCCTGAAAGACTTTAAAAGGAAGGTAGATTTTCTTCTTTGGGGGCTGACATTCCCATGATAATGTTGAGAGACAGGGAAAGATTCAATATGGAATCAAGGACACTACTATTTACATGATTCCACATACTCTGAGTCTTTTTAGCCTACTAGTTAGATTAAAAGCGCTGAAGTCAAGCTAAGGAGTTAAAAAAATCTTGCAATCTTGAGTAGAAGAGAAAACTCCCACTCAGATATCTGCTGGCTTTGCCTGGAGATATGATGCTCAGAGGTATCCACTCACATGGGGGAATTGTTGGCAGCCTGAGGGTCAAGGGGTCTTAGATGTAAAATTGTAAGGAAACTTAAAGTTCATCTAGTCCAACACCCTCATTTTAAAGATTGAGATGCATAACACATTAGAAAAAATATATTAGGAACAATAACTCAGAAGGGGAAGCATCTGGTTAGGAAAAGAATATACCTGAATAGGAAAATTTCTTTGTAAAAATGGATAGCTAAATTGCTTTGTAAGTATAGAAGGACAGGCAAAAAGGAAACAGAGGAGGAGAGGCAGAGGGAAAGGATAGGGAGAAGAGGAAGGGGAAGGGAAGGGAAGGGAGAGAGAGAGAAAGAGGGGGAATGAGAAGAGAGAAAGAAGAAAGGAGGGCAAAAGGGAAAGGAGAGATCAGCTCAGTGGGTAAAAGTAGCACAGTAACATGACCAAGGTCATTGGTTTGGCCCCAGGTGAGTTGGCTCCTTTTGTTTTCTGCTACAGTCACAGCCTACTGTACCCCTGATCCTAGCTGGCTGTCTTCCAAAGGTCTGCCTTCAGTTGCAAGGGGATCTTGTGCAATGAATCAGCACAACTCCATTTCTGTTTGGGGATGGGAGGTAGGGGAACAGCTCAAAGTTCATTCTGTAATGGTGGTGGGTCAGCAATATCTCTACAATCTGAATGGTGATATTACTTTTGTTAGGAGTAAGGTATGCTATGCCCCTGGAGAGGGTTTTAATGGCTAAATGTTAAAAGGGCAAGATAACACCATGCCTCCAGCATGTACATTTTGTAGCCTTTCCTTCCGTTCTGCACCAAACTGCAGATCCTGAAAATCTGATCCTCACCCCCAAGGACATCCAAGGAAGGAGCTTTCCTAGGTTTTCTTGCCATTAGTTGAGACTTTTCTAGAGAGCTCTCTTAGAACCCTGTGTATTTAGAACTTGTATGTGCACAATAGAGAAAGAGGAGAAAAAGAGACAGACAAATCATACTTTGAAGAAAGTAAATAACCAGTCCCAAATCTTTCAGTGTGGATAATCCAGACTCTTTGGGGAAGTTAAGGCTTGAAGCATCTGGTCAGGAATGTAAAGACCTTAAAGACAGGGTCTGATTTTTTTTTTTGTCTTGTTTAATGAAACTGATAATCAAAAGAGTTTCCCTAGAAAAGAGACTTGTCATAACATCAAAAACACATAATATATGCTTGGATTGAAAGGCTTTTAATTGGTTCAGGTATAAACAAGAAAATGAGAACCAGCATATAGTACTGCAGACCTTAGAATCAGTCCCTGGGAGGTAAGATTTTGACCATCCGCAGTAAAGTGTCTGTTATTGTTCTAAATTTTCCTTTCATCCTTGATTTCAAACTGTTTGGTAAATAGCCTTTGTGTTTTCACACATATGTTCCCAATCAGCACTCCCACTTGAAGGGGAGAAGAAAGAAAGAGCTTTTCAAAATCACCATTTGAATGAGACCTCAGGAAAAGACCTACAAAGTTAAAAGTTTACATGTTTTCACTCATCTCTTGCATTTAGGAGTCACTAGTTGCTAAATTCAATAAGCTATAGCCCCAGATAGCTTTTGTCCTGTCTCTCAAGAAATGGTGCTCACTGGCCTGGTCCAGCCAACTCATTTTGGGTCCAAGTGATGAAGGAAGGGAAATGATGACCAGCCTGACAGTCTAAAGTTTCTCCATGGCAGCTATTACTTCCCTGTGCTTCTGATGCCATGAATTGGGTCTCCCTAATTCTTCCCATGATAAATCTGGACCTTTCCAAGGTAGAGTCAAGTGAATCTATGTGTGAAAAAGAGCATGGGAAAGTCTTCTCAATTCAGTTACTGCAATAAAGATGAAACTGCAGCAGAGATCACTCAGAATTCTTAAACTGCTGCGTATGAGGCAAAGAGAAAGAATGCATTTATTGTCAAAACATTCCCTGTGAGAGATTTAAGGATGGTTAATGCTGATTAGTTTTTGAGATTGTGCTACAATAGCCTTGTAAGAGGTTTAAGCCTGCTGTCGGACAGATTCTGGTTACCTAGATTTCAAACAAGCTGTCACAGAATTCATATCTCAGATTGGAAGACAAGAATAAAAAATAAAAGAAAGAAGGGAAAGGAAAAGTATGAAAGAAGAAAGAAGTGGGGTGGGCAGACAGTGTGCAAAAGGCCTTAGAAGAAAACAGTCAACCCAAGTATACATCTAATCTGCTGATTGGTGGGGTATAGGGAAGAGAAGCGAATTCAACAAGGTCCTGTTGAAGTGAACTTTGAATTGTCTAAAAAGGCATGGAGATGGAAGGAGTGTGCCTGAAAAGAGAATGGAAAAGAGGATTTGAAAACTGGCTGTCAAAATGCTAGACTAGTGAAAAGGTACAAAATAGCTGATATGTAGGTTGAAATGACTACAAAGAGGTATCGTAAGTCAAATAAAAGTTTTTCTAGGCTGTTGATTGAAAGAAGGAAAAAGAAAATAAGGGAGGAAGGAAGGAAGGAAGGAAGGAAGGAAGGAAGGAAGGAAGGAAGGAAGGAAGGAAGGAAGGAAGGAAGGAAGAAAGAAAGGACATTCTGAAAACTTGTCTACTTAAATTATAATGAGTAAAAGAGGCTATTACAAAATTTTGCTTCCTTGAGGCCTAACCTTGAAACCTCAAGTTCAGAAGTCTGGCCTCACAGCCAAACATTGTGATCAAATCAGATAATATATGAGATCATGATATAATGAATGCAAAACACTTTAGAAATGTTAATATGCTACATAAATATTAGCTATTAATCAATTAATCACTTGCACAGCCCACTCCAAGAAAGAAGTCCCATAATTCCTGATACGGTCAAAGTTCCCCACCGAAAGAAAATTGCTTTTATATAGTGACTAATGTCACTATGTCATATTATAGAGCTGTTCTATTTTTAACATGTATTTGTTCTATTGGTGCACATATATCTTTTCTCTTTTTTAAAAAAAATTATTTATTTATTTTTAGTTTGCAACATTCAGTGCCACAAGTTTTTGAGTTCCACATTTTCTCCTCCTCCCTCCTCTCTCCCATCCCCAAGATGGCATGCAATCTGATACAGGCCCTACATATACATTCACATTAAACATATTTTCATATTAGTCATGTTGCAAAGAAGAATTATAACCAATGGAATGAACCACAAGAAAGAAGAAACAAAACAAAAAAGAGAGAGCAAACAGCATACTTTGATCTACATTCAGACTCCAAAGTTCTTTCTCTGGATGTGCATAGCATTTTCTATCATGAATCTTTTGGAGTTGTCTTAGAACCTTGCATTGCTGAGAAGAGCCAAGTCTATCAAAGTTAATCATCACACAATGTACAGTGTTCTCCTGGGTCTGCTCCCATCCCTCAGCATCAGTTCATATAAGTCTTTCCAGTTTTTTTCTGAAGTCCACTTGCTCATCGTTTCTTATACCACAATAATATTCCATTGCATTCATATGCCACAACTTGTTCAACCATTTGCAATTGATGGGCATCCCCTCAATTTCCAATATTTTTGTACATGTGGCTCCTTTTCCTGTCTGTATGATCTCTTCAGGATACAGCCCTGAAAAAGTGCACATACATCTTGAACAGACTGAAGATGATTAATTGGGCCTGGAATTGGAAAGGAGCAAGAGATAGGCTTACATTTGGATAATTGTACGGTATTTTTAATAACTTCAAATGTTTCCTAAAGCAAAAACCTAGCTTTTTAACATCAAGATTTTTTTTCTGATAATGTTCTCTGCCTGCAAGTCATGGAATATAATAATTGGTCAGTCAGCCAGTAAATAAGCTTTTATTAAGTTCCTACAATGTGTCAGGTACTGTTTAAGCAGTGAGGATAGACACAAAGAAAAAGACAGTCCCAGCCCTCAAGGAGCTCAGATTCTAAAGGGAGAGATAACTACGTGCAAACAAGCTATGTACAAGATTGGTTAGAGGTAACGTTAGAGGTAACAGAGAGTGCAAGTATTAGTGGTAAGGGAGGAATCTCGAAAGAATCACAATTTCAGGCCACTCAAAAGTTAATGGACAGACATACTTGGCATGAGTAGTCTGCCACATACTAGCAAGAAAAAATTGCTCACGTCCCGCAAGTACACAAAAAAGATAGATCAAAGATAAGATCAATGAGTGGCAAAGCAGATGGAACAATTACATAGCTAGATTGAAAGATAAACTATGACCATGCTTTAAGCTGCATCATGTTTAAAAAAAAGATTTAGAGAAAGGTCCCTACACCCCTTGGAGAGAGTTTATGAAAAGACATAGACAGAATGAGAAGCCAATCCATATTATCATTGGAAGGATGACCCAGATAGATGAGATCCCCTGTGCCAATATGGTGCCAAAGAAGGTACCATGTCATTACTCCCCATGTAAGGGATGAAGGCACTCAAAAAAGAAATCTGTCCCCTAATTTTTAGTGTTCAATCCCTGGACTATATTTGAGTAATTCATTTTGGGATATTATGTGTTCACACACACATAAGCCAAGAGGAGCCAGATTGCCAATATAGTATTTTCTATCTTTAGAGAAATAGTTTTTTCCTGTGTCATCACTCAGGAGAAATGCATAAATTTGCAAATTGGCTCTTCTATGTCTGGTGCTCCCAGGGTTTTCATCAGAAAGATTAAATGTTTTAGAAACAATTAGATCTCTCAGAGCAGCCAATAAGTCGAGTTCTCCTAAGAGGAATGCCATTTATTAGGGAGAGATTCTCATTGAATGTGTCAGCAAAATATCTGCATTTTGATTCTTGGGTTTCTAAAACCATTTATTTTAGACCCTTCTCACCTGTTTGTGCTAAGTATGGCCTTTGCTGCTGTTAGAGGCACTAGTTTATTTGATGGTCTGCTCAGATGGGCAAAAGCTGGGACCTGGGTGGCACGGTGAATAAAGGGCTGGACCTGGTATCAGAAAGACCTGAGTTCAAAACTGGCCTCAGGCACTTACTAGCTATTGTGTGACCCTGGGCAAGTCACTAAACCTTTCTCTGCCTCAGTTTCCTCATCTGTAAAATGGGGGAATAATAGCATCTACCTCTCAGGATTTTGTGCAAAGTGCTTGCAAACATTAAAGTGCTGTCTAAATGCTAACTGTTCTGGACCGGGATTTCAGGGCAGATTCCCAGACTCCAGGGCATCTAGGACTGTCCTATGATGGCAGATCATATCAACATGGTAAGCTCAGAGATTTGTGGCTACTAAATGAGATTATGAGTATGGACCAATTCCTTTTCTGTTTACTTTAGTACATGAGGGAGTTTTACAGCTTACTTGAAGGATTTATCTTTTTTTTCATTGATATCTTTTGTTTTTACAACCCTGCAAATTCTTTGAGGGCAGGGACTGATTTTTGGCCTTTGTTTGTATCCTTGATACTTAGCATAGTACCTGGTACACAGTAAGTACTTAATAAATGCCAGTTGACTGAATGGCATACATTTCCTAATATATCAATCCCACCTCCCACTCTAAGAAAGTCATTCCTTATAACAAAAAGAAATACATAAGAAAAAGAAGAAGAAATAGTTCAGCAAAACTAACCAACATATCAATAAAGTCTAACAGATGCAATGTTCCACACTCACATTTCTCTATCTCTGTAAAGAAATAAAGGAGATACAATCTAATTTTTTTCCCTTTGGAGTCAGGCTTAGTCTTTATAATTTTACAGCATTTTTTGAAATGTTTTGTTCTCATTTACATTAATATAATCCGTATGTACATCATTTTCTTGATTCTGCTTGTTTCACTTTGCATCAGTTCATATTATTCTTCCCATGTTTATCAATAGTCACTTTATTCATTATTTCTTTTAGCACAGTAATACTTGATTACATCCATGTACCACAACCCTTCCCCAGTTGACGGAAGGCTATCTTTTCTGTTTGCAATTCTTTGCCACTACAAAAAGTGTCACTATAAATATTTTCGTATGTATAGGACCATTTCTTTTTTATTAATGACTTCCTTATGTTTATCAATACTTGAACCAGATAAAAAAGTATGGACACATTAGTCACTTTATTAGCATCATTATAAATTACTTTCCACAACAGTTAGACCAATGCACAGTGCCACCAATTATGTATCAGTGTCCTTATCTTTCTGCAGCCTAACATTCGCTAGTCTCATTTCTTTTCCCTCTAGAAGGTTTCTGATACACTTGAGAAAGCCTCAGAAACACCTCCAAGAAACAGAAAACAGAACAGTAAAGTTTCAGTGGAGATACTTTGTAGAAAGAGAGCCCAAGTAGGATTCTATTTGATGATGTGAAAGAGTGGATCGGTGCTAGGCCTGGAGTAAGGAAAACCTGACCCTGATGCTCACTACCTGTGTGACCCTGGTCAAGTCATTTAGTCTCCCTAAGTTCCATTTTTCTCATATGTAAAATAGTAATTAAAATATCTCTATATCCTCCTTCATAGGATTAACATATACATATGTAATATGTTTTGCAAACTTTAAAGCACATATAAATGACAGCTATTGTTATTATATCAAAGTGAAAAGAAGGAAACAAGCATTTTTTAAAGCACCTACTACATGTCAGGCCCTGTGCTAAGTATTTTATAAATGTTTTCACATTTGATTCTTACAATAACCTTGAGAAGTAGGGCTATTATCTTCATTTTATAGTCAGGGAAACTGAGGCAGTGGCTATTAAGTGACTTGCCCAGAATCTGATAGCTAGTGTCTGAAGCTGAATTTAAACCAGGGTCTTTCTGACTCCAGGCCACGCACTCTATCGACTGTATCACCTATATGTCGAAACAGAAGCTGAGGGAAATCTTACCTCACATCAAACGGGTAGTGTCAGACTCCAGAGGCAGCGGTCTTTCCATTGTGTTATAGTATTCCCCTATATCCTAGTATTATAATACACTGTATTCCACAGTATTCCACTATATTACAGAGTTTGGTAAGAAGGAAGATGAAATCTCTGAAAATAGGGATGAGATCCTAGAAACAACCTCCATCCACTTTACAGTTTTGCTTAGAACTGGCTCTTTATAGGTTTATGAGGTGATCACTGGCAAAGGTCACTGGAGGCCTCTGTCAAGATCAGCCCTTGGCCTTAACAAGCTACATATTTTAGAGGGAAGCAGATCGTAGATAACTCTAGGAATCCTTATTGCATTTCATTAACGTCACTGTAGTTTATAGCAAACAAATGCTTTCTTAAAGAGAAACAGGCCCTCAGAGATTTCTGTTGCAGAATGCAAGTGTGTCCACCTACTTATAGAAAATTTGATTCATGAGACAGTGTGCTTAGGAAAGACACCATAAGTAATGGGAGTTTCCACGGGCCTGTACAATCTTTTTGTTTTTCTTATTTAGGGACTTGAATATTTGTGTTTGTGGATGGCTTTTAAGATTATAATAAAATTTAAATTAGAGGTTGATTACTTGATGGGCAAAAAAAAATTCTCCACAATATTCTTTTAAGCAAATTCCCTTAGTGAATTTTTTAATAATTATAAAATTTTAATTTATATATAACTTCTCAGTAGCAGGGCTACCATACAAATCAGAGTATTTTTAAATTAATTGAACCAACTTAAAAACCTTTTAACACAAACATTTCTAAAGCAGGGTCAAAGGGATTTTCTTCCAAGGTTGCAGGTCTAGGTGAAAGAACAGCTGTGGCAGAATTAAATGGCTGACTAAAATTGTGTGAGAGTACACACACACACACATGCACACACACACACACACACACACACACACACACACACACACACACACACACACAAGTTAAGGAAGTCCTTAAGGGAAAGCATCAACATCTGCTCTTCCCTCTGAACAAAAACAACCAGTAATTATATTGGCAATGAAGATTCCCATCATTCATGACTCCTCTCATTTCTTTTTATTACAAAATTTCCCCCAAACATCCTAAAATGATGTGGTCAGTAGAGGTTTCACTTGGCAGAAATCTAAATTTTCAAGCTGTCTGAATGTCTCCTGTCAGTGCAGAAACCAGCTGTACAGGTTGAGTTTTTCCCCCTGAGGCTTTGGTAGTGATTTATGCTGTGATCACTACTGTTATCCACAAAAGTGTTCAGGGCTAAATGTGGGACCCTGCCTCTCTTTCTTTTTTCTTGCTAGGCAATTGAGGTTAAGTGACTTGCCCAGGGTCACACAGGTATTAAGTGTCAAGTGAATTAAGTCAAATTTGAACTCAAGTCCTCCTGACTTCAGGGACAGTGCTTTATCCACTGTGCCACCTTGCTGTTCTCCTCTCTTTCTTGCATCAGTGAAAACAGTGACATTTGGTAGTAGCCCAGTCTATACAGGTCCTTCCTTGGCTGTACCCACATTAGTTGACTGAACACACTCCATCAGCTGAATTAATGTCAAACATAAAGGAGCTCAGAAAGTCCAGATTTGGAAAGAACATGCCAGGGGCATTAGGAGCATCACACCATACAAACTACAAGGTCAATATGCATACAAGCCTGATAAAAAATAAATATCAACCATACCAATAGGAAAACTGAAACCTTATGATGAAAATCTAATACTCTTCCCTTGATTCAGCTCAACAGTGACATGAAGTGAAGCTAAGATACATTGTATTTCTCTCCATCACTTCTTTTTGGCTTTGGCTCAAAAGCTCTCTGGATAAGTGTCTTTTCCATGAACGAAGCCTCTCCATTGTGAAGGGGGGCAAGGCTAGGTGTTTCAGCATTCCAAGTTTGCTATTATCCCCTTTGTTTTCTTTAGTATTAGACTTTGAACTCTAAAATCTTAGGTGGTTCCTTATTATCATATTATTATATAATGTATTGTGGATAATACAGATTATATTGTAATGTATTATATATCACAACATATATTTATATTATATAACATATTTCGTATACAATGTTACATAATATATAGCATATAACACATTGTCTTATATTCTACATTATATCATATTATATAATTATATGTCATAATTATATAATCACTATTATTTTATTATTATGATCTCAAGTCTGGCATTTAAAGCCCTCTACCATATGGCTCCCATCATTCCTTTCTAAGCTTATTTTATATTATTCGTCTTAAGACATTATCAGTTCTTGTTAAATTAACTTGCTGTGTATGTACTCATCCTTCGTTGTGGAAGAAGACCATGCCATCACAGAAATAATGACATGACTTGCACTTGACTTTGTTTTGAGTGAGGGAGGGCTATGCAGGTCACCAGTCTCATTTCTCCTCCAGAGCCATCTGAATTCAGTGACCAGATGTTCATCAGGGTGACTGGAGATGATTCAAGATGAGGCAATTGGGGTTAAGTGACTTGCCCAAGGTCACACAGCTAGTGAGTGTCAAGTGTCTGAGGTGACATTTGAACTCAGGTTCTCCTGACTCCTGGACTGATGCTCTATCCACTGCACCACCTAGCTGCCCAAATTAACTTGCTAACTATTCTTCAAATGGTACATGCCCATTCCCATCTCTATTCCTATAAATAAATGGTCCCCCATTTCTGGAATGTATTCCCTCTTCACCTGTATGTCTAGAATCAATCTCCATTGGGACACTAACACATTGCTGGTGAAGTTGTGAACTGATCCAACCATTCTGAAGATCAATTTGGAACTATGACCAAAGGGCTATAAAACTGTGCATACCCTTTGACCAGTATCCCAAAGAAATTTTAAAAAAAAGAAACCATGTACAAAAATATTTATAGCAACAGTTTGTAATGGCAAAGAAGTGGAAATTGAGGGAATGCCCATCAATTGTTGGATGACTACACAAGTTGTGGTATATGACTGAGATGGAATACTATTGTGCTATAAAAAATGATGAACAGGATGGTTTCAGAAAAATCTGAAAAGACATATGAATTGATGCAAAGTGAAGTGTTTTTGTTTTTTCTTTTGTCTGTGTTTTCTTTTGCAACATGACTAATCTGGAGACACGTTTTGCATGATTTCACAAGCATAATCTATATCAAATTGCTTGCTTTCTTAAGGAAGGGGAAGAGGAGAGAGGAAAGAAGAGAATTTGGAACTCACAACTTTGAAAAATGATTTTTTAAACTTTTAGAACTAGCTGAGAAAAATATAATAAGAATAAAAAAAAGAATCAATCCCTAGCATCTTTTAAAGCACAGTTTAGCTGCTATGTCCTGTTTAAGGCCTTTCTGAATCTCTCCTCCCCTCTAAAAAGTACTTTGTATATTCTTTGTTTTTACTTATCACTGTATATGTTGTATTCCCCACCCCCACTATTATGCCCAGTAAGCTCCATTTTTGTCTGGTCATCTAGTAAAGCGTATTGTACCCAGTAGATGTTTAATAAATGTTTATTAACTTGAATTGAACTCCATTTGACACAATATATCTCCTATCATGAATATCTTAAATATGAGATGAAATTATCAATATTATTAATCCTATAGGTCTTTAACAAAATGTTTTCCCATTTTCCAGAATGTAGCTCTCACATCTTTTTTTCTTCCACATCCTATGACTACATATGTCCTACATACAATTTCCCCAAAGGAAAACAGAACACCTCAAAGATGTTGCCTCAAGCAAATAGCTATTATTGGAAACTCTACCAATCAAGTATCTTTGTGTACTTAACAATAGAGTCTGAAGAGAAACGAGAGAATGAAGAATAGTGGGTCCAAAGGAGGGAGGGAGCTTACTCCATTCACAGGTCCCATAGTTCCTTGTTGCTGGCTCCCAAGAAGTCTATACTCTAAGTCCCACACTCCTCTGCAAACTCCTCTGTAATTCCTGTAATTCAATTCTAAAGGTGATTTCAGGCCTATTTGGATCATAGAATTGTAGCACTACAAAGGAAACTCTTTTCAAAAAGAACAAGTCCAAGTTCCTCATTTTAAGCTGGAGAAAGGAGACATAGGGAACAGTGGGATCTATCAGGGTGAAAAGGCTTCAGGAACAGAGGGAGAGATCTTCTAATGAGGGATCTTCTGGAGACTAGTAAAGAAAGAAGTCTAGAGAGTTAGGAGCAGAGCCTGGAGAAGAATAAAGGAAGCATCTGTTTTTGTTTTACACAGATGATTAACTGTGTAGACCACCACCAGTCCCATGGGTTCAGGGAGTACTGGAAGGACTGGGCAGCATCAATCTGTTTTAACTCCAACCTTGAATCTGAATGTGGAAGACAGTTGCTGTTACACTGACTTAGTTTTCTCCACCTGCATTCATTCTCTTTTCTGGAGCATGCTGTAACATGTAAATAAAGGCATGATGAGAAAGGACCCAAATGAGCAAGTGTTTGCTCGGTCAGAAATTCTCCCAGCATTGTAGCTCTCTCCTCTCACCACAGCTTCTGGCTAGCTTGGCAGAAACCTTAAACTCAGAATTCTCTGTCTGTCACCAGCTTGATTTTGCAAGTGAGACATGGGGCAAATGTGAATGTTGCCAATGGGCCTAGTAAGGCAAAGGGAATGTTTCCAAATAATATAGTAAATTGCTGGGGGGTGGGGGGGTGAGGAGAAGAAAAGGGGAAGAGGCACAGTTCAAGAATTTTGGCTATGTCACTTTAGTAATAACCTTTACCATGCATTCACAGCTATAGAATCTAATCCAATAAAATATCCTTGTAATATTTCTCAGAGAGAAATTACCTAAGTGGGCTTGTTCAATTGTTTCAGTCATGTCTGACTCTTCATGACCCCATTTGGAGTTTTTTTGGCAAAGACACTAGAGTGGCTTGTCATTTCCTTCTCCAGTTCATTTTATAGATGAGGAAACAGAGGCAAACAGGGTTAAGTGACTTGCCCAGAGTCACACAGCTAGAAAGTATCTGAGGCTAAATTTGAACTCGGGAAGATGAGTCTTCTTGTATCCACTGCACCACCTAGCATCCCAAAATGGGTTATTAGGTTTAACCATACAAGTCCCAGTCATGTATGCCAAAATCACTTAAGAGGTTTCCTACATAGCACTACCTCCCTAAAAAGATGCTCTATCCTGCTTTCCCTCTACCATAGAACATAGAAACAAAGACGCAGAAATAGAAAGGATCTTAGAGGTCATCTAATTCAATTCCTTCATTTTACAAATGAAGAAACTAAGGCCCATGATGGATCTTAGGGTCATAGATCCAGAGGTGGAAAGAACTTCAGAGGTCAACAAGTCTTGCACCCTCATTTATGGATGCAAGAGGGGTGCCCATGGAGCTTAAGCAACTTGCCCCCAGTCACAAGGGTAGTAAGCATCAGAGGTGGAATTTGAACCCAGCCCCTCTGACTCCAGGTCCAATATTCTTCCCTCTGTGCTACTCTGCCTCTCTTAGTCATCTCAACAGGTGGGGCTCTACTTCTGGATCCCTGTAAATGGTCACATTGGTTTATCAGGAAGCCAATTAACAGCAAGCAGATTTCCACTTTCTAAAATGAATGAAGGACAGACAGTCTCATCTTACCAAAAGCAGAAAAACTATTGATTGGCTGGAGGCTTTTTTTTTTCTTCCCCAAGAGATTCCGGGGACCTCCACAATGAGGTGCTTTGTCTGACTCACGCCAAGGTTAATTTGGCACCTCCGTCACAAAGAGCATATGCTTCCTGTGACAGACTTCCAGGGAGGCAGCTTGCCACATGTGCTCCTCTAGTCTCCTCATTGGTGTTCAGAAAGGAGAGGGTGGGTCCTCCAAGGGAGCTTGTGTGTGTGTGTATGTGTGTATGACAGATGAGATTTTTTTTTAATGTAAGAAAACAAAACCTGGACATTTGATGCCCTGTTTTAAAAGGCAAAGACTTCTTTGGACCTGAAGTTTACAAGGTAAGTAAGCAGCACTCTGTCACATAGCTTGAACTTTGAAACGGTGGATGGGTATGATCTGAGCGCATTCTCTAAAAGTCTTGGTTGTTTAGTGGCTAACTTTAACATGCAGCAGGTTCTGCTGCTGCTTTTATAATAAGAGTTTCCTCCCTGCCCAACTACTGCACATCCATCTCTGATAAAAAGACTCACTTCTTCTTCTAAACAACTTTCCACAATGAAATAGTCATGGAGATCTGTGGTGATTTTAAACTCGGGTAGAAATGATTTGGAAAGGTTAAGTTTTCTCTCTTACCTCAGGGTAATAAATGTACTGAAACAGGTTCAAATTAGCTCTGCCATTTGGAAAATGGGTCTGCATAGAGGGAACAAATCTTGCCAACTGGGGGAGTCCCAGGGGAGCTGCCCCATCCAATGCCACTTTGGTCTGTGGATCTGTATTCTGATTGTCATTTGGTGCTGGCTTGTGGAAGGCAATGGGGATTAACTGAGTCCTGCTATACTATGGTTGTGGTGGTCCTGCCCTAGAAGAAATGACAAATCTGTGAGTATCAGGTGTTGTCGTGCAGGCCAGTTTTTCATGATTGGGGCAAATTAAATTGAGACTGGAAGTCATTACTATGCAGACTGAAAGCCAGAGACTTGTCACAGTCAAAATCATGCCGGATGTGTTCACCAGGGTGTGGGACAACTAATCATCTGAGGTTACTCAGGAATTCTAATACTTCTTTCTAATATATTTCCCTCCTAATTTTTTTTCTTCTAGTTTTCTCTGATTATTGCTTAGGTAGAAAGACTAGTTGTGATCAGTAACTTGAACAGTCTGCCTCTGAAAGGGGAAAAGTGTTGGGGCATTTTTTTTTCTGATATAAGAAAAGATAAGATAGCAAAGAGAGGATACTTTGGTAGTTTGAAAAATGGAAGGCATAGCAAATAATATAATTTACTTTTTATCTTTTCTCATCTGAACCTGTCTCCACTGCACAGCTACTTACGTCATCTCTTGAGATATCCAAATCATTATTTATACTCTCTTTTCCTGTGAGCTCCAAGCAATCTAAAATCTATTTACCTCCTATACAAAAACGTTCACTACCTGCTCAATGTTGCTTTCCTACCTTTGATAAGTTGCTTATATTTATTCATTGTCTTTGAGCCCTCAAAGTACTTTATGCACGTTCTGAGGACAGTGGCTGTCTCCAATTTATTAGTTTGGGAAGTAAAGTACAAGCAGGAAGGCAGGAACAACCTTGCCCAAGGTCACCCAGGGAAATAGTGGTCAGACAAGTCTAGAACCAATTCTCTAGACTTCTAACCAAAAATTCCACTCTAGGAATCAGGCTGCGCCCCTGTTCTAGCCAGAATTATTTCCCAAATCTGCTCTGGAAATTAAGCTGCTGCTCTCCTAAGCTACATTAAGATACATCATCTAAGTGAGGTATTCATTCACTCTGAGGATTGGAATGTGGAAGGACCCTTTGCCCTGACCAGCTCATGAGCAATCCAGGCTCTGCAAGCCTGGAGGAAGCAGAACTCTCTCCCCCAAACACCCAGCAGTAAAGAAGGCTGGGTCACCAGAACTGATAATGTCCATGTCCATATTTATCTCTCCTTCTTGCTAATCTCCACACAGTTTTAGAGTGAAGTCAAACAAAAGAGGAAATCCTTAGGAAGTAGAGTCAGGGGTATTTACTTGTATTATCCAGAAAGAACCCCCCAGAATGATGAGGCTGAAAAGGCTAAGTCTCATTCCTAGACTAACATTCCAATATGTGATTGCCCCATTGTAAAGAGTTATTTTTAACTTAACTCTGTTTCCACATCTGCAAATACTATGCATGTAAAAATAAATATTTAGGGAACATCTTAGGTCCATTAAACAGAGACAGTAGAACAGGTCTTGGGTAGTCTAAATTTTATTTCTCTTTTTTTTCCCCTTTCTTATAAAGAAGGCATGGAAATGAGGATGGAAAACCTCTACCTATTTCATTCAGGAAACATTGCACTGAATGTGAATATGCCTTCAAAGTTTCTTTAATACTTCTATGGAAGCCCAGCTGCCCCACTTATTGGAAGAAAGCTTCCTCTGATTCTTCCATTATTTACCTGGGACAATCTCTGTTCTTTGAGACTGGTCTTTTGGGTGTGAATGCCTAATCAAATCATCCCGAAGTGATAGAAAACACATAGTTGTGTCTAATGGCAGCCATCAATAGGGTGAGGGGGGGAGAGGAAGGAAGCAAAAAAAAAAAAAAAGAAATGCAGATGATATCTTTATTATATGTTTAAAAGAAAAAACAAGTTGTGCATAATAGATTTGTACTTTCATATGCAATCATCTTTTTATTACATTATGTTATGAAAATGCTTGTCTTATTCCATAAATCTAAAAAATAAATAAATAATGAAATTACATTAAAAAAGAAATAACACTATCTTTGCCCTCATATAGTTTTGTTGTTTTGAAAGGGAATAAGACACACCTACAAAATTACACATTATCAGTGCATTAGAGAGACACAAAGTGTTATTTGAGGGGGAAGGAGGGAATCATTATTGAGTCAGGTAGAGGGTAGCTGATAGGTGATCAGGATTGCCCTCAACTTCATACTTCATGTAAAATACGTAGGGCATCCAGAAAGGAACCTTAGATTGATTGCATCGTGCTTTGGTTAGACAATATATAGAGTTTTGTGTTCAATTCTGGACATCACAGTATGGGTTGACCATGTCAAGATGGAGCATGTCCCAAGGAGTACATCCAGGTTGATGAGAGAAGTCAAACCCATGCTGTGTAATGATCTATAGAAGGAAATGGGCATGTTTGCCTCAGATAAGGGAAGATTGTCTTTGCTTATTTGAAGGGCTGTCATATGGAAGAAGGATTAGGTTTATTTGCCTTCTCCCTGGAGGGCAGAACTAGAACCATTCATAGGAAGTTAGAGACTCAGATTTCATGAGAAGAAAATTTTCCTATTTAATGCTGTAGAAAAATGGAATGCACAGAGAGGTAATGAGTTTCCCCTCAGTGGTGAGCTTCAGGTAGAGACTGTGTGACCAATTTTCAAGTATTTTGTAGAAGGCATGTTGTAGGGGTCTGAGATTAGACTAGCATGATGGAATCAGTAGAGTAGGAAGGCATTTCAAAGCCCATCAAGTGCAACTCCCTCATTATAGAGATAAGGAAACTGAGGCAAAGACTTCCACAGGATAGCATCACTAATAAGCACCTAGGTGACCTTTGAAGTCTCTTTCTACTTGAGATTCTCTGATTCTATTGAAGTTCTTTTATGTGTCTCCAAAGAGGGAGGTTCAATATAGGCTTATAGCTAGATCAAGGGCTATTGTCTAGGAGTTCTATTTCATCTTTCTCTATAGTGAGGTCTCATCAGTTATAGAAAACACTCATACAAGTGCAATAAAAATTGGCTTATGTGGAAACAAAACTCATTATAAAATCACAAACTTCAACAAAACAAAATTAAGAGAGCAAGAGACCAGTTTACCGGGCAACGAGTGGGGCAGAGAAGGAGAGTAATGAGAAGAGACAAATTGACCGGGTTCCAGTGCTACCACAAATTCTGTCTTGGCAGATCACTCCTAAAGTGGGTCGGTGAATCAAACAAGGCTCCAACAGCCCATGATTCTTTGCAATTGGGGTGGCAACAGGTAGCTACAGCATTTCTTTGCAATTGATTGGCCACTGGCCTGTATCAGGTATCTACCCATGGAAACTCCAAGGCTTCCACCTCCCATGGTCCTTGCATCAATCTCTTTTAACAGCTAGGAAAAACTATGCTTCTCATCAGCTTCTTTGCTAATAGAGAACTAAACCATGATAAATATTTGCTTAAGGGCCCAGTAGTCACTAGCAATTTTAGAACTAGTTTTCATGTCTCTGGACTTTCAACTCACTGCTCTTACCACTTTACCACACAATACCCCTCCCGGATTAATATTTAGGATTACATGCATTACCATTTGATTTTGCACTTTGGTTTCCCTTATTCTTTCATCCACTTTTCCCTTACTTTTCCCTTTTGTCTGCTCTCCATTTTTTCCTAAAAGGAAGACAGTATCTTGAGTGGAAAATGAAATTAAATAACTGTTTCATGACCACCTTGAAAAATATTCCTTCAACTTGCTCAAATGCTCTCAATGAAGTCCCATGGGAGGGCAAGCCTACAGTTGCAGCAAACCAAAGAACTTCATTTATTTTAAAGTCACTATTGAAGGTCCAGTACCTATGGCATTAAAAAGTTGGTTCTCTTTAATGAAGACTTTTGAGAATAATCAAATAAACAAAATCAAATGAAATCATATAAACATAAACTGTCTTCTAGGTTTGCACAAGAGGATGTGACCTCTCCTTGTTCCTTTGCAGAATGTAGGCTTGTGGGCATGGAACACTACATTTGTCAGATTCTTTTGATAGGTTGATTAGTTTTAATGAACACATTTTTTTCTTCCTTTTTTTCTTCATTATAAAAGATGACTGTTGGGGGGTAGATATAGCAGAAAATTGTGGTGTAAAAGCAAAAAAAAATCAGTAAAAAGCTATTTTTAAAAATAAGGGATGTGTTGCCTAGGAAACCATGCTTACTGGGACTGCTGACAGTGACCTGAGGAAGACCTAAAGAGCCATCTGAAGGTTGAACCCTTCTCACCGTCTGACAGCCATACAAACTCAGAATGTGGGACATTCTGTTCAGAGCTTAATAGAAGTTTGTTGAATTGTTGATAAAAAAAGGGGCAAGAACCAGGCAGAGTTGCTAGCTGTGACTGCACTCTAGGTACTAAAAGCCCTTAGAACAATACTGTTTAAACAAATGAACAAACAAAAAGCAGGCCAATTCAAGGAGAAGGTGATATTTGAAGGTCTGCTGGCGATGAGGAACATCAAATGCATACAGAGCAGCTTGAAACTGAATTTTGTAAACCTTGCCAAGGGAAGGTGGAGAAGTTAAGCAACTGTAAGCACATTTCCCTAAGAAACGGTCAGTGTGAAATTCCAGGACTAGAGTGCTTTGACAACATCCCAGTTGAGTGAGAGAATGTTTATTTTCCTGAGTAAAATTTTTCCTACAGGATCTCTTATGAAAAGCTCCACATTAGACTCATAATAAGGTTAGAAATAGGAACATAAGGACTTAGATATCTGATTTCATGGGTATGGAGATCTCTTGGGTCAAGAAATTCCCTCTGTAAATGCAACTTGGAACTTTCTCTGTAACTGGGTGGCACAGTGGATAGAGTGCTGAGCCTGGAATCAGGAAGACACGAGTTCAAATCCAGCCTCAGACACTTACAAGCTATGTGACCCTGGATGAATCACTTCAACCTTATTTGCCTCAGGTTTCTCATCTGTAAAAAGCTGGAGAAGGAAATGGCAAACTAACTCCAGTATCTTTGCCAAGAAAACCCTAAAAGAGGTCACAAAGAGACAGATACAAATCAACAACAACTATTAGTTCCAGTCTGAGATGACTAAAGAAACGTCAGGGTCATGGAATCATAGACTTACAACTAGAAGAGACCTTAGAGACCATAGTAGGCTTATCCCTTCATTTTATAGATAAGATTATACAAATTATAAGTTGCAGAACAGATCTAACTCAGGTCATCTGACTGCAAACACAGCATTTTTTCCATTGATTCATCTTTAACTTACCCTTCTCTGTCATCCCCCCCTTCCAAAATTACCTCCCAAAAATGTCCAATCAACTTGGAATCCTATGGATTCTGCTAAGAATGAAGCATCATCACCCAGGAGTCCTTTCTCCCCCTTAGAATGCCTTTTTCATCCCCCAAAAGACTTATACTCTGTAAGAGACAAGATCATAAAGATAAAAAAAAAAAGCCTTTCCTAGCATAATTCTTTAACATGAGACTGTATACAGACTGATGTATGAAGTACTCATTGGACATCTAGGGATGGGTAGGCAATAGTGAGGAATAAGCAAAGGTCTATGGAAGGCAAAAGCAAGACAAGATTAGTGTAAGCTTTCCCCCATCCGGGAATTGGACTCCCACTGAATTTTCTTAAGAGAAATCCTTCTCTTCCTTCAAGGACCACTTCAAATGCCTCCTCCTCCATTGAATCTTTTCTGATTCAACCAGTTCAGAAGTAATTCCTCCCTCCCTATATTTCTTCTCTCTCCCTCCTTCCTTCTCTCTCTCTCTCTCTCTCTCTCTCTCTCTGTTTCTCTCTCTGTCTCTCTGTCTGCACTGAATGAATCTTATATATGTATCACATTCTAACTTGTACTACAATTATATGTGTCATTTCATCCCTCTTACTAGATTATAAGTTACTTGAGAACAGAGGGCTGTGTCATTTTTCATTATTATATGTCCAGGGTCTGGAATAGTGCCAAACATATAATAAGTGCTTAATAGTGATTGCCAAATTAAGTGGAATCTACTTGAATTGAATTGAGAGACAGGTGATGCCATGTGGGCAAGATTACAAACAAAGCAAGAACAGAGTATTGAAGTCTGGAGACCAATAGATGTTTCAGTGGATAGAGCCCTGGATTTGAAGGCATGAAGACCTGAATTCAAATCCTAGCTATGACGCTTATCAGCTATATACTCCTAGGCAAGTCTCTTAGCCTATATGTGTCAGTTTCCTTATCTGTAAAATAGAGATAATACTATTACTTGCCCCAGAGGGTTGTTGTGAGGATAAAATGAGCTAATATATGTAAAATATCCTGTAACCATTTAAAGCACTATAAATGTTTGCTATATTAAGTATGTAGTGAATCCCAGTTTTATTAAGTATGCAATGTCCAAATTGAGTGATAACATGGGAGGTGTGGGATCATATGATTTTTTCTACACATAGCATAAATACAATACAATCATCATGATGGTGATGAGGTGGCAATTTGCTCTTCCAATTTAAGAGTTTGGGGTCTTTTTATCTTTGGTGATTGGCCCACTAATGTCTAATAGCCAAGATACTGGGTTCAACAAATGGAAATAAGGGTAAAGACTCCATATGAAAAAAGCATAAAGATATAGGTACTTGAAGTTGCTGTCTAGTCAAGGCTAAGATAGAAATAAAAATTTTGGAAACAGAATCTGCACCATCCAATAATCCTGGCAGTGAGAATAACCATTATCTTTCCTTGAAAAAAAAATAATTTTGCTACTGGAAAGTTATATCGTTGAAAGAATGCAGGGTCCAAAGACACTAGCAACACAACCAAATGAGATGCTTATCATACTCATTAAATTTCATAAACAAACATTCTGAGACAGCCAACTTACACTGATTCCACAAATGTATTCAAGCTGAATGCTGATCAGTCGATAAACAATGTGACTACTATATTTTTGTCTCTGATTTCCTGTGCTGATTGAATTATTCACCTATTTGTTGAAGGTCTCTTCATTCCTTTTCCTCCTGGGATCAATAGCTCACATCATGTAGAACTAGAAGGTGATTCTTCTCTGTGCTCTTTCATCTTTAGTAGCTCCCTACTACCTTTCAGGTAAAATACAAACCCTTCAACCTGTATTTAAGATCTTCCAGTTGGGCTCAAACTACCTTTTCAGATTTACCTAACATTACTTCACTTCACATATTGTATAGTCCAGTTAAACAGGCCTAGTACCTATTCCCCAAATTCAACATTCCATCTCCCGTCTACCCCTATGCATTTGCATAAGCCTTCCCTTTAGTTTGAATGTATTGCCCCTCTCCTCATCTCTACCTCTTATCTTGCTACAACTCCATTCAGTTGTCACATTGTACAAAAAGCTTTCCCAGATCCCCCTCCCTTGTTAATAGTCTTCAAACTATACCTTGTGTTTATTTATACCTATAGGAGCAGCTAGGTGGTGCAGTGCAGAGAGTATCAGTGCAGGAGTCAGGAGGACATGAGTTCAAATCTCACCTCAGACACTTGACACTCACTAGCTGTGTAACCTTGGGCAAGTCACTTAACCCCAATTGCCTCATCCTAGCTCATCTCCAGTCATCCTGATGAATATCTGGTCCCTGGATTCAGATGGCTCTGGAGGAGAAGTGAGGCTGGTGACCTGCACAACCCTCCCTCACTCAAAACAAAGTCAAGTGCAAGTCATGTCATTATTTCTCTGATGGCATGGTCTTTTTCAGCAATGAAGGACAAACACACACACAACTTATACCTATACCTGCCATGTCCCTTCAGATGAAGATCTGAAGATCAGTTCCTTGAGGACAGAGATGGCTAAATTTTTTTTGACTTCGTATCACCTGCACCTAGGATATATGGCAAGAGGAGTTCAAGGATGCATCCATTGTCCATCTCTATAAAGATAAAGGAAATAGATTATCCTGCGACAATCACATGGGGATCTCTTTTAATCATTGCTGGCAAAATTCTTGCTAGAGTCCTCCTTGATAGGCTGAGCCTTCACCTGGAAGATGGTCATATACCTGAGAGCCAGTGTGGCTTCAGAAAGGGCTGAGGAACAGTCCATAAGGTGTTTGCTGCCTGACAACTAAAGGAGAAATGCCAGAAGCAGAACAGAGGTCTATACACAATGTTTGTAGATCTGATCAAGGCTTTTGACACTGTTAGTCATGAGGGCTTATGGAAAATTATGTCAAAATTTGGTTGTCCAGAGAAGTTCATCAATATTGCATGTCAATTTCATGATGACATGTTTGCCTGGGTTCTGGGTAGTGGACAATGATCTCATGCCTTCCCTGTCACTAATGGAATGAAACAGGGCTGTGTGCTTGCTCCCATGCTTTTTAGCATGATGTTTTCAGCCATGTTGTCAAATGCTTTCCATGAGGATGAACACAGCATCAAGGTCAACTATCATACTGATGGTAAGTTCTTCAATGTACAAAAGTTAGAAGCCAAGACCAAATTGGAAGAAGTGTTGGTGTATGATTTTCTGTTTGCAGATGATTGTGCACTCAGTGCAGCCTCTGAAGCTGAGATGCAGCAAAGTATGAGTCAATTCTCTGGTGCCTGTGCTAATTTTGGCCCAATAATCAACACCAAGAAAACACAGGTGCTCCATCAGCTACCACCACACCATCCATACATGGAACCATCAGTTACAACAAATGGAGAAGTTTTGAATGCTGTGGATAAGTTCACCTACCTCCATGGTGTACTTTCCAGGAATGTACACATTGACAATGAGGTTGATAAACACATTGCCAGAGCTAGCTCAGCGTTTGGGAGGCTCCAAAGAAAAGTTTGGGAGAGAAGAGGTATTAGACTGACTACCAAACTGAAGCTCTACATAGCCAATGTATTGATGTCATTGTTATATGCTTGTGGCAATCTATCAGTGCCATGCCAGGAAACTGAATCACTTCCATTTGAATTGTCTTAGGAAGATTCTGAGGATCACCTGGCAGGATAAGGTACCAGACACTGAAATCCTTGCTAGAGCTGAACTGCCAAGTATTCAAACTATACTTCAGAGAGCGCAACTCCTATGGGCTGGTCATGTTGTTTGAATGCCAAATGTACACTTGCCAAAAAGACTATTTTATGGAGAACTCTCATGGGGTAGGCGATCACATGGTAGCCAGAGGAAGTGATACAAGGACACTCTCAAGGTCTCTCTCAAGAAATCTGGATTTGCCTTGTGCAACATGGGAGACACATGCTGGCACAGGACCACTCAGCATGGTGCGCCCACATCAAAAAGGGTGCTGTGCTCTTTGAGCAAAGCAGAATTGAGATAGCACAAAGTTAATGTAGGATGCCCAAATTTGGGGTATCCATCCCAAATATTCACACAGACTATCTGTGCCCAATCTGTGGTAGAGCATTCAGAGCTTGTATTGGTCTGATCAGCCACAGTCGGACACACTGAAATTTCACTTTATCCTGGTGATGTCATTTTGGTCCTCTTTGAAGATGAAGGACAACAACCAACCAACCAAGTGGTTTCTTAGTTTAAAATGTTGCTGAATTTAATTAAACTGCTGGCCATTGACTTGAAGGGGACATTTCAGTTTCAAGCAGAAAAAAATGATTTTCCTTAGAGCAGTTCCTAACTTTTTTTTTAAAGAGTTCTTTCTTTTGTAGCTTGGAGGCTCACATGGAAACAAAGAAGCATTTCAGCTACTGAATTTTCAGTACAGATACAAGGAACAGTCTCAACCTCCATCATAGAGGGCAATACAAAACAATAGGTGAAACTGTTCCTGTCTCTAAGGGCTCTCAATTTAGGTCAGGAAAACTGGGCACATGGAATGTCTTACAAAGTATCTTACATGAAAACAAGAACAAGTCAGTTAAGTGTAAACCAAATATATGAATCCCAAAGGGGAAAAATAGCAGTTTCCATGTGTACAGTATATGAACCAGAGGGGCAGGAAGAGAGGAGAGTATATTAGGAAGTCTTTAACACACAGTTTGAAACAATGGAGAATATAGAGTTTGAAATGCATGTTCTGTTTCTACAACAGATAAGGTCTTGTTTCTTTATAATCACTATCAAATATTCAACTAGTCTTTATTATACACTCACTAAATCTCAGAGGCGAGGAAGGAACTCACATCCTCCTCATCATCATCATGGCAGTTCACATATCTATAGGTTTTTAAAGTGTGCAAAGTCCTTTGCACATAGCTCATCTGCTCTGACTTTCTTCTGATTGTGGAAAGGGAAATCGTATGCCATAAGCAAGTGTATACAAAATAAATATGATATAATTTCCAGGGACAGGGGAGGGTATTAGCAATAGGATGGATTGGGATAGACCTCATATAGGAGGGGGCACTTGAGGAAACTAGAGATTCTAAGAGGCAGAAGGGAGGAGATCATGCATTCAAATATAGAGGACAACCTGTGGAAAGGCACTGAGAAAAGAGATCGTGGGTAACATAGGGTGTGCTGGAGCCAGTTCTAACCTACTCCCTAGAGTTAATTTTTAAATTAAATTAATTTAATTTAATTTAATTTAATTTTTTTTAAATTTTCAGTACATGCATTGGATATTGGCAAACATTACATATTGGGGCTTGATTTATTATTTTGTTGATTGGCTAGACTAGGGTGTCAAACTAAAATAGAAATGAGACCACTAAACCATTCACAAAGATCCCTGTAGCCACATATTGATGTAGCAAACCACAAATAGGCAGACCTCATTTTATTCCTCTTTATTGTACTTTCTAAATGTTATGTTGTTTTTTTTAATTGAAGGTTTGTGGCAACCCTGTGTCAAACAAGTCTATTGGCAGTATTTTTCCAATAGACTGTGCTCATACCATGTCTCCATGTCACACTTTGGTAATTCTCACAATATTTCAAACTTTTTTCATTATTATTATATCTGTTGTGGTTATCTGTAATTAGTGAACTTTGATGTAATTGTTTTGGGCCTCCATGAACCATGTCTATATGAGACAGTGAACTTAGTTGATAAATGTTATGTGTCTTCTCACCAACCACTGTTCCATATCTCTCTCCCTCTTCTTGAGCATCCCTAGTCCCACAGACCCAACAGAATTAGAATTAGGTCAATTAATAACGCTATAATGGCATATGAGTATTTAAGTGAAAAGAAGAGACAATTAATGCAACAAATTTCACTGTTGTGAAATTTTTTTAAACTATGACAGCCACCCCAACCTTTGGCAGTCACCACTCCTGATCAGTAGTCAGCCGCAGTAGTCCATATTGATGCAAGACCTTCCACCAGCAAAAAAAAAAAAAGACGACTTAGTGAAGACTCAGATGATAATTAGCATTTTTAGCAGTGAAATATTTTTGAATAAGTATATATATTTTTCTTAAACATAATACTGTTACACACTTAGACAACATTCTAGAATAAATATGATTTTTATATGCACCGGAAAAGGAAAAAATGTTGTGACTTAATTGTGATGTTCTAGAACCAAACCCACAATATCTCTGAGATATCCCTATTTTAACATTATTTATAGGGTTTTTTCTTTATTTTTATTTATTTTGTTAAGTATTCGCCAATCATTTTCATTTGTTTTGTTGCACTTCGGAACATTTGGGGCTACATACAGTCTAGGGATAGCATGTTTGACAACTGTGGTCTTGATTTTTAAAAGTGACAGAGAAAATGTTTATGTCAGAATAAACTTAAAAGTGTCATGTATCCTATTTTTTTTTCAGAGTCAGTTGTTAAACATTTACCAGCATACCACTGTATGTAAGGAGCAAGAAGGAGACCTGTTTGGCTGGAATGTAGAGAGTATAGAAGGGAGTTATATGTAATAAGCCTAGGGAGGGAGGGAGGAGAAGGTTGGAGACAAGTTTTGAAAGGCTTAAAATGCCAGAGAAGTTTGTATTTGATCTTCAAGGCAGTGCAGAGCCACGAGAACTTCATGAGGAGTGACATGGTCAAGCTAGTATTTGCATAATGGATTGGGGACGAAAGAGAAATCTGGGAACAGACACTGTCATTTGTTACTAAAGCTTTCAGGTATGTTGCAAATGAAGTGAACAGATGCAGAGCCTGCAGGAGGGCACGGTGAAGATGAATATATGACAATAAAGGAAGAAGGATGTCAGGCAACCCTCATGGTTGGCACGTGCCATGCTGTGATGCCAGCTGCACAGTGGTTGTACATCTTCAAGAACAGTGGTGTCTTTGTGCTCTTGGCTTTGTTTTCGTGAAAGTCCCATTTGGAAATGTTTTGGCTCCTGTACTTCACAAATGTTGGTTATATACAAGTACATTTCAAGAACTGGCCCCAGAGAGAGGAATTTGGTGACCCTAAATGGGAATTCATGCTCGATAGCAATATCAGTGCAGCTGCAGAGGTCATATGATTCCGAAGGACAACTGGCCATTTCACCAGTGACCTGTGGAGTAGTCTGATCTTTCTGTACCCTAAGGGAAGGGGAGCAGGAATTACTTGCTGTTCCTGGAAATCTTGCAAAGTGTCCAAGTATCACAGGAATTTGTCCTGTCTGCTTCACAGAATAGTCAAGACTTAGCAGCTATTACTACTGCCCTTCCTTGCTAGAATGGCAATAGTGGGAACATAGCCCAACACCATTTGGTCAAGCTGCAGGGCCTGTCAGTGATGCTTCTACAAGAATGACCCATACTAGAGCTGTTCCATGAACCTGATACAGTACATGCTCTGAAGTTATTTTCCAGCCCCTCGTTGCTGTTGGTGGGACAGGTTCCCCAACATGTGGTTGCTTGTACCATCTAAGAGTATAGAAACGTATTTTTAAATGATCTGGAATAAGACCCCACTGGTATGCTTCCTCCTCCCAGTGATTATAAGTTTATATCAATTAGCCAGCCAGACTTAATTAGCTCTTAGAAGGGGGTATTTACTAGAGACATAGAAATATATGACTATAATAATGTATAGATATATTGTATTATATGCATGTAAATATAATACATCATTTGATTAAATTATATTTATTTATGTAAATATATAAATATGAAATAAATATAAATATTGTAAATTAGTCATTTTTCAGTCATGTCCAACTTCATGACCCCTTTTGAGGTTTTCTTGGCAAATATACTAGTTTGCCATTTTCTTCTCTAATCCATTTTACAGATGAAGAAACTGAGGCAAACAGGGTTAAGTGACTCCCCAGGGTCACACAGCTAGTAAGTGTCTGGGGCCAGGAAGAGGAGTCTTCCTTGCAGTAGGTCCAACACTCTATCCTCTGCATCATCTAGTTGTTAGATATAATAGATATGAGTATAATAATGGTAGTATAAAGGATTCCCTCAAAAGTCTGTGGCCAGTCTTTCACCTGGGCATATGCATCAGGTGGGCTCAAGCTTAGATGGCATATGTGGCAGAGATAATTCACAGCTCTTCAAAATCCTTTTGCTGGAGTCCGCAAAATGTTTCTTTTAGGTATGGGAAGGCCTTTCTTCTGGGCTCCTTGTAAATTACTCATTCTGCTTCTTTTCATTATGGCCAGTCTCTCCTTCCTGATGCAGATATGGCCACTAGTTCTATTGTCAAGAGGACACTGCTGAGATACTGATGAAAAAGTCCAAATCCTCTGACCTGCTGAAAGGAGGGAAGGGCAAGCCAAGCTGGAAGCCCTCTCTTCTCCCCAAATGATTTTTTGTCATGGGCTTAATCAGAGGCTTCCAGCACTGAGCTGTTCAAATTCTTAATTTCAACCTAATTCTCTGTTTTGGATAAACCCCAAAAGACATGACTACAATCTCCCAACCAATAGAAATGGGCAACATCACTCCAGTTTATCCCATGGTTTTCAAAGACATTTAAGTTGACCAAGAACATTTTGTATTTAGTCTAAAGCTTGGTTGAGTCAATAGAATTTTAAATGAGTTGGAGCGATTTGAAAGATTTACTCATTCAACGCCCACCATTACACTTCCAAATGACTTCCCACTTGGGACTCTAATAAACAAAAACTAGGAGTTTCATGAGACACTAATAAAAGGTCAAAGTCTGGGAATTTCTTCATTTTGATCTTGGTTGCCTTATTCTCATTTCAGATCAACCTTTTCTCAAGCAACTTTAAAGTCCAAAAGCCATTGTCTTCTAGTAGGTTAACCAGCATTAGTTAGGCTTCTAGCTAGTTAAGCCTTGGTGCAAATTTATATTGAAAGGAGAGGGGAGAAGGAAAATAAAATAAGGAAACAAAATTCTTGCAGGAGAAAACTGATCCTGTGAAGTGATTTCCTCTCTGAAATGACCCTGTAATGTAATTGTCTTTCCAACAACATTGCTGAGTGAAAAGAACAGAAAAGTCTATGGGGGAGGAGAATGACAGAAGGCACATAATTGCTTTTTTCTCTTTCAATTAGTTATTGGTCAAGAGAAAGGCTGTAAAGGGAGAAAATTCTTTCACAACCTATGTAACAGAATGAACTCTGATTCTTGTCTCAAACAGATTTCAGAAAATGTTCTTTTTTCCTTATTTTCCCCTTACTATCAGTTTTGCAGACATTTGCATGTTTTGTGACATTAAATGCAGGAAATTGGGGCAGTTATCTAACGTCACTTCTTTTGTTGAAGATCTCATAGCCTGACTTTATGTCCCTCTAACAACCCAATCTGCTCTTCTGCAAATAAAAGGGAAATCTTCAGAACGCTGACCTGTGGCCAAGGCTGTTGAACCAAACATTCTGCTCAATGTAAAATTTGAATTCAAATTTTCTACTGGATTAAAAAGGGAAAGTATTTACTTAATTTTTCATGAAGGGAGGAAAAAAGGACAAACAACAGACTTTGTTGATGGGCAACAGGTGGGGTCGGTATCCTCTCATCTGTTACTAAGCCAATGAAATTAAAAACAACTGTAGAAACAAATTGAACACGTCTTTTAGTCAATTAGTGTAACCCTGCATTATCTGTCATACTAACCTATAAGGAGGGCCATATATAACATAAAAAGAGCTTTCTGTGTTAGATTGTACTTGGTGGGAAACCCTGTGGAATGTACAATCAACAGCTGAATGTCTTCTTGGCACCATCATGCTTTTCTCTTTCAGGTCTGAAATGTCCAAAGCTAGTGCTCTGGATTTTGTCAGACAGTAAAATTCCTCTGTGTTATCTCTAGAGAACTTAAGAACAAGGCTGAAAAAGGAGTGATTTAATTGCAAGTTGTGCATATCCATTGCTACCTGCCTTGTAGGAAAAACTTGTCTGGAGGACTTATTTATCCCCAGGCATTGGCAACCCCATTGCTAATTGCCTTCAAGGCTTTCCTTGCCTTTGCCAGTTCGGTTTGCTAGGATTTGAATTTTACAATATCAAGGTATCAGGTTCAGACGAGTCAAGACATAATATTCTTTCTTTCCAGAGACTATGGAACAATGGTGCTCCAATTTACCTTGAAAAGAGTTAAATTTATTTGGAACCCTTTTAAATAGCATGGGATACTTGGAAAATTGTACATTTGGATTCATAGGAGCCAGGTTTGAATTCGGATGTTGTGATTTTTAACTTGCACATCCTTAGACAAGTATACTACCTTTCTAGTCCCAATTTCCTCATCTATCAAATGAGGTCCCTCCCAGTCCTAAGTCTCTGAAATTCTCAGGCTCTAATATATTACCATTTTCCTTTCTTTCTCTCATATGTACTCTCATGGATTTAGTAATAATGGTCCGTGAAATAAATTTACAAGTTGTTGTAACATACGCAAGCTCCATCAGGTTAAAGTTCTGGGTATGTCAGGAATGTTGTTCAAACATATCCTTGTTCTGTTCAGTGACTAGATCACGGAATCATAGCATTAGGAGGAACCTTAAAGATTTTTCTAGTCCTGAGCTTTTCTCTTGCACATAAGAAAACAGGCCAAGAGAGGTTTTGTTTTACACACATTTGGCAAAGGTGGATCTAGACTTTTTGGCTTCCTGACTACCAATCAAATGTGCTTTCCACTCTAGCATAATGGCTTAAAGAGTCTGTTGTAGCTGGCATTGGGAAGATAGGATAAAAAGGTAAGGACCTCTATACAATCACCATTCTTCTAGCATCCCAGGATAGAAAATTTGGCGATATCTTTGATTTTTCTTTCTCCTTCATCCTCTATACCTAGTCTGTCACCAGTTAAATCATTTCTTCTTTTTAAACAACCCTCAGAATTACCTCTTCTCCATTCCTACAATTAACACCCAAAGCAGGGAAGACCTCATCCTTTCTTACCTAGAATGACTGTGGCATCCTTCTAGTTTGTCTTTGAACTTCCATTGCCTCCTCACTTGAATTCCTCCTTTACAACACTGCCTCAAAACTTCCTGAAACACTGTTATTATACCGACACTCCTCTGCTCAGGTACTTGTAATAGCTCCCTATTTTTTACTGGGTCAATTCCAAATTCCTCTGTATGTGTTTCAAGGCTTGCATAATCTGGCTCCACTTTGCCTTTGTAACCATATTTTGTACTACTCCTAAATACATTTCTTCCATTTCAGTTAGGGTTATCGTCTCATTATCTTTATCTTCATTTTCTATGCTCATTTTGGATTCCCATAATAATTTTTGTTGCTCAATCATTTCGATTGTGTCCCCATTTGTGACCCCATTTCAGGGTCTTCTTGGCAAAGAAACTAGAATGGTTTGCTGTATCCTTCTCCAGCTCATTTTACAGATGAGGAACTGAGGCAAACAAGGTTAAGTGACTTGCCCAAGGTCACACATATAGTACGTGTCTGAGGCCAGATTTGAACTCAGTAAGATGGGTCATTTTGACTCAATCTACCTTGCCACCTAGCTGCCCTCTCCCATATTAATAACTAACAATAATAATAATTAGCATTTACATGGTTTACAGTGTTTATTTTATATCAGATTTATAAAGTGGTGTATGTATGTTATCTAGTTTGATTCTTACAGTGATCTTATGAGGTAAGTACTATTACTATCCTTATTTTACAAAGAAAGCAACTGAAGCTAAGATGAAGATTTAACTAAGGAGGCTGAGAAGAAGCAGTCATATAGGTAGAATGAGAACTAGGAAAGAACAGTGTCATAAAAATGCACATACTGAAGGAGAAGGGGGTCATCAGTGTCAACTGCTACAAAGAGGTCAAGAATGAGAAGCCAACATTAGATTTGAGACTAGGATTAAGATTGATCATTGGGAAATCATGGGTGGCTTTAGAGAAAGCCATTTCAGTTGAATGGTGAGAGAAAACTGTTAAGGAGAGACAGCGGAGGAACCAATTGCTTCTTCAAGACTTTGGCGAAGAAAAGGAGGAGGAAAAAAGGATGATTACTCATGGAGATGGTCAGATCAAGTGAGGGATTTTTTGTGGGTGGGAGAGAGGTGGTTGTATTTTCAGACAGCACCAAAGGAACCAGTTAATAAGCAAAGATTGAAGAAGGTAGGGGATTCTCATGGAGACAATCTGCTATAAAAACCATAAGGGAATGGGATCAAGGGAGCCTATAGAGGGATTGGCCTTTGCAGGAAAAGGGCTACCTCTTCATCAGAAACTCTAATAAAGGAGCAAATAACGGGAGGTAATGCCAAGGGCTGGTGAAATAGGGAGAAGAGAAGAAGTCAACCTCTCCTGGATTATGTCTCAGAATTCTTATCTCCTTTCAAATTTCAGCTCAGGCATCTACTCCTCTATGTAGACTTCTTTGTCCTGACATAACCTTGCCCCCAGCAATAGGTGGTAATCATGATAATAATAGTATTTATATAGCACTTTAAGATTTGCAGAGTGCTTTAGAAATATTCTCTCATTTGATCCTCACAACAACCCTAGGAAGTAGGTACAGTTATAATCCTTATTTACAAATGAAGAAGCAGGTAGACAGGAAGTAAGTGGCTTGTCCAGGGTTACACAGCTAGTTAAGTGCCTGAGGCTGGATTCGAATTCAGATCTTCCTGACTTTGGGTTAAGTGCTTTCTCCACTGTACCACATATTAGTATGCTTTCCCTTCTCAAACTACTTTGTATTTATTTTCCTTTGTATATATCATCTCTTTCCACCCCTAGTAAAATAAAAGCTTCTTGAGGGTACAGAATATTTTTGGTTTTGTTTTTATCTTTGTATTCTCAGTGCCAAATACAGTGTCTTGCATTGTAGGAGTTTAATAAATATTTGTCAAATTGAATTGTGTAGGGCAAAACCCAAGACTTATGCTTCTTTTATGTTCTCTCCTGCATCTAATTCATTAACTGTATGTAGGGAGTGATTAAATGAATACTTGTTGACTGATTGATTGAATATGGTCAAGACACACTAATTCCAGAATCCCAAGGCACACCACTGGAATGAGGATATCATATGACTGCCAGATATCAGAGTTTATCTTTTTTTCCCACCTAATTTAAGAAATAAATTCAGATCCTGACCAACTTGTGATTAGAAAGTTTCATTCATGCTTTTCAGCAAAAGGAAAGATTATTAAATATATCCCAGTGTCCTTTCCATTTTTCAGTTTAGGTTATTAGATTTTTCAGATGAATTCAATGAATCAAAGATTGCCATGCTGAGAAACTGTGGCTCTTGTGATATTAGAAGAGAATTAAATAAGGGAGGGAGGGGGAGAATGCTTTTTTTGGAACTAAATCCATTATTCCATTTAAGTACTAGCCGACTGAAAAGGCAGAGGTTAGAGCTTTGGGGTTAATGGAGACAAGGCAATGAGTTTAATCACTGAGTGACCAAGTTGTCATCTTTTCTTTACACATGATACACCTAACCCCAAGATACAAGCACATTGCAAATGCAGCCTATGGATCCTGAGACAGTCTGAGTAGATCAGTATTACTGCAAGATATGTCAACAGAACAATATCATTAATATTTTTAATTAATCATCACATAGTTCTTGAGTCTTGACCATGTGTAAAGCATTGTTTTAGACCCTATAGGGGAAGTCTAAGAAGAGAAGTCCAAGGTTATCTTCAAAGGGGGAAGACACAATATAGAGAAAGGTTTAGAGAATGGACTATGGGATTGTAATTGTTTTTAATTAAAGCTGGAAGCTTATATTTCAGTGCTAAATCTAGGCTAATCAAAGTGGACACCTCCAATTTTCCTTTTATCTAAAGGTGACCAGTTCTGGCTCCATAAAGAATTTAATGAGACTATAGGATATTGCTGGAATTATCTTTCTCTTAGCTTTATGTGATATCAGAATGTTCATTTTGGTTTCACAATTGGAATAATACAAATTATATATCCCTATGAAATATTTCTCACTCTATTAAGAGGGAAAGATTTAAAAAGTAAAGTAGAACATAAGTGCTCACACCAATAGAACAGTTTAAAAAAAAACTCCACATATAAATACAATAAAAATAAATAAAATCCTTGAGGACAAGGATTGTTCTATTTTTGCCCTTTTTCCTATTTTTTTCTATTTTTTCTTATCTTTTTTTTCTGTTTTTGCCTACCACCTATCAAAAACATATGACCAAATGACAAGAGAAATGGATGGACAGAATGACAGCCCAAGGAGAATTCAGGGCAGTCCCCAAGAACATTAGGTATACCTTTTTTGCCAGACTTAAGGAGATCAAGAGCAGGTTGGGCAACCATGAATGGACTGTGACCTGCAGCATGGGTGGCAATACCCATACTGTCAATCAGTCAATCAATATGCATTTATTGAGTACTTACTATATGTGAGACACTGTGCTAAGTGTTAAGGATACAAAAAAGCCAAAAAACAGAGTCTTTGCTTTCAAAGAACTTGTTGTTCTTGTTTATCTTTCATTCTTGAAGAAGACCGATGGCATCCAAAGGGTGGGGTCTTGACTTGCAAGTGAATTGGATTTACATGCAACAGGGCTGTGCAAAATCATCAGCCTCACTCTCTCCTCCAGAGTCAGAGCATTTTATTGAGTAAGGATATGAAATAGACCTGTACTCATAAATTCATTAAATATTTTAATGTGCTCAACTCAACACTTTGTATGTAGTAGGTACTTTATAAATATTTGTTGAATTGATTTGACTGTGATAGCTTTCATCCTGTCAGCTTCAGATAACTGGACATGTCTCCTCCCCTAATTAGCAAAAAAAGAACATTCTCCCTCAAAATCACGATGCTAATTTTTTGAAGAGAAGACCAAAAGAAATTTTGGATTGTTTGAACCTTTGATGACAGTTGATATTAATGTGATGACGCTCACCATGTGCTGGCTTTGAGCAAGAAGGGAATGGAGACATGAGGTGTTATATCACTATTAAATTCATCAAATTCACCTGAAAATTCTAAGACTTTTATAGAACCTCTGTTCAGAAAAGCTTGAAGTGGGCTAAGTACAGTCCATACTTCTGTAAGAGCAGAGGGGCTTCTCTTGAGTATTTGTACAGCCTGGGCTGTAGAGTCAGGAAAGAAAACAACTATTTTAGTAACAGCTCATGGACAGGATACACAGGTTACAGATTCATACCTAGAGGGAGCTTTAAAGATCATTTATTCAAATCCCTAGGACTCAGACATTTACTAACTGTGTGACCCTGGACAAATCACTTACCCCTGTTTGCCTCAGTTTCCTCCTCTATAAACTGAGCTTAAAAAGGAAATGACAAAACATTGCAGTGTCTTTGCCAAGAAACACCAAATAGGTTCCTGGAGAATCAGACATGACTGAAAATGATTGAAAAACAACATTTAAATTCCTTCATTTTACTGGTGAGGAAACTGAGGCCCAGAGGGGTCAAGTGACTTCTCCAAGATCACACAGATAAAAAGTAGTAGAACAAGGATTTAAGCCTCTGACTTCTAACTCTCCATGTGCTGTTTTTTCCACTATACCAGTCAGCCTGCAAGTTGGAGCTCAGAAAAGCAGCCAGGAAGCTTTGCCAGAGTTGGGGGAAGAATCAAGGATGAAAGGAAATGGAATTGGAAATGACTGTGAGAAAGAAGGCTGCTCAATGATTTTATCTGTGCCAGGATAAAATGTGTAATATGAGTACATTTGTGATTACTTTCCTGTATTTATTTGGCACCCTGAGAATACTGCACAAAGCAGCCTTGGCCCTTTCAGTGGCACAATGTGGGTGGACTATGGTACATAAGACACATGGAGGGGTGGAGGATGGGGGTGGGTTACAGCATCAGAGGGTCATCCCAAGTACAGAAGTAAGCCCAAAGGCACAGACTCCAGAGGAATAACTCCAGTTACCTGGGGGATGACATTGAAAAGTTTCCCTAAGACCTGGGAAATGACTGTGGAGGCTTCCATTTAGGGGTGCCAGGGTGTCCTGTTTCATCCCTACCTGGCTGGTTGGTCAGTGCAGAGAAACCTTAAGGTGGACACAAACCAGCAATGTATCTAAGCCCAAGGGGTGATTAGTAGCATCCTATCTCCTAGGGTGGGCATTCATCTATGAGGATTTCTGAACTTTTTCTGAAGCAGGAGTTCTTAACCTGAGGTCTATGAACTCATTTTAAAAAATATTTTGATAACTGTATTTCAGCATAAGTGGTTTTCTGTGTAATTCTATACATTTTATTGTATATCTGTAAAAATATGCTTCTGACAAGGGGTCCATAAGCTGCACTCTACATCCATGAAACAAAAAAAGTTAAGAACCCTTGCTCTAAAGGAATACAAGCACTGCAGGACACAGAATAATAGCACCTTGTCTTTTATACTTACGATACATAAGATATATGGAAACATAAGGGAAAGGTTTTGTTATTGTTTAGTTATGTGCAATTCTTTGTGACCCCATTTGGGGTTTTCTTGGCAAAGATACTGGAGTAGTTTGCCATTTCTTTTTCCTGCTCATCTTATCATGAGGAAACCAAGGCCAGTAAGTTTAAGTGAACTGCCCAAGATCACATAACTAATCAGTATCGGAGGCTGGATTTGAACTCAGGTCTTCCTGACTCCAGATCCATCCACTACACCATCTAGCTGCTCCAAGGAATAGGTTTGGTGCTGGCCATTGGGCCAGTATTCTGTGATCGTTTCTATTTTACAACATACTATGATTAAAATAAAAAGAAGCCATTATCACTTTCAGTCACTAGGAAGTTGTGGATCTCGGGGAATATTTACTGGTTGAGTTGTGAATTATTCCATGATTTGCCCATCAGAGCTAGTTTAGAGATTCTCCCTTCCTCGTGATCTCCATGCATGGAGATAGAAGAAGTAGCTCCTCCCCACAAACTTGGCTGAACCCTGAGAAAAGATGAGACAGTTCCTGTTCTTGATCCTTTGACAACAAGGTCTAAGACCTATCTCAGGTCATCTTCCTGACGTTTTGTCCCTCTATCCATTCCCGTGTTTCTAGAGGTCCATAACTGAGTTTGAGCATTGATAATATCATTGACTTACCTTGTACCCTTGGGCAAGTTCAAGATCCATAGACTCTTGGACCTAGAAGAGATGTTAGAGATCATAGGCCAGCACCCTCATTTTAGAGATGAGAATACTGAGGACCAGAGAAGTAAAATATCTTGATGATCACACAGTTTGTAAGGGAAAGTAATAGAACCAAAATTCAAATGTGGGTCCTCTGACACCAGATCTAGTACTCTTTTCACTACATATTACATTTGCAAAACAAGGAAGCTAGACTTGAAGATCTCTAAGCTTCCTTTTAGCTTTCACATCCTATGTTTACTTATAGTTAACACAATGTATAATTTTTCTTCTCCCTGGAAGATCACACCCCTTAGTCATCAATCCATCTCCCTCCCACTTCTGCCAACATTACCCATCCATTTTCTCCATCAATCTCCTAACCTGACTACAGTTATTCCTTCCACATCACGGGGGTTAGGGGCGAAGCACCCCCACTGTCTGGAAAATCTGCATAAAATGTTTGGCTCTCCCTTCGTACCAGAGAAGAAGTCTGAATTATTATGGTATTAAAAGATAAAATATATTGATATTATACAACTTTATACATATCTCTTATCAATTTCTGAGTTTCTAAACTATTTCTATGTCATCTGCATGCTCTTTGCTTCCACAAAACTCCTCCCAATTCCCATTTGATTCTTATGCCAACCCATGATATGTTGAAACTGCAATGGGGAAAGTTGCAATGTGGAAGGGATAACTCTTCTTGCTTAACCTGGCTTCCCTGCTCTCCCTCCTTTCCCCCAGGCTTATTCCTCTGGGAATTATCCTGGTCAGGGCTTTCTACAAAAAGCAAATTCTAATGCTTTCCCTATTTTGTAATTTTGGATTCCAGTCTTTTAAGTCAATAAATTCCATGTCTCTTGGTTCTACCCCTGCCCTGCTATTTGGATTTGGGGCCTTGCTCTGCTAAGTTAAATATGTTTTGCTATCCTGTGATCTCTTGACCCTGATTATCCAACCACCATGCCTTCTTCATCTCTGCCTCTTGATTTTCCTGGCCTTCTTCAAGTCTCAAATAAAATCCCACCTTCTACAACAAGGCTTCCCCAGTCCTCTTTAATTCTAGTACCTTTTCTCTGTAGATTATCTCCAATTTATCCTGTATATAACTAGTTTGTACATTATTTGTCTGTTGTCTCCCCCACTAGGCAACAAGGTGGCTCACTAGATAGAGCGCTGAAGCTGGAGTGAAGAAGACTTGAGTCTAAATTTGGCCTTAGACAATGATTGGTTGCATAACCCTGGGGAAGTCAGTTAACCTCTGCTTGCTTTAGTTTCCTCACCTGTGAAAAAAAGGATAATAATAGCACTGATATTCTAGTGTTGTTATGAGGATAATGAGAATATATTTGTAAAGTGCCTGATACATGACAGGCACCTTATAAATGTTTATTGATTGACTAACTGCCTGGTTCCAGATCCTCTGAAAACCTGAGCTCCAATCAGAAGGGAGCATGCAATTGGTTGGAGGGTTCAATACAGCATCACTCTAACTACTCTGGTGTTCTCTAGCTCACCACTTATTCAGCCTTTGATAAAACCATCCAATGAGCAGGCAGGGCTTATCAACAGAGTCAGATCAGAAAGTCACTGTAGATCACTAAGAGCATACTAGTATGATCAACGCCTGAGGTCAAGGAGATAAAGTGAAGAAGCCAGGCTGAGGTTGAGGGAGGATTGAAATCTTCTAACTCAACTGAGTTAGTGATATATAGTAGGAGGCATCTTGAAAAGTTAGAATGTCTCTTTAATCAGCAAGAATTGGGACAAGAACCATAGAGGTTGTTACTATCTCTAACAAAGCCTCAACACTTTTGAAATGAAAGTTATATTTACAATCCAGCTAGTAAAAGCCCCAAGCCACAACGTTTCCTTTAAAAAAAAAAAAAAAAGAAGAAGAAGAAAAAAACAAACAAACTCATCCCTTCCAGATATATTTGGCTAGATCCATCCTTTTGGGGGCAGCCTGGGCAAAGTCTACTTTGACTTGAATTTGTGTGTGTGTGTATGTGTGTGAGCACATATTCATATACAACATGTGTTATATATGTACAAGTATGTAGGTGCATATGTATGTACACATACATATGTTATTGTATATTATATATATATATATGTATTTGTGTATATGCTTTTCCCTATTTCCCCAAGCACTCTCCTTCTGCAGCTCCCCTCCTCAAGTTCCTTTAAGAACCTCTCAACTTTCAGAAGTATTGTTGAAACATAACATCAGCATCTCAGGAATTTAATGGAGATTGTTATCAAGAACACCATGTGGAATTACAACAGGTAGGGATTCAAGCCCTTAAGTAATTAAGATTAAAATATTTCATTTTGGTTGTAGGCTGGGCCTCCCAGGTTGTAGCCTACACAAAGCGCTGGCTTTATCAGAAATGGTGCAGCTGGAATGAACCAAGTCTGAGTTAGCCGAAGCAATCTGAGAATGGCACCCTATAGTTGAAAACAGAGCCTCAGTTGGTTCCTGACAAATAATATCCTCCCCGCAAAAGAGAGACAGAGACATAAAGAGGCAGAGACACAGAGATTGTGATTGTTTCCACCTAAATTATGGTCCTACTGAGTAAAACAAGATTTGGCCAGCATCCTGTATTCCAGCAAGGATGGGCTTATTTTATCTCTGGTTCGACAGTTCCTTGTTTCTACAGGTAAAGGAAGAATCACCAAGACTAAAAGGTAAGTTGAGAAGCTGAATAGATTGGGGATAATAAAGCTAGAGTTTCAGTTCTTCTGTTGGCTTCCTTTCTGAATCAGCTTAGGGGTGAGGAACCTGGGGCCTCAAGGATACATGTGGCCCTCTCTGTCCTCAAATGCAGCCCTTTGACTGAATCCAAACTTCACAGAATAAATCTCCTTAATGAAAGGATTTGTTCTGTAAAACTTGGACTCAGTCAGAAGGCTGCACCCAAGGACCTACCTAGAAGGCCATATGTGACCTTGAAGCCTCAGGTTCCCCACCCCTGGCACTTAGATCATTGTAGTGTAGTGGACAGAATGCTGACTTGGGAATCAAGACCTGGGTTCCAATTTCAGCTCAGCGGATAATTGCATGTCCTTGGTGGTCATTTAGATTCCATGAGGTTATTGTATCATCTACAAAATTGAAGCGTTTGAATTAGATGATTTCTAAAATTCTTAAATTAAAATCTCTGTACCTATTTCTCATGTGAGGAGGGAAAAACATAAGCAAGGAATAGATAATGCTTGCTCTATCTCCCTCAGAGAGTTGTGAGGATAAAAATGAGATGAGAGATATGAAATTACTATGTAAAGTTAAAAGCACTCTACTACTATGACCAACTATTGTTATTTTTAATTTAATTGGGGGCCTGAGATCCTTCTCCCACTGGCTGGGAATAAGAGAGTTCCACCGCCGCCCTTTTAGAGGTTATTCTAAGGGACCATTGAGCTTTTGTCTATGCAGATAGTTACAACTAAAATATTCAGATAAAACTTCTTTAAGCTCAGTATTACTCCTTCAATTGCATGGCTTGAGGAATAGGGTAAGAAAGCTACCGAAATCTGAATCTATGATTCCTAACGCCATGTATATTCCCAACCAAAGATGGAAATATACACCTCAGAGCTTGGCTGTGATAAGGTGACTAGAGTGGGTTAATTTTTTTTAGAATGTAAAGGTATAAGACTTTGATGTGCTCTATGTGATCCTATAGGCCTACCGAGGCGGTGACCAGCATCTTAGAATGTTAGAATGTTAGAGCTTGGAGGGTCCATCTGATTCAGAGTTTCTTAACCAATTTGCCTGTGTCATGGATCCTGTGGGCAATCTAGTGAAGCCTATGAACCCCTCAGAATAACGCATAAAATGAAATACACAAGATTACTGAGGAAACCCATTGTATTGAAATAGTCATTAAAATATTTTAAAATAACACATTCACAGACCTTCAGGTTAAGAAACCCTGATCTAGTTCACCACCATTTCTGTTTTAAAGGTGAGAAAACTGAAGCCCTGAGTAATTAAGGTGACTGAAGAAGCACAACCAATATTGAGTCCAACCTAAGTCTTAAGTAGGTGATTTTTAAGGTCCCTGTGTCCATTACTGTTGCCATCACATCGCGTTATTTTATACCATAGACTTACACCATAGACATACTAGAGACATATCTTCTGGAAAAAGTGTTTGACCCATGGGAGCAGGCAAATTAAATGAAGGTCCTGGCAAACTGCACATCTCAAGATACCACTGTTGACCCTTTAGCTTGGATGAATCAGGGCTTGAAAGAATTCATTTTGGTCCATAGCTTTCATCATCTTCCTATTATAGCACCCCTCAAAATATTGTCTTCCATAAAGATGCCAAACTCCCCCAAGGGAGTCCTGAGCCAGTTCTCTGGTTTGGAAATCCTGAGAAGCTCCAGCTTCTCCTTGCCTTCTTTATTATATAGATATCTATACAACCAAGTCCAGAATAGGCCATCTTGGGATAACTTCCATTCACCTAAGAGCCCTTGGTCTTCCAGAGTCAACACTATGCAAATTAATCATTATTATAAACTGTGATACTTTTAGGGCTAACTGAGCTATTTAGGCTATTTCATCCCTTTATTAAATGGCCCCAAGTTACTGTGCTTGTGTTTCCTTTTCAGAACTTTTTTAGAAGTATCTCTATGGTTAGAATATCAGCTGTCTCATGTGGCCGCTGTCAGCACGTCTGTCTAAAGTAACGTTTCTCCCTCCCCCAACCATTTCTAATTTACTGTGGGTTTGAAGATCAAGATAAGTACCATTGTTAGAAATATGAGTAATTAGGTTCTGAATAATCGCCTGAGGGGATCTCTTGAGAGAGTAGTACAAGAGCTTTGGTGAATAACTCAAGGACTTCAGATCTGGCTACACAGAAATATTTTTCTTTCTCAGCTATTCTACATAGTTGAAGATGCTAGTTAAATGATCTCTAGGTTGGTGAGGTACTATCATATTTTCATGGATTTGGATCTATATTCAATACCCTATAATGTATGTGACCCCCATTTCCCCATCAGCAGATCTTAGCCGTCCCTATAATGTGGTTTCCTTTTTGGACTGTGCTCTTTGAAAATTCCAAAAATGCTGTGTTAAAAGTCTTTTCTTAGAATACCTTTCCACTTTCATGTGTGATACTTCAAGGTTGGAAGGGACTACTAAGGGAGAGGGCCCTGCATGTGGAGTCAAAAGTGCCTGTGCTCTATCCCTGATACTGACATGTACTAGCTGGGTACTGAAGCCATTCTAAGCATCACTTTTCCTTTCTTTGAAACAGTGTTTAGAAGCCCTTAGCCTGCTTCTGTCCCAGGAATGTTATAAGGATGACATGAGAGAATGTAGATAAAATTGACTATAAGATATTATATAATTTTACTGTATTTTTACCTTATATTTTTACATTTATTTTATGCAGATATAAATTTATTACTATTGCTCCTTCATCAATGCACTTCTTGAGACTCCAGGCTAAAGATGTGAACATTGGCTCTGTAGCAACATCTGGAGCCATATCTGGCGTGACATTGCAGCATTCATGCCTGGACATTCTAACAATTATATTCTTGATTAGGGCAATAATGATTTGCAAAGTTGCTATTTATTCCGAAATTATACTCCTTTAAAATGTGGCTCTGATATTCTGTACTCTAAAATAAAATGTGGGAAGTAGTCATCAATTTTTTTTTCTCATTACATTCTTTTATTTTAAAAAAATTATTTATTTATTTTAAGTTTCCAACATTCATTTCTACAAAATTTTGAATTCCAAATTTTCTCCCCATCTCTCTCCTGCCCCCCCAAAATGCCGTGCATTCTGATTGCCCCTTCCACCAATGTGCTCTCCCTTCTAACACCCCTGCCTTCCCTTATCCCCATCTTGTCTCTTGTCCTGTAGGGTAAGATAAATTTCTATACCCGATTACCTGTATTTCTTATTTCCCAGTTGTACACAAAAACAATTCTCAACATTTGTCCCTAAAACTTTGAGTTCCAACTTCTCTTCCTTCCTCCCTACCCACCCATCTGCACTGAGAAGGCAAGCAATTCAATATAGGCTATGTATGTGTAGTTTTGCAAATGATTCCATAATGGTCATGTTGTGTAAGACTAACTATAGTTCCCTTCATCCTATCCTGCCTCTCATTTCTTCTATTCTCTCTTTTGACCTTGTCCCTCCCCAAGAGTGTTTACTTCTAATTGCTCCCTCCTCCCATTTGCCCTCCCTTCCATCATCCCCCCCACCATGCTTATCTCCTCCCCTACTTTCCTGTAGTGTAAGATAGATTTTCATACCAAATTGAGTGTGCACGTTATTCCTTCTTTGAGCCAAATATAAGAGTAAACTTGACTTTTTCCCTCTCACTTACCCCCTTCTCCCTTCCATTGGAAAAGTTTTTTTTGCCTCTTCTATGAGAGATAATTTGCCCCATTCCATTTCTCCCTTTCACCTCCCAATATACTCCTCTTTTACCCCTTAATTTTATTTTTTTAGATATGATCCTTTCCTATTCAACTCACTCTATGCTCTGTCTCTCTCTCTTTTTCTGTGTGTGTGTGTGTGTGTGTGTGTGTGTGCGTGTGTGTGCATAATCCCTCCAACTACCCAGATACTGAGAAAAGTTTCAAGAGTTACAAATATTATCTTTCTATGTAGGAATGTAAATAGTTCAACTTTAGTAAGTCCCTTATGATTACTCTTTCCTGTTTACCTTTTCATACTTCTCTTGATTCTTGTGTTTGAAAGTCAAATTTTCTTTTCAGCTCTGGTCTTTTCATCAAGAATGCTTGAAAATCCTCTATTTCATTGAATGACCATTTTTTCCTCTGAAGTATTATACTCAGTTTTGCTGGGTAGGTGATTCTTGGTTTTAATCCCAGTTTCTTTGACTTCTGGAATATTATATTCCAAGCCCTTTGATCCCTTAACATAGAAGCTGCTATATCTTTTGTTATCCTGATTGTATTTTCACAATACTTGAATTGTTTCTTTCTAGCTGCTTGCAATATTTTCTCCTTGACCTAGAAACTCTGGAATTTGGCTATGATACTCCTAGGAGTTTCTCTTTTTAGATCTCTTTCAGGAGGTGATCGGTAGATTCTTTAATATTTATTTTGCCCTCTGGTTCTAGAATATCAGGGCAGTTTTCCTTGATAATTTCATGAAAGATGATGTCTAGGCTCTTTTTTTGGATCGTAGCTTTCAAGTAGTCCCATAATTTTTTAATTGTCTCTCCTAGATCTATTTTCCAGGTCAATTGTTTTTCCAATAAGATATTTCAGTAGTCAACAATACTTGACACTCTCTTTCCTCAAGGAAATATCCATTGGGTATCATAACAGTGATCTTTCCCTAGTAAATAATTAGCCAGAATTTCATTTCACTGATCTCAATGGGAAATTCTACCTTTGGAGTATAGACACATTTCCCACATAAAGATAACTAAAGGAGATGAATCCATTCTGCTCAGTAATTATTACATTCTGCACGTAAGACCTTAGGGTACAAGTCTGCTCCTTACATTAAATCTGCATTTCCCATTACAGTCCTTCATCATTCAGCATACAAGAAGGCAGGATTACTCTTGCTAGCTTGTTTTTGCTCCATCCCCAGACTGGCAAAATATCCTATGGTGATTTTGTCTTCCTGACTCTCCTCTTGCCCTTGAGAGCTAGAGAAATGGCAAAGTCATTCTTTCTCTCATGCAGAGAAACCAAAGCAGAGAAACTTAGTTTCTGACACAGCAATTTTACGCAGACTCAGGTCATGAATTCAAATACCCATTTCCAAGTTGCATTACTAGTTGAGTCAAAGAAGATGACAAATAAGAACAAATGTCCTTCTTTGATTTATGCACAAATTAGTAGACTGTGTGTGCCACATGTGAGTAGGTGATGGTGTACATAATTATATCAGTCATCAAATTGTAATGTAATTTGAATTTGGGGAAAGGAATATCTTGTTTTATGAGATGAAAGAAGACTATTGCAGAGAATTTATGTCTCATTTCTACATTGACAAAATGAAATGTGTTACCTGAAGGGTAGAAGGAATGCATCTTTGCCTACTCACCATAAGTGCATATTCCTCCAGATCAGAGAAGTTTGGCAGGATACCACCAATGAACAGTTTTGTTTAGTTTATCAATTTCAGAGAAACAAAATCAACAAAAATTTCAGCCTACTAATTCAACTCAGCAAACATTTCAGGCACCTGTATGCACATTACTGTTCCAAATGCTGGGAGAAATTTGTTGTATTGTTCAGTCATTTTTCAATCATGTCTGACTTTTCATGACCCCATTTGGAGTTTTCTTGTTAAAGATATTGGGATGGTCTGCCATTTTCTTCTCCAGCTCTTTTTACAGATGAGGAAACTGAGGCAAATAGGGTTAAGTGACTTGACCAGGGTCTCACAGCTAGTAATCACCTGAACCCAGATCTGAATTCAGAAAGATGAAACTTCCTGACTTCAAGTCTAGCATCATCAAGCTGCCCACTGGGAGAAATGTAAAGTTTAAATCAGATTATAATTCCTGCTCTCAAAGAATTTATATTCTGGTCGGGAGAGAAAAACACAGAGGTACCTGTAATATGCACAATAGCTATAATATGTGTTATATACATAAATGTACAACAGAGATTTAAAACAAGTCCTAAGTAAGGCCTAAATTGATTCTTATCAATTAGAGACCTATAGGAAAGCTTTTTAGAAGTGGTGTTTGAATCAGGTTTTTAAAAAATGAGGAAGAAACAGTAGATGAAGAGTGGTAGGCAGATTCTTTCAAGCCAAAGACCCTTCTATTCAGTTGGCTACAAATGTCTTAGCAGGGCTCTGTTTTGTTTTTCAAAAAAATCCAACAGGAACATTTCCCCCAGTTTCCACTTGTGGCTACAAGCTTTGCCCGCTGGCTCTTTTGAATGAAATGCTTGCCTTTGCTCCAGAATACCAAAGTTCGCAGGGATTAGGCCAGATGCCATTTTTATTCAGTTTTTTTTTTTTAATCTCTATATATTTTACTACGTTGTATCTTAAAAGCTTTATTTTCCATCTTTGTCAAAAATTCAGAAGAAAGGCTACTGAAGAACCTCTTGGGAATTTGTAGGTCTGTGGGAACTGTAGCAAACCTTATCTTAGTATATTTAGTAAATTATAAGCAGTAAAGATGACATATCACTAAAAGGCAATAAGGGACATATTGCTAGGACCACAGGTTTTAGAATTCAGTGTTCCCTTTCAGGGAATGTAATCTTACGAATTTTGTGTGAATCAGGATTATTTACTTAATGCTAAAATGCATGGTTTATCACCATAACATTATTTCAATGTGCTTCTAACGAAACGTATGCAGCAATTAGTCTGATGGCAAGTGGCTTAAATTAAGCATCACCAAATATGATCCTTACACCTCAACTATTAACTTAAATCCAGGGCCATATGGTTGGCATTTTCTCGTTATCATTGTGGTCATTTTTCATTCTTGCCAGCTGCTTCTGCAGGGTTGATACATAATACAAGCATGATGGCCAAAAATGGCCAACAGCTGGCTGTTCTTTAAACTCCTTAGAGCAGGAGGGAGTCAGAAAGTGCATTAGGAAGCTGGATCATTGCAGGGGAATGAAAACCTCTTTCTCCTGTGATTTTCTTCTGTTTGACCATTGTTGTGGTTAGTGAGCTTTCCCTTTAAACTAAAAACTTTCTCGGTAATAACAACTGTGAGATGTGTTTGTTTACTTATCAAGAATCTCAGATAATGATCCTTTTCTCTGATCATGCTGGGTAGGCCCAAAAGCCAAGCCCTTTCCACAAAGGCATGTCTCTTGCCACATACCTGATTTTTCTCTTGTTGGAAACAAGGATGTTTGCCCAGCAAAGTAAAGCCCAATGATAAAGCTCCAATGTTTGAGAAGATGTCCCCACTGTGACTCCAAGTGTTATCTTTGGTGCAATCCAGTTCTCCCTGGGACTTAGCTGTTTTTATTTTACCAACACATTCACGATGCTTGTGTTTTTTAATCTTATTTTAGAGGCTAAAACTATCTGTCCGAAACCAGTTTTCAGGGCATGCTGAATATGAATAAACAATTTATGAGCCAAAGGCTTATCTTCTCTAAGGGCTATGGTTTATATTTTTAACTGTTAAATTATTTTTAAATCATTAAATCCTTTTTAAAATCTTAGAAATCATTCCATTGGTTTCTAAGAATAAAACATCTTTTGGGTAAATCAAGAAGAGACAGTTTTTCCTACTAAGTCACCATAACAAAGAAGAATTGCTAGTAATTTTGTTTAGTCTGATTCTCCAAATTTCACATTAAAACAATAGGGTGTGACTCCTGTGAGTTAAGAGGAAAGGAACTGGAGACATTACCCTGGGGAAATGTTTCAGCAGGCCTTTAAAAAATATGCCCCACCATACAAATTGAAACTTGAGGCTGGTTAGATTTCAAGTGTGAATAAAAATCATAATGACTTTTAACTCTTAACTCTAATTAATTAGAAGAGCTTCATTTTGTCTAGCTTTCAGTTGAATATCATGAATAGAAAGTCATCATAGGGTTATGCTATTGAAAACGTATAGTGGTGGTAGCAAGAGAAACAGGTATTTTTTTTTGTTTGGTTTTTTTTACCTTCATCCGATAAAAGAAAGCCTTTTTAGAAGGTCAAATTACCAAACTGGAGTAAGAGCATGTGTTTGAAGAACCATGCAATTCATTTGAGAAAATATGTATGGAGGTAGTGCCTTGCACATAATGTGATAGAAAGAAAATAAATGTTTATCAAAATAAAAAAGATGGAGAGAAAGAGCATCCATCATTGAACATGTGGACAAAGTTATGGGCTAGGTCCCCAGAACCTCAAGGTACCAGGAATTCCACATATAGTCCAGGAATCAGCTTTAGTAGGCAGTAGTATACCAGTATACAAAGAGCCTGAGAATTTTAGCAAACAAAAAATTTTTGTATGACTGCTTAGCACATATGAACCACCACCTCCCTGCTACCATTGTGTGACTGATTGCTAATAGGAGTTCATAGGATACATAGAGCTGGGTAAGATCTAGGATCACTTCTTTATTTTAGAGATGAGGTCATTGAGGCCCAGATAAGTGAAGAGGCTGCAATTGGTGGTGACAGAGGAAGGATTTGAACCTAGACCCTCTAATGCCAAATCAGAGTTCTTTTTCCATTATGCCTAACAGACTTGGATCAATTTAAGTCAACAAACATTTATTAAGCACCTACTATGGACCAGACTCTGTCCTAAGATCCTGAATACAGAAAAAGGCCAAAAATAGTCTCTCCTCTGAAGAACTCACTGTCTAATGGGTGAGATGACATCCCAAAATCCTGACAAGCTATATACAGAACAATTGTTAATGATCAACAAAGGGGAGACTTAAGTATTAAGGGGTATCAGGAAAGCTCTCCTATAGAAGGTAGGATTTTAGTTGTGACTTGAACGAAGCAAAGCAAGAGAAGCCAATAGGCAGAGATGAGGAGGGAGAACATTCCAGATATAAAGGAAAGATAGTGAAAATACCTAGGGTCAGGAAATAAATATTTGTTCAAGGAACAGTAAGGAGAGGAGACTGGTGTCACCAAATCAGAGGACATGTAAGGCGTGTAAGGTATAAGAAGAGTGGAAAGGTGTAGGGAGCCAGTTTATAAAGAGATTTCATATTTGATTCTAGAGGTTATAGGGTACTACAAGAGCTTATTTAATGGGGGAGTACATGGTCAGCCTTCTGCTTTAGAAAAATCACTTTGACAGCTGAGTGGAGGAAAGATATGTGGTAGACAGACCAAGCAACAGGCTACTTCAATAGTCCAGGCTTGAGGTAGTGAAGGCCTCCCTCAAGGTGGTGCCACTGTCAAAGGAGAGAAGGGGGTAGATGTGATTAAAAAAAAAAAAACAATAGGATTTGGCAACAGATTAGATATGGGAGGAGGGTGGAGAGTGATTGTCAGGGGCACTAGATCACAAGCCTAGGTGACTGGGAGAAAGGTGAAACCCTCAACAATCATAAGAAGTTAGGAAGAGAAGGGGAGTAAGAAGAAAATAATGAGTTCAGTTTTAGACATGTTGATTTTAAGATATCATCCATTTTGATATATCCACAGTCTCTAGGACACCAGATGTAAGGAGAGTAGTGAGGGCTACATAAGTAAATCTGATAATCATCAGCATAGAGATGATGATTGAATCCATAGGATCTGATGAGATCACCAACCAAAATAAAATAGAAGGAAGAAAGAAGAGGGCCCAGGACAAAACCATGTGGGACACTATGGTTAATATGCACGACCTGGATGAAGATCCAGCAAAGGATATGGAAGAAGAGAAGTTAGATAAGAGGAGAACCAGAAGAGAGTAGTGTCATGGAAACCTAGAAACAACACAGGTCAAGAAGGAAGAAGGAGAAAAGGACATTAGATTTTAAAGTTAATAGATTGTTAATAACTTTGGAGAGAGTACTTTTAGTTGAATGATGAGGTCGGAAGCCAGATTGTAGAGAGTTAAAAGAGAAAGAAAGGAAAGGAAATTGAGGAACCTATTGTAGACAGTTTTCTCAAGGAGTTGAGCTCAAAAGGGAAGAGAAAGATATGAGATGAAAGGTAACAGGCATGGATGGATCAAGGAATAGCTTTTTTAGGATAAGGAGGCATGGGCATGTTTGTAGGCAGTAGGAAAATAGTCAGTACACAAGGAGAAACTGAAGATAAGGGAGAGTAAAGATGATAGATATGGCAATACTGAAGAAGATAGGATAGAATGAGATGATTTACACATATAGAGAGAGAAGGACTACTTCATTATGAGAGGAAGAAGGAAGAGATAATAGCAGAAGGCATCTATGTGATTTGAAATGAGGAAGATCAAAAGAGGGAACTGGCCAAATGATCTCAATTTTATTTATTAAAATATGAAGCAAAATTCTCACTTGATTGAGTGGGCATGGGGGGAGAGGGAAAGTCATGGGAACTTTGAGAAGGATGAAAAAGTTCTGAAGAGCTGCTATGGTGAATAAAATAGGGAATTGATTGGGGAGGTACAACAATGAGGACCCAATTGAGGTTATGTAACACAAATTTCTAAGAGACCCATTGAGCACAACTTCATTTAATAAGTATGTGAGTAAGAGTGAAGGCAGCAGATAGTGGGAATGATCCAAGGCTGAGGCTTGGAAGCGCAACACCAGCTATAAGATCAGAGGACTCAAGAGAAGAGGATAATGTAGAGATGCACTGGTTCACCAAGGGGTGAAGAGAGGAAGGGAGGGCAGTGTGGCTTGTGCAGTGGTGATAGTCTGGGCTTGAGGGATTAGAGTAGACCAAAAACAGAGTTTAGAGTTGCAAAGCCTAGGGAGACATGGAATGACAATAAATTGTGATCCAATAAAGGAATTTCAGAGTTCATGAGCATGGAATTGGTGTCTTTGTGGGTAATGATAAGGTCAAGAATATGACGGATTTTGTGTTTGGCTGTGGTGAGGTTATATGAAGTGAGTAAATTAAGGAAATATGAGGATATAGTATCTGAGGAAGTAGAAATATGGATATTGTAGTCCTTCAGTATCAGAGCAGGAGTTAAGGAGGAAGAGAGACTATGAGCCATGTACTAAATTCATTAAGGAAAGAAGGGGTGTGTCCTGGTGATAAGCAGACATCAGTTATCAGAATTTCGATTAGGTGGCAGATATAGATTAAGAACATCAAAAGAGAGGTTACTAAATGATGGTGGTAGAAAGAGAACCTGAAAGTGAGAGTGGGGAGCAAAGAGTATTCCAATTCTCCTACCTCAAACTAGGAGTCAGAAGAATGAATCAAATGGTAGCCAGTGCTTGGAAAGAAGGGGCAGGGAGGCTGCATCATCAAGAGGGAAGCAGGTCTCAATGAGATCCAGAAGATGGAAGGAGTAAAAAAGAAATAATTTAAAATGAAAGTAATTTTGTCATAGGAGGAGAAATTCCAGAGATCACACTAGAAAGTGTGGGTAGCTTTAGATTGGGACACTGGTATTGGGAAGGTTGGATTGAGGGAGAGGAGAATAAAGACTCAAACTCTGGGGGATAGGGAAAGGAGTTTGAATGATAAAGGTATTTGGGGATCAAAATCACTGTGATGGGTAGGGTATGACCAGTGTTTAACCATTTAGGAATGAGTTCGGGTAGGTTGTCATGTACATAGGAGTTTGGCCTTTGGTAAGGGGACAAGTACTTGGAGCTGAAGAAATGGTGTTCCCATAACCCATCCCCCCAAAGCAGTAGGTTAGGGTGGAGACTTGATGGAAGGTCTTTCCCCTCTTCCCTGAAAAGAAGGGGTCTAGTAAACAGATGCAATCAAGTTTCTCTTCTTCCAAAGGGAGGCTGAAAACCAAACAGGAGACTGGAATTAATTGAAATGTTTCCCTCCCTTACGTCAAAGGCAGGAGTCTGGCTTATTGAAAATGTTTTTTCCTCTTCCTATGAGAGGCAAAAAAACAATTAGTTAACAAACACTTATTAGGTCCTACTATGTGCCAAGAATTGTGTACATAAAATTAATAATTTTAGATGTGAAAATATTGATATAACCTATACATACATAGACATGATAATATGATCTACTATTAAAACAACTTGAGTGCCTCTGGCTTAGCTATCAATGTCTTAAGCAGCATCAAATGGTATCTTGTGTTAAAGCAATAAGAAAGAAAAGTACATGTGTATGGTGGGAAGGGGGAAGGGGAACTACAGAAGGCAATGGAATAGTTCTGCCCCATACAGACTAGCAAATATAAGATAATGGACCATAGATTTATGAAGGGATTTTAGAAGTCTAACTACCTCATTTTATAGACAAGGAAACTGAGACCCACAGAAATTATGTGATTTGTCCAGTCACAAAGTTATAAGAGTCAAAGAGGCAGGATTTGAGACCAAGCTCTTTGGCTCCAAATCAGTTGCTCTTTCTGTCATACCATAGGATCTAGATTCAGCCAGATTCATAGGCTTCAGGTCTCTAAGAGGAAATGTAAGTTTGGGTTCATCAGTTGGGTGTCATGGTGGAGCTTACTGAAACAAAAAAAAAGGGAATTATCAACAGAGTAATAGATTATCCTGACACTCTCATCACTGAGAGCAGACACAACAGTGAAGAATAGAAATAACAAAGCTTTGTATTGGAACACAGCTATAACCACTTTTCTCCACATTTTTCCCTCCCTTGTCCATTATGAACCAGGCCACAAAAGAACTGGAGGGGAGAGACTCTGAGCCAGGGATCTTTGGTAATAAGATAGCCCCTCCTGCTGGCATGCCAGGGCAATTATTTCACAGAGTTACAGCTGCATGCTCCATACACTCCAGAGTCATTCAGAGCCATATACCTTGGATGTGTCCTATCCAACTCATCCTCTGAGGTGCATAGCATTCCGAGATTCAAGGGATTTAAACATGATCAATTATAGGAAAATGATTCCTCAGATCATCAATTTATGATCTGGAAATGATCTTAGCAATCCATCTAGTCCAGTAGTTCTTAACCTGGGATCTGTGAACTTGTTCTATATCTTTAGCTATATAGCTTAAAATTGTGTAGAACTGCACTAAGACTTTTGGGACACCCTGGATAGGTATGCATAATTATCTCATTTCATCCTGGAGAATGTAATCCTGGTATCACCCTCATGGCACATGGGTCTGAATGCAAGTATTTTGCTGGAAAGAGCTAAATCCTTCTGATGGAAAGAAGAAAGGAAGGGGGCTTTAAGTCAGTGTTTTTCTATAAACAAAATGGAATTGGAGATAAGCATGAATTAGCTATGATTTTCTTCAACGGAGATAGTGATGAAACAGGCTATAATCTCTATTAAGCATTGCATGGCTGGTGCCATGTTATCTAAGAACCATCTCCACTATCCCCTTACCTTGCTAGAGACTTCTTATGAAAAGGCATATCCTCTCATACTGGGCCAGGCAACAAGAAGGACTTCAGTTTTTCTGAGTCTAGCTCTAGTGTATGTTGTCATTGCTGTTGTTGTTGAATAATTTCAGTCATGTTTGATTCTGGAGATCTTCTTGGAAGAGATAGTGGAATAGTTTGCCATTTCTTTCTCCAGCTCATTTTGCAGAGGAGAAACAAACAAGGTTATGTGTCTTGTCCAGGGTCAAACAACCAGTAAGTGTCTGAGATCAGATTTGAATTTAGGACTACTGAGTCTTCCTGACTCCAGACAATGATTTCAGACCCTCTCAAGAAGTTGAACTGATGTCAACCTAGCCTGTTTTTACAAAATGTTACTTATCTACCTAATCTTCCCCAATTAATACCAAAATTTTCATACACCCCCAAAAGTGAAAGTTGAGAGTCAAAGGTCATTGTTAAAAATAATTCAGTTCAATAAACATTTATAAAATTCACTGTTAAAATAATTCAATTCAATAAACATTTATAAAATAAAGGTACTGATTAAATCAATGTATGTCCTTTGCAGCAATAGTCTCCTGTGTGGCTTTTTTAGTATAAGCTCCACTATTAAATTATAACAGAATTGAGGGCAAGTACTATGCCATTTTAAAATTTCTGTAGCCCCAGTGCCAGTCACAGAGTAGTAGGTGGATAATAAATGCTTATTAAGTTGAATGATCTATTCTTGTCTCCTGATATTTTTTTTCTTTTTCTTTTTTTATTGATTAATTTATTTATTTTTAGTTTTCAACATTCATTTCCATAAGATTTTGTGTTCCAACTTTTCTCCCCATCTCTCCCCTCCTCCCACCCCAAGATGGCATGTGTGTCCCCAATCTTCCCTCCCTTCTATTATCTCCCCCATCCTTTCCCCTCTTACTTTCTTGTAGGGCAAGATAGATTTCTATAATGTATTGTCTGTATATCTTATTTCCCAGTTGCATATAAAATCAATTTTTAACATTTGTTTTTAAAACTTTGAGTTCCAAATTCTCTCCCTTCTTCCCTCCTCACCCATCCTCATTGAGAAAGCAAGCAATTCAACATAGGTTATATATGTATAGTTATGCAAAACACTTCCATAAGAGTCATGTTGTGAAAGACTAACTATATTTCCCTCCATCCTATCCCGCCCCCTGCTTATTCTATTGTCTCCTTTGACCCTGTCCCTTTTCAAAAGTGTTTGCTTCTGACTACCCTCTCCCCCAATCTGCCTTCCCTCCTATCACCCCCACCCCATTCCTTTCCCCCTTACTTTCCTATAGGGTAAGATATACACTTGAGTGTATATATTATTCCCTCTTTAAGCCAAATCCAATGAGAGTAAGATTCACTTCTTACTTTTTACCTCTCCCCTCTTCCCTCCATTGTGAAATCTTTTTCTGCTTCTTTTATGTGAGATAATTTACCCCATTCTATCTCTCCCTTTCTCTTTCTCCTAATATATTCCTCTTTCACCCCTTAATTTTGTTTTTTAGATATTACCCTTCCATATTCAACTCACCTTGTGCCATCTATATATCTATCTATCTACCTATCTATCTATCTATCTATCTATCTATCTATCTATCTATCTATCTATCATCTATCTACATTTCCTCCAACTACCCTAATACTGAGAAAGGTCTCATGAGTTACAATATCATCTTTCCATATAGGAATGTAAGCAGTTCAACTTTAGTAAGACTTTTATGATTTCTCTTTCCTGTTTACCTTTTCATGCTTTTCTTGATTCTTGTATTTGAAAGTCAAATTTTCTATTCAGCTCTGGTCTTTTGATGAAGAACACTTGAAAATCCTTTATTTCATTAAAATTCCATTTTTCCCCTAAAGTATTATATTCATTTTTGCTTGGTAGGTAATTCTTGGTTTTAATCTTAGCTCCTCTGACCTCCAGAATATCATATTCCAAACCCTTCGATTCCTTAATGCTGAAACTTCTAGACCTTATGTTACCCTGATTGTATTTCCACAGTGCTTGAATTGTTTCTTTCTGGATGCTTGCAAGATTCTCTCCTTGATTTGGCAACTCTGGAATTTTGCTATAATACTCCTAGGAGTTTTCTTTTGGGGATCTCTTTCAAGAGGTGATTGATAGATTCTTTCAATTTCTATTTTTCCCTCTGGTTCTAGAATATCAGGGCAGTTTTCCTTGATAATTTCTTGAAAGATGATGTCTAGGCTCTTTTTTGGATCATGGCTTTCATGTAGTCCAATAATTTTTATATTATCCTCCTAGGTTTATTTTCCAGGTCAGTTGTTTTTCCAATGAGATATTTCACATTGTCTTCTATTTTTTCATTCTTTTGGTTCTGTTTTATAGTTTCTCATTTTCTCATAAAGGCATTAGCTTCCATTTGCTCCATTCTAATTTTGAAGAAATTATTTTCTTCAGTGAGCTTTTGCATCTCCTTTTCCATTTGGCCGATTCTGCTTTTTAAGGCATTCTTCTCCTCATTGGCTTTTTTGGACCTCTTTTGCCATTTGGGTTAGTCTATTTTTAAGCTGTTATTTTCTTCAGTATTTTTTGAGTCTCCTTTAGAAAGCTGTTGATTTGTTTTTTCATGATTTTACTTGCATCACTGTCATTTCTCTTCTCAATTTTTCTTCTATTTCTCTTACTTCATTTTCAAAATCCTTTTTTGAGCTCTTCTATAGCCTGAGAACAATTCATGTTTTTCTTATAGGCTTTGGATGAAGGAGTTTTGTCTTTGTTGTCTCCTTCTGATTGTATGTTTTGATCTTCCTTGTCACCAAAGTAAGATTCTATAGTCTAATTTTTTTTCCTGTTTTTGCTCATTTCCTCAGCCAGTTACTTGACTTACGGGTTGTCAAAGTAATTCTCTGCTTCCAGTGGGTATGGAGGTGAGAGTATATGTACTGTCCCAGGCTTCAGGGGTTTTTGTAACAGCTGCTAGATCACCCACTCTCTATGGGCCCAGAGTTCTGAAAGCAGCCCCTGCTGCCTCTACCACTTCCCCTGCCCCAGAGCTGGGGCCAGACCCCAGCTAGACCAGACTCCTCTTTTACCCAAGTCCCATGGAGTATTCCCATTCACCTTCTATTCTATCTTTGGTGTCTGTGGTTTGAGAAGTCTGGAAACCACCACAGCTGCCAGTGATTCAGTCCTGTGAGGCCTACTCTGGCTCATCTGTGCCAGCACACTAAACTGACCTCTGCTCCCAGCTGGGCATGATAGACCCTTCCTATCAACCTTCCAGGTTGTCTTGGGCTAGAGATTTGTTTCACTCTGTCATTTTGTGGTTCTGTCCCTCTAGAATTTGTTCAGAGTGATTTTTACAGATATTTGGAGGGGTTTGGGGAAGAGTTCAAGCAAGTCCCTGCTTTCAGTCTTTCATCTTGGCTCTGCCCCCCATCTCCTGATACTTCTAAGCAGGTTTCTTTCCTGCTCTTCTCAAGGCAAAGCTTTTAATAATTTTTTTTTTTTTTTGCAGCTGTGCCTCTATCTAGAAGTTAACGTAAAATGAGCAAAAGTACAATGTATGAATGAATGGGATGAGGCCATAGACCAGTAAATGGTCTATTTTAATTATAGCATAAAGTGTATATATAGAGAGGAATATTAAGAGAGAAGACTACCAAACTAGTTGTATATAATGGTCAATGAATGCCAGGATGAGGAGTTTGTTTTTAACTTGATCGACTTGGAATCACAAATGGAGGAGTTCTTAATCTTAATGAATTCTTTGGCAATCTATTGAAGCCTATTGGACCCTCTTCTCAGAAAAAAAAAATATTTTTAAATCCATAAAATAAAATACAAACAATTATAAAGAAAACCACTTATACTTAAATAAAGGTAAATTTCTTCCCATTCAAATGCATGGACCCACTTACAACAATCCATAGATTCTACCTGGGGTGCCATGTACCCTAGGTTAAGAATCCTTGCACTAAAGGATCCAGGGAAGAAGAATGACCTAAATGTGTGCTTTTGAAAAATTTCCACGTGTCTGGTGTGGAAGAAATGTCTTACCATCACGTAGGGAACAGTTTCTGCCATAGTCACATTATCAACAGTGACCTAGAGTGTTCCTATTCCAAAGGACTTCCTCATGCTGTACCAATATGTGATACCCGAATAAAAATTTCCTGCCATCAGTGACATATATATTTGTACAAAGAAAGATGATTTCCAAAGAATGAACACCAGATCAATTCAATGCTTGTAGATATCACAGGGTCATAGAATACCAGAGCTGGATCATCTAGGATAACCACTGAATTTTAGTGATGAGGAAAATGGGACCCCAAAAACATTGATTTACATGTGAATGGTCCCAAAAATAGTGAGTGGCAGAACTAGAGTGTGAACCCAAAAGACAGACATTCTTTTCCTCTTCAACACCAAGGCTGAGACCTTGTTACTATATCATTAATATTGCAGCTAGGTGGTACAGTGGATACACTCTTGGATTTGGAGTTAGAAAGACCTGAGTTCAAATCCTGCCTCAAATACTTCCTGGCTGTGTGACCTTAAGCAAGTCACAACCCTCTATTTCAGTTTTCTCATCTGTAAAATGGGGACAATAAAAGCATCTACCTCACAGGATTGTCAGTGTAGCAGCAAGCACCCTTGCCCAGGATGACCTGCTAACACAGGTTCTTCGATCTGATTTTTTAAAAGGAAAGCAACTTTTGAGGACATCAAACTTCTTTAATTACATATACCAACAGAGAAAACACAAGCAGAGAAATAAAGACCAGTGTACATTAAGACCTTCATGAACCAGTGTCTCATTAGCAATTAACAAAAGGTGTGGACCTCCCTACAAAACAAGCCTCCCCTAATTAAGCTTCCCTTAATGGGCTCCACCTGAGGTCCATTAATGGGCAAGGAAGATGTTTTAACTCCCATTAACTTTACAGTTGGGAAGACCAAATGAATTAACATATGTAAAGCACTTTGCCCACCTTAAAACATTACATAAATAGTAGCTATAGTGGTTATATATTATATATATATATATATATATATATATATATATACATATATATACATATATAATATAACATTACATACAACTAGTTTGGTAGTCTTCTCTCTTAATATTCCTCTCTATATATACACTTTATGCTATAATTAAAATAGACCATTTATTGGTCTACGACCTCATCCCATTCATTCATACATTGTACTTTTGCTCATTCTACATTAACTTCTAGATAGAGGCACAGCTGCAAAAAAAAAAAAAAATTATTAAAAGCTTTGCCTTGAGAAGAGCAGGAAAGAAATCTTCTTAGAAGTATCAGGAGATGGGGGGCAGAGCCAAGATGGAAGACTGAAACCAAGCGTTACTTGATCTATCCATCTTCATTTTTCGATTACACTTTATGAAAGAGGAACCCAATATGGATCTCACTTCTCAACTACCTTTGAGACATTGGTTGTTGTCCTTCATCTTCGAGGAGGACCAAAATGACATCACCATGATAAAGTGAAATTTCAGTGTGTCTGACTGTGGCTGATCAAACCAATACAAGCTCTGAATGCTCTACCACAGGTTGGGCACGGATAGTCTGTGTGAATATTTGAGGTGGATATCCCAAATTTGCACATCCTATGTTTACTTTGTGTTGTCTCAATTCTGCTTTGTTCAAAGAGCACAGCACCCTTTCTGATGTGGGCATGCCATGCTGAGTGGTCCTGTGCCAGTGTCTCTCATGTTGCACAGTCAAATCCAAAGTTCTTGAGAGAGACTTTGAGAATGTCCTTGTATCACTTCTTCTGACCACCATGTGATCGCCTGCCCCATGAGAGTTCTCCATAAAATAGTCTTTTTGGCAAGTGTACATTTTGTATTTGAACAACCTGACCAGCCCATAGGAGTTGTGATCTCTGAATCATAGTCTGAATGGTTGGCAGTTTAGTTCAAGCAAGGACCTCAGTGTCTAGTACCTTATCCTGCCAGATGATCCTCAGAATCTTCCTAAGACAATTCAAATGGAAGTGATTCTGTTTCCTGGCATGGTGCTGCTAGACTGTTCATGTTTCACAAGCATATAACAATAAGGTCAGCACAATGGCTATGTAGACCTTCAATTTGGTAGTCAGTCTAATACCTTTTCTCTCCCAAACTTTTCTTTGGAGCCTCCCAAACACTGAGCTAGCTCTGGCAATGTGTGCATCAACCTCCTTGTCAATGTGTACATCCCTGAAAAGTACACTATGGAGGTAAGTGAACTTATCCACAGCATTCAAAACTTCTCCAGTTGTTGTAATTGATGGTTCCATGTATGGATGGTGTGGTGGTGGCTAATGGAGCACCTGTGTTTTCTTGGTGTTGATTATTGGGCCAAAATTAGCACAGGCAGCAGAGAATTGATCCATACTTTGTTGCATCTCAACTCCAGAGGCTGCATTGAGTGCACAATCATCCACAAACAGAAAATCATGCACCAACATTCCTTCCATTTTGGTCTTGGCTTGTAACTTTGCAAATTGAAGAACTTAACATCAGTATGATAGTTGACCTTGATACTGTGTTCATCCTCATGGAAAGCATTTGACAACATGACTGAAAACATCATGCTAAAAAGCATGGGAGCAAGCACACAGCCCTGTTTCATTCCATTGGCAACTGGGAAGGCACAAAAACATTGTCCACTACCTAGAATCTGGGCAAACATGCCATCATGAAATTGATGTACAATATTGATGAACTTCTCTGGGCAACCAAATTTTGACATAACTTTCCAGAAGCTCTCACAACTAGCAGTGTCAAAGGCCTTGGTCAGATCTACAAACATTGTGTACAGACCTCTCTTCTGCTCCTGGCATTTTTCCTGCAATCGTCAGGCAGCGAACACCATATTGACTGTTCCTCAGCCCTTTCTGAAGCCACACTAGCTCTCAGGTATATGACCATCTTCCAGGTGAAGGATCAGTCTATTAAGGAGGACTCTAGCAAGAATTTTGCCAGACATTTTGAGACATTACCAGTTAACTGGACTGTCAAAGTGTTTTCGTTCCAGTGTGATTTCCCTGTAGTCCTATGTCCTCACAACTCTAAATAGTTCTGACAATTAGCTAACCCAATATAGAAACCCAAATTGCCTAATTCAAGCAAAAAAATCCATTTTGAGGTTTGAAGAATGTGCAGGATCATATTAACCATACTTGTTGGCCATGTTTCTTAGTCTGTTTTTCATTTTTTAACTGCAAATGTTTTTCAAGAATTTCCGTGAAATTTTTGTAACTATGCCCAATTAACTATAAAACTAAGCATATTCTATGACCCAGTAATACTACTACTAGGTCTATATCCCAAAGAAATTTTTTTTAAAAAAGGGTCTACATTTCCAAAAATATTTATAGCAGCTCTTTTTGTGGTGGGAGATAATGTACAGAATCAATCTGATAATTACAGCTTCGTGGCATAGCTCAAGGGCTGGTACTGCTTAGGTCCCTTTCTTCCCACTGAAGTTCTAAGAGATGCTCTCCAGGCCAATTACTCTGGAAGAGAGAGTGAGGCTGATAACTTTATGCTGCTCTGCCTCATTTAAATCCAGTTCATGGACTGGCAAGTCAAGACATCACTTATGACATCAATGGTTCTCTGAGAACAAAGGATGAACCATATTACATTCATAAAGCATAACTTGTTCAGCTCTTCACCAGTAGATGGGTGTTCCCTTAGTTTCCAGTTTTTGCCACAACAACAACAAAAAAATAGCTGCTATAAATATTTTTATACATATAGGTCCTTTCCCTTTTTCTTTCATCTCTTTGAGGTGTAGGCCTAAACAGTACAGAGAATTTTGTAACTCTTGGAGCACAGTTTCAAATTCCTTTCTGAAATGGCTAGACTCATTCACAATTCTCCACCAACAACAATGGAATCAGATGCTTGTTTCCTTGCAGCCTTTCCCACATTTGTCATTTTCCTTTTCCATAATCTTTGGCAATCTTATGGATGTACAGCAGAGAATATTTTTTCTCCAGTTATTAATGTTTGGATTATTTTTTCAACTGGCTATTTATAGCTTGAATGTCTTCTTTGAAAACTTTCTGTTGATATCTTAGACCATTTATCAATTAGGGAATAAATGACTTATTCTGCTAAATTTGAATCATTTCCTTATATCTTTTGGAAATGGGATGTTTGTTAGAGAATCTTGCAAAGATTTCCCAATCAACTATTTCCTTTCTAATTTCAGCTGCATTGGTTTTACATATGCAAAAGCTTTTCAATTTTATATAATCAAAAATGTTCATTTTAACTTCTATAGTCTCACCCTAAATTGGTCACAAATTCTGCCCTTTTCTATACATCTGAAAGGAAATTTCTTCCTTGTCCTTCTAAGTTGTTTGTGATGTGATTTTTTATGTCTAAGATATAGATCCATTTAGAACTTATCTTGGTATGTGCTGTGAGATGTCAGTCTAAATAATTTCTGCCATAATGCTTTCCAATTTTCTAAGTTTTTGATGAATCAGTGAGGAGTTCTAAAATGAGAAGCTAGGATTCTTGGTTTCATTGAATATAATGCAATTATATTTATTTATTTTGACATGTTTTATACGTAATCTGTTCTACTGATTTACTTTTTTTTCTTAACTAGTACAAAATCATTTTGATAATTACTGCTTTCTTGCATAGCTTGAAAGCTAGTACTGCTAGGCCCCTTTCTTCTAACATTTTTCCCCATCATCTCCCTTGAAATTCTTGATAATTACTTTTTCTAGCTCTATAAAGTAAATCTTTGGTGGTCTGATTGGTATGGCACTGAGTAAGTAAATTTAGATTGTATTGTAATTTTCTATTATATTACCTGAGCCTATCCATGAATAATTAGCATTCTGCTAGTCATTTAGGTTTGTCTTTATTTGCATAAAATATTTTGCAGTTCTGATCATATATAGCTACCATATATGCTTTGGTGAGTAGGCTCCCAAGGATTTTGTAATTTTTGTAATTATTTTAAATGGAATTTCTTTATTTTCTCCTAATATTTTTATTGATAATAAACAAATATATTAGTGATTCATATGGACTTATTTTATATCCTCCAACTTGGTTGAAGTTATTATCTCAATTTTTTTTTAGTTGATTGTCTAGGGTACTCTTAAATTATCATATCATTTGTAGAAAGGGAGAAAGCTTTTTTCCCCTTTTTGCCTCTACTTAATCCCTTGATTTCTCTATCTTTTCTTGTTTCATTTCTAAGATTGTATTAAATAATAGTAGTGATAATGGACAGCTTTGGTTTACTTCTGACCTCTTTGGAATGATCTCTAATTTACCCCCATTGCTTATAATGTTGACTGTTGATTTAAGGAAAATATTACTTACCCATATTAAGGAAATGTTCATTTATTCGTAAGCTTCAAGTGTTGTTGTTGTTTTAACATAAATTGGTGCTGTATCTCATCAAAAACTTTTTCTGCATCTACTGATATAATCTTATGATTTTTTTAATTTATATTATTAACATGGTCTTCTTGTTTAGTTTTCCTAACATTTAATTTTATATTCCTGGTAGAAGCATATCAGGTCATAGTACATAATTTTTATTTTGCTTATAGCTTTTTTTTTAACTAATATTTTGTTTAAAATTTTTGCATCACTATTTATTGGGCAAATTGATCTGTAGTATTCTTTCTCTCTTTTGATTCTCCTGGTTTAGAAATGAAGATCATATTTGTGTTATAGAAGGAATCTTCTAGGATTCTTTATTTTCTCATTTTTGTAAATAGTTTCTTTAATGTTTGAATTATTATTTGAATATTTTATTGAATACACTTATGAGTCTATCTAATCCTGGGGTTTTTTGGGGGGAATTCATTTTTGTCTAATTCAATTTCTTTTTCTGAAATTGGGTTATCTAAATTCTTTATTTCTTATTTTGTTAATCTGGACTTTTTATATGTAAATATTCATTAATTTCAGTTTTGTTGGCACATTGTTTGGAAAAATAATTGTTTGTGTGGGAAATATCTTCTTAGGGAAGAAAGGCATTTAATCATGTACAAGCTTTCAATTACACAAGATTTCTGGCTTGCTGCTTAAGAAAGTCAAGTATTATCTAGGCAAAATCATTTCTAACAATTCCACATTGCTAAGTGCTTTACAAATATGATCTTGTCTTATTCTCACACCAACTCATTGAATTCGTTATCACTATTACTACTAATTTTACAATTATTTAATAATAATTTACATTATAGGTGATACACAGGGCAACAGAAGTAATATGCTGAGTAAAATACTATATATTACCAACTAAAAATAATGCAAGAGAAGTAGGATAAAATATGTCAATAGTGAAATGTCTGCCTGGAAGAGAAGGTGGACCCTGTCACATGAAAAGAAGAAGGGAAACCCCTAAGGATCTGAGTAATGACAAGAGAATGAAAGGAAGGCTCCCAACAGGATAGGTAGACTTCTTTTGGATAATTTTCAGGATAAGAGTGTGAATATCAGCTGTTTCATTGGAGGAAGTAGCCATAATGATGACAATATAGATACGTTCAAGTATGGAAATGTCAATAAGAATAATAATGGCACCTCTCTTCCACTTCAAGTCTTCAAATTCTTCATTTTGGTGGGGAAATGATCTTGCAATCTCACATGCTTTGATCAAAAGAATAAAAATTCTGGTAGATCCTACTAAGTTAAAAGTTCTTTATGTATGAGCCTGGCAATGAATTATCTGTTATTGTATAAGGACCAGTCCAACAAAGTATTAGGTCTCCTTTGGCTACAGGTTGAATACCAGGTAAAGAATCTTTGTCAAGAGGGACTCTGAAAGTGTCACAATCCATGTCAGAGGAAAGAGCGACAATTTGTTGTAGTCATTTTTCAGTTGTATCAAACTCTTCATGACCCCAATTGGGTTTTTCTTGGCAAAGATACTGGAGTGGTTTGCCATTTCCTTGTCCAGCTCATTTTACAGATGAGGAAACTGAGGCAAATGGGGTTAAGTGACTTGCTGAGGGTCACATAGCTGGTAAGTATCTGAGGCCAGATTTGATGAGTCTTCCTGACTTCAGGCCTGGCACTCTATCCGCTATACCACCTAGCTGCCTGGAGTGACAATGAAATCACCACTAATGAATTTCAATAATGAAATCACCAGTTTCTCAAGCTGGTAATAATGCTAATGAAATAGTATCAGAAGCTCATGTATATAGTACTTTATGTTTTTTGAAAATTTGCTTTTCTTCTTAACTCACATACTTGCTTCAGGAACTTTGTAGTACATCTGCTTCCTTCAGTTTTCCATTTCTACCACCACCACCACTTGAGGTCCCTCTGAATTCAATTAGTAACAAATAGTAATGAGGATATCAAGAATTCTGGCACAGTAGGTAGAACCCTGTGGTGGATTTATGGAAAGTCTGGAATCGCATAAGATGAGAGCTTTATGGCTAGGGTTTGAGGGGGATACCCACATCAATGAGATTACTAAGCCATTAAATAAGAATTAAAAAAATAAACCTCATATTTGCACATTTAATCTACCACCACCCATGCCTGTACTTGCTAGTGCGCGCGCACACACACACACACACACACACACACACACTAGCTCCTTGAAATAGGGACCATGTCATCCATCTTTGTATCCCCCATACTCTAGAGTCATCTTATATACCAAGGTTTAAGGCAAAACTGGCCCAGAGGAGGACATCAATACTTCAGTATTTTGGTCATTGTCATCAAGGCTGACCTTCATTTTTCCCATTAACTGGAATAGGTCTAAGAGCAGGAGGCTCACATTAACACTCTATGCACATACAGGAGGTAAGAATGAAGGCCCAGCATAGGGGAGTGGCAGAACTTTTTGACATCCCTCTGATTCTTTTATGTTGAATCTCTTTGTGCTTAACAACACTCTCAGCTCCCCTCCATCTGTTGTACCCAGTGTCTGGCTGACAATGCAGCTAGGTTTCTGCTGACTGAAAGTTGGAGGGAAAAAAATGGGGAAATCGGATGTTTGCTTTGGCATGAGGGTTTTAATAATCCTCATGTGCACACATTTTACCTTCTTCCACTATTAATCCCAAGAAATACTCTTCTTAGGAGAGGGGAGGAAATTAGTAGGGAAATGGGCTAATTATGTTTTGGTGTTCTATTCATGGAGGAATAGGAATCGTTGGGCAGAGGAGTGTGCCCAAAGATGTTCATGGCTCTTTAGCATGTATGCAGGGAAGTCACAAGGGATTAACTAATTTTCCATTTGTTATGATACAATTTTTTTTTACCCATATTAAAAGAATTACCAAGTTATTACCATCTATCCCCTAACAGCTGGTATCAGTTATTTTACAAATGGTAAATGGTTCTATGTAATGCTGGAAAAACTGATTTCAACAAGAAATTTCCATTTCTTTCAAAGTCAAACTGTAGACAGAGAAAGAGGAAACCTTCATCTGACTTTTCCCCTTGTCAATATGTCATAGATCTATGATTTCATACATGTGGAATCTTTATACAGTCTTAGCTATCTGAGATTCAAGGGGCTAAGTGATTTTCCCTTCGTCACAGACCTAATTAAATGTCTTCTTGACTTGCATGTCCAGCACTATATCCACTAAACAATGCTGGCTTCAAGATTTAAATGACTTTCATGTTTATGGTCATTCACAGTGGTGTGTCAGTCAAAATGGAATATAACATGAATTATGTGATCCTGGAAAAGTCACTTCTATTTGTCTCAATTTTCTCAGCAGTGAAATGGGGATAATAATAGCACCTTCCTCATCAGGATATTATAAGGATCAAATAAAATAATATTTGTAAAACACTTTGCAAATCTTAAAATTCTATATAAGTGCTTGCTATTATAATAACCCTGTTAGAGCTGAGCTTAAAAGATGGCCTCCAATAACACTGACCTTCTCATCTGATTGCCAATCGTGATGTCGTTGTTCAGTCGTGTACAACCCTTCATTACCTTATTTGGGATTTGCTTGGCAAAGATACTGAAGTGGTTTGTCATTTCTTTCTCCAGTGAATCCATTCTGTCAGGCAATCAGACGTTAAGTGACTTGCCCAAGGTCACACAGCTAGAAAGTGTCTGAGGCTGGGTTTGAACTCAGGTCTTTCTGACTCCAGGCCCAGTGCTCTATCCACTGAGCTACAGCTACCTTGCCAACTGTGTAGTGAGTGTAATTATGAATAAATACAAAGCATTTGTGAAATATTTACTATAAACAAAAGCACTGTTCTAAGAACTGGAGATATATATTTTTTAAATGTCAGTTTCTCCTCTCAAGGGACTCACATTCTAACAGGAGGAGAGAATACATATAGGAGGTTTCCCTGTTCTGTTATCAGTGCAAACAAAAAGCAAGGGCCTCCACTAGAATGGAAGGTCAGTAGCTTCAGCCAGGAGAGCAAACCTCAAGGCAGTCTTGATCTTCAAATGGATTTTGCCTTTGAATCTAAAATGCTTTCCATGGTAACAAGAAGTCACCTTGACGTTTTCCCAAAAGGTGACCTCATAAATCCTCATGGGACCCAAATGTCAGACAGCTGAAGAGATAGAAAGAAATTAGGCTATGGGACCAGAGAAAGGGTGATAAAGCTGTATGACAAACACAGAGATAAAACCTGCTCATGCTCTGTAGCTTGGTATTTCTTGATGCTGGGCTTTGTTCTCCAACACTGCAAAGGTCTTCTATCACTCTAATGCTCTCATCATAGAAGACTCATTGGGACATTCAGACATTATTACTGTTGCAAAAGCATAGACTGAAATTCCTTTACAGGTGTGCTCAGAAATAATTCATGCAAAACCTTATGCTTAAACATTTGAGATGAGATTGAATATTAAAGGTATCATAAATACACTCTGAATGATTGTTTTGTCATAAGGTAACTGTCCCTTTCTTAGCTCATTTTTTTTTAGAATGTATTTTTTTCTTTTTTTAAAAAGATGACTTTCTATTCTCAGCGTTTCTTTCCTGATCCTTGCACCTTGTCTGTATCTTGTTTATACATATTTTTTGCATGTTGTCTCTCCTTCAGACCATGAGTTTCTTGAGGTCAAGGACTAGTTTGCAGTTTTTTGTTTTCCCTTTGTATATACCCAATGCTCAGCATAGTGCCTGGCACATAATAAGGTCTTAATAAATGCCTGTTGACTTGTTTCATCTAACATGAAAGAACTAAAACTAGGTCCACAAAGCCTGTGATGTTGTGCTACTCTACTCCACTAAGAGGTCCCTCTGTTTTGAACCCCCCAGACTTGTGATTAGACCTAGCTTACTCTAGGAAGGAAGAAAAGAAGAAAGGCAGGAAGGAAGGACTTACTAAGCACTGTGCTAAGTGCTTTACAAATAGCCTCTTATTCGAGCCTCACAACAACTTGGAGAGGTAAGTGGTTATGATTATTTCCATTTTTCAGTTACATAAACCAAGGGAGGCAGAGGTTAAAAGACTTATTTAGAGTCACACAGCTAATAAGTATCTGAGGCTGAATCTGAACTTGGGTCTTTCTAATTTTGGACCTGGCACTCTATCCATTGCACTATCTGGACTCCAATGAATGCATTCAGGTTCCTTTTTTTCATACTCTTGAGGGGTTAGATTCTAACTGTGGCACACCAGGAATGTATTTACTTATAGATATCTAGGATTTTCCCAAAAAGGGATAGTAAAAAGGTACTCTGTTCAATATGAATTCTGTTGAGTACAAACAATTGATTGCTACATGCAATAGAAATGCTGGATACAAAAGTCCTATAGGCACACAGTTGATAAAAACAAACTTAAACTGGGATTCATAACTAAATTTATAACTGCTATTTCAATCTACTGGGAAACTGATTGAAGCATAAATCAAGACAGTGAATTAGGCATTTTACATTTCAACTTGGCTCTACATTTTCCAAATGACTCCCAAGACAAGAATACGGGTCAAAGTAGGAATGTATGGGGTATTCAAGAAGGACTAACACCTCTGATGTTAGGGCTTGCCAAGCCCTTTTCAGGGATGCTCATCCACCTTTGGTGTATATCTGGCACTCAGCTGTCACCTGTGGCTCCAAGAAGCTGTGCATGCACAGCAGCTGCACCTCAGTAGACCATGTCAGCAGAAGGACTAAATCAGATTGAGGGTAACTGACAGGCCTCAAACACATGGATGAATTAGGTAGGTGAAGACTTCCCCCAGTGGAATGAGTGTATGAGAACAATTTGTTCCAAAGGCCATGAAGGTGACTCTATGGAGTGCTTAGAGCTTGGTCAGACCCTGAATGCACCAATGTCATCTACTACATTCTGGGCCATCACCAATCATTCTCACTTTTGTCCTGCCATTAGACTTTGATGACTCTGGAAGAAAGAGTGACACTGATGATTTTGTGCAGGACTCAAGACATCATCCTGTGACATCATTGGTCCTCTTTGAAAACAAAGGACAAACAATAGAACAACAGGTCAAAGAGTAAGGATTAAGCCAATTCTTCTGACAATAGCCATACTCTCCAAGACTGCTGGAGTAGTTGTCAGGGACTCCTCCATCTCAAAATACTTATCTCCCTAAAAAGAAACACAAAAGAAGACACGTCATCCAGGAGTCCAGGTTCATGTTCATCTCATTGAGTTAACTTATGCATACAGACACTAAGTTGCTGAGGTAGGGAAAGGCCAGCTCTCTCCCAACCTATACTCACTACTACTGTCAGGGGTCAGAAGAGGACCAAGGGACTACTCAGGGTTTGCCACGTCGTACAAAACTCCAAGTTCTTTTAGTATTGGGTCATCATTTGGTCAGAACTAGCCTCCCAACTGCCAAAAATGTAAACCAGAATCATAAAGAGCAACTCTGAGCACATTGCATGGGATGATCCCTTTTATAATAAAATCACCAGAACTTACAACACATAAAATACAAGAGAGGTCACATTTGGTAGTTCTCTCTCCCTCATTTTTTTTAGTTGAACTTCTGATTATTCATACATGGTTCATAAAATTGGAAATGTATACAACCTATCTATTCTGTCTGAGTTTTAGGGAGACATCTCCCTAGAAATAGTAACCTTAAAGATCAAAGAAATGGAGCCTGCAGGGTTGTGTTGATTCTATCTCAAAATGGAGGCCCCCATTCCAGTCCCATCTAGGCATTCTGATGAGATTAACTACACCTATCAAGATGGTCTGGTGATATTGATAGAGAACATCCCCACCTGTCCCACCTAAAGGCCAGAATAAGGAATGTAGCTGAGCAGCCTCACCTGATGGGCTTCTTTTGTCTTTGCCCTAAAGCTATGTCAAATTCTGTGTGTGTGTGTGTGTGTGTGTGTGTGTGTGTGTGTGTGTGTGTGTGTGTGTGTGTGTGTGTGTCCCTCTTTTTCAGAGTTGCTAGCCACCTGGCAACTGCCCATCAGCTAATGCTAATTAATTTTTTTATCTTCTAGCCTTGCCTCTTGGTTTATTGATTTTCCGTCAAACAGACTTAGGTGGCAGGAATTACTCTCCTGGAGGATCTTAGAAACTCTGGGCTGATGAATTTTCCAACCAAATCAGAGATAATAGAAGCATAGATTTGGAGCTGGAAAGGACCTTAAAATCTTCTAATCCAACCCCTTCATTTTATTCATATCAAATATGAGATCCAAAGAATGAGCTAATAGTTTTCTAGATGCCCCAAATTTCTGCATATTTCTGTTTCACATCTTCACTGCATGGATGGGCAAAGTCTCTTTTTGCTTATAGCCTCTCTCTCTGGATCCCCTGCTGGCCAGAGTATTAGGTGTGGCTATAAAGTAATGAGGACTGCTTCTACATTACCTGATAAACAAACCTCATATATTAGAATTTGCAGACTTTTGTTAGATGATCTCTAGAGTCCCTTCCAGTTCTAAAAATTCCCATGACCTATTTCACATATACTGCCCTTGGATGTGACCATATTATCCTTTTCAGATAGAAATTTGGCATAACTAAAAATTCATATTCTAGTCTATACTAGGGGCTCTTTATCTAAGGCCAATGGATTTTTTAAAAATTATAATTATTTCAATATAATTAGTTTCCTTTGTCATCCTTTGCATTTTGTCTTATGCACTTGAAAATATTCTGTGTCGAAGATTGCCAGTCAAAAGGTCAAGAGCCCTTGGTCTATATATGTAGATATATATGTATAATAATAATATGTATATCCTTAATCTACATATATAGGTATATGTGTATTTATACATGTGCATTTGTGTTGTTTTTTGGTTTTCTTGGAGGCAGGGAATGCCACCAAAATTTAGAGGGCTTTGATAACAAAACAAGGAGGGGAAAGAAAGGAGGATGGCACAATTGTCCTCCCAGCTGAAAATGAAAGAGCAAAAAACGCTTTTAAAAAAGCTTTAAAAATAGGCTCAGAGTTTTAAAAAGGTTTGTCCTTTAAGATTCTAGACTATCCCAATATAAGACTTGATTTGCTTTCCATTTGAAACTGAGTTTAAGAGCCCACTTCCCCCACCACCCCACTCCCACAAATGCTTTTTAGTGAATAATTGTAAATCTGCATAACCCGAGTGCGGATAGAGCTGATGGTAGATTGTAGGCTAAGGAGCTTGGCCAGAGCTTTCCCAGGAGTACTTTACAAAAGAATATTCACTTGATGAATAACAAAAACCATCTGCCCAATTCATCATTAAGTGGAAATGATTTCAGGTCCTTGTGCTAGGTTGGAGGAGGGGAAGCAGTTAGCATTAATTGTTAACATTTTAATGGGTATAACCAGGCCCATGATGAATGGGAGAAGTGAGATGGTATTGGTGCTATTTTGCATGAACAGCCTCATTTGCATGGGCTATTAGAAGACTATTTACATTCTAATTACAGGCTATTTGAATATTGCATTTATATTCTAATTACAAGCATTTAGAAAGCTCATTTGTTTTCAAGTGAGAGCTTTGGTTTTAGAAGAATAAAGGATGGCAGCATTCTGGACTCTTCTGCAGCCTGGGATGCTCATTGATCCTAGGAGAGCTGCCAGCGTTAGTGCTTAAGAAAGCAGCTCTGCTGTTTAAGAAATCAAAATGACAGGAATGACTGACATGAATGAGTCTGTTGGTGTACATGGGGATGTAGAAGGATTACAATTCTTTACATTTAGTTATGACCCTTTGGGCAAATCTTTGGCTCCTCTGAGCCTTGCTTCTCTCCAGTAAAACAAAGTTTCCTTTTTCTGGTTCTTTCAACTTCTGTGTCTCTATATCTCCAGAAATCAGATTTAGCAATACAGAGTCTATTCTCAAACTCCAGCCTCTTTAGACATTTGTCCTAACGGTAAGGCATGCCCCCAAATCATAACAATTACTACAGAACTTTTCTGACTATGGAAAAAAGAAACACATGCACAAATAAATTAAAATTCCCAGGGCTATAGGATATGGAATGATAGTTCAAGCCTCCCTGATTTCAAATCCTTCCAGTAACATACACATCACTACTCTGCTGTAACTCAATAGATGAATTTCTCTGAGTTGCCATGACTAAAAAAATTCTTTATCCTGCAGCCTACACAGAGATAAGCCTTTCTGAATTTAATTAGGCTGGTCCTTATGATTGAACTGTATTCTTTATTGGAGTCCCCCTCAAGGCCTTTCCAGTACAGTAGGATTTACCAGAGTTTGTGTTCTACTTGATCAAATGAAACTCCAATGTGAAAAAGAAAAACAAAAGAAACTCATAAAGAATTGCATATCAACCTAATCTAAGAATATTTATTTATATAATAGAATATCTATACTTCATGTGGAAGAAGAATACTTTATAGTATACATGCCAATATATCAGTAGAACAAAATTTATTCATTCTATCTCATCCTGCACATTTCTGATGTTCATTCATTCATTAACTCATTCATTCACGTTCTCCTGTATATCTACTGTAGAGGATCTAGCCAATATTCTGGATGCTTTTCTCTAGGTCTTTTTATTTTTTAATTAAATTAAAATTTTAAATTACTTTTTTCAATTAATAAGCATTTAGCTTCTCTACCTTCCATTTCTCTTCCCCCCCAAAATAAAATGAAATTCCCTAACAAATATAGTCAAAGTGAATTCCACATTGGCCATGTCTCATTCCACATAGGTCTTTGTACATCTCATGGACAGGAGTTTAGTAAATGTGCTGTCCAGATGTTATCCTAGCCAACTCTCCAAACATACTGTGTAGTTTACTATCTATTCTAAAGACCTTCTCTGATACCTCATCATGGCAGGGAGAGATATAGAAAGATAGCTCATGGGGATGGATGGATCAAGTGTTGACTTTTTGAAGATAGAAGAAATATGGACATATTTGTAGGCAATAATAAAGCAGCCAGTAAATACAAAGTGATTAAAAATAAAAGATTGGAGATGATAGCTGGTATAATCTGCTGGAGAAGACAGAATGGAAATGGGATTACTTGTGCATATAGAAGGTTTTACCTTGGCAAACAGAAGGGCCACCTCTTCATGTGAGACAGGAATGAAGGAAGGGGATGGATGGAGGAAGTTTTGGGAAGTTTGAGGAGGCAGTACTTTTCTGTGGTAGCAAAGTAGATATCCATCGATCAAGGAATAGCCAAACAAATTGTGGTACATAACTATAACTATGCCATAACTTTCCAGAGAAGTCTGGAAAGACTTAGATGAATTGGAGCAGAGTGAAAACAGTATAGCCAGAAAATAATATATACAATGACTACAATGATGTAAATTGAAAACACAAAAAATCTAAAACTGAACTCTATGTAATTATACTGACCAAGCTTAGCCCTGGAGAAGAATTGAAGAAAAATATACCTCCCTCTCTCACTGGTAGAGGTAGGAGACTATTAGTTTGGAATATTGTGTATACTATCAAGTTTAATTTTACTGAACCTCCCTTGTTCCCTATTTCTGTCATTATTATTATTTGTCACAAGTCTGGCTTGCTGGGCATGGGAGTTTAAGGGGAGGTGGATCCTAGGATCACAGATCTAGAAGTGAATGGGACCTAACAGGTCCTGTATTTCAAGCCTCTCATTTTACAGATAAGAAAATTGGGGCCCAGAGAAGGAAAATTACTTACCTCAGGTCACACAAGTGGCAGAACTAAGATCTGAATTCAGTTTCTGCTACTACTGATTCAGAAACTAAACAAGTCTCTACTGTGCCATACTCCCAACAGTCAGAATTGAAGGTAACGTTATAGCAAAAGTTAAAGAAAAGTAACAGAAATTGATTGGGAGGAATCAAGGAGATAAGTACAAAAATTAGATCTATTATGAGAGAGAGAAGGAATAAATTGTTATGCTTAGAGACTGAGATTTCAAAGCTCAGGAATTTAAAGATGATATAGTTCTCTTAGACTGTTAGGTCCTAAGACCCATACATCTATCTGAGTGAAATGGGATAAAAAAGATCCTTGAAATCGAGGGATGACATGATCAGGGTATTAAAGGAGTTACCAATATAAAGAGAGTGGATAATTAAAAATTCAGAAAGGGACCATGGAGAAGGCTCATCTCTCTTTTGTGCCCAGGGAAAATATTTTCAAAATCAAAGGCAAAATTTGGGCCTTTGTCATAATTTTAGTAGTTCCAAGGCTAGAAATAATAATGATAAATTTAGCCATCTAAAATGTTGAATTAAATAAGGATAGTTATTCCTTATGACAATTCTTCAAATATTTGACACTTATCACATCTGCCTTTCAGGATTCCTCAAACTAAAAAGCCCTTGTTCCTTAGATTGATCCTTCTATAATACTCTCTCTTCATTCTGGTATCCACCATAGACTTTTAGGATTTATAGAAAGAAGGAATTTTAGAAATCATTCACTCAAAAACCATTATTTTACAGAGGAAGAAACCTAGGCTCGGAATGGACCCCTCCCTGTTAGTTCTGATTTTCCTATAAAACTTCAACTCCAAGGCCATTTTTCTGGCCCCTACACCATTATCTTTTTAAAACAGTATTTTGTACAAGATAATAAGTTGAAAAATAATGAATGAATATAAGGAAGAATTTTCTGTCAACCAGAGCTTCCTAGTGAAATTTTCAATGGAATAGGCTGCTTTATGCATAAGTGAGGTCCCTATCACTGTATCTGTTCAAACTGGAGGCTGGATTAACTAATGGTTCTTAGGGATATTATAGAGGAGATTTATGATTGAGGTGGGGATTGAATTAGATAACATTTCAATCTCCTTTCGTGAAGGGATATATGAATGAAGATTCTATGATTCTCTGAGTGAATTGAAAACCAAATGCCCAGGAGATCATTGTCTTTAATGTGACTTCCTTACACTGTTCATTTTTTTCCAGACAAGAGTAGCGGCTGCTTTAATTACCTTATTTCTGTCTCTTCCCCCAAATCCCTACTAAAACAAAAAAGAACTGAGTAGGTCTTTTCCTCACTATCATTCTCTTTCTAAATATTGGATGGCATAGGGAGATGTCAAGGCCAGGGTCTTTATAGTTAGTACAGAGATGCATCTGATGTTGCCCTTTGATCATGTTCTTTCTACTTCTACTGCTCTGTTTCATGGAATGTGCTCCCACTTATAGACAACCTGAAATCCAGTACATATGAAAGATGAACAAGGCTTGCTACAAGAGAACTCAGCAGCTCTAAGCAAGACAGGGACTCTCAAGTTCTCTCTGAAAAATTCTGGAATTGATTGTATGACATGGGAAACACTGGCAAAGGACCATTCAGCATGGTTTCCAAATCAAAGAAGGCACTGTGCTCTATGAATGAAGCAAAATTGCAGCAGCTCAAAAGAAACTTGAGATATGAAAATTTAGAGACATCTCTACTCCAAATGTTCATGTGGACTATTTGTGTCCCACCTGTGGTAGAGCTTTCTGAGTTCATATTGGTCTGATCAGCCACAGTTGTACTCACTGTACCTTGACTCTAACATAATGAAGTCACTTTGGTCCTCTTTGAGAATGAAGGATAACAACTAACCAACTCTGTTTTCACAGAGGTCCATCCTCCCTAGTACCGAAAGGATGATCCAACCATGTCAAAGATAAAGAGGAAGAAGGAAATACATGCATCATCTGAAGGATAGAGCAACTTTCAAGAAAATCATTTTCAGCTATTTAATTCAACATCTTAAATTCCTGTATTAATTATTGTGTTTAAATCAATGGTACAGCATAGTGAATAGAGGACTGCCATCAGAATTAGGATTAAATCTTGCCTTTGTGTGACAATAGTCAAGTCACTTCACCTGTCAGGGCTGCAGGTAACTCTTGAAGACTTTAAGTTGCAGAGAAATTGCTAATCTTCATGGCTGAGAGTTTCTACAACAGAATTTCCATATACTGAAGAAAAGACTGCTTGAAAGAAGACTGGAAGAAGAGTAAAGGCACAAAATCATGGCAAGGATTCAAAGAACACAAAATTATCTTGACACATTAAAAAAAAGCTTCTGTAACAGATCATAGGAACAGAAAACCTTTAAGGTCATCATTGCATTTCGTAACTCTAACTTTGAAAACTTCATTTAGCTGACACAGATTGCTTGAGAATTAACCTGGTGTTATCATTACTCATAAACTTTAGGGAACACCCACTGATAACAATGTGAAACATTCAGTGCATTTACTGAAGGCTTCTGCTCACTGGATCATTAAGACATATTTCAAGGATGAGGTAATAAGTGTTGTGCAAGTCTAGAATTTATGGGGTGATTTGTACTTTCAGGGAGTTCTGACATGTCTTTGGCAGAAACCTTCAGATGCCATGGATTGATGCCACTCAGAACCTTAGCTCAGGGATATGATCAGGTTGGAGCATGAATATGCTGCATTAGAATTCTAACCCTCTGATAGAAGGTAAGAGGGAAACAAGGTTATTTAAACAGTTCCTGCTTACATCGAAGCCATCCTTTAACGGAAACACTCTTCAATCCATTAAAACTATCATTTGATCATCAAATGTAGTTTTGTTCTCCCAATAAAACAAAAAGGCTGTGTTTAGACTATCTGAAGAATCGATCTGACTGAAAGGAGAAAACAAGCATAATGTTATTATCTCTTTGTGTTGCTGTCTGTGTAAAGGTTAGACTAAACCCTGAAGAAAGTGCTTTAAAGGAGAGTGAGATGTTTGCAGGGTTATGCCTGTTTCCTCAAAATGTAGGTTGCAGAACAAGGCTGTTGAGTCCTCTAGTGTTTTCATATTTGTTTTAAAGTTTTTGCATGACTTTGGGCAAAGAAATAAATGTCCATCTTCCATTTGTTAGTATCACAGGAGTTCAGAATTGAAAGGGGCCTCAGAAATCACAGGCTGAAGTATGAGTCTTTCTGCCACATACCTAAAACATAGTCAATCAGACTCCTCTTAAGGAGTGCAAGCTGAGGGAACCCATCTTCTTTTCTCAGGCACCTCAAACATGGGGGTAGGTCTAACTATCAGGAAGGCTGTTTTTTCTTATAGCAAGTCTGAATTTTCCTCTTCATTGCTTCAAATTCTGCTACCTGAATCCAATCAGAACAAGTCTAATCCCTCTTTCATAGAAGAATCCTTCTTGTAGGTGATGATGGTTACTGAGTCTCCCTTAAGAATTCTCTGGTCTTCTCTTGCTACAAACTCAACAGTAGAGTTTTCATGATTCTGGCTCTTCCAGATTGATTATCAAGTTACAATCAAATGTAAATAGTAATATGTAGTAATATAAACACACCAAAAAAAAAGGGTTACCTAATGGAAACTGTGTGAGCATTAGAGTTAGGAAAACTTGGATTCAGGTCTTGCCTTTGACACATAACAGCTCTCTAAGCCTGGGCAAATCACGTGCCCTCTCAGTGATCTCCAAGCAACAATCTAAAATTATGTTACAGGGTAGTTGCCAGTCTGTATCAGCAGAGGAGGAAGTTTTCACAACAGGAGATCCAGAGATGAAGCAAGCAAACATATAATATTATAATGCATATTATAAAGAATACTAAGCTAAGCATCAGAAGGCTGTTTCCTCATCTGAAAATGAGGATAAGAATAGCACTCATCTCACAGGATTGTTATGAGGATGTTATGTCAAGTGAGATGACATTTTTGTAGGACCTGGCAAACTATAAAGTTCTGTTTAAATAGTAGCATTACTTTTAGAGCCAGCTATCTGGATAGAGAGAATTGAACCTAGAATCAAAAAGACCTGAATTTCAATCTGGCCTCAGACACGTTCTAGGTGTATGATCCTAGATAAAGTCACTTAATTTCTGTCTGCCCCAGTTTCCTCACCTAAAAATGCACATAATAATAACACCTATCTTCCAGGCCTATTGTAAGGATAAAGTGAGATATTTTAAAGCAGTTTTCAAGCCTTAATATGCTATGTAAATGCAAATTATCTTTTAAACTATTCCTAAAAGTGGAGTATACCTTGAATTTCTAAGACCATTGTTCTTTACATCTCTTTGTGCTTTGGGTCTCCTTTTAAGTCAGAAGACATTTGACCTATCCATTTGCTTAAATGAGTGGTATCTAAAGCTTGGGCATCATCTGGGAGTTCTCATATGCCATATGGAAGAGAGTATTGTGATCCAAGGAAACGTAAATATTTTGGCAAATAGTATTGAGTAGCTTTTTTATGAAAAGAGGAAACTTGAAGATTGGGTCTTTCTGGATGCCCCAAAGAGTTAAAAACTCCGAAAGAAAAAGTTGTGCAATTGAGTTGACATTATCAAGCATTGTATATCATACATGTCATTTACAATTCAGTGCACAGCTATTAATAGGAGCTACACTGAGTATCTGGAGAATGTTCAAGCCAAGGCCAGAACATTCAATGAAATGTAACTGCCTAGCACCTGTGATACTTGGCCTTCTGTACTTACACTCAGCAACATGGCCATTGAATGATTTGACATTGTCCAGGGCTAATGATACACTTTCCCAGGTCCTCTTGGCAATTGTTTATTTGATTTAGTGCCTATAATTTTCCTTTTCATTGGATACTGAGATCATATTGGAAGCCTCAGAAATGTACTTATTATATGGAAAAGTGGTAAACTTCTTAAAATAGGAAGTTTTGTGAAGTGACCCTCTAAACAGTGACCCTCATTATCCAATTCTACAGATGGTTACCATCACTTTTTTACCAGATAAATGTACTGCATTCTTGTTGAGAATAAACATTTACAAGACAAGGAAATAGTATTTTGTCATGTAGGAAATAACGAGACTTTAAGTGGAAAAGTATATGATACAGTCAGGTTACTCTTATCCTTTCACAAATTTTCCACCCATGAGTCCACAACCTCCACTTGCCCCAAGTAGGTTGTAGTACTGGTGATGGAGTTAATCTGTACTCGGAGACATTAATCTATACTTGGAAAAGGCCTAACTACATTTAGGAGTTGGGGATACTACAACTCAGCCTATTATCATGTGCCCTCCAAGTGCTTCTCATTAAGGCAAGACTAAAAACTTCAAATAAAGGGATCAAAACTGTTGTTAATGCTTTCTATTGTTGACTTAATCTCCTGCTCCCTTCATATCTACTTTCATTATTATTTTATACATAGCTTTATGGATGCAGATAGGAAGATGCAATTCTTAAAGAATTTATATTAATAAGACAAATTTATTCTGTTAAAAGATGTAAGGTCCAGGACTTGTCATAAAGAATGTGGTAACCTTCCAACTCTTCTAGGCTTGAGTGTTTACTATTGATAGGGCCACCCTCTCAACATTAAGGCAAGAAAGACAGAGAAGGAGAAGGTAAAGAGAGAAGAGGAGGAGGAGAGGAAAGTTGGTCACAGAAAGGTTCATCTTTCTTTATCACAGAAAAGTTTCTTTCTGCAGGGCACAATTTGGGAGTGAGATCACCAAAAAATAAAATGTATGGCAATTCAAGAGGACCCATGATATCATAATGGATATCCTGGACATATAATATTTGCCATGTAAGTTACTAAACTAGCAAGAAGAAATTTAAGTTCATCTAATTCAACCCCTTCATTTTATAGTTGAGAAGACTGATATCCAAAAAGTCTAATTCACTTTCCAAAGGTGACAGACAAGATTGGAATTCAATAAGTCCTCTGATTCTATATCCAATGATCTTTATAGTTCACTTTTCTCTCACTCTACTTTCTTGTTTTCAGTTTTAACTGGTCTCTGACCCTGATGCAGACACTGAGATAGGATTCCTACTTCAATAAATGTAATCATGAATGAAAAGAGAACAAATGACTTATTGATTATTTTCTATAGATCTTTAATAGTTAAAACTTCTTTCACATCAAAATACAATGCTGGCAAGTTTCAGTGATTAAACTAAAAGGCTCTGTGATGGCAGAGCTAGCCAAAGGTTTCTATTTCAACACATTCTCTACAGATGTTCTGGAATATGTCCAGATGAGGCAAAGTCAGGAAAGAAAATGCTTGGATATCTTCTGTTCCAAAAAGTAACTGTGAGTATCCTAGCATTGAGAAGGAAATGTCAGAATGTAAATCCACTCACACTAGCTAGCCACCCTGGTGGAAAATTGAATGAAAACAGCCTAAGCATTCTAAAGAAAGAATTCTAAACTAAACAAAGTCTCCCTAAATTCCCCTCCATCAATTTACCATCCTATAAAATGGCTAAATAATAAGACGCTTCAGAGTTAATACTAGAGTTTCAGATTTTTCTAATTTTTTGCCCATTTTAGTGAGCATGGAAGGCAATGTCCACATGAACCAGCCCATAACAAGTTCTCTGACATTTGATGCTCATTTAAGCATATGTTGATATTTTTGGGGCCATTAAAAATCTAGTTCATTTCTAACCAATCAATGTCAATTGCACTTCCCACAATGCAGGTGTGTGTGTGTGTGTGTGTGTGTGTGTGTGTGAGTGTGTGTGTGTGTGTATGTGTGTGTGTGTATCTATCTCATGTCCTCCTAACTCCAGGGCTAGAATTTGTGTGACTAACTTGGAATAGAAATAAGCTTTCAGATAGAAATTGTGTCTTCCTTTTCCATTGCCCATAGCACCAAGCACTGATTTCTACCTATGGTGAGCACTAGATCAAGAATAACAATAGTAAACATGTTTGAGTGCCAGCAATTTGCAGGGCATTCTGCTAAGTGCCAGAGACATAAGTTTAAATGACACAGTCCCGGCCCTCAAAGAGCTTAAAATCTAACAGGAGAGATAATATGGGAACACAAAGAAATGTAATACAGGATGACATATTAGTGTGTTGGTGAAATACAAAATGCTGAGGCTTTTGAAGAAAGAGAGTTTACCTTTGAATTGGAATTAAGGAAACTATCAAGAATCTAAACAGAACCTTGAAGGAAGGGAAGGATTTCAACAGGTGAGAATGACATGTTTGGGGGACTGGGGGTGCTGATCCAGTTACCATGAGTACTGTAAGCAAAGGTAATGAGACTGGAAAGGTCAAAATGAGACTAGAGAACAGAGAGTAGTCAATTTTCCCTCTAGTATATAGGGGGCAGAATTAGCTTAAAAAGGTATGTGGGAGCCAGATTTGCAAAGGTCTTCAGAGCCAGTTAAGCAGTTTGGAAAATGTTCTGTAGGCAGTGGGAACCATTTGAGGTTTTTAAATAACATAGTACTATACTAATTAGGATATTATCACCATAGTGAAGATGAGTAGTAATTAGCCTCTGAACTCTGGTGATGGTGGCTGTGGGAAAAGGGAATGGAGATGAGAGACAAGAGATAAAATCAGCACAGATATATGGAGCAATTTGGTGGGGTGGAGATACGGCAGATAGAGAACTGGGCTCAGAGTCAGGAAGACTGGGTTGAATTCTACCTTTGGCACTCACCATCAGTTTGCATATCTTTCCTAAAAAAAAAAAAGAAAAAAGTCAATTACAACTTCCAGATTTTGAGCCTAACAGGAAGCATTAGTAGTACCATAAATAGAAATACAGAAATTAGGAAATGTGAGGAAAGATGATAGGTTCAGTTTTAGACATGTAGAGCTTGAAATGCTAATGAAACCCGTAAGATGAAGGTATTCATCAGGCAACTGGAAATGTGAGACCAGAGGCCAGAGAAAAGTCAGGATGGGAGAGAGGTTTGAGAGTCATCTTCATAGAGGTTATCATTGAAGACATGGGATTAGATGACATAAAGGAAAAAAATATAGAGAGAACAGGGGTGAGGTGAGAAACTTGGGGGAAAGGGTAATTGTTCACATTTTGGGGAGAGGGTGAGGAAAAAGGAATGCTATAAAAGGAAAGAGAAAAAGGTGACAGAGACTCAGAATGAAAACCAGAATATATACAGTGCCACTGAAATGGAAAGAAAAGGAAGTGGGTGCCCAATAGCAAAAGCTACAGAGGACCGGCAGAATGGAAGATTTGAAAAGACAATTAAATATGATTAATGGGATATTTGGAGTATCTTTAGAGCCATTCAAATAGAATGGGATTTCACACACACACACACACACACACACACACACACACACACACACACACACACAACTGGAAAGGACCTCAGACATCATCTAGTCTAAACTCATCACTGTGTAGATGAGGAAACTCCTAAGGAATTTAAATGACTTGTTCAAGGTGGTAATAATCAGAGATGAAATTTGACAGTCCTCTGTCACCAGGACCATTGTTCTATCCATTGTACAATACTGTCCCTTAATAGTGGTATCAGAAATCTGAATTCCTACAAAAGTGGTAAGGAAGTAAAGGTGACAATTCAAGAATTTTATGAAGGAAGGGGAATGGAGAGAGTAGGTAATAGATAGCTTGAGATGGATAAAGCATTGTGGACAAACTGTACATGGCCATACTCTGCAAAGATATATTTCAGAGTGACTGAACAATTTATTGAGTCAGAAAATTTCTGTAGGAGATTCTTTTGATTTCTGGCCTGACTGTACTTCATCAATGGCCCTATGGAATGGCCATTGTATTGTTAATAAACCGACATTCACATTGAACCTTTTTTTCTTTCTATCTCATCAAAATCAGGAAAAACTGACTCTCTGAAGAAAATCTGTCTTCTCTGGGGACCCTCACTTGTACCAGCTCTACCTTTTGTCATGTTCTTTGCACAAGTCAGGAGGGGGTGTGCTCCTTGGTTTTACCATCATTATCCAACAATTTCTCTTCTTTTAAAGTTCTTTTTTCTCTCTCTATATATATATATCATCCCTTCCCAATCCTAGGGGCAGGTTTCCCCGGCACTCACCCTTCCCCCCCATCTTCCATTTATCTCAGATCATTCTTTTTCCTTTCACAAGGAGTTTAGTATGCCTAATTTACAATCTTCCTCTCCACCTGAAAATCCAGCTCTTATACTTAGAGACTTCAAAATACTGTCCTTGTTGATTCCCCTTTCTATACTTATTTTTTAATTTATTTTAAAGTTAAACACTAAAACTTAAATACAAAATAAGAAAAGGAAATATATTATAAACTTGAATAACTAAAACTTAAATATAAAATAAAAAAAGAAATTCAAATTCCACACAATTGAAATTCCAACTCTAGATTATTCCCGCTTTTACTCTTCCTCTACTCCATATTGCATCCTGCTGAACAATGCTAGAGGAAGTCATACAACTGTGTTGACTATTGTGATTCAGTTATTTTAGCTGTGTCCAACTCTTTGTGAAGTTTTCTTGGCAAAGATACTGGACTGGTTTGACTGGTTTTCCATTTCCTTCTCCAACTCATTTTATGGATGAAGAAACTGAGGCAATCAGGATTAAGTGACAGGGTCACACAGCTAGTAAGTATCAGAGGTCAGGTTTGAATTCAAGAAGATGAGTCTTCTTGACTTCACTTCAGGGCCAGTGCTCTATCCACTGCACCACCTGGCTACCCTGTTGACCAAGTCTGTTCCAAATTTGTTATCTAATCTCCGTTGGCCCTCACTGTAGCACACCAATTGTTTTATTCTCTGATTGTTCATTGAACTCCCCACAGCATCTTTTCCAAACCATCCTTACCCTTTTCAAGTACGTACTTACGTTAACTCTCTCCCTCCCTCACAGCAGAAGATTTGGCTTTATACCTCACCTAAAATATTGAGGTCCTTGTTCAAATGCTCTTTTCTCCCCATTTTTACACCAGAAATCCCCTCACCATCATCCCTTATACCCTCTTCCTTTGCTCTACTTTTAAGGGAAGAGGTGGTACTTCTTATCATGGCCAAAGCATCGTCTATCTTCCTCTGCCTCTGGTCCCATTCTATTGCTGCTCCTCCTCAGTGAGATAGCTGTGTGACCATGAGCGAACTCCTTGTCCTCCCTGAGCCTTAGTTACTTCATCTGCAAACTAAGGATAATAATATCTGCCAGACCTACTTCATGGGGTTGTTTTAAAACTCAAATTTTATATATCAGCCACTGTGTGAAAGCTGTAGGACTACTTAAAGGTCAATTTATATAGGGAGCTGTGGTTGCAAAGCACTTTAAATGAATCAATTCATTTCATGACAACCCTGTGAAAGAGGAAAATACAAGCACCTGTCCCCGTTTTGCAGCTGAGGAAACTGAGAAGCACAGTGATTAAATGACTTTCCTGAGGTCTCGCAGTTGATGGGTATCAGAATTGAGACTGACCTAGGTCCTCCCATTCTCTGTTGAGAGTTCTTGCTGCCTTTCTTTCCAAGTACACTAAAATGTCCTATGTGACCACCAGAAGCACATGGAGGATTGTATCTCTCAAATACTCATTCAGGGAAGTAAATAAAAAACAACTACATCCTTCTAATTTCATAAAGGCTGTTATTTGTTTGATGTACACACCCAGTGTACTGATAATCTTCTGATCTCTTCATGAAGCATGGTGGTATAACAGCAGTAGCTTTGACTCCCCTAGACAAGGCCAAGGAAAAACATAAACAAATATGCATGTTCATATCTCAACCGATTCATAATGAATTGCCTCTCTCTGCTACAAAAGGAAGATAGAGATCAGTCTGCCTTGGGAACCTGGCATTATACTGCCTGAGTAGTGAAACAAAGCAAGGAAGGTTTAATAAAGTAGAGACATTCTTCTCTTGCAACTGCTGTACTCCAGTCAAATGACGCCTGTGAGAGAGAGTGGAGAATGACTGGGGATTTTTAGATTCTTGGTGAGGGTTGCTTGGGTGTAAAGCTGAATTATACAATCTGTTTTAGCATGTGTCTATATAGGCTAAGGCCCACCTTAGATCATGGTGGGTGGGAGAAAATTCCACATTCTTGACTCCCTTCTCCCCCCCAAAAAAGAAATAATCACTTTGCCTTTTTTTCCCCTGACCTTTGAGAAAGGGTCCTTGGACAAGGATGGCATGGCAAGCAGGTCACAAAAGGGTGGGTAGATTGTAGATGAAAGTATGAAAGAACTGTCCAAAACAAAATGATGCAATCTTATTGAGTGGCTGGTCTGAATCTTTGCTGAAGGATTAAATATGCTGTTTTTTGTAATAAGTATCAGCAAATTCACCTTTCTTTAAGCTCAGGAGGAAATCAGGGGAGGAAAGAAGGGAAGAGAGGAGTCAAAGCTTAAAGGAGAAGAAAGAAAAAGAAGAGGAGGGTGAATGTTTGCCAAGTAGAACAAGTCTCTGAGGTCTCATTAAAACAAGTAGGCATAAGCCAAGTTTGAGCACAGTAAGGAAGAAGATATGTGACTCAAAGACTAATGGGTGAGGGATTTAGGGTCTAAAATTTTCAGCTTGAATCTGCAGCTGCTGCACCCACTTGTGGGACTCTGGAAAAGTCACTTCATTCCTCCACTCTCCCAGAGCCACTCCTTAGAAGCAGACAATAAGAACTTGCCTCCTGGAGCTGCAGGGAGAAAGAGCCAATAAAAAAGCTACAGTGAAGTCTATTGCAAATAGCCAGCAGTTGTATAAATGGGGAAGGATAAACTAGGGCCCAATTTCAAGCCTATACAATAAAACAAAAGACTTTCATTTTCAGAGGCCCTGTTCGTACCTTCTCTGTATTAGTTACCTGAGAGCCTTTGCAAAGGCTATGAAGCTTGTTGTCACATTAAAAGCAAGTTCAAGATTTACGGAGTAAGATAACGCTTCTGAGATAATGAAGCCAATGACAGAGGCCATGAGACAGTATTGATTTTTCAGCTGCAATTCCCGGGTTCTTCAGGGCTCAGAAAGCCATTTTTAAAAGGTAGCTGTATTTCCTTTTTCTGCTTCATTTCTATTCTTTTTATGAGTTTGAGAGCATTAGGAAAATTGACTCCTCGCTACATTTTTATTATAAATCCAACTTCATCTTGCTACTTGTCTGTCTGTTGTGAAATTTAAAGCAGATAGAAGGGAGAAACAACAGGATTCTCATAAGATATGCTTTAGTTCATTTCTAGGCTTTTGTAGAGTAAAACTATCTTAAAAGACACAAAGTGCTATTTAAATTATGGCAGCTATGCTCTGACTTTGGCCCTAAATAGGACCGTCCTTGTTTTAAGGATGACCAGAAGCTCTATTTTCTCTTCTAAACAAACATGAAAGTGCTTCCCTAGGAAAGAGTGGATATAGAAAATTTGGTTATTAGTTTAAAGTGAAAACCATCTGTAATTCCAATCACCAACCAGGGTCCCAGCTGCCTTATCTCTTAAGTTGGGCACACAACACTTACCTACAAATATGTCCCAATAGGGGCACTTGGACAAAGCCATAACTAGGAATTTTTTCCTAGTTATGCAGAACAAGAACTTCAGGCTATACTCAAGTAAGTAGTACAAATAGTATCCATAGTTAGGGGAAAGGATAGGGGCATAAGAATGCCCTGTGGAAAAATATGGAATTTGGGACACCAGCATAAGGCCATGGGGAGAGGGAAGTGACAGTACGGGCAAGATGGTGACCTACTTTGACTAATTATTCTTGCTAACCAGGTGCTAAATGTTATTATTTCTACACTGCTAAAGGTATGCAAGTGGCATCATAACCCTTCAAATTTAGTGCCCTCTGACTGGCATCTTGGAACAATGTCCTGCTCACCATGTCCTAGTTATGACTCTGCCCTAGAACCAACACATTCCCTACACAGAGGAGAGCTAAAGATCTAGGACTATAGTTCAGATGGCTCACCTTCACTGCTAGTCATACTAGAATTTTGAATACCATTTCGAGGGGAGAGATTTTTGCTTTGTTCACTACAACAAAATCCCCCACTTCACAACCCAAAGTTCCTTGGGGCTCATTCACCTGTGGTTAAGTCTATGCTTTGAGATTCTAAGCCACAACTCATTTCCTCTATCCTTGGCTCCTTGCTCTTGTGGTCCCTACTTCTGGTTTGCATCTTCACTGGCTCACTACCTTATCTCCTGGGACAGCTAGGTAGTGCAGTGGATAGAGCACTAGTGCAGGAGTCAGGAAGACCTGAGTTCAAATCTCATCTCAGACACTTGACACTCACTAACTGTGTGACCTTGGGCAAGTCACTTAACCCCAATTGCCTTATCCTGGGTTATCTCCAGTCATCCTGATGAATATCTGGTCACTGGATCCAGATGGCTTTGGAGGAGAAGTGAGCCCTCTCTCACTCAAAACAAAGTCAAGTACAAGTCATGTCATCATTTCTCTGATGGCATGGTATTCTTCAGCAATGAAGGACGAATACACACCTTATGTCCTATAGTCAACCTGGATATTCACTTATCACCAACCTACTCTGTTGCGATGCTTCTCTTGCCTAGCTGAACATCTCTTGCCTTCCCTCAAGAGAGGCACTGTGGTACAGTGGAAAGAGTACTAGATTTGGTCTCAAGGGGCCTGGGTTCAAATCTTGATCTCAGTCACTTATTACTTATGTGACCTTGAGCAAGTCAGTTCACTTTGTAAGTGGGAGGGTTAGACCAAATGAAGTACCTTCCAGTTTGCCTATAACTTCCTTGGATCTCCTCAGTACCAACTTCCAACTTGCCTACACCTTCCCCAAAGACTTGCTGCCATAGTCTCTATAGTCTACACATAGGCATTCTATCTATCTATCCTGGGACCTTCCTGATCACTTATCCCACCTGAGTGGCTCTCTCCTCCCTCGAAACAATCCAAAACCTGGCCTATGTCACTTCCTACTTAGTCTAACATATTCTAAAATTTTTGAAGTGGTAACAATTAAAAGATGCTGATTTACATGTTGGTTATTTAATACTGGCAATTCATTGGATTATTTTTTTTTAAGCTAATTGTTGCTTTTATCAGTGAGTACTTTTATGGAGATTTAATAGCAACAACAACAATTATTATTATTATTATATAGCATGTATATAACCTTTAAGGTTTGCAAAGTGCTTTATAGATCTCATTTGATTCTCACAACAACCCTGTGAAGTACATGCTACTATTTTACAGACAAGGAAATTGAGACATAGAGGGATTAAGTGACTTGCCAGGGTTAGAGAGCTAGTCTATATCTAAGGTTGGGTTTGAAATCTGGCCTTTCTGATGCAAGGTTCCTCTACTCAATCTACTACATCATGATTTTTCTAGTAAAATTTTATTTTTGTCAGGATTTAGTTTCAAAACAGAGTGAACCTTCTGTAGTGAGGAAAGAGATTTGGAACCAACTCATTACATCTACTTAACTTGGGTTCTTGGGCTACCAGTTTACCTTGTTCCAAATCTTTGTCTAAATCCCACATATTAGACAAATGTTAATGCAAATGCAAGGAGGTGGGAGATGGAATGGACAGTTTGTGTACCATTTGGATAGACCACAGAGCCTATGAAACTAAAGGAGCAGGTTGGAGCCAGATTGTGGAGAGTCTTAAACCACAGGTTGAGAAGCCTGTATTTTTATCCTAGAGCAATCAGGGACTCGTTGAAGGCTTTTGAGCAGAAGTGACAAGATCAGACTTATCTTACACTGAATATTTTAACAATTATGTAGATAATGGGATAGAGAGGGATAAGACTAGCAGGGAGAAAAAGTATTCAAAATACTAAATAAAATCTTTTTTTTGTTTTTTTGGAATGAGTTTTTGTTTAAAGATCTTTAGTAAGGGAGGAAAATAATCACTTTCCAAGGCAGCCCATTTAAGTTTTAAATAGCTCTAGTTGTTAGGAACATTTTTTTTACATAAAATCATATTTTATTTTAATTACATAAATTTGGTCAAAAAAAAAATCTAATCGCTTTTCCACATGACAGTTCTTCAGATATTTGGAGATAAATATTACATCCACCCTTCTCATCTTTTCCAGACTAAATAACCTTGGGTCCTTTAGTGTAGCTCTTCTTAAACTAAAAGGTTTCTAAAAATGCGACAACCAAAAATCAATTAAAAATCAAACGAATGATTAAAAATCAGATGAACCAAACTTAAAAATTAAATAAATCCGAGGTGTTTCTGGCAGTGGGCAATTCCCTGCAGCCTTGGTTCTAAACACAATGCATGCCCACTTTGCACTGAGCATGCCCTCAGGCCACACAATGATAACCAAGCTGCCTACATGGAAAAAAGAGGCTAGGGCAGAATCAAATAGGGCTATCCTATCTCCCATTCTAGATACCATGCCTCTCAATGCAACCTAGGATTATATTAGCTTTTTGGGGGAAGAGGCAGAAACCTTTGCTATTGCTCATATTATCATAAATGACTTATAGTTAGCTTGCATTAAAACATGCTACCCAATTCTGACAGATTTAAGATGCAGAATGAGACATACAATTTTGGCAATGGCCAATGCAGGGATTCATTTTGCTTGGTTATGCTTATTTGTTACAAAGCTTTGGGGATTTTTGTTTTCGTCTCTACCCTTTCTACTACTACCATAAGGGAGTGGAAGGAAGGCAAGAAAGAAAAAACAATAAATACCTGCTAACTGGGAAAAAAAAATTTAAGCTAACATCTACCACTAAAAGACCTCCATGCTAAAGATCACAGGGTTGACTAAATGGTATGGTTTGTATGGGATAGTCTGTAACTACTGTCTCTGTGAATGAGGGTCCAGATGTAAGAAATGGGTCACTGAGGGCAAAAGTATTAGCTATCAATCACCAAAGAAATAGGGATCCAGGGGCAGTAAATGATCATGGTATTTGAAGGGACAGGTCAGCAAATGCAGGGTCTGTGGTTCCAAGGGGCCAGCAAACTAGGACCAAAGGTGAGGCTTCTACCCAATAGCCAAACATATGTGACATTGGTTGCAATTTGACTCACCACAGTGAGTATGTCACATCCTTGAAGCCTAGACTTACAATGTACCTTATGTAATGAAAATTAAAGATCTTCCTTACCTATTAATAGGCCTCAGGTAGAGCCCATTAAGGGAAGCTTGATTAGGGGAAGCTTGTTTTGTAGGAAGGCCCACAACTTTTGTTAATTTCTAATGAGGCACTGGGTTACAAGGGTCTTGATGCCCCCTCTGAAATATATATACATATATGTATATATATGTATGTGTATGTATGTATACTCTGAGGTGAGATTTTGCTTTGGGGTTTACTCTTTGGAAGAAGGTTTATGTGCCAGATGAGACTCTGGGTAGACATTAAGGCTGCTCCCCCACTTTGAAAAGCCAAATGGTGCTTCTTTCTCTGGTAACTATGCATGTATATAATGGTCAGACAGTTGGATCTGTCTGTTGATCTGGGATGTTTGTATTTTTCTTGTGGTCAGACTGTTAGAAGCCCTGTCTGTTGGTCTTTATTTCTCTGCCTGTATTTTCTCTGTTGGTGAATGTGATTACAGTAGATTGTTGACCCCTCAAAAGTTGCTTTCCTTAGAAAAGCAGATCTAAGAACCTGTGCTAGCAGGCCATCCTGGATGGATCAGGGTGCTTGTGCTACACCTTGCAAGTAGGGATTGTTTCATTCTTTGTACTTGCATTCTTACCATCCAGCACAGTGCACAGAAAGTATTTAAGTAATGCTTATCCATTGAGTGGATAATTGATTTGTAGTCAGAAGACCTGGGTTTGAATTCAGCCTCTGTGTGCCCTTGGACAAATTTCTCTGGCACTTAGGTTTTTACCATAGGTAAAGTTAGGTTTACTAGATGACCTCTGAGATTTTTTCCAGCTCTCAACTTATGCTCTTCTGATTCTTTGGCATCCTGCCTCTCTACTCCTTGTTGATTTGAATAAGCTTCATGAACCAATAGCTTCTGATCTCTGGGGGCATTTCCCAATGGAAACAGCTGTGTCTGTGTCACTGTGGACAGGACCAACCAAGATATAAGGGACTTTTACAGACAAGCAACTCAAATTGCTGTCTGTCATTTCTGCCATAGTTTCTAAGGTACATGTGCTTTCTTCTTCTCTGGTCCATACCTCTACCCCACTGTTGCCCAGCAGGGCTCCACTTCCCTGACAACCATGGGCACCTCTCTTCCCACCCTGTTTGCCTAATAAGATTTATGACATCTTTGTTAGCATACTGAAAAGCCTGTGATCTTCTCAGGGGCCTGTTTATGAACTGTTTGTTTACATAGTAAAGAGATCTGGGGTTTCCCTTCAGACTTCTTGCCTCCAGTTCCTAACTGATAATTCTAGCCCTAGCTAGCATGCTGGGCCCCTCTCCCAGTCCACATCTGGCCTCTGGTTTGTGCCAGGTGGGATAGGACAATCTGTCAGTATTTGACAAGAGTCATAAAATGGATCTTACCCTTTGACCCTGTAATTCCATTATTGGTAATAGACTCCTAAACAAGTAATTAAAAAGAAGGAAAGAACTCTCTGAATGGAGGTGTTTATTGCTATCTTGTTTGTAATGGAGGAAAACTGGAAGCAATCTAAATGTCCAACTATTTGAGAATGGCTAAACATTTTATGGTATTTGAGCTGCAGGCATGCATTTCCAATTGTCTGCACAGGAAACCTCAGACTGACTGTCCCACCCACATCTTGAACTCAACCTGTCCAAAACCAAGTTCAATATCTCTCCTCCTAAGCCAGGTATTCCTCCGGACTTTACCAGTTGTGTTTATGGCATCACCTAGTCACGATGTTGATGTTATCTTGACTCATTCCTCTCTGTAACCTCTCATGCCAATCAGGTACCAGCTTTTATCCATTCTATCTCAACTACAGATCTTGCACCCACTTTTCTCTCTTTTCACCTTGACTTGGACTCAGATCTTCCTGACTCTAGGACCAGTACGCTATCCAGCGTGTCACTTAGCTGCCTAAATATAGACTTAGTCATGACATATTGTGTTCAAAAATCATTGGTTCCCTCTTGTCTACCAAGAAAAGTTCAAACTCCTCTGTTTAGTATTCAAGGCACTGTACAACCTTCTGTACAATTCTCTTCTACTTCTCCAGTTTTATCTCATGTTATTTCCATTAATGGGCTCTATACCCCAGCCTATTCAACTCTATGTATGCTGTGTTCTCCCATCTCCATCTTTGCTTAGGTCATCCCTGTATTTGAAATGCCCTCCATCTCTATCTTTGCTGGTTTGTTTTCTACCCATCCTTTAAAGTGCAACTCAAAAGACACATACTCCTTGAACTCTCGTTACATGGGTTGGTAATGAGAGTCCCATTCAGTCTTCACATAGCTTTGTTTTACATCTTTCTAATTGACCTACTATGTACTATTCCTGAATTAGTTATCTGTTTCAGTTTTATCTCCCAACTGCACTGTTTCTTTTTGTTTGGTTGGTTGTTTGTTTTCTAGGCAATTGGTGCACTGTTTCTTAAGGGTAATGTTTGTGCTTTATGTACATTTTTTTATCTCCCCCAGTTCTTAACACAAAGCTCTGTACAAGGAAGTACTTGATAAGTATGAGCAGAATTGTATTACATGTGTACTATGTTTCAGTATTATGGAATGCTGTACTTCCAGCTAGTGGCAGCTAGGTGGCACAGTGGATAGAGTGCTAGACCAGGAGTCAGGAAGACTCATCTTTGTGAGTTCAAATCCAGCCTCAGACACTTATTAGTTCTGTCACCCTGGGCAAGTCACTTAACCTTATTTGCCTCAGTTTCCTCATCTGTAAAGTGAGCTGAAGAAGGAAATGGCAAAACACTCTAGTATCTCTGCCAAGAAATCCCCCCAGGTCATGGAGAGTTAAAGACAACTGAAAAATTACCTTAACAATTACAACAACTGTCCTTAGGGATAACCACTAGTGCAATGATTTCATTGATCTCAGGAGCTCTCAGAGGAGTAAGAAATTCTCTGTAACATATAATCTGGAGGTGCCAGAGGTGGGACTAGTCATAAGGAATTGTCACTGAGTATGAAAATACATGGAATAAATAATATTATGTATAATATAAATACATATAAATAATAATACAAGGAATAAATAAAAAATACAAGGAAAATAAATAAAAATGGAACTAGGAAATATTAGAAAATTAAATGTGCAGAATGAGAAGAATAGTAAGAGTATATGTGGAACTGGGAAAGAAGGCTGGTCTGGAGTCAATGGATGTGGATTCTTATCCTGCCTCCCTCCTGAGGCTTACTACCATGTGACCTAGGGCAAATCACCTGAACTCCTCATTGGTATAATGTGGTGAGTTGGTTGACATGGCCTCTGAGGCTGCCTTGTATTCCTATGACTCTAGGGGCACCTAGGTGGTGCAGTGAATAAAGCACCAGTGCAGGAATCAGGAGGACCTGAGTTCAAATCTCACCTCAGACACTTGACACTCACTAGCTGTGTGACCTTGGGTAAGTCACAACTCCAATTGCCTCATCCTGGGTCATCTCCAGTCATCCCGATGAATATCTGGTCACTGGATTCACAGATGACTCTGGAGAAGTGAGGCTGGTGACCTGCACAGTCTTCCCTCACTCAAAACAAAGTCAAGTGCAAGTCATGTCATCATTTCTCTGATGGCATGGTCTTCTTTGGCAACTAAGGATGAACACACACCTATGACTCTATGATCCCAACAGCCTCCCTCTGCATCTGTAAAATGAGGGAGTGACAATTGATGGCCTTTGACATACCTTCCAGCTCTAGCTTATAAGTCTAGGATTTGCCTTGGTTATAACCATATAACCAGTATACATAATTGCATGTAAATGTACCATCATAGTAAACCGAAGGGGATGTCTGACTCTTCATGAGTAGTTTTCCATTTCCTTCTCCAGCTCATCTTACAGATGAAGAAACTGAGGTAGATAGGGTTAAGTAACTTACCCAGGTCACACAGCTAGTATCTGAGGCTGGATTTGAACTCAATTTTTCCTGATTCTGGGCTCCTATATCTCAGTATATATTTTATTATAATTGGTAGCTATGTGGTACCATGGGTAGAGTACTAAAACTGAAGTCAGGAAGTTGTTCAGTTGTTTCTGATTCTCTGTGACCCCATTTGAGGTTTTCTTGGCAAAGATACTAGAATGATCCACCATTTTCTTTTCTAGCTCATTTTACAGATGAGGGAACTGAGGCAAATAAGGTTAAGTGACTTGCCCAGTGTCACACAGCTAGGAAGTGTCTGAGGCCAGATTTGAATTCAGAAAGATGAGTCTCCTGGTTCAAATCCTGCATCAGACACTTAATTGCTATCTGACCCTGGACGAGTGACTTAATCTTGCTCTTAACTCTTAATACTCCTCAGATTCCTTTGGTGGATCTTTATCCAGACCATGCCTACAAACCACAGATGTCTCTTAAAGCTGTTTTGGACCATCCTCTCTCCATCTATCTGCTCTTTCATTTGGTGATCTCATCAGCTGCCATGGATTCAGTTATCATCTCTTTGCTGATGATTCTCAGATATATTTTTGGGATACCAACCACTCATTTGATCTCTAGTCTCCATCTCCAACTGCTTATTGGATATCTCAAACATGACATCCAGTTAACATCTTAAACTCAACATGTCTAAAACTGAGCTTATTTCCTCTCCCCTAAAAAGCCTCTATTCTTAACTTCCCTAGTACTACAAACTATACCACCGTCCTCCTAACAACCAAGTGAATCCTCACTGTGACTCACTCCCCATATTCAGTCTGTTGCCAAGTCTTATCAATTTTACCTTCATAAGATGGTCCTTTTTCTCCTCTGACATTGTCTGATAGTGTCCAGAGTTCTTACCAAGCTGAATATAGGGCAATTGATTGTATGAGAATATATGCTCCTAAGCAATTCTTAAGCCATATATTTTACTATCTTGGAGGACTCTTTTGGTGGTGGGGGTTGGGGGTAGAAAAGCCAAGTGACTCCAGAAGGCCTTCAACTCAAAAACATTTCATTATTATGGATACTCTTGGATTCTCCATGGTGGACACCGTTTCATGCAATATTGATCTCATGAGACTCTGGGGTCCCTCGCTACAAGAGAATCAATTTGCAACAATTTTGGTAATCACAGTTATTCAGACACAGCTCAAGCCTCTATCCAGTGAATTCTCTATCAATAGTCTTGGAGCCACAGATCAAGTAGCAAAGCTTTTAGTTGAGAGAATAGGAAAGTAAATAAAGAGGAAATTCCCCTTATACAAAAGGGTACAATCTCCTGTATACAAATTCCCATGCCACCAATAGAAGAAGTAATACTTGTCATACAGCTCATGCTCTTAGGGTTGTACCCTATCTAGAATACTTCTCATTGTGCTTGATTTCTGCAGTTCTTCTCACCATTCCATTTCCCTTTCTCAAAGTTGCTCAATTTTAAGTTGATGGGTTATGATTCTGAATCTGCTATTTGCTTCTTTACAAAGCTGCTGTTGCAATCATCTGCTGGGTTTTACTGCCATTTGCAATGTCTGACCTCTGCTGCTTAGCACAGTTCTGGATACATAGTAGGTGCTTAATAAATGTTTATTGATTAGTTATTGATTTATTGCTGCTGAGGCTTCTTATTTTTAAATAGGACTGTTACTGTTCATTTGTGAGACTTTCCAAAGCTAATCAATTCATTTTTCTACTTTTTTGTTAGTCAGACCCACAGCTAACATTTGGCTCTGCCTAGAAAAGAGCTCTCAGTGTTAAGAATATTTTTTTTCCCCAACCACCTTTCCAACTCCTCCAAGCAGGAATTCCTTAAGGCTCTCTTGCTATTTAAGTTGGCATGAAAGAAAATCCTTTCAACCTCTGATATGTCCCTGGAAGGTAGCGTCAGCAGTATACAAATTACCCTTCCATTAGCTTCCAATAGTCTCCAGGAGGCCTTTAGCACAACTGGAAGCAGCCTGATTGAGTTAACAAACCTTTGCACTGGATTCCTCCTGGCTGCTGCCCCCTTCCGTCCAGATCCATGCAGCCTCTCTACATCTAGTCAAGGAACTCCCGGATAGCCATACCATAACTGCTGACCATAAGAAGCTCCAAATCAGAACAGAACAGAACAAAATGAGACTTAGAAAATACGGTAGAATAAACACAAAGATTCCTGTTGCATTGCTAGATATGTAAAATAACTTGAAATCTAACAGAAGCAGCATTCGTGGCAAGTTCTTCAAAGTCCTTTTCATTTAATGGAGAAACAGATGCACAAATTTAAATTTTAAAATATTATATCATGGCAGGGTCAAGCAAATCACTAAGATAACATCTGGAGTTAAGAATAGACAGTTTCCCCACTTTTTTCTTTGTATGAGTGATTTGGTACATTCTCTGAGGCATCAAGAGGATAAAATAATTCTAGTTTCCTCCTCTATTCAGTGTCTAGGATACCATCCTACACAGCTGTCAGAAAACAATGTGGTTATGCCCTCCACCCTCCACCCCACAGCTGGTATGACCAGACCGTACTCAGGGACCACTCTAGCAGTTGCTATGGGAACAGCAGAATCTCCCCTTGTTGTTGCCTCTCTCTTTCACCTCCAACAGGCCCCAGCTGCACCAGATTGTGCTGGCCCCTCTGTACTGTGACAAGAGTCTGTTCTTCCTCTGTCCTTTCTGTGTGCAAAGAAAATCAAGCTTAAGTGTCATCTGAATGCTTAGAAGTTCAAATACTCAAAACCAGGCTTAAGTATTGTTTAAATTACTCATTGTTCCTAAATTCTTAAATGTCAGTTACATTTAGGCCACTTCCACTACTGAGTCTGCCAAGATAACCAGCAAGATAAGAAGGATTGATTCATTTGGCAAACAGGAATTTTGAAATCAGAAGTATTTCTTTTTTTAGGTTCTCTTTGAATCAATCAATCAGATAAAGGGAAAGAAATATATAAAGTTTAATCCAAAATGTTTATGATCACCTGATATCCTTCAATATCACTTATTTTGATTCAAGGGGCAAAGGTTCTTTCTTTTTTTGTGTTTCATGGACCCTTTTGTCACTCTGGTGAAACCTATGAATTAATTGTGAAATACATGATTAACTGAGATAATATTTGTAAAGCTTTTATCAGAGTGCCTGGCACATAGTAGGCATTATATAAATGCTTATTCCCTCCTTCCCCCTCAGAATTGTGTTTTTAAATGCATAAAATACATGGGGTTACAATGGAAACAAATTATTTTGAAATATAGTTATCAAAATATTTTTTAAAAAACAAGTTCACAGAGTCCCCTCCCCCTCTCCCCCATAAAGAACTCCTAGATTAGAGGGATACTGATAAAAACGGAATACAATGGAAATTTTATCTATGCCTTCAAATCAGTCAATCAGTTAGAATTTATTAAATAACTACTAAATGCCAGGCACTGTGCTAAGTGCTGTATCTCAATGTAAATATTAAAATATTCATTTATTCAATGTCTGTTTACATTGAGGACCTTTGTTCTTATTTCAAAGACCAAATCATTAATTTTATCAGTGTCTTGGAGGAAGATATAGATAACATTTTTACCAAGTTTATAGGTCATACACATCTGAGAAAGACAATGCACTGGCTGACAGGATCCAAAAAGGTCTCAGTAGGGATCTCCATTTCTTAACTGATTTAGATTTCTAATGTTAAAAATAATAATATGCAATCACACCTTTAAATACCAAAAGCATTTATTATACACTTTTTTTCAGATTCCTTATAAGTGGAGGTTGTATGGTAAAGTAGAAAAGAGAAGTCAGAGGACTTGAGTTCAAAACCACTCTCTGACAGTTCTTGTTACCTGTGTGAACTTGGGAAAATTACTGGACCTCACTTTCTTCAATTATAAAATCGAGGGATTAGAAGCCAGGGATGGGGAACCAGTGGCCTCCAGGTCACATGTGACCCTCAAAGTCCTCAAGTGTGGCCTTTTAACTGAATCCAAACTTTAAATTTGTTCTGTGAAGTTCGGATTCAGTCAAAAGGTCACACTTGAGGACCTAGAGAGCCAGCTGTGGCCTTGAGGTAGCAAGTTCCCCATTCCTGGATTAGACTAAATGGTCTCTGAGATCCTGTCCAGTTCTGAATCAGTGATCCTATGATCCTAAACACATGTATTTATATATGACTCATATTAAAACAAGCATATTGCCATATGGTAATATTTATTTCATGCCTGTTACTATGTGCCAGGCACTGTGCTATGTGCTTTACAAATATTATCCCATTTGATCCTCACAATAACCCTGGTAGGTAGTGCTATTATAATCCTCATTATAAAGTTGAGGAAACTGAGGCAGAAGAAAATTAAGTGACTTGGCCAGGGTCACACAACTAGTTAGTATCTGAGGCTGGATTTTAACTCAGGTCTTCCTGAGTCCAAGCCCAGTGTTCTATCCACTGGGTCACCTAGCTGCCCATTTAGTGAAGTCAAAATTCTGTTATTCTCCTAGAGACCATTTCGACACCCAGTCGGTTCTTTCAAACACTGCCATTTGCCCATTAGCCCAGTTCTACTTGCTCTGGTAGGAAATGCCACTCAGTCTACTGAGTGACCTGGTTGTTATCCCTGACCAATAAAGCATGCTCAAGGTCTGTTAATGCCTCTGCAGAATTTCCCCTTTGTCCAAAGTGAACAAAACAAACACAACAGCATAAGAATGGGAGTAATATGTTGGGGTTTAGGCTCTGCCCACGCAGGGAAGCCAACAACGGTTGTGTTGTGGTAGAACTGTCTCAAAGAACTCAATCAGACGACCTCTAATCCAAGTATAGGCATTCATTGAGACTGACTCCTCTCATGAAGTTCCAGAGGAACTAGTAACTTCAGAGAAAGCAAGATGGATTTTTATAGTGTAAAGATACAATTACGTCACAGAAATCATGAATATTAAAAAGGCAGGAGGGGTTTGTTAAGGGATTAGGTAATATGCCAGCTAGTGGAAATGTGCATGTGATTACCCATGATGCATACAGAAAAACCCATATGATAATGATATTATAATAAGCCTCTCTACATCCTAAGTTCATTCTAGGTCAGTTCTTTACTATTACAGCACAGGTGCCTACTTAGGTAAAGTCCCTTCCATTGTTTTGGGGTCCACATCCTGCTTGGGCATGCTGGTAGTGCTGCTTTCTGATTAGCTGAGTATTGTGGTCCTGTTTGAGACTAGATGGATGTGGTTGTGGTTGAGTGCATGGACATGCCTGCTCTGAGGAATGGGTCTGGGGGCAGTGGCTAGATAGAGGCAGTGACTGGGATCCCATCACATGGACATGCCTGCTGCTCTGTGAGAAATGTGAGTTCATGGACATACCTGTTGTTCTGGTGAGCAGTGAGGCATATATATGAAGAAGTTAGGATACTGAGTGTGGGTGGTGGTGGTGGTGAGTGGCTAGGTAGTGGCAGTGAACCTACTGTTCAGTGGGGCCTATAAGGAAGTTAGAATATTGGGGCTGGGGGCAGCTTTATTAAGATTCCAACAGATAGATGCTGAGTATGAGACAAACTCAATTTACCCACTTACTACATAAAACAAGCTAGATTCTAATACTGGTGATTCTAATACTCCCCTAAATGGGGAAAAAAATTAACCGACACACCTTACACTTAGATTTTAAAAGCCTTACAGCTGCATTTCAAAAATAAAGTTTTCCTGAGCACAACATGAGACAAAAATGACTAGATATAGTTCCACTGAAAAAAGATCTAGGGGTTTTGGCTTCCAGCTTAGCATGAGTCAACCACATGCTGTGGCAACCAAAAAAATGAAAGGAAAAGAAAAAGCAAAGCAAAAAGGAAAGGAAAGGAAAAGAAAAGGGAAAGGAAGGGGAAAAAAGAAAGGAAAAGGAAAAAAACAAAAACCCAAAACAGGAAGACCATCTTGGACTTCATTGAGTATAGCATCCAAGACTGGAAAGATGATCATGTCCCAGTACTCTGACCTGGTCATATCACATCTGGAATGACAAGCAGTGATCCAGAGATTTCCGTGGAGCTTAAACTAGTTGGGGTACCCCCTTTTGGAAACACATTATTAATCTGTAGACTGTCCAGAGTGCCTGCATAATGAGGGGCATCAAGACCATGTCTTATGAAGAATGACTGAATAAAATGTATTTGTTTAGCCTGGAGAAGACTCGTAGCTGTCTTCAAGTATTTGTCAGTCTCTCTCACTTGTTGATGAAGGGAACTAGAAAAAACGATGAAAGGTTGCAAACAAGTAGATTCTTGGTTTAATGTAAGGAATTTCCCTCAAAAATTGAGAGCAATTTTAAAGTAGACTAAGTTGCTTCAGGTGGTAGTGAATTCACTAGAAATCTTCAAGGGAAATCTGAATCACTATCTGTTGGAAATATCATTGTGAAGATTCTTACTTGGGTTGAACTCAGTGGCCTATGAGATCCTTCTTAAAAAATTATTTTATTCCCCCCCCCCATTACATATGTTAAAACAATTTTTAAACAATTTTTTAAAGTTTTGAGTTCCAAATTCTATACCCTACCTATCTCCTGCCCCTCCCCCTTCCCTGAGACAGCAAACAACCCAATATAGATTGTACATGTGGAATCACATATAACATTTTGAGGTCCTCTCCAACTCTGAGATTCTGTGACTTATTGCTAAAATTCCTATGTTTAGCTAGAACAGTAGGATGCGCCTGGATCACAGCTTACGTGCAGAGCTAAAATGATTTGGTAAATGATTATCCCTAATCCTAAAGTTATTGTTTTATAACACTCCTCACAACTCTTAATCACTCACCCTTCCAACCCTCTTGCTTCCAGAGATGTGATTCATTCTAGGATCCAGTGTCATAGGAGAAAAATATATTTTATTTACCCCTAAAAGTAAGAAAAGAATCCCCCTAACAGTAAGAAAATTACCCCTAATAGTAAGAAAAGGATCCTTTACCTTCAGGCAAGTTATAGAAGCAACACATGCTGGTAGATGTATCATGCAACACATGCAGAGATGAGGAAAGAAACAATCATTTATTAAGCATCTACTATGTGCCTGGTACCATGCTAAGCACTTCGTAAATTTTATCTCATTTATTGTTATAACCTCTAAATAAGTCTTTCTTCCTCTGCTCTCTCCCCTTCTGATTCAACCATCATTATCACTGCCACACTAATCCTTCTTTGATATAGTAATGATAATAACAGCTAATATTTACATGGCATCTACTGCGTGCCAGGCACTGTGTTAAACACTTTAGATAGTATCTCATTTGGTTCTTACAACAAGGTAAATACTGTTATTATCCCCATTTTACAGCAGAGATTAAGTGACTTGTCCACAGTCACACAGATAGTAGGTGCCTGAGGTTGGATCTGAACTCAAGTATTTTTGACTGCAGGCATAGTGCTATATGAACTATGCCCACCAGCTGCATTCACAGAATTCCTCCTGGAGTTCTTAAATAGAAGAATTTCTTCCACGATAATCAGTAAATATTACCAATACACATTGGACTATGCAAGGCTCCAGGCTATTGAGGAAATCTCATCATTCACTATCTCTTGTCACCAATATGAAATTCTCAAACAAACTAACATTTAGTTGATGGATGTTTGATTTTATTGACAAATTTGAGGGGAAAACACAACTAAGTTACATTTTACATGAATAAATCAAACTTCTAAAATTAATTCTTTATTTAGAAAAAAATTTATTTTTCCCCAATTATATATAAAAGCAATTTTAACTTTTTTTAAGTTCCAAATTCTCCTCCTTCTTCCCTTCCCTCCCTTCTCCTTGAGACAATAAGCAATTTGATATACATATGTAATCATGCAAAACATATTTCCACAGTAGTCATTTTGTGAAAGAAAAAAAGACCGAAAAACGTCCATTGTAAGAAAAATAAAAAATTGTGAATGTATACTTCAATCATGGATTATACCCCATCATTCCTTTCTGTGGAAGTGGATAGCATTTTTCATTGTGTCTTTTGGGATTGTCTTGAATCATTTTATTTCTGAGAATAGCTAAATCATTCACAGTTGATCATCGTACAACATTGCTTTTACTGTGTACAATGTTCTCCTGGTTCTGCCTGCTTTACTCTGCATCAGTTAATGTAAATCTTTTCAGGTAAAATTAACTCCTAAAAGCATCTTTCACTGGATAGTTAATAATGTTAGTAACAACAGCAACAATCTATCTCTTTCATGGGAAGGGGTTGTCCAAATCTGTAATTTCATTAGCACTAGAAATTCTCTCCCTCAACATAAATCAGCATTTTTCTGTAACGAGCAGTCTTAGAGAGCTGCAGTTAGATCATGGTCACCCAACATTATGTAGACTTGTGTCTAGGGGCTTCTCACTCCAGCACTGATGTTCTAGCTTCTAGAATAGACTTTCTCTTATTTCCATCTTTCAAGGTCATACAAAAAGGTAAATGTTGAATGTTGTGTTATTTTTTTATCGTTGTGCGTGGCGGGCAATGCCATTCACTAGTTCGAGTATCAGGGAAACCTATATGGCTGTTCTTTGCCTCTCTTTTATTTTCCTTCATAAAAACACAACTGAACTATTTAAATTAAAAAACACATGGCCTAGAAAGTAGCATTTTAAACTTAAAATCTTCATTTGTTATTTTACAGAGTCCTTTGCTGGGCTTCAAAAATTGGCAAAGTGTCTTTACTACTAAAGCAATCAAACCAGTGCAGGAAATTTAATTTTCTTTAGTATGACTATTTAAAAACAAGAGGTTTATTTGGAAAGGGCTTATTACTAAATAACTGCACAAAATCAGTATTTTTGGGGAAATGTGGTCTTAGTGTTATTCTTCTTTCTGTTTACTCTTTTTCCTGGTTGCTCAAGTCTTTGAGAAACTCCACATTTCGATAGGTAGTTTGTTTTACTCAACATCCTGCCCTTGGGACTTAATGAGTTATACTCTAGAAACTCTTGGCAATTAGGGTGAATTTGGAATGGGATAGATGAAAAATACCTTCCAAATACAAACCTTTATTCTTGTGTTTGCCTTAGAGACTTTTGTCACAAGGCCATGCTAACACCTTCAATCATCTTTAAACTTTTATAGAACATCTCAACTCAAGACAACCCTTTAAACTGATATACAAGGCAATATTAATGTATTAATTATCTGAAGAAATGTCTACTCACTGATAATTTGGCAAAGAATAATATGTTGATGAATTTTATACTGTAGATTTTAACATGAACCAATTTAGCTAAAATTAAATAGGGCTGTCATAAGATATGACAGCTACCTTTAGGACACACACACACACACACACACACACACACACAAAAGGAAATTGGCTAATAACATTTGTGGGAAAGACAGAATATAAAAGCCTTCATCTGTCTCTTGACTGGCAAAAGGGTGTTCTGAGCTGGACTCTTTACCCTCTCATTTAAACCTCTGTACCATCCCCAATCCCACAGAACCAGTTTCTGGGGGCCTTAGGGAGGGAGAAAGGAATAAGTATTAAGTCCTTACTATATGCCAAGTACTGTGCTAAGTGCTTATTAATAATCCTCTCATTTGATAAGAGAGAACTAGAAGAACACTTTGGGCCTTGACCAAAGGTAGCACTCAATGCACACACATTACCAGGTAACTGACAGTAGTTTGACCATGTCCAACTAGACAGGCTAATTTTGGGGGATGAGTACAGCCAAGCTCTCCCATAACTGGTTTATCAAAACAGAAATATTGCATACCATGTCTATACCATATCCTGATTTAGGTCCAAAAGGAGCTACCATATTCTCCTGTAGTTCTTTGACCTGCTGATAAGTCTGCTAGTTAGCACACTTGGCCCTAGTCAGGGATACCGAAGTCCCTTTGAACTCCTGAAGGAAGCCACCTCCACTTCCTGATTGGGATATTTTTTAGTGAGTTGGATATGGTTAGTGGGTTCCCCTCCCCCATTCCATGCATGATATCACAGAGGCCATTTTGATCCAGAACACAGCTAGTTAAGTGTCTACCAGCAGTGGGGAACCTATAGCCTTGAAGCCACATGTGGCCTTCTAGGTCCTTGGGTGTAGCTCTTTGACCGAGTCCAAGTTTTACAGAATAAATCCTTTTATTAAGGAGATTTGCTCTGTGAAGTTTGGATTCAAAGAGCCACACTTGAGGACCCAGAGGGCCACATGTGGTCTCGAAGACAAAGCTTCCCCATCCCTGGTCCAGGCTATGCCTTGTGTGCCTTTGGCCAAGTCACTTGACAGGTAGGTGACCCAGTGAGTAGAATGCTAAGCATGCACTCAGGAAGTCCTGAGTTTAGTCAGGGAGACCTGAATTCAAATCTAGCTTCAGACACTTACTAGTGTCTAAACAAGTCATTTAATCCCTGCTTGCCTCAGATTTCTCATCTGAGAAATGGGGATAATAGACCTATCTCCCAAGGTTTTTGTGAGAATCAAATGAGATAATACTAGTAAAGCACTTAGTACAGTGACAGGCATATAGTAGGCTTTATGCAAAAGTTGTTATCATTATTATTAGTTGAGCACTTTGGGCCTTAATTACTTCATCTATGAAAGAAGGGGGTTGAATTAAATGACTTCTAAGATCCGTACTGGCACTAAAATATGTGATCTTATAATTGTGTGCAACCCCAGTGATGGAGGTCTGTCACCATCTTGCATTTGGCCTGGAACCCTGGCATATCTTTTACCTACTTGATGAAATAGACTGAGAGAGTCAACATTCTGTCAAGGGCTAGTATAGCTGATTCTAATAGCTTCCTGAATGGGGAGTTTGCTTCCCACAAATAGGTTTGGGAGAGTAGCCAATTGCTCAGAGGTCTGCTCTTTCAGCTCTATGACCTTGTGATCTACTTGCCCAGAGCTTAGAGAGTTAATGAATGGCCCCAAACTTTCAGCTTTGCTGCAGGCAATCTGTTTATTGAAGACAGACAATATTGTATAATATTGTTATAATACTGTTGTAATCCTCTCAGTGGGCTCACATATACCCCTCTAGGACTGGTCGGGGGGAAATTACTACTGGGAAAAGGAAGGAAAAATTTGGACCTGATTCCAGGTAACTCTAAATCAAGGGTTGATCTGGGTTAAGAACCTGGATTTCTTTGGAAGGCCAAAATCCGAGTAGGAATCTGGGTAGTTACCATGCCAACTTATGACTAAATTATGCTGGTAATATTATAAACATGGACAGGAGGACACAAGACATTGGCCACTAGTTGCTGAAATTTTTGCCTGTACAAACTCACAAAATACCATCGACTAAGGCAAGATTTTAATCAGATTTATTGAACTCCCTAGTCTGGGAATCAAGACCCTCCACAATTTAGTCACAGCCTACCTTTAAAGGCTTATCTTCTACTATGTCCCTACTCTTAAAGAACCAAAGGATTGCCTTGGAAAGGACCTTTAATTCCCCTACTCAAAAGGAATCTTCATTATAATATATCCCACAAGTGGTTATTTGGGTTCTGCTAAAGTCCTCTAAGGATTCAGAGCTCATTATTTCTCGAGACAAGCTATTCCACTTTTGACCATCTCTAATTGTTAAGAATTTTTCCCCATGAGATGCCTCTGTGCAACTTTTATCAGTTGCTCCTGGTTCCAGTCTCAGGAGTCAAATGAGCAAATCTAAACCATCTTTAAGAGGACATCTCAAAGTGCACGCACCACAGACATCTTAACCTCAACATGTCCAAAGCTGAACTCATTTTCTTTTCTCCCAAACCCTTCTCTCTTCCTAACCTCTCTATTACTGGTGAGGACACCACCAATCCCCTAAGTCACCCAGGCTCACAATCTAGGTGTCATCCTCAACTCTTCAATTTCTCCCAGTCCTCAAATCCAATCTGTTGCTGGATAAGTGTTGATTCTACTTTTGCAACATCTCTTGTATATGTCCCCTTATCCTCTGACATTACTACCACTCTGGTACAGGCCTTCATCACCATATATTTGGACTATTGAAATAATTTGCCTGATGGTCTCCCACTCCAGATTATCCTCCACTTAGCTATCAAGGTGCTTTTCCTAAAGCCCATTTCTGACCATGCCTCTCCCCTATTCAATAAACCCCAGCTTACTAAGCTCCATATTACCTCCACAACTGATATAGCCTGAGGTTGTTGGAAACCCTGAAATGTCAGAGTACAGGGTGGCATCCACCTGGAATGAATTAATGCATTCAAACCTTCCAGTCAAAGTGACAAGGTTTACTGTAACACTAACAGTAACAGTCAGGGTTCCTGGTGAACCTGCAGCTTAATGGGGTGAGACTGAAGTTTATATACAATAAGGACAGAGAAAAGATCTGAATGGGATTAAGGAGTGGTAAGCAGTCTGGGCTGGGCCAGGTGTGAGCAGTGAAAGGACTATGAAGTAGGCTAATTAGGTGATCTAGATAGTACTAAGGAGTGGTGGTATGTGCAAACAGTCTGGGGTGGGCCAAGTGACACAGTGATGGGAATGTCAAATAAGCTAATTAGGTGATCTAGGTGGGATGGAGTGGGCCAGTTGGCTTGGGGAAAGGCCAGTGATCTGGGCTGCTGAAATGCATGGGAAAATTCAGGGACTGGATGGTTTTCAGACATGGTCTTTTCCTTTTTGGGGTCCAGGTCCTATCACCTTATCAGAACCAAATTTAAAATCCTCTCATCAACTCTTAAAGACCTTCACAAGCTAGCTCCTCTTTCTATCTTTCAATCTTTTCACTCCTAACTCCCATCCATGTACTCTTTAGTAACTCTGGCCTCCTTTGTATTTCCCATATAAGACACCAGTTCTGGACTCTGAATTTTCAATGACTGTCCTCCATGCCTGGAATTCTTTCTCTCCTCACCTCTGCCTCCTGGCTTTCTTCAAGTACTAGATAAACACCCACCTTCTTTCTGCCAGAAACCTTTCCCAATCTCCCTCACTGCTAATGCCCAACAAGTGGTTATTCAGGTTCTCCAGAAGACCTCCAGGGAGGAAGAGCCCACTAACGCTTGAAGAAAGCTATTTTTGCACTTTTGACAAGTAGGTGAGATTACCTCCAACTTACCTTGTGTATGTCTTGTTTGCATATAGTTATTTGCATGTTGTTTCCCACATTAGACTGTGAGCTCCTTGCGTAAAACTGTTGCATATACATGCATCGCTGGCTTTGCACAGTAATTGGGACATAGTAAACACTTAATCAGTGTTTGTTCTCTTGACCTGGTAGACCTTCATATACTTGAAGACAGTTGTTAGGTCTCCCTTAGTTTTCTCTTCTCTTGGCAAAACAACACTATTTCCTTTAACTTTGCTTCATGACATGGACTCAAATCCCCTTGCCTTTGCCTTGTCAATATCCTTCTTAAATTGTGATGCTTAGTATTGAACATAATACTTCACATGATGGGGACAGAGGCAGAACACAGATAGAATGTAATATTATTTCTAAAAGCAACAACTGTTGATGCAACCCAATTTCATATTAGTTTTTTAGCTGCTGAATCACAGTAGTGACCTATGTTGAGCTTATTTTTCATTAAATCTCTAGACACACTGTTGCCTATATCTTATCCAGCTTTTACTCGTTGAGGTGTATAAAATTCTGAAAGACAGAGTTTCTGGTATGATTAATCAATTTATTAACTACGCTGGCAAGTGATCAACAAGTCAAGGTCAATGATCTCTCTTAGTGACCAAAGACACTAAGGGGGTATCTAAGGCCACCTTAAATCCCAGTCTGTCTTCCTGACAACACAATATTAGCATCTCCCCTTATAAACAAAAGGCAACCCTGATGGGTGGAAACTTAATGAGGAAGTGGGCTAAGAGCTCTCAACCTCTGATTATTTGATCTTGGTGGGGCAGGGGGAAGGATGGGGCTTACTAATTTAGGTTAGTTATAAGATTTAGCATCCCTCAGCAATCTGGGCAAAGAAAACCAACCCACTCAGGAACTCTCTGGCTTGCTTTCTCCTGTATAGGCCAAGCTGACACAACTTTGATTAGAAACCAAGGACATAAGAGTCATTTATTTATTTAGTTTTAGTTTTCAACATTCATTTCCACAAGATTTTGAGTTGCAAATTTTCTCCTCATCTCTCCCCTCTCCCCACCCTGACACCATGCATTTTGATTACCCCTTCTCTCAGTCTGTCCTCCCTTCTATCACATCCCTCCCTTGCCTTATCTCCATTTCCTCTATTTTCTTGTAGGGCAAGATTGATTTCTATACTCCATTACCTGTACTTCTTATTTCCCAGTTGCATGTAAAAATAATTTTTGACTTCATTTTTTAAAACTTCTCTTTCTTCCTCCCTCCCCACCCATCCCCACTGAGAAGACAAGCAATTCAATATAGTCTATACATGTGAAGTTATGCAAAAGACTTCCATAAAAGTCACGTTGTGAAAGACTAACTATATTTCCCTCCATCCTAACCTGCCCCCTATTAATTCTATTCTCTTTTGACCTTGTCCCTCCTCAAAAGTGTTTACTTCTAATTACCCTCTCCTCCCATTTGCCCTCCCTTCTATCATCCCCTCCATACCCCACTTATCCCCTTCTCCCCTACTTTCCTGTAGTGTAGATTTTCATACCAAATTGAGTGTGCATATGTTATTCCCTTCTTAAGCCAAATGTGATGAGTAAGCTTCACTTTTTCCCTCACCTCCTCCCTTTTCCCCTCCAATGGAAAAGCTTTGTCTTACCTGTTTTATGAGAGATAATTTGCCAAATTCAATTTCTCACTTTCTCCTCCCAATATATTTCTCTCTCATCCCTTAATTTTATTTTTTTAGATATCATCCTTTCTTATTCAACTTACCCTGTGCCCTCTGTCTATATGTATATAATCCCTCCAACTACCCAAATACTGAGAAAAGTCTCAAGACTTTTCAAGAATTACAAATATTATCTTTCCATGTAGGAATATAAACAGTTCAACATTAGTAAGTCCCTTATGACTTCTCTTTCCTGTTTACCTTTTCATGAATCTCTTGATTCTTGTGCTTGAAAGTCAAATTTTCTATTTAGCTCTGGTCTTTTCATCAAGAATGCTTGAAAATCCTCTATTTCATTGAATGACCATTTTCCCCCCTGAAGTATTATGCCCAGTTTTGCTGGGTAGTGATTCTTGATTATAATCCTAGCTCCTTTGACTTCTGGAATATCACATTCCAAGCCCTTCAATCCCTTAACGTAGGAGCTGCTACACAATACTTGAATTGTTTCTTTCTGGCTGCTTGCAATATTTTCTGCTTGACCTGGGAACTCTAGAATATGACTACAATATTCCTAAGAGTTTTTCTTTTGGGATCACTTTCAGGAGGTTTTTGGTGGATTCTTCCAATATTTATTTTACCCTCTGATTGTAGAATATCAGGGCAGTTTTTCTTGATAATTTCATGTAAGATGATATCTAGGATCTTTTTTTTTTTTTGATCATGGCTTTCAGGTACTCCTATAATTTTTCAATTGTCTCTCCTAGATCTATTTTCCAGCTCAGTTGTTTTTCCAATGAGATATTTCACATTGTCTACTATTTTTTCATTTCTTTGATTTTGTTTTATAATTTCTTGATTTTTCATAATGTCATTAGCTTCCATCTGCTTCATTCTAATCTTTAAGGAATTATTTTCTTCAGTGGGCTTTTGGATCTTCTTTTCCATCTGGCCAGTTCTCCTTTTGAGGGCATTCTTCATCTCATTGGCTTTTTGGATCTCTTTTGCCATTTGAGTTAGTCTATTTTTTAAGGTGTTATTTTCTTCAGCATTTTTGGGTCTCCTTTTGCAAGCAGATGTCTCATTTTTCATAATTTTCTTGCATCACTCTCATTTCTCTTCCCAATTTTTGCTGTATTTCTCTTACTTGATTTTCAAAATCCTTGTTGAACTCTTCCATGGCCTGAGACCAATTCATATTTTTCTTGGAGGCTTTGTATGGAGGAGTTTTGACTTTGTTTTCTTCTGTTTGCATGCCTTGGTCTTCATTGTCACCAAAGTAAGATTCTATAGTCTTATTCCTTTTCTGGTTTTTGCTCATTTCCCCAGCCATTTATTTGACTTTAGAGTTCTTTGTCAACGTAGTTCTCTGCTACCAGTGGGGCTGGGGAGGGCATACTGTCAGCCCCTTGATCCCCCCACAATCTGTGAAACAGTGGCTGCAACTGCCCCTGCTGCTGCTGCTGCTTAGGAGGGTTCCTCTGCCCCTTCCCTCCTCAGCTGCACTGGGGCTGGGGCCAGACCACTCCACTCTCCTACAATGGTCCCACAGGTTTTTCCCACTGACCTTCCAATTTATCCTCAGAGTTTTGGGGTCATGAAGTCTGGAAACCACAATGGGTATGAGAGATTCAGTCTCCCCAAGGCCTGCTCAGGTCCCCTTTGTGCACTCATGGCCCACACTGGACTGTGCTCTGCTCCTAGCATGGTGCGATAGACACTTCTCAGCTACCTTTCAGGCTGTCTTGGGATGGAGATTTGCTTCACTCCATCATTCTGTGGGTTCTGCAGCTCTAGAATTTTTACAGGTATTTGGCTGGGCTTGGTGGGAGCACTCTAGAAAATCCATGCTGTTACTCCTCCAGTTGCAACTAGCTTTGGTTGGCTTTTACATAAAGGATAAACAAATTGAGGGTCCCTGCCCAGGCAGATGCCCTGGGGCCTGGGAGTTATTACATTCCTTCACTAGAATGGGAGAGGTCTTTTTTGAGCTAAGAGAGAGGTTTTAACAGAAAAGGTAATGATACAGATTAATATTAATAATCAAGTGATATAGCATTAAATAATGAAATGATACAGCATTTTCTTCATCATGAGATGACTTTTTTGCTTACTTCAAGTATAATGTTTTACATTTTTTTCTTATTTAATTTCATCTAATTAAATACAACCCAATGTCCTATCCTGTCAGGATCTGCTTTGGATGTTGGCTCTCTCATTCCATGTGTTAATTTTGTGTTATCTACTAATGTGACAACTTACCATCTATACCTTTATCCAAATCATCAATAAAAATGTAAAAAGCATAGGGCCAAGTACACATCCCTGGGACACTCTACCAGTGATTCCCTGTCACACTGACACTGAAACATTAACTACTTCTCTCTGAATCCAGCCATCTATACAGTTGTAAATCCATCATATTGTATCATTGTGTAGTCCATATCTCTACCATCTTTTAAGAGAATGCTATTCTTTATCAAATGCTTCACTAACATATAGGCAAACTTGATCTACAGAATCCCTCTAAATTTACCAGCTCCCTTAACCCTATTTAATATGAAATAGAGTTCTTTTGGCATGAACTGTTCTTGATAAAGCTTGATGCACTTTGGAGTTGTTGGGAACTCTGAAATGTCAGGGAACAGGTGGTTTCTGCTGATAATGAATTCATGCACTCAAACCTTCTACCAATCAAGTGACAAGGTTTATTGTAATGCCAATAGCAGCAGGTAGGATTCCTAGAGAACCTGCAATTTAAAAGGGGTGGGTGGGTTTGAGACTAAGACTGATACTTGCATGCAAAAAGGACTGTGAGAAGAATCATGATGGGATTAAGTAATCTGAGGTGGGACAGGTTCCAGTAGTGAAAGGACTAAAGCTAATTAAGCAATCTAGATGGGATTAAGGAGTGGTTTTTATATGTATATAAATATAGTGTGTGTGTGTGTGTGTGTGTGTGTGTGTGTGTGTGTGTGTGTGTGTGTGTGTGTGTGTATACACATACATACACCAGTAGTCTGGAGTTGACCTAGTGAAATAGTGAAAGGAATATCAAATAAGCTAATTAGGTGTTTTAGGTGGAGTGCGGTGAGCCAGTTGCTTTGGGGGGACACCAGTGATCTGGGCTGCTAAAATGTATCGCAAAATTCAGGGACTGTTTTCAAAGACATAGGGGTTCAGGTCCCATAACCAATCAAAGCCATGTAATCAATACTCCCTTTTCCAGAAGTTTACCAACTATCTCTTTAATGACCTACTCTAGAATTTTGACAAGAAATTTAAGTTAAGTTCACTGCCTTTAATTGATAGACTCATTTCTCCTCCCTTTCTTAAAAATTGGGAATTTGCCTTTCTCCAATCTTGTGGTATGTTTTTTATCATTTTTATCATTTTCCATGATCTTTCAAATACTACCTACAATTGCTTAGTGATCACACTTTCCAGTTCTTCTAGTACTGGAGAATGTAGTTTATCTGGGCCAGGTAACTTGAATTCACCAAAGACACCTAATAATAGTTAGTATTTATAGAACACTTTTAAGTTATACAAAGTGCTTTATGTATGTTAACTCATTTTATCCTCACAATAACCCTGTGAGGTAGGTGCTATTATTATACCCATTTTATAGGTCAGGAAACTGTAGCACAGGGAGACTGAGTAACTTGCCTAGGGCCACCTAGCTAGAAATTTAAGAAATAGTTTAAATTTAGGCCTTTTCAAGTACTATACTTCATTCATTGTGCCACCTAGTTGCCTCTAGACATTCTTACTCTTTTCTTATTTTAGGTATCAGCTCCTTGTAAGTCTTTGTTGTTATTGTTCTGCTATAGTGCAAAGAAAATTCCCTTTGAAAAAGTATTTAGAAAATGGGTGATTAGTCAAAAGACATTTTTTTGTTGTTCAGTGGTATTTTCTTGGCAAAGATACTGGAGTACTTTACCATTTTCTTCTCCAACTCATTTTACAGATGAGGAAACTAGGGCAAACAGAGGGAAATGACCAGGGTTACACAGCTAATGAGTGTCTGATGACAGATTTGAACTCAGGAAGATGTCTTCTGACTCCAGGGCCAGTATTCTACCCACTGTGCTATCTACCTGCTCTCAAATGATATTATGTTTATTTTTTTTCTACAGTGATAGTAGGGATTGGTTATCTAATATGTGCTATATTATGTGTTTTAAAGAGATGGACAATGGAGGCATCCTTGATGTCCTGGTGGATAACCTCCTCTTGCCATATAACCTACCATATTTCAGTCAGTTTTTGTATGAGCAATGGTCCCCCTACCTTGTAATCTCATCTGGAATAGAATCAGCACTGGGAGCTTTGCCACATGAAAGGAACCCAATGGCCCTCAAAACCTCTTCTTCAGTTGGAAGTTTAGGGGAGTTTAGTCCCTCTATAAAGGTAAAGGGAATAGATTGTCCTGCCACAATCACAGGGTGGGTCTTTCTCTTAGTCATTGCTGCAAGATTCTTGCTAGAGTCCTCCTGAATAGGCAGATCCTTCACCTGGAAGATGGTCATATACCCGAGAGCCAGTGTGGCTTCAGAAAGGGCAGAGAAACAGTCTATATCGTGTTTGCTGCCCAACAACTCCAGGAGAAATGCCAGGAGCAGAACAGAAGTCTGTACACAACATTTGTACATCTGACCAACTGACACTATTAGTTTTGAGGGCTTATGGAAAATTATGTCAAAATTTGGCTGCTCAGAGAAGTTCATCAGTATTGTACATGAACTTCATGATGGCATGTTTGCCTGGGTTCTGGATAGTGGACAATGCTCTCATGCCTTCCCAGTCACTAATGGAGTGAAACGGGGCTGTGTGCTTGCTTCCATGCTTTTTTAGCATGATGTTTTCAGCCATGTTGTCAAATGCTTTCAATGAGGATGAATATGGCATCAAGGTCAACTACCATACTGATGGTAAGTTCTTCAATTTGAAAAGGCTACAAGCCAAGAGCAAAGTGGTAGGAGTGTTGGTGCATGATATTCTGTTTGCAGATGACTATACACTCAATGCAGCCTCTGAAACTGAGATGCAACAAAGTATGGATCAATTCTCTGCTGCCTGTGCTAATTTTGGCCCAATAATCAACACCAAGAAAACACAGGTGCTCCATCAGCCACCACTACACCATCCATACATGGAACCATTAGTTACAACAAATGGAGAAGTTTTGAATGTTGTAGATAAGTTCACTTACCTCCATAGTGTACTTTCCAGGGATGTAAACATTGACAATGAGGTTGACACATGCATTGCCAGAGCTAGTTCAGTGTTTGGGAGGCTCCAAAGAAAAGTTTGGGAGAGAAGAGGTATTAGACTGACTACCAAAATGAAGGTCTACAGAATCGTTGTGCTGACCTCATTGTTGCATGCCTGTGAAACATGGACAGTCTACCAGTGTCATGCTAGGAAACTGAATCACTTCTATTTGAATTGTCTTAGGAAGATTCTGAAAATCGCCTGGAAGGATAAGGTATCAGACACTGAGGTCCTTGCTCAAACAAAACTGCCAAGCATTCAAACTATGATTCAGAGAGTGCAACTCTGATGGGCTGGTCACATTGTTCAAACGCAAAATGTACGTTTGCCAAAAAGACTATTTTATGGAGAGCTTGTATAGGGCAGGCAATTACATGGTTGTCAGAAGAGGTGATACAAGGACACTCTCAAGTTCTCTCTCAAGAACTTTGGATTTGACTGTGTAACATGGGAGACACTGGCACAAGACCACTCAGCATGATATGCTCACATCAGAAAGGTGCTGTGCTCTTTGAGCAAAGCAGAATTGAAACAGCACAAAGGAAACGTAGGATGCGCAAATTTAGAGTATCCACCCCAAATGTTCACACGGACTATCTGCCCAATCTGTGGTAGTCTTGCATTGGTCTGATCAGCCACAGTCCAACACGTTGAAACTTGACTTTATCATGGTGATGTCATTTTGGTCCTCTTTGAGAATGAAGGACAACAACCAATATCATATGTGATGTAACGTATGCATGTATGTAACATATGTACGAGGTAACATATATGATGTAACATCACATGTGATATATCATTAATTATACCATTAAAAAGCAAACATAATCAGGCCAATTTTCTTTTCTTTTTTTTTGTGGAGGCAGTTGGGGTTAAGTGACTTGCCCAGGTCACACAGCTATTAAGTTTCTAAGATTGAAATTCAAAATTTGAATTCAGGTCCTCCTGATTCCAGGTCCAGTGTTCTATCTACTGCACCACCTAGCTTCCCCAGTCAGGGAACTTTTCTACGGAATATGTATCCCCATCACATCTAACACAATGTTGCACATAGTTCCTAATAGAGCATACATCCTATTGGCATGTGAACAATTATATATTGTGTGAACTTAATAAATGTTGCATGTGGGGATGAACAAATGAATAGGCATTACTTCAGGTTCATTTGGTCTGAACTTCTATGAGACAAATACTACCACCAGTGGTAAATATATGGAAAGATAGAGCAAGAGGATAGTATGATCTATTATCCTTCCAGGTCTCACAAGTCTGTTTTTTTGAAGCAGGAAACCTGGGTTTGAATACACACTTAAGGAGACCAGGGTCACTTTGACCTTCTGTTTTCTTATCTGTAAAAGGATTAATACTTGTGGTTTTTGACCTCACATGACTGTTATAAGGAAAATGCTTTGGAAACTTTAAAGCACAATTGAAGTAAGAGATATCATTGTTATCTGTATACACCACAGGAAAGCAAGCCAGTTGGCAGACGGTTCAGGAAGTCAGCATTCCTTGTCCCACCTTCAGTGAAATCAAAACTAGAAAGATTCTCCTCAATCTAACCATGACTGGGAATGTTTCTTTAATATGTACTGGGCAGCATCACATCTGGTAAATGACTAATAAGTCACAAAAATAACAAGCAGACTTACCCTTCATAAATTTTAAGTGGCTGTACTGTTACTGAAGTGAGATGATTTAAACAAACACTGGTATCTTGCCACCTTAGCTCCAAAGATATGTAAACAAATGGAGGTCCTGGAGAGAAAGTGTTGTACTTGGAATATGATTTTAATTTTCTGATATCAGAACTTCTGCTTCCCAAGGGGGTGGTATCACCTGCAGTTAACGTGTTGCCATCAGATTGAAAGGCTTCTTTGTATCTCCTCTAAAGAGTGGGGGAAAGGTATTTGGACTTAGCCGACTAACAATAGTGATGGTATCTAGAGCGCTCTGGCTCTCCTATCACAATTATTCCTAGAAGCTTAATCAAGATTGGATATTTGGTACTTTTGTTATGCCAAAGATATGGGGGAAATAAAAGCAAGTAGCACAATGTGGAATCCTTTTAAACAACAGGTGAATGTCCAAACATTCTCCTCTTCAGATGCATAGCTTGGTTTTGGCTTAATGTAGGCATCTTCAGGATAAGAAACATCACACAGTGGAGCTACAATCATTAGCTATTGGGAAAAGTCTGTTGCCTTTGATCTATGACTTCCTGAAAATGCTGGGCACATAGCGGGAACTCAAGTATTTTTGATTAACTATTTGGAGAGGGAAGATTTGCTACCTCTAATATTTCCTAGCTCTCTGATCATAAGTAAGTCACTGAACATCAGAGTCTCAGCTTCCCCATCTGCAAGAAGGGGATAAGAGTATATGTGGCACCTACCTCAAATAAGATTTATACATACACCACACACACACACACACACACACCACACGCACATGCACACGCACACCCATACTTTACGTCTGGTGATTGGATGTCATTGTATTAGCATGTCTTAATGATCCATTCAACATAGGCCCCTTCTAGGTACAAAAACTGTAATAGAATTCAGTTGAATTCAACAATTATTAAATGTTTACTATGTACAAGGTACTATGCTAGGTACTGAGATATAAAGACAAAAACAAAATCATCCTACCTTCAAGAAGTTTACATTGCATATACATATACATGTACATGTCCATATGCATATATATAATATGTATATATATACATACATATACATAGATAAGTAAATCTAAAACTATTTGAGAAGTGAGAAAGCACTAACACTTTAGGATCTGTAAAGGCTTCATGGAGAAGGTAACAGCTGAGAGGAGCTTAGAAGACACACTTGACAAAGTTAGCCAAAGACCATTTATTATTGAAAACCACTTCTGGGCATGAAACACAGAAGTCCCAAGTTCCATGGAAGGATATACAGAAATCTAAAGACAAACTTCTCTCCCTTTCATACAAATGGCTTTCTGTCACAATATTCAGTTTCATTGGCAATTTTGCCAGCCATTGTAGTTTCTAATTCATCTTAATGTGCCAAAACCAAAATCTGTGCTTTTTCAAATTCAGAAGGATCTATAACCTAGAGAGATCTTGCACAATATGAACCTGTTGCTGGCAAGATCTAGAGTATTTATAATTTTTTTAGGTAAGTATAGTACAAAGAGTGGGCGGATTGAAAGCCTGGCAGGAGCTGGAGAACTAGCTACGTGAATCCAAGTCCTTCAAAATGCCTTTTTGTTCAAGCATTGGAAGATACTGTATAGATTTTTTTTTTTTTTTGCTTCAGTGGGATTTCTTGAGCTTTCCTGGTAATCAGCACCATTTCTTAATCTGTGTCTCATTTGACACATGTCTTGGAGGATGAGGAAAAAGTTTGATGGTATTTTGGTGACTTCTGTACTCCATTATGAAGTGAATTAAATACTCAGGAAACCAGCCTGAAATTAACCCTGGCCAAACCAATGAAGTTATATCACACATTTGCTAACCAGTGTCTGATACTTTCTCTAGCTTTGTAAGTAAATAGTAACTGAAGGTATATAGCTTCTTACTTTGGAAGAATAGCGACACGCAATGTGATGCTTCATGACCACATTTGGGGTTTTCTTGGCAAAGATACTGGAGTGGTTTGCCATGTCCTTCTCCAGTTCATTTTACAGATGAGAAAACTGAGGCAAACAGGGTTAAATGACTTGCCCAGGGTCACACAGCCAGGAAATATCTTCAGATACTTCCTGACTACAAGTCTGGTACTCTATTTCCTGTGCCACCTAGCTCTCCCAATGGGATTTGACATTAGAAGAGTTCTTGGTCATCAGAACTGCTGTTGTCATGGCAACAGCAATACCAGGATTCCATCACTGATGTGACATTTGCATTTGCATTCTGGAAAATCAGCAGATCTAGTTTGCAAAGGCCTAGCATGCCCTTCTCCTCAATTTGACATCACGATGATGGCAAAGTAAAACATCTTAGCTGAAGCAACTACATTAAACACCGTTTTCCCTCAGACAGGAACAAGCCTTTCGGGTCTCCTAGTAACAAAGTCCTGGCTCATTATGGCAGCCAAGTCTGCAGGTCCCAGCTGAGATAAGCCTTTATAAGACAGTCTTCGGCACATAAGAAAATAGGGTTTTGAGTTTAACACTGATCATCTATTTCTGAGGTCTTAGCAGCATGCATGAGAGAAGTTGCACTTTTTCTTGAAGATGAAATCATCTGAAAGGACAAGATGGGAAATCAAATGACCATGAACCTAATTCTTGACTTTCAGTCAAAAGCCCAATAACCCCTGAATACCTTTGCCTCCTTTTCCCCAACCTAATCCCCTAGGAGCAGTGAGAACAAAAAAGCAGGAAACTTGCAAGGCAGGTTCAGTTTAGGTAAAGGTCAATTAAAAAGGAGCATATGTCCAAAGTAAACTTCAGGCGTCAAGGAAACAGTGCTAATCATTCAACTAACAAGATAAAGTAATCTAGCAACTTTTGTTGAGTGTCAAAGGAAATTACTTTTGGAATCTAGTAAACTGAGGCATACCTCTAAGGTCCCCTCAGTTTTTTCTTTGGAAAAAAGAAAGCCCTGCCCTGTCCCAGCCTTGAATTGCCCTGCCTCACCCATTCCTGTAACAGAGTTAGGAAGGATCACAATTACCAGAATTCTCTAGAGGAGATCTATGGGTTCTTACAATTGATACTTTGTTTTCTGCATTCAGAAGTTCTGGACAGTTTTCTCATATTATATTAAATAGAGGTACCTGGGTAGCAAGTTAGAGCACTCAAGAAGACTAAATTTAAATTCTACCTTAGATACTTACTAGCTGTGTGACCCTGAGCAAGTCAATTAATGTCTGCTTGCCTCACTTTTCTCAAGTATAAATGGGAATAATAATAGCACTTGCCTCCTAGGATTAGTATGAGGATAAAATGAGATGACATTTGTAAAATGCTTTGAAAACCTAAAGGTACTATATAAATGCCATTTCAGGTTGCTTTGACATGTTCTTCTGGGAAATCTATAATTTTTAAATTGCCTCTATATATCCTGTCTTTGAGAGCAATATATTTTGTTTGCATAGAGAACATATGTTTCTTTTTAAATGTTTATTTTTTCAAATTATCAAGCATTTACTTTTTTCTCCTTCCTACCTCACCCCACCCACTCTAAAGGAAGGAAAGAAGAAAAGAAAGAAGGAAGGAGGAGATAATTTCTAACTTGAAATGAGTAAGGAGGGTTAAACCATTTTGCTGAACATTTGAACACTTGGAATATTAGATTGAGTTTGGAATTGGAGATAGAAATGATGGAATCCTAATAAAGCTGCCCCCAGCCCCAACTTCTTTATAGCCCCACTGAACAGCAGGCCCACTGTCCCTACTTAGACACTCCGCACTCCCAAATATTCTCATTTCTTCATATATGTCTCACTGATCTCTAGAACAACAGGTATGTCCATGAATTCCTATTTCCCACAGAAACAGCAGGTGTGTCCATGCACTCAACCACAACCATGTCCATCTAGTTTCAGACAGGGCCATAATACTCAGATAATCAGAAAGCAGCACCACCAGGATGCCCAAGCAGGATGAATACCCCAAAATAATAGAAGGGACTTTCCCTAAGTAGGCACTGTGCAGTAATAGTAAAGAACTGACCTAGGGTGAACTTACAACATAGAGAGGTTTATTATAATATCATTATCATACATACATACCCCCCAAATGGGTTTTTTGGTATGCATTGTGGATAATGACATGCACATTTCCACTGTAGCTGGGACCCTTCCTTATTACCTAATCCCTTAACAAACCCCTCCTGTCTTTTTAATATTCATAATTTCTTTTATATAATTACATCTTTATCGTATAAAAATCTGTCTTGCTATCTCTGAAGTTGCTGGTTCCTCTGGGAACTTAGCCCGCTTCAGGAGAGGAGTCAATCTCAATAAATGCCTATACTTGGATTAGAGGTGGTCTGACTCTGAATTCTTTGAGATGGATCCACCACAACACATCATGAAACTGCCACAGTTTTTGGCATCCCTGAGTGGGCAGAGTTGAAACTACTTTCCAGTCTAAATCACAACAGGAAGATGAGTTCAAATCATGCCTCAGACATTTACTAGCTCTTTGACTCTGGGCAAGTCACTTCTCCTCTATGAGCTCAGTCTCCTCATCTACAAAATAAGGAAACTGCACTCCATGACCTCTAAGATCCCTTCCATCTCTAAAACTATGACTATAGGTCTGTCGTATGGAAGAGAGATTAAACATTCTTACTATGGCCCCAGAGGGCAGAACTAGGAACATTCAGTATAAGAAGCAAAGAGTCTAATTTAGAATTGATGTAAAGAAAAATTTCCTACCAAGTATTGCTATCTAAGGATAGAATGGGCTGCCCTTGGAAGAAATGGGTTTCCCTTTGCTTGAGACATTCCCACAAAAGCTGGATGACTATTTGCCACATACACTGTAGTGGAACTGAAAGATATGGTTTGAAATAGTTGGTCACTAAGGGACCTTCCAGCTCTGAAATTCCATGAAATGCTGTTGACTTATGGTTAAGAATGAGAGGTATGGGACAAAAGAAAAGGAAGAATAAAGCCTTAAAACAAAAAAGTTTGAAGATAGGTGTGGTTATTAAATAACTAAACTATGTCCCAAAATACCCATCTCCAAGGTTTCCTCAGATGTTCCCTTTGACCCACCACCCACCCCCACCCCTCAGGGTGAGAAATCTGCCTTGTGCTTAGGCAATGTTTGAGTTGCCCAAAATAAAGGCACTGCTTACATCTGAGATAATAGTTCAGGGGTAACATTTCCTGTTCCAGACAAAAGGAGTTCATGGCATTTGGGAAAGGCAACACATTGGACTCTAGTAGCTTCCTCGATTTTCTCCTTTCCAAAGTAAACTTCCCAATGCAAACAAATGCAAATAAATGAGCTTGGCTTGGGTTTGGTGTTCTATGGGAAAGCTGACCACAATGTGCTTAGAATGGGGCTGCTTCCTTGTAAAAGCTGAAAATGCAGCCAATAGGACAGCTCCACAGAGGCTAGGGGAAATTCACATTTAGCAGATTCTATACATGGGGCACCACTAACCTTGAGTCATCATGGATGTTGTTGAGAGAGAAAATGGTGTTGGGTAGAGAGCAAGGACCTAAGAGTCAGAAAAAATCAGATTCTCACTCACTACCTGTGGACCCTGGCAGTGGCTTAACCTTTCTGAGCCACAGTTTCTTTATTTCTAATACCCTACTCCAGAGGGATCAACACTCCAATAAGAACTGGAAGGAACCTCAAAGCCCATCTAATCCAACTACCTCATTTCATAGCTGAGGAAATTGAGACCAAAGAGGTTGAGTTACTTTCCCAGGTTCACAGAGGTCATAAGCAGAAGAGTCAAGATTTGTACCCAGCCTTCTGTCTGCAAATCCAATGCTTTTCCTACTGAACTACATTGCTTCTCCAAGCAAGAAATAATACATATCAAGAACTTTGCAAACCTTACAGTACTCATATAAATGTGATCAACAATTATTCTGGGTCTGTTTTTTACACAAAGTAAATTAACAAGTTGGTATGTAGCAGCTTGTGTGTATTTCAGAGTTCAGATAATCCTAGTTTTTTTTTTCCCCAGGAATGTATATCACAGCTCAGATCCACTGCCTGTTTAGTGACCATCAATAGGCAACTATTTCTCTTCCCAGTTCAATGCTCTGCAACTCCATTGTGATATTAGATAGGGATAAGGATTATCAGCACATTATTATTTATCCACGTGAAGCTTTCTGCATTGCTATGTATAGAATTTCCTTGTATATTACATGATACATATGATCACACATGATACATAAATATGTGTATATATGCCTATATGTATACATGCGTATATCTAACTAACCCCCAAGTAACTGAAGTCATGATACAAGGGTTTCACTGGAGTCTTCTAATTCAAAGTATTGAACACATGAATGACAGATCACCTGGGTCCCACACCTGTCCCTAGTATAAAGATTAAAGGTTAAAATATAATTGGGAAATATCTAAAAAAATAAAAAATATAATAAACCATAGATAATATTATATGTTAAAAGTCAATACGTGACCCAGAGATCCTTATGACTGGATTAGTCTCCCTCCCCCACTTTTCTATTTGAGTTTGATGTCACTGTTCTAAATTCAACTGTCCTTATTTGGGGTTTTTTTTAAGTTAACTTTGGGAATTACAGAGTCAGTATGAATACACTTCACCAGGCTCAACATAAATCTTTTTGACATGCTAGCAGTACTTGCCAAAGACATTCTTTAAATAAATAATTCAGTTGAGAACAAAATGTCAATAAAGGTATAACCTATACATTTGCTGTACCTTAACTCATGGGAGGACTTTGTTGTGCCATACATACCTAGCAAGGCAACACTTTAGCATTCAAGTTATGCTGTAAGTGCCTATTAAGCCCAATGCCAAGAATTTAGCAAGCACTTTATAAATGCCTACTAACTTGACTTGATTACATGTTCCTAAGTCCCGAAAGGTAATAAAATATAAATGTAGTTAAAAGTCCATCCAATGACAGAACAGAATACTATTTCAATGTACCTTATAGGATCTCAACAAGAAAAATTTGGGTTTGACCAGTTTTCTGAAATGTAATGCAAAGACAATTTAAGACATGGTTCCTACCAGGAGGAAATTTACAGTCTAGCCTAGGAAGGCATTATTCAATCTTTACCACTTTGGATTTGCCTTTTTCTCTGTTAAAACCCATGGTACACTGGACTCCTTCCCAGTGACAGAACAACAGTTTATCAAAACACTAATTTGTGAGCCTGCAATAAAACTGTAACTGAACACCCAGTTCTACTGAATGAATTTGTTCTTTATGAGACATGAAGTTCGCCTGGTTAAATTGAAGTTGGTCTGGATATGCAAGTCTGATTTATTTTTCAGATTGATGGCTTTTATTATGTATTCAGAAGATCAAGGTCTAATTGAAATTAAGAGTAACTTTTTAGATGACATTAACAATTTCCTATATTACCCCTCTAGGACTTGTAAATCTCAGTCTCTGATTACAATTCAAAGGTTTCCTTGTAAGTAGCTATTTAAACCAAGGGATTCATTTATTTTCATCTTCTCAGATCTGAACCCAAAACATTTTGACTGAGATGATGAAAGAACTAGAAAGTCTTTTAAGGGACTGACCAGCTAGCAGATAGTCCTGATGGTACTCAGGTGTAATGCTTATTGACCACATTTTAAGGCAGCTGCTTCTTAAATTGATCCCCAGATCTTGTGTTTGCACAAATATGGACATTTTTTATTTCTCTAAGTGATGCTGGGAAAAAAGCACTCTCTTGCAATCCCCCATCAGTACACATAGGTTTCAGTCTTTACTTGCACATCTGAATGTACAGTGACGCAAGGTAAATTCTGATGAACAAAAAACATGAAAAAAAATTAACCAGGTATGAGTGTGGTAGAAGTCGTATTTGTATTTTAAAGGCAAGTACCTTGGTAAATTATATCCTCATAGGTCCAAGAACAGTGAGTAGTAATAACAACAATAATAATAACATTTATATCCTTTTTAAAGATTGGCAAAGCATTTCTATGCATATTATCACATTAAATCTTCACAAAACAACACTGTAACGGAGGTACTAATATTTCTCCCATTTTGCAGATGAGGAAGCTTTGACTCAGCTAAATGATTTGTTTAGGGTCACATAACTAGTGTCTGGGGCAAGATTTTGAACTAGATATTCTTGACTTCAAGTCTAACACTCATCTATCAATAGTGTAAGGTGGGAGAAAAGGTTCATTTTGGAGTTGAAAAATCTGGTTTCCATTCCTGACCATCCTTAACTCTTTCTGAGCTTGGGAAAACCATTTGACCTCTGTAGGACTTGGTTTCTTCACCTAGAAAATGAGGAAGTTGAAACTAGATGACCTTTAAAGTCTTCTCCAGTTCTAAATTCATGCTCCTATGGCAAAATCCAATCAAACCCCTCATTTTATAGATGAAAAAGCTAGTCTACAAATGTTAAATGACTTACTCAAAGTAAAAAATCTACTAAGTAGTAGTCAGGTTTCAAACATAGGTCCTCTGACCTGTGTCTCTCCATTATATTCCATTCAGTAGACTTCCTACTATTCTCTCCTGTCCCTTAACAATAAAGTTCCATAGATTTAGCACCAAAAGGGACTTCAGAGGTCAACTCATCTAAAGAGGTAAAGCAAATCACTTAAACTTTTAGAGCCAGGACTTGAACCCATGCCTTCTGATTCTAAACCTAGGGCTCTTTTCTATTATACCAAACATACTTCACTTTCCATAATCTTGGCTAAAGTTCCACAGCCCTCAGCACAACTGCCAGAAGGGTGGCCCACCTGAGTATTTGCCCTGACTCTAGTTCTTAACACTATCCTTAGCACTGCTGCCTATATGTACCCATGGAAAGCTGAGCACCACCAGATCAATTCTTTTGATTCGTGGTGCTGGTCAAATGCTGAATCTTAAAACTTTGGTCACCTGTGAGAAGGCAGGATTCATTGGAAAAGACCCTGATGTTGGAAAAAAACTAAATACAAAGATGGCAGAGGATGAGATGGATAGATAATGTCATGGAAGCAATGAACGTGAGCTTGGACAGACTTTGGGAGACAGTGGAGAATAGAAGGGCCTGGAGCACAATGGTTCACAGGGGCACAAAAAGTCGAACACAACTGAACAACTAAACCACAACAACAAATATGTACCTACTTTCATGAGGCTGTCTCTGGCCATCTCCACTACCATCCCAGGCTCCCCACTGTCACTCTGGGACCTTTCTTGAGGGTCTTGATTTCCAAGTCTTTCTCACACCATTCCAGACTCTAATATTTCTATCTTCTTTATTCACATCTGCCTCCAGTCAAGCTATAAGGGGAGAAGCAAAGGGTACCTGGGAGACTGAGCCCTCACTGTTTACACACTGGCACATACCATTTCCATACCCAATAGAAGGCAGGGCTATATATAAAGGCTATATTTAATAATGAGCTCCCAAAATACTAATGGAGAATATAATACATCATCTCATAAATAATTAGGGAGATAGCTGTTAGGACCTCCCCTTCTGAGACTACCTTCCACATACTTCGTATCTTATGTGTACCTATTATTTGCATCATGCCTCTCATGTTAGAATGAGACTCCTCGATAAAGGGATTTTTTTTTTTGCCCCTTTTGTATCCCTAGCATTTAACACAGAGTCTGCAAAATAGTAAATGTTTATAAATGATTGCTGACTGACTGAGACACAGAAGGGAAGAAAGTAAGGGAGGTCTTCTAGCTTGTGCTCTGGAGTCCTGAAATGGATTTTTAAAAATTTTTAAAATTGTGTCCTGGATGTCTGAACTGTTTGTAACTGCCCCCTTAACTCTTGACCCATTCTCCTATAAGGGATTTCAAGATCTCAGTGTCTTGGAGAAGTTTACATTGTTCTAGAAAATAGATTAGATCCTATTGCCAATTCCCTAAATAATATAGTACCTCTTTCCTAATCTTCTTATGACTCCCACAGCCTCCTTTGAGCAGCTGCTGCTGAAACTAGCAGACTAAGCAAGATAGGATACAAAAGCACCTTGGAAAATGAGAGCTTAAAAAACAAAAGCAAGTTATAATTTTTATTTTCAGGATGCCAAAGGTGATTTAATTCTCATGCATGAATAACACTTCAAATTCATTTTTAAAAGCCAAACTTTTTTTTTAATCCACTTTCTTGGCCTCAAAGCTAATGAAACTGTCAAATGAAAAATCGACTGGTTTTGTTGCTTTTTAACTAAAAGGAGATTAACTGATGTTGATTAGTTTGGACTTAAAAAAAATTCCACCTCTGTAACGAATTATATGTTGGGGTTTCAGCCTCCTATGACTACTCAGAAAACAGGATTTGCTGACAGACCTTTAATTACTGGCCTTGCTAGCAGGAATAATAGCCTATAATCAAGGGTACCTAATATGCATATAAAAGAAACTTTAATTAATGAATAAACATAGTCCTTACATTAGCACTTCCCATATAGGTCAGGTCTTAAAACTGCCCAGATAATGGGTTATGGTGGAGTTGGGATTTCTTCCCTATCTCAGGGGAAGGAATTAATTAATTTTCCCCATGTTTGGATGTCATCACTGGATTAATGACCATCCTCTGCAGTCCTATCCAGCCACAGGGAACACATACCACCAAACCTAAACTAGGAAGTTACCACAGTAAGCAAAAAGGGATTTATTTTCCTCAGTGGAAATGTAAGGTCCTAAACCTGAGGCAGAGTGGGATGGCAGAGAGAACATTAGTTGGGGAGTCAAAAGATTCTTGCCCTGCTCCCTTGCTACCTGTGTGAGCTTGGACAAAGTAACTTCCTGGGTCTATCTCTATGTAACTTCTTCTCTAGGCTACTTTCCAATGCCCATTAGCAGTGGTGGGACTGGACTTCAGAAGACTTCTCCTGTGAGAGGTGGTAACCCTTAGGAGCTTGGGTTTCTAATATTATTGCTCTTGAGCCCCTATCTGATGTGCTCTCTTCAACATACTAGGAAAGTATAGCAAAAACAAAAATTACAATAACATCCTTCCAAACCTGAGATAAATGTTACCCTTGCAAAGATGAGGATCCTAGGGAGAGTGGGCTCAAACTTAAAGCACATGGATAGTCAGATATGTAAATATGTAGCAAAGATCCTTGAGACTGGAAAGAATTTCATGACTCCTGCCCCTGGAAGTCCTTTTCTTCCTTTAAGAAGTCCACCAAGTTCACTTCAGGGCATTGTATGGGTGATGGAAGAGTTGCCCCCTAATTCAGCTGGGTTAGCTCCTTACTTGGGTTTAGTATCCTGGATGATGGGTTGATCCATTGCTGGGCTGAACTGGACCATTTGGTTTTTTTTTTTGGCTATTGGATTCAGCTACTGTTGGATCTGGAGGTCTTTGCTCCTGACTTTGGTTGCTGAGGGAACCTCTGATGACTCAACATTTCAAAGCTTATAAGTTCACAACCTGGTCAGTTCCTTCTCTGAATACTCATTCACTTAAAATCAGGAAGTAATAAACCCTAAAAATGACAAAAGAAGCAGAGGCACCATGCTTCATAGATGCATGGTATCCAATGTTAAGGCAATCATCACCTGCCAAGCGGACTTTTACTACAAGAACATAAAGTTCATTAATAGACTGATGCAAATAATTGTGCAGCACTATAAGTTGGGAGACCTAAATTCTAGTAACAGTTTCCTCTGTTAATTTTCTAGGTTACCATGAGTAAATTATATCAATGAAGTACATTTCATTTTCTTAGTTTCCCCTTACTTTGTGAGAGTAATACCATACATTTATTAGACCATTCTTCTCAAAGACTATGAATCAGGAAAAGGTTTATATAGAAGGTAGCACCTGAATTAAGCCTTGGAAAAAGTTAAGGCTTGCAGGAGCCAAAGTTGAGAAAGGAAAAGCATTCCAGGTATGGGAAACAGATTGTGCAGAGACAGAGATGGAAAATGATAGGTCACATGCAGCGACAGTACATAAATCAGTTTGGCTGGAATACACATGACATAAATGTTAATCACAGTGCCCAACACACAGTAAGCATTTAATAAATGTCTTTTTTTATTTCACTTGATAGGTGGAGTAATGTAAAATAAGTCCAGAAAGATTGATTAGATCCTGATTGTGGAGTGTTTTAAATGGATAACTGACTAATTTGTATTTTATCCTAGAGGCAATAGTGAGCTACTGAAGATTTCTTAAGCAGAGGAGTAAAATGGTCAGATTTGTGCTTTAAGAATACTAACTTGGTTATTGTTTGCAGAGTGGATTGGAGAAGGGAAATACTGTAATTAGGAAGGTGGCAAAACAGAATATTTGGTCTAGTTTCTTAGTTCCTAGCACCACTCAGTTATTGCTATGTCCTTTTACATCTCCAATAACCTTCCCCAATGTGGCCATCCCAGGCCACTTCTTGTCCCCAAGCTCTTCTCACCAAAAAAAGGCACAAAATTTGTATCCAGACACAAGTACTCATGATATTAAAGACTAACTTCCTATATTTTGCCATTGGTTCTCCCTAACTTTTAAAAGAAAGGAAAAATCATAATCTATATTAGCTAGGTATTTGGAGGGGGAAAAAATGAAACAAGTTTATTTGGACCTAACTCTAAGTAACCTTAACTATTTGGGGGGGACCAAGGAACCAGTAATTTTTAAGTGACCTCAAATAGCAAATTGTGTAATATCTGCTGGAGCTGGAGTAGTACATAGACCAACTCTACTATAAAATGGATTCATATATAGAAAATGTCTTCCAAAAAGTGATCCTTTAATTAATGGCATGTTCTCACAGTGGGGGAAAATTGATGAGCTTTTATACAAGACATTGGAGATCAAATTGGAGGCAGCTTAGCATGTTGGAAATAACTCTGAATCTGCAGTGAGAGGACATGGTTTTGATTCTGTGCCAATCAATAATTTTGTTATCTCTGAGAGAATTAGTCCAGCTCTCTGGCCTGAGGTCCTTATCTGTAAAATGGGAAGACTGAACCAGATAACCTCTAAAATTTATTTCCAATTCTAAATCTGTGACACTATGGTCCCTTTCCAATGTTTATTAGGTATACAATCACGAGCAAATTGCACAACTTCTGTTAAATGAGGATAGTGATGCTGATAATACTTTGTACTTTTTTCATCTTTAAGGCTCTATATTAATATGAGCATTATAAAGCGCTATATAAATAGTATTAGGTACATAGAGCTCAGTGCACTTATGTGTTTTATCCTTTCAAGATGCAAGGAGTATATTGTCTAAGCAGAATATATACTCCACTTGGGATGTCTAAATATATAGAAAAGCGGTTCACAGGTAGGCATGAGATATCTCTGGAATCTTGACTACCCTATCCAAGGTAGCCTGAAATGCCATCTTGAGGCACCAGTAGCCAGGAGGCTGGCTACTCTGCTCTATTCTGAGAGAGGGGTAACAGATTAAAAATGTATCTATCTGCCCTCCTAAATATTGTTGGTCTGGGGACAAAATTTCTTCAGGACAAAAAGTCATTTTCTTGGCAAGTATCACTTATAGGTCCCTCAAACTTGTTTACATCCACCAGTTTGACCCCTTTCCACCAAACACTGGTTACCCCAAAGATCATCACAAATAATTAAATCACTAGTAAGCTAATATATCCAAGCAAAAGGCAAAAAGAAATTGGTAAATTTACATAGATTAGAAAATACCAAAAGTATACAAATAAACTAACCCTCTGGAAGAGAGATATCTCAATTCAGCTAAGAGAGAGGCTCTAATCTCATCCAAGGGAAAATTCTGCAAAGTCTTTATGGAGGCAATCAGAAATATGTTGGAGTTGGCTTCCCCTTCATGTCTATCAAGACTTTCTCTTTCTCTTCCCTGGAGTCAGACCCTAAAAAAATCTGGAACCACGCATGCCTTTCTCAAAGAAAGAATAAAGAACATCTCTCCAAAGCTCTTATTCCAACCCTCACACAGTGTACAACCAACATTCTCTCCACCAATTAGAATAGTCTCACGCAAAAAGCTGCAGGTTTGATAACAAATACAGAGCAAGTTTTCTCAGAAATTAATTGTGTTCCATTTAGACAAGGCTTAATTTGCATTCTTCAAACACCAAAGAGAAACGTAGCTCAAAGCCACCTATTCCCTAGAAGCTACTAGAGGTAGACCTTTAATGTAAATGCTTCCTCTTAGAATACTGCATTTTCTTGGCAGAGTAATAGTGTTCTGCAGGGGCTACAATGTGTGTGTGTTCATCCTTCATTGCCAAAGAAGACCATGCCATCAGAGAAATGATGACATGACTTGCACTTAACTTTGTTTTGAGGGAGGGAGGACTGTGCAGGTCACCAGCCTCACTTCTCCTCCAGAGTCATCTGAATCCAGTGACCAGATATTCATCAGGATTACTGGAGATGTCCCAGGATGAGGCAATTGGGGTTAAGTGACTTGCCCAAGGTCACACAGCTAGTGAGTGTCAAGTATCTGAGGTGAGATCTGAACTCAGGTCCTCCTGACTCCTGCAATGGTGCTGTATCCACTGCACCACCTAACTGCATAAGGCAATAAGGATGGGAGACTGATAGGTCCAGTCTACTTAGAGGGGTGATCACATTATCAACAATGGATCCTTTGGCTCTCCTGAGGCAAAGTCACCCTGTGGAAGTGTATTTCATATAGCAAATCAAAAGAATAAGAAGTCAGAATTGGGGAATTAACTCAGATATCACTTAGTCCCAAAGAAGCCATTGAATCTGTACTATGGATGTTTGGTGATTCCTTAGAATGTGGTACTTGATAATCTTTTCTTTCTAGGAACCTTTGGAGATAACACTGTTATTCTGATTTTAGCCTAGGGCTTTCTGGAATCCATTGTTTCACTATTTGTTGATTGTTTTGAAAGAGTGGGCAGCTAGGTGGCACAATGGATAGAGTACCCAACTTGGAATCAGGAAGACTCATCTTCCTGAAATCAAAGCCAGTCTTAGACACTTGCTTGCTGTGTGACCCTGGTCAAGTCATTTAATTCTGCCTCAGTTTCCTCAGGTGTAAAATGAGTTAGAGAAGGAAATGGCAAACTACTCCTGTATCTTTGCCAAGAAACCCCAGACAGGGTCATAAAGAGTCAGACATGACTAATCTACAACAACAAATTCAAAGAGAAGGGCCCATTTTCCTTCCGTAAGTTAAGTAATTCTACTTAACCATCAACATTTAATTAAACTCATTAAAGGATAAAAGCAAGTGGTGCAGTTAACTCAAATGCCTTTTTTTATATTTGGGGAATGTATTATATGACTATCTTTATAGTACTTTACCTTCCTAATTATGCTTTGATTAGACAAATTTAAATTATTTTTGCATTCTCTGAGCATAGAGGAAAGCAGTCTAATGCACTTAATAATAGAGACAGGTTCAAGTGAAGGTTGTTTTTATTTTTTTGGATGGGGGGAGCTTAGGAATGCTTGTAGGCAGCAGGAAAGGAGACAGCAAATGTAGAGAGAATGAAGACAGAGAAAAGGAATGATGGAAGATTAAGCTCTAGAAAGAGCTAGGAGAGGATAGGATTGAGGACACAGATGGAGGGTTGACACTGACAAGAAGGGTTGACTTTTCTTTAGAGAATAGCACAAAGGAGGAAAGAATAAGAGGTGATGAAGAAGGCTATTGAGGCATCCACAATGTCCTACATGTCTTCTTCCTTTCACAACCAAGAATGGGAAGAGGGAGGAGACTTTTGATGTCATCCTTATAGACTCCTCCCAGAAGAGGAAGCCCTCTACAATGCAACTTGCAATTGTAATTTACTGTGTTAAAAGAGTTGCTTGGGGACAGGACTCTTCCTCCCCAGACCAAATTTCTATCCACAATGCCATGCTGCCCCTCCCAGCAAGCTCTTAAAAAAGTCAGTCACATTCATTGCCCCACTTTCTCACCTTTCAATTATGTTTTAATTGATTTTAAATTTCATTTAATTTTAATTACTTTGCAATCTGACTTCCAGCTGAATTACCTCTAAACTACCAAATACAACTTTTTCTCAGTCGTTATTCCACTTGACATCTTTGCAAGTTTTGACACTGTTTATCACTCCTCTTTGTGGATATGGTCTCCTCTTTCTGTTCCTGTGATAAATAATTCTTGTCCAGTTCTGTTCCTACCTCCTACCTGACTGTTTCTTCTTAGTCTCCTTTGCTGAATCACCACTTACTTCCTGTCCTCAAATTTTAGGTCATCACCCCACCACTACCACCACCACCACCAAGATTCTATCCTAGATCCAGTTCTCTCCTCTTGTCTCTCTCACTATCTCTGCTTCTCTGCATCTCTCTACTCTCCCAGTCTCTTTCTTCTTCTTCCTGTCTCCTCCTCCTCCTCCTCCTCCTCCTCCTCCTCTCTCTGTCTCTCTGTGTCTTTTTCCTCTGTTTCTGTCTGTCTGTCTCTCCTCCCTCTCTCTCTCTTCTGTGACCATAAGTTCAATTGTTTCTATGCATAGATCTGCCGGAACAGTTAAATGCCACAGTGGATGCAGTGCTAGACTTGGACAAGGAAGCAGTCTCAGACACTTACTAGCTTGTGTGATCCTGGAAAAGTCATGTAATCCCTGTCATTCTCAATTTCTCTGTCTGTAAAATGGGGATAAAAAATAGCGCATAATTCACAGGGTCATTGTGAGGATAACATTAAGTATTAAGTACAAACTTTAAAGCTCTAAGTAAATGTTAGTTATTATAAGTCTCCCAAAGCTTATACACTCCAGTCCAGTCCTGCATCTCCCACTGCCTGCCCAGCATCTTTGTCTTTATGTCCCATAGGCATCTCAAACTCAATATCTTAAATACAGAACTCATTATCTCCGTGCCTGCCTCTATAAACCTAGTCTGTTGCTATGGAAAGTGCTGCTCATCCTTCCAGTTACTCTAATTTATAATCTCAGAATCATCCTTCATTTCTCCTTCTCCCCTTTACCCAAACAGTTGCCAAATCTCATCAATTACACTTCCAAAACATTACTCCCATCTGTTTCCTCCTCTCCACTAGCCATAGCCACTACCCTAATTCAGGCTAGTATCACCTTCCATCTGGACTATTGCAATAGCATCCTATTTGGTCTCCCTGTCTCCAGTTTCTGTCCTCCCCAGTCTATCTTCTACATATACTGTCATGTTGAAATTCTTAAAGCACAGATCTGATTATGTAATTCTTCTGCTCAGTGTGTTCGTCCTTCATTGCCAAAGAAGACCATGCCATCACAGAAATAATGGCATGACTTGCACTTGACTTTATTTTGAGTGAGGGAGGGCTGTGCAGGCCACCAGCCTTGCTTCTCCTCCAGAGTCATCTGAATCCAGTGACCAGATATTCATCAGGATGACTGGAGATGACCAAGGATGAGACAATTGGGGTTAAGTGACTTGCCCAAGATCACACAGCTAGTGAGTGTCAAGTGTCTGAGGTGATTTGAACTCAGGTCCTCCTGACTCCTGCACTGGTGCTCTATGCACTGCACTACCTAGCTGCCCCCCTCTACTCAGTAAGCTTCAGCAGATACCCATAGGGCCTGAGACAAAGCACAAACTCCTTCACCTGGCATTTAAAGCCCTCCACCATCTGGCTACATTCTACCTATTCCAGATGCATTTCCTTTTACTGTCCTTCATGCCAAACTGGCCTATTGACTATTACCTAAATTGACACTCCATATCTTTTTACCTTTCATCTGTGATCAACTTCCTAACCCCTTTCTCCCTCCCCCTAACTTCAAATTTTTATCTTCTCTCAATCTCAGTTTAAATTCTACTAATCTAGAGGTTCTTAAAGTTTTTTGGATAAAGTTAGTGTTCTGGGGAAATCTATAGACCCCTTCTCTGAATAATGTTTTTAAATGCATATAACGAAAATACATAGGACTACAAAGGAAACCAATTTTATTGAATTACAGTTATCAAAATATTTTTACAAAACAAGTTAATGGACCCCAGGTTAAGAACTGCCTTCCATTATCTTCATATTTGTTAAATACTCTTTCCCTTTTCAAATGACTTGATATTTATTGTATTTTACCAGCGTACATTTTGTCTACTCCCAGTAAAATGTAAACTGCTTATGATCAAGATACATATTTTTGCCTGTATCTCCAGCCCCTAGCACAGTAGTTTGCACACAGCAGGTGTTTAACTAAATGTGCCAAATGGAATTGATCCTAGAAGCAATATTAATCTAATGAAGGCAGTAGGGAGATGATCTGATCAGACCAATGCCAATTATTTTGGCAGCTATGTGGATAATGGAGTGGAGAGAGGTAAGGTTAGTGATCTAGTTGACAATTTATAATAACAACTCACATTGATATAGCATTTTGAGGTTTGGAAAGTATTTTCTTAATAACAATCCTCTGAAATAAAGAATATAAATATTATTATCCCCATTTTACAGATAAGAAAATGGAGATATTACTAAAGACCATAAAGCTAGGATCTGAAATATTTGATTGGCAAAACACAGGTAGCAGGATGTTCTATAGTGAGCAAAAACTCATAGATTTGAGGATATTGAAGACATGCTTAGGATACAGTGTATATATAAGCCCATTTTGAAACACAGCATCCATTTTGGAGAGGACTAGGAAATAAGAATTGGAAAGGTAAAGTGACCCCTGATTCAATTTTGAACTTGATCTTACAAGCATTAGCCTCCCAGAGGGGATATGGAAATAAAGGTACACTAATACATTGTTAGTAGAGTTGTGTATTGGTCCAAATATTCTGGAGAACAGTTTGGAAGTCTGCCCAAAAGGCTAAAAAAACTGTGCATACTCTTTAATCCATCAATATCCCTACTAGGTATGTAACCTAAAGAAATCAAATATAAGGGAAAAGGACTGATGTGTGCAAAAATATTTATAGTAGGCCTTTTTGTGGTGGTGAAGAATTGGAAATTGAGGGGATGCCCATCAAATGGAGAATGTTTGAACAAATTGTGGTATATGATTATGATAGAATACTGTTGTGCTATAAGAAATGATGAGGGGAATCATTTCAAAAAAACCTGTGAAGACTTAAATGAATTGATGCAAAGTGAAGTGATCAGAACCAGGAAAACATTGTACATAGTAGCAACAGTATTATAATGATGACCAACTATGAAAGACTTAGCTATTTGATCAATACAATGATCCAAAACAATTCCAAAAAATTCATAATAAAAATGCCATCTACTTCCAGAGAGAACTGATGATCTCTGAATACAGATTCTTCACTTTCTTTTCCTCCTCCCTTCCTTTATTTCACAGCGTAAGTACTGCAGAAGTATATTGTGTATGACTTCACATGTATAATGGGTATCATAGTGTTTGCTTTCTCAGTGGGTAGAGGAGGGTCTGGAGGGAGGGAGAGAATTTGGAATTTGGAACTCATTTTTTTGAAAATGAATGTTTAAAAAATTAGAAAATAAACTTATACAAATGAAAAACCAAGAAAAGTAAAAAAAAATATATATAAATATTAGCATCCACTGAAGGTTCTGAATAGGGGAGTACAGTGTTAAGAAAACTTGGACTTAAGTCAACAAACATTTTAACCTTCTAGATCTGCTTTGCTTCTGGGTCCAGACCATTTGGAACTTAGCCTGCAGGTATATCTCTAGGCCTCATTTTCCTCATCTGTAAGATGAGGCCTTGTGATTGTATGATTAATTTAACAGAAGACACATTTATTTCTTTACTGGAACTTTAGCCCAAGACAAATATCCTCATCAACCAGATAAGTGTCTTAAATGGGAAACTTAGCTCTAATTAATTCAACATTTCTAGAAAAGGGGTGCCAGTAAGAAAGGTGATAGATAGATTGTGCTATCCAAGTTCCTTTAGACAAGATGAAGCTGAGATTCTTGTTACTTCAAGGAATCCAAGACACACAGAAGAAAAGCAAGATTGTAAAAGAGAAAGAGAGAAACACCTAAAAGGTTTTAGAGACAGGAGAAAAAAAGAAAAGTCCCACCCAGAAAGATACCCCCAAAACTCCAACCAAAATGAGACAGACAGGCAGGCAAACTTTCCTTCACCCGAGAAAGAACCTTGCCAAACAATGTTGTAAAATCAGTAATTTAGTTTATTTTTTAATGTTTTATTTACAACTTTTATCTTCACATCACAGTCACTGAGGGTGAAGAGGGAGAAATCCCTTCTCCCCTTCACTTTGAATATTTTCTTACAACAAAGAAAAGAAATTAAAGACAAAAATCCCAATTACTGAATCTGACAGCATATCTACCATTCTGCCCTAGGATCCCCCTAACTCTCACCTGTAGTGGGAGTCATTTCATTACATGGTCTCCAGGACTATCGTTCATTTTTCAATTAGGATGATTTTGTCTTATTTTCCTTGTTGTTCTTTGGCTCTACTTATTTTATTCTGCATCAATTCATACAAATCTTCCCATGTTTCCCATAACTACTCCTATCTGTAAAAGCAGTATTTTATAAGGATACATCTGGTGGCAACATCCATAATAGACTAGCAAAAGCAGAGTAGACAATGGAAAGTGTGTTTTTTCCTATGTTTTCAAAAGAAACTTGCAAACATTCTAACATTAGTCGTTCATGATGTGTGTAATGAGCCTGAAACTGTGACCAGGGGACGACGAGTAAGTAAGTATAGCCTTAAGTTTCTGAATCTATTGTCATTGCTCTGAACAGGTTCTAGTGTCAATAGGAGTTCTATTGTCTATCAAGGTATGTGGTCAGCCAAAGGGAAAACGAGACAGCATCAGAGTATCTCAAGGGGATATTAGAATTTAATGATTCATGGTCACAGGTACCCTTTCTGCATAACCTATCTAAAGATAAAGCTCAGATGTACAGGTGTCTGGTTTTACAAGGAATTTGTGGGGCTTAAAGCTCAGTTGACCGGATACTGTGTTCTACCAACATCTGGTCCTTTAAGTACGATTGTTGGATCAAGGGGACTTATTCCACCTGTCAAACACAAGTTAGACTTGATTGTCCCCCTGCCCACAGTTTCAATGTACCTGAGAATATCATCCAAACTAAAATTAATGGAGCATTGGAAGCACACGGATGTTTTTGTTGGATGAGCAGAGATATTCCAGCTCCCCAGGCGCTGTTTATCAAAAGTATTAAATATTACTGAAAGAATAGGTTGTAATCATTTAGAGCCACAGAAATGTAAGGAACTTGAACAGATTTCTGCAGATAAGCTAGGTGAAAAAGATCGTAAGAAACTATTGAAAATATTAGATAGAAGCCTATGAGACTCCTAAGAACTGTTTGAGAAGAAAATTCCACAGTGCTTCTTATCTGTTATTGAGATCTTCCACAAGGAAGGGGGATGGAGGAGGGAAACAAACATTTATTAAGCACCTTCTATATACCAGGTGGGGGCAGCTAAGTGACACAGTGAATAGAGTGACAGGCCTGGAGTCAGGAAGACTCATCTTCTGAGTTCAAGTCTGGCCTATGTGACCCTGGGCCAATCACTTACCTTTGTATGCCTCAGTTTCCTCATTTGTAAAATGAGCTGGAGAAGGAAATGGCCAACCACTCTAGTATCTTTGCCAAGAAAACCCCAAGTGGAGTCATGAAGAGTCAGACACAACTAAAATGACTGAACAACAAAAATGTACTAGGTACTGCACTAAATGTTTCACAGATATCTTATTTGAACCTCCCCCAAACCTTGTGGAATAAGGGTTATTATTATCCACATTTTATAAATGACAAAACTAAGATAGAGGTTAAATGACTTCCCCAGGGTCGCATAGCTAGTAATGTCTGAGGCAAGATTTGATCTGCCTTTTTTTTTCTTTTTACAACATGGCTAATAGGGACATATGTTATGCAAAACATATATATATATTAATATATATTGATATTGACATATATCAATATATATAATTGATAACATATTACTTGCCTTTCAATTGATGGGGAAGGGGTTGATGAGAGGGGGAGAATTCGGAACTAATTTTTTTTGAAGAATAAATGTTGAAAATAAACAAATAACCACTAAAAAAAAAAAAACATGCAACATCTTCGATAGAGGAAAGGCATTAGCATTGGGGATGGAAGACAAAGATGTTTTTGAGCTTGAAAACAACCAAAGGAAGGTGACCAGTATGGTAAGAGTTGTGGAAACCACATAATTCAAAGAATAATTGCAGGACCTGGAACCACTTAACCTGGAGAAGAGATGACTTGGAGAAGACATAATAATTGCCTTCAAGTATCTGATGGGTAGTAGAATGGTTTATTCTGTGTGTCTCCAGAGATGAGGAGAGGCAAAACTGGACCCAGACCTTTGCAGGAAGTGAAATTTTATACAGTATGTAATCCACCCAAAAAGTTACTTCTGAATATTTGAGGGGTTTAGGCTGAAATCTTCTTGTAAGAATTGATTTTCAAATAGCTAATCTAACAGTAGCTAAGGGGCTCTTCTCTCTACTAGCCTATGTCTTAAGCTTAGGCCCTTGCTACGCCTCCCCTGAATTATTCTAATACTACCCTAATTGTTCTCCCTGCTTTCATGCTCTCCTTTCCAACCAATCCTCCACACAGATGTAGATATTCAGAGGGATAATCACAAAATACAGATCTAACTATATGCCCCCATTCCTAATGAAAATCATCAATAACTCCCTATTGCCTTTAATCTAAAACGCAAAATCTGTTGACTAGCATTTAAGGCTCACCACAATTTGGTTCATACTTACCATTTCAGATTTATTTCATTATTGTTGAATTTTTTAAAAAATTGCCAAAAAACAAACTACTAAGTCCAACCCAGCTTTTAAAAAGTGTTCTCTCTCCACCTTCAACTTGTTAATTGGTTTTGTAAAACTGCTTTTTTCTCTTTCTTTTCTTAATACTTTGTTATAGAGTATGTCTGGGTGAGTATGCTAGAGGGAAGGGATATATTAGAAATTATCGCAATGAAAAATTAAAGGCATCCATAAAAATGGTCACTCTTCAAAAAATTAAAAGGAAGAAAAAAGGGTATTGAGGAAAGGTAAATTGGAACAAAAATTATTTCTTTTAAATATAATAAAGCTTGATTCCCCTTAGAACCTCAGGAGTTTAAAAATAGGAGAAGCTCAGTTATCTAACATACTTATGAAAAAGAATGGCTTCCTAATTGATAACTCCTCTAAATTTGGAGTTCTATATATCAGATATACCTCAGTTGAAGACTACAATGATGAAATATCATTTCTACATTGCGGTGCAAAAAAGATACCCAAGGTACAGCATTGCTCAGATTTTTCTGCTGAGCAGATTCAAAAGGATGTTACTAATCAGGATGTATTTTAATGCCAAGGGTACTTACTGCATTCAGTGTGATCACTCTGTTCAGAGTGAAATTGATCAGAGGGACTGTGATGCTACAAACTCCTGGATGCTCATCCCACTGGTAAATGCATTGATTCGAAATGACATTGAGTTGAACTATCATTTGGAAATCTTTTGTGTGATTTTTGTGCTAGGAAGTTTAAGGCTGTATTTCAACATCCAGGTTTGAGATGACTGGCTGCAGGGCCAGTAATTTGCAACCATCTTCATTAAAGGCCCACAGTTTCTAATGAAGGATTAATAAATATGGAACACCAAAGTATCCTGACAACCAACCTTCTGTTCACAATAGCTAAATTATGGCAAGAAGGGACATGAAGGAAAGGCTAATTTTAAAACTAATTGCCCAGGAAAATGTCTCATTGTGTGTTTGATGCATTTAATAAATCAAATTCTACTTATTCAAGCTCTGTTAGCATGCTCTGAATTAAACATTAGGCTGTTAATATGTTTGAGACCCTCACAACTGACACTTTTCTGTTACTGTTATTGGTGAGAGTATCATAAATCTGTATGGTAGCCTGACTATAATGAATGGATTTCTAAGAATATTGATTTACTATATGAAGCTCAACAACTATGACGGCTTCTGAGAGACCAGGAGGAAGTATATAATAGATATGTGTTTGTGTTTCCCATTTGTAAATCTTCACAATAGTATGACTAACTGGAATTCTGACACAGACTTTCTTATGGTAAAGATTAAATGAGATAATATTTGTTTAAAAAAAAAAAGCTTAGCACCATGCCTGGCACATAGTAGGTATGCTATATAAATACTATTTCTCTTTCCTCCTTTGAATTTATCCAGGTCAGCTTGTCCCTAAACCAAGTCAAGCCGCTCTCATTTGCCCACAGTCCACCTTCTTTTTTCTTTTCTCACTTATGCTGAAAGCTATATCTGGACTTATTGAATCATCAATAGCACCCTCTACTTCCTTCTCAGGTTTAGCTTCTTAGCAATGTTGGTAATTTATATTCTTCTTCCTTTTTTAGAACCTGATAGGACTCTTGATTTATTTAACTCCAGAACTCCGTAACAATTGATGTTTTTATTATAAAATTTATAACTAAACAGAAAATGGCTTTTTAAAAGAAAACTGGGTTTTTTCCCATGTACATTCTGCTGTGATGGGGTTTGTGTGTACCATCATTATCATCATCATCATCATCATCAAAATGCAATATGAGAAAGAACTTTATAAAGGTCAGTTCATTTAAGTGCTTCCAGGCAATTGGTTTCCTTAAATCATGAAGTCGGATGACACTCTCTCCTGGATAGATCTACATGGAGTAATTTCCTATCCACAATATTCATTAGTGATTCTAGTGTTTGGTAATATGGCTCTCAGGGCATTTTTATTATTATATATCTAAATGGAACTGCTCATGCTACATTGCCTTGCCCTGCCTTTGGAGGAGATGAAGGTCATTTGGTCATTAGAATCCATCTAATAGCCATAAAATTCTTGAAGACTCCTCAGAGACTTTGTTTACCTGGTAAAACTGATCAGCTCCAGAAATGATTGATCTTGTGTTTTCAGTCATTAAAATGACTATGGAAGAGTTGAATGATTTTACATTTATCACAAAATCACCATAAATAATGGATTAAACTTAAAACTGCTTAAATTGATGGCCATGTATAATTACAAGCATATTTTTCACACCTTATTGGATTAAGTTTTAAACTTTTCCTTGCAGACAGCCTTATTTAACCCTTAATCATGCATGACATACTGGCTAGCATGGTAGACTTGGGATCTAAAAGACCTAGATTTAAATATGACAGCTGGTGGTATAATAGATAGAATGCTAGGCCTGGAGTCAGGAAGACCTGAATCTAAACTCAGCCTTAGACATTAGCTGTGTGACTTTGGCAAGTCTATCTCAGTTTCTTCATTAGGAAAATGGGAATAATAATAGCACCTACCACTCAAGCTTGCTGTAAGGATACCATTTGTAAAGCATTTTTAAAGCTTAATTGTTCAGAGATTTTAGTCATATCCAACTCTTTGTGACCCCATTTGGAGTTTTCTTGACAAAGATACTAGAGAGGTTTGCCATTTCCTTCTCCAAATTATTTTCCAAGATGAGGAAACTGCAGCAAACATGGCTAAGTAACTTGCCCAGAGTCACACAGCTATTAAGTGTCTGAGACCAGATTTGAAATTAAGGATATGGATCTTCCTAAATCTAGGCCTGGCACTCTATCCACTGAGCCACCTAGCTTCAAGCTTTAAAGCACTGTGTAAATACTAGATTAGGTATTAAATCCTGCCTCAGACACTCACTAGCTGTCTAACCATGGGCAAGTTACTTCGCTATTCTGATCCCCAGGCAACACTCCATGATGCAGCTAAGTTACAGCTGGGTTATGATCTGGGTCATTTTTTCACCTAAGAAATCACAGGTTCCTGATGTATTGACATAATCATCTTCATGCTTTTCCTCTTAATCTTTTTCAAGTTTCCTATTTCCTTATTAAGGGTTCAGAATTGGACATAGATACACAATGCCCTTGAAGTGTATGTTTCTATTCTGTTACAATTGACCTTACTTTTATTAATTTCTTACTTACCTAATGGAATCCCCAGTGTTTTTTAAAATTCTGATCAAAAAAGACAGCAGTAACCTTCTAATCACTAATACTGACCCTTTTTAATACTCATCCTTTTTCATATTTTTGAATCAACAACTCATTCTTAAAAAAAAATAAAAAAAAGCAACACTCTCCTCTCGATAGCCATAAAACCTGGACATTCATTTACCTCTCTGCTTATTGCTTTTCTGTCTCCTTCATTGTTTCTTCTTCCTACTCTCCTCATTTATTTCCCAACAATATGTTTTTGACTCTTTGGTCAGCATTTTGTGTACACTATACCACAGCAATCATATCCACCTCCAAAATTTCAACACCTCCCCACCCCCCCATACAGAAGATTCCACTACTAAATATAGCTCTAGTACTAAGCTCCAGGCCCAAGTTTCAAATAATTTGATAGGGAATATGGAATATGTCGGTGGAGTTGTGAACTGGTCAAACCATTTTGGAGAACAATTTGAAACTACGACCAATATAAAACTGTGCAAACCCATCAACCATAAAAATACGACTGCTGGATCTATATCCTAAAGAGATCAAAGAAAAAAAAAAGATCTATAAAGAGATTTGTATTTCCACTTCACCATTTATAGGCACCTATTTTGCTTCTAGTTCTTTGTTAAAAGAAAAAGTACTGCTATAAATATTTATATATATATATATATATATATATATATATATATATATATATATATAAATCCTTTCTTTTTGTCTTTAACCTCTTTGCTTTATGTGTCTAAAGGTAGCATTGTTGAGTCAAAGAGTATGAATAGTTAGTGACTTTGGGGGTATAGTTACAAATAGCTTTCCAGAATGGTTGAACCAGTTCAATGTACCACCAACACAGCATCACTGTGCCTATCTTCTCAAAGCACCTCTCTCCCCAATAATTGCAATTTTCCCTTTTGTCTTCTTTGCCAATTTGATGGGTGTGAGGTGGAACTTCAAAATTATTATAATTTGTGTTTCTTATTACTAGTAATTCAGAGCATTTTTCACATTGTATTTAATAGTGTGCATTTTTTCCATTTTGAAAACTGAATGCTATATCCTTTAACCATTTATTTATTTGCCTTTGTTCTTATATACTTGTATCAATTTCCTCTGTATCTTGAAAATCAGGTCTTTATCAGAGAAGTATGCTATGAGGATTTTTCCTAGTCAATTATTTTCTTTCCATTTCTAACTATCGATTTTTTTGTGCAAAAGCTTTTCAATTTTATCTAGTCAAAACTGCACATTTTATCTTTTATGATCCTTTTTTATCTCTTGTTTGACCAGGAACATTTTCCCTAATTGCCATGAAAGCTATCAGCTTCCCTTTACTCTAATTTCTTTTTTGATGTTACCTCTTATATTAACAGTACATCTTATATCTATTTGGGGTTTCTTGTGGTATATGGTATAAAACATTATTCTAAACCTAATTTTTTCTGGTCTGCAACTGCTCTCATAGTTGGTGTCCTTGTGTTTATCAAACATTACGTTACTATGTCTGATAGTTTGTATGATAGGTCTTGTTTATCTAATCTATTTCAATGATCAGTTTTTATATATTTTTTTGACTAATAACAAATCGCAGTGATGGATATTGCCTTGTATAGTTTGAGCTTTGGTACTTATAGACCCCCTTCATTCCCATTATTTTTCATCAGTTCTTTTGAGATTCATGACCTATCGTCCTTCCAGGTGAATGTTGTTATTACTTTGTCTAGTTTTATAAATAACCCTTTGGTACTTTGGAATGGCACTAAAACAATTTAAGTAGTATCATCATATTCACTATATTAACATGGCCCAAAATATGAGCAATCAATATTTCTCTATTTAAGTCTTTATTTTTGTTAAAAAGATTTTTGTAGTTACAGTCATATAATTCCTAGATGCGGTATTATTTTATATGTCCCATGGTTATTCCAAATAGCATTTATTTCTTTAACTCTTTCTGGTGGGTATTTTTGGTCATATGCAGAATGAGTGAAGATTTTGTGGATTTATTTTATGTCTTGCCACTTTACTGAAGTTATTGTCAGTTTTTAGGTGGCTTCCTATGATTCTTTCTATTGCCTGAAAAAAAATGAGATTATTTTATTTCTTTTCTGTTTGTGCCTGTTTCCTAAATGTATATTTTCTTATTGAAATATCTAGCACTTCTCATACATTAATAGTGTCAACAGTAGACATCTTTCCTTTACCTCAGCATTTATTGGAAGAGCTTCTAGCATGTCTCTAATACAAATAGTAGTAGTTCTTGTTTGTAATAGATACCGTTTACCATTTCGTGAAAAGACTTACTCATTACTTTGTTCCTTAATGTTTTTAATATAAGTGGCATTGTATTTTGTCAAAAGCTTTTTCTGTAGCTATTGATATAATTATGTACTTTTCCATTTTTTTTTTACATTAATATGATCTATCTTATTTGTAGTTTTCCTAATAGTGAACCAAATCTGCATTTCTGCTATAACTCAAGCTGGTCATAGTGTATAAACTTTTAACATGTTGCTGTAGCTTTTGTGATAATTGTTTTTTCAATATATTTGCATGCATATTCATTACAGATAGTGGTCTTTAGTTTGCTTTTTCTGCCTTATTTCTCCCCAGTTTGGTTATCAAGACCATATTCATTTTATAGAATAAGTTAATCTTGGAGTAAATCTTTTCTCTATTTTTTGAAAACAGTTTGCATAATATTGAAGTTAATAGTTCTTTCTGTATTATATAGATTTCATTTGTAAATCCACCTGAGTCTGGTGTTTTTTCACTGAGAATTCACTCAAGATTTGTTAAATTTTTTTTCTGAAATTGTATTATTTAAATTCTCTATTTCTTATTCTTTTAATCTAGTTATTCTTGTCTTACCTTTCCACATTAACTACACACTATTCCCTAACAAGTGACTGACTGATTGTTCCAGTCCCCCTTCCTCTTCTCCCAGCTATAAAATTAAGGAAAAAGGACAAGAGAGAAGCAACAAGGCAGTAGAAGCCCATTCTGTGATAGAAATCCTATGAAACTGGAATATTTGCTATTCGCTGTACATGAAATTCTTTCTCCCATTTCTGTGCCATTGTAGACTTTCCCCCTGCCTATACTGTTCTCCCCCCTCATCTTTTCACTTGGAATTCCCCTTCAAATCTCAACTAAGTGCCGCTTCTTTCAAACACTTTTGCTGATTTCTACAGTAATCAGTGCCAAAAGAATGGGAAAAAAAAAACCCATATGCAAAAAGCTTACATTTTAATGGGAGTAGACAATGAGTATGTATATAAGTATATACAGAATAAATATCAAAGGAATAAATAAATACAAGGTACTTGGGGAGTATTTAGGGAGAGTCAGGAAAGGCTCTATGGGGCATGAAGGAGAGAGGAATTCTACAGGGTGAAGTGAGGAGGGAGTATATTGGAGGCATGAGGTATATGGCCAATACAAAGGCACAGAGAATAGAGATGGAATATCATATGTGAACAACAGAAAGAAGGCCAGTTTGGCTGGAGCACATCATGCAGAAAAGAGAATGATGTGCAGTGAGGCTGGAAAGATATGTTGATGTCTGATTGTAAAGAACTTTGAAAAGCTAAAGAGAAGAGTTTATATTTTCTCCTCAAGGAAATAGGGAACCACTAGAGTTAATTAAAGGAGTAACACAGTCAGATCTACATTTAGGGAAAATTACTTTGGTGATAGTATATAGGATGGACTGTAGTGGTGAGAGACTTGAGGCATTAAGAGGCACTTGTAATAATCAAGGTGAGAGGTGAGGAAGGCCTGCATTGTGAGCAGAGATGCGAATCCCCCTAGTAGAATGTAAGCTTCTTTCGGGAGAGGACTGATTGATTGTCTCACCTTCATATTTGTATCTCCACCCCCATCACAGTGGCTGGCACATAATAGGCACACAGTTCAAGTTGGTGATTACTGACTGATCCAGTCCCCCTTCCCCTTCTCCCAACTATAAAGTTAAGGGAAAAGGACAAGAGAGAAGCAACAAGGCAGTAGAAGCCCATTCTGGGATTTAGAACTTACTAAGAAAGGATACTAGAAGTGTAATGGTCCAGAAAAGGAAGCATGGTATAATGAAAAGAGTACTGGACTAGGGGTCAGGAGACCTGGTTCTTATCTAAACTCTCCAGCTACATGGTGATGTGGTGTGTTCATCCTTTGCTGCCAAAGAAGACCATGCCGTCAGAGAAATGATGACATGACTTGCACTTGACTTTGTTTTGAGTGAGGGAGGGCTGTGCAGGTCACCAGCCTCACTTCTCCTCCAGAGTCATCTGAATCCAGTGACCAGATATTCATCAGGATGACTGGAGATGACCCAGGATGAGGCAATTGGGTTAAGTGACTTGCCCAAGGTCACACAGCTAGTGAGTGTCAAGTATCTGAGGTGAGATCTGAACCCAGGTCCTCCTGACTCCTGCACTGGTGCTCTATCCACTGCACCACCTCAAGCAAAACCCTTATGGGTTTGCTTCCTTGTGTTATAAATGAAAGGGTGGAATTCATGGGGTCTTTTCTAGCTCTAAAGTTCTGTGGTTCTATATTTCTATCATCATTGTTAACTATATCATATGCAAACAAATGCTTAATGGTTACTTTTAAGCTTGATAACTTTTGCTGAACACTGGACAAAGTGAAAGTTCTTGCTGTTTTGAAGGTTTTAGATTTAAAAATGGAAGGGATTTTGGAGGTCATCCGGTCCCCAATTTTACATACGACTGATTCACTTAGATTTTTTTAGAGGTCCTGTTTGCTTACCCATTGACTTCTGTCTTCCTATTTCCTAGACATTTTCTCTCTTTCTCTTCTTTCTACTGCTCTCTTCTTCCCTCAGCATTTGCCTTTAGGAGGTTGTTCTAACCCCCAGGGAGTCTTTTATAAATTTCTATGCACACAGTATTCTAGGACTACATAGAAATTAAAGTGCTTTTCATTACAAAATTCTTATCTGTATTTTATGTTTTGTCAAACACATGCAGAGGATCTTTTGTTTAATCTACCAACTGTTCTTCTGCTTACAGAAATTAATTGAATTTAAAAATAAGGGATAACCCTACCAATCAAGTGAAAGTAATCTTATACTGAAGCTAGTTTTCCAAATCTCCAGGCTTACCTTGGCCTTTTCATTCATTTAAAGCAAAAGTGTATTTGGTTTGGGTTTCCTATTACAACACGTGTGTTATGCCTCTAGGGTGGATCCCTCATACACTTTGTGCTGGTTTATTAATCACAGCCTTCTTTCACAGCTAACTTTTGGTTCCCAGAGAAGGACCCCCATGACTGCAGGCTACAATCAAACTCTCTCCACCTCCTAAGGTTAGCACTTTGTGAGGGAATGCTCTACTCTCACTCACTAGTGCTGGTCTTGAGCCTCCTCTGGTAGGATTTCTCATTAACATAAAACCTCGCAGTGATGACACATTAGATCTTACACATAACGATTTATTTAACAATAATGTGAAAACATTAGTGATAATATCACAGGTTCTCATAAAGCTAATGGAGAAATAATAAATGCATCACAGTCAATACAGAAACATTCACCAAGATACTCAGTATCTATGGAGGAGAACTGTCATGTACTTATAAAACCTGGTAGAACAAATGAGTAAAAAAAAAACAAAACCCATGTGCCTGAGATATCTCACAACTCTGGACTGCATCAACCCAGTCAGGAACATCTATATCTCACTAAGCTGCTCCTTTGCTAACTATTCTCTTTCTTTTCGTTTGCTCTCCTGCTGGACAGATCCTCTTCATTCTACCCTTAAAGTAATGAAGTATTGACAGTTCTTTTAACTAACAATCATGCTTAAAAGAGTATAAAAAAAATCATTATGCTATTGAACTGGCTAGCCAGAGCGCTGCACTTCAAAGCTCCTCAGGCAGATCCTCGCTTTGTAATCAGGAAAGTACAGCCAGCTCTTCACTCACCAGGATTCTGAATCATCTGCAGACAGTTCTTGCTTTATGTAAATTTTTATTACATAAATTTGACTTTACATAAAAAATTCTGGAAAGATGTAACAGAAACATGTATGAAGAGAGTTTGGGGGAAAGTGTGTCCACATTTCTTTCCTGATTTTCATGGATTTGACAAAGATGTAGCATTCACAGATGCGAATAAGAAGATTGTAAAATTGGCACAAGAATTGGAGCTAAAAGCCAATGAGAATGATGTTGACTGAGTCTCAGGGAGATCTGTCAAATGAGGACCTGATTGAACTGCAAGCTATAAAAATTACAGAAGAAGAAAGAAAAGCTTTGGAACTTAAGGTCAAACCAAAGCACTCATGACAATATATGTGGCAGAAGGATTTCATCATTTGAGTGAATTCTGAAAAGATGGATTCAAATACTTCAAGATTTTTAAAAGTTTAAAAACTAGTTGAGGATAATATTGCCTGCTATCATCAGATATATGAAGGGAAAAAGATAGCCACTGTCCAAACATCTCTCAATAGGTTCATAATGGGCTGCTAAGTAGTGCAGTGAATACAGAACCAGGCATAGAATCAGGAAAACCTGAGTTCAAATTCAGCCTCTGACATTTACTAGCTGTATGATCCTGGGTAAGCCACTTAATTCTGTTTGCCTGTTTTCTCACGTAAAATGAGAAGGAAATGGCACAGTGGGTAGGGAAGGGGCAACATCACATCTGTGCTTACTTTATTGTACAGTACTGTGCATACTTTATCATTAACTTTACTTTTATTTCATAATTCTGTTTATTATCATGGTACAGAATTTAATACATTTTACTATACTTTGTGACTCATATAAAAGTATTATTTTGTGTATACCTTTGTTATATAAGCTAAGTGAATTGGGTGGGTAGAAGCAAATTAGCATTATGTAAAAATTGCTTTGCATAGAGGTCCATGGAACAATACACTTAGGTAAAGCAGGTATTATCTGAGATTAGATTTCAGCATCCTTTCCTATACAGTAAAAGTAGCTCCAAAACTGGTCTTTCCCTCTCTGATTTTCCCTTTTACACCAGAAATGTCAACAGAGAGCAACTGTTTCTGAGAGGTTTCAAAGGCAAGGGGTATTTTTATCTTTTTTTGTAGTCTTAGCACAGTGCTTGTGCTAAGGTCATTTTTGCCTCATTTCTTACCTAGCCTTAATCACTGAATGAGTATTGCCTCAGGCAGACTGATACCCGGGAAATGTCTTAGCTTCCTTCCTTCCCTCCCTCCCCTTCCTCTATCCACATAGGGAATCATACTCTTACCTGTGGGTGTTCTGCCCAAAGGAATATAAAACTTGATCAATGAACCCTTGCAAGACATTTTGGAGTTTACAGGCTAGATGTCTTTTTTTTTCTCTTCCCTACTTATTTAATGTACCATTAAAAAAAAAACTAGGACAATTTTGTTCCATTTAGTTTCATTTATGATTTCTTGAAATACAGAACTGGAAAATCAGGCTTTGATAAAACTCACTGGGATTCAAATCTATTTGCCTTAAACACAAGTTGCTCTGGCTCTCACTGATGGGCCAACAATAGTTTCCAGCCCAACCGTCAGTCATTATTTGGGCTCTGATGGCTCCCAGTGAGTATAAATAGCAATTATTTCTATTTTGGACAGAAACCCTGAGGATCTTCCCTTCCCAGATTGATTTTTTTTTTTTTTTGGACTAGGTAAAATGCCATTTTCGCCTCATTTGTTACCTAATCTTAATTACTGAACGGGTGTTGCCCCAGACAAACTGAGACCTGGGAAAGACTTTAGCTTAAAAAGGCCATGATCTCCTACTGCATCTGGAGCCACTTCTAGTCCTCCTGACCTATATCTTGAACCTAGATGCAGATGACTCCAGAGGACAGCCTGAAGCTGATAACTTTGCACAGCTGGGCCTCACTTTAATCCAATTCATTTACAAGTCAAGACCTCACCTTTCTGATGTCATTGGTCCTCTGATAAGGAAGGACAAACAACAGTGATGTGCCTGGCACATAGTAAGCACTTAAGAAATGTTTCTTAAATGACTGAATGACTGAAGATCAGTGCTTAACTGGAAGCTTTCTGCGAATGAGCTTGACTGTTTTTGATGCTGGTTTTTTCACACAGCTCCACCAGAGGGGTTTCTCCTAGTATTCAGTGACTCCCTTTTCCCTTATGAGGTAAGAACGCAAGAATTCTCCCTTATGAAATCAACAGTCCCTTTTAATTATCCCATGGTCTCCAAACAGTTGTCTGATTCATCATTTTGTGAATATTAACCTCTTCCTACAGTTACAATCAACTGCATTCAGGGACTACAATCCTTCAGTTATTCCACATTCCTCAAAATAGTCTTCTTCCTAGTCTGTGTCTCTGAAAACTTTGTTTCTTCGCATTTATATTTTGTTTTCTTTTTTAAGAAAGTTCTTTTCCTGTCCACTGACGATCAATAACTATTTACACACAAAAGGGGCATCATCTTATATCCTTTAGATGATTATTTAAACCTTTTTATTTTCCTCCTGGCAAACACACTGCTGACAGCTTTTCTGGGAGGGAAAAGTATTCTTTGCACATATATTTTAGCAGTTTTTATTAAATAGAAGTTGCTTTCTTGCCTCTTTCAACCACTACACTGTTTGCCTATGAAAAGCAATAAAAAGAAAGGTAATAATACTTTTCACCCCTCCCCAGTTAACACATTCCTTTTTCTTTATGCAAAGGTTCATTTTCTGCCCTTTGCAGCAATCAGACTGCTCACAACCTAAAGGGCAATGACTTACACTACCATAGAAACATCTATAGTGTCCCAGGCAATGAGTCCTAGAACAAGGAACCTTTAAAATGGGCTACGTTGGAGTAAGAAAAGCCAGAGAGTTAGGGAGCAGTATTTTGCATGCTGTTTAGGCTATTTCATTCTAGATTTTCATTCCCTTTATTGTTTTAAGTTGTTTGTTTCAATTGGTATTGATTCATAGTGAAGAAAGAATTAAGCAAAAGTGCCATGAGAAGTCAGTTGTTGTTGTTCAGTTGTTTTCCACTTGTGTTCAACTTTTCATGACCCCATTTGGGGCTTTCTTAGCAGAGATACTGGACTGGTTTGCCATTTCCTTCTTCAACTAATTTTACAGATGAGGAAACTGAGGTATACGACTTGGCCAGCGTCACACAGCCTAGTGGCTACTGAGGCTAGGTTTGAACTCAGGGAGATGAGTCTTCCTGACTTCTGGCCCAGCACTCTATCCACCATGCCACCTAGCTACCCCTATTAGTAGCAGAACAATTCTATAAAACTCTGTTACCATGCATTAAGTGTAAGCTATGTATTGGATCCATATAAAACAGCAAAAGGTAAATGACAAATATTTTGATGGAATCATGTAAATAAAAACCCTGACCATTGTTATTATCAAAAGAAAATTAGCAATTAATTGCTAAGATAATTTGTAAAGATGTATATTTTCAAATAATTTCTCATTTAAATAAAATATGATTCAAAGCAACTGTATTAAATGTTGGGGACCAATCTCCTTTTCTATATGAGTAAAAGGAATGTGGACACATTAATAACAATGTAGAAACATTTATGGTAATAATCCATTATGTATCATAATTTAGTGTTTTGATTTGCTTGGTATTTTGATAGCTTTCTCAAAGTTAGACTAAATAATCCTGTGAGTAATAAAAATATTTTTAGAATTTAGTTCATATGAAAAAAGTGAGTGGACAATCTCAGTATACATATGTGAACATATAAAGAGAAAAACTGAAATTTTATGAGGTATTTTTGTTAAGTGTAGCTTAAAATCAGTTATGTTTGGGAAGAAAAGCATGATCCTCCACCCTTCGCAGCATCATGTTTCTCATCAGCCGAATTTCTGCTTGGATTATGTAAGGAAAGGGTTAGGTCAAGTCATGGTCAAACTACTTTAAAAACAGAACAAACTTGGTTTTAGGCTAGCCCCAGAATCTCTACTTATTAAACAAATCAAATTAGCATGAAAATATTCCTTCAATTATTTACCACCTACCTTTTTGTCCTCCATTTTGTCATTCTTTTACAATCCTCCTGATCCTTGGCCTGGTTTGGAAATACCTCCAGTCTGATAACGATTATGAATAGTTTACCTGGGGCCAAAGTTTCTGAGGAAAGAATGAGACCAAAGTCCCCCATATGAAATTATCTATGGGTTTTTCCTTTTTTGTTTACTACTGACTTTTAAAAATCACTTGTTAAATGAGAGATTGGTGTATTATATAAAACTGTCTTGTCTTGGGTATAATATGGTCACCACATTGTTCCTTTATTTTAAAGTGCTTTGAGCTCATTCCAGATTTCTTAGGTAGACCCTGTGAGACAGATCATTGGCATCATACTCTTCTATATACACAAGATAGCTTCATTTTTCCAGTAGCCACTATGGGGAAAGAAGTTGGGGCCAGGGGACAAGAGAGGAAAGTATAATTAGTTAAATGAAAGCTTCTCTTCTTGGGCACATACTAGATGCCCAGTTAGACTCCAGGGCTATAATGGCAGGAAGATCTACACAGTGGAAAAATACCTGCCCAGGGAGTAATTAACTGCCTTAATTAAAATTTTCCTTGATTCTTTACTTCCCTGATGAAACATGAGCTCCTGAAAAAAGAGGTCTGAACTGATAAGTTTTTGACAAACTTCTAAGAACTAAGAATCCCTTGGAAAACCACTATGTCATCAGCTTATTTTAAATACAGTAATAGATAGAGTTCGTGTCAGATAAAAAGCCTTTGCTCCCTGGGACATTTCTCAGAAGGACTGTCCACTTGATATAGGCCAGGAGAGAAAAAAACAACTGAGCTGTCTCTAGTCAAACCAGACCATCTGTCAACTTAGTATAAAGTGTAAATGTTTTCAGACAAGTAAAATGACTTTAAGAATTTCTGGGGAAACAGTGGCAAAATTTAAACAAATGCATTCACAAAATAGATTCTCTACTTGGATAATTCAGTATCCAGCCCAAAATGAGATTCTTAGTCATTCCTTTGGTGAACTTAATAAGGCGCATCTCCATATTTCTCATAATGGGAAAAAGAATGTGTTTATTTTCTTCTAAGGATCTTCAAGAGCATCTCATAATCTGTAAAATTGCTGCGGAGGCAGGTGCAAAAAAAAAATTGTTATTTGTATCTGGGCAAACCACAAAAGGCAAATGGCTTGACCAGAGTTCACAGCGAGAGAACTGACACCACGGCTAATAATTCACACCTGGAGGGGGTTTCCTGCTTAAGTTCTACTTCCTTTTAGAGTTTAGACTTTATAGCTTATTTCACAAATGTATGTTTCTGGACTATACATATTTTTAGGCTATATACTCTGTCTTCTGGTTATAAAAGACATTCTAGACCTAATTAACTTTTAAAAACAATATAGGTTTGATATTTTTTTTCTAAATCTTTTTGTGAATATTGATCTGGGATATTTTTTTAAATTTTATTCTGAACTTAAGAAACAAAACAAGCATTTCCATAATGTAGAATAGAAAAAAGGTTATTATAAATGAAACTGCAAATCTATGTACCCCCCCACCCCGAGATGGCTACCATTAGGCACAAATATGATTTAAAACCATTCTACACATACTTCTATTTATCAGTTCTTTCTCTGGATGCAGATAGCATCTTCCTTCATATGTCCTTTTTAGTTAATTTAGGAATTTTTAATAGTTAAAATGACATCCACTCAATGTTGTTCTTAAAACAATATTGTTGTTACTGTGCTCATTTCACTCTTCATTATTTCATGTAAGTCTATCCATGTTCTTCTAAGATCAAGTCATTATTTCTTATAGCACAGTAGTATTCTATCACAATCATATAGCACAGCTTGTTTGACCATTCCCCAATTGATAGGCATCCCCACAATTTCCAGTTCTTTGCCACCACAAAGAGCTGATATAAATATTTTAGAATATATAGATTCTTTTCCTTTTTCCCTAATCATTTTTAGAAATAGACCTAATAGTGGTATTGCTGAGCTGAAGGGTGTAGGTAGTTTAATAACTCTTTGGACATAGTTCCATGGACTGGGATACTGTGAGAAAAGGCTTGTTATTCCTTGGGTGAAATAATCATTCACATATAAAAACTGAAAATAACAAATAATTAAATAACGAAGGATTAATGAAATATTTCATTACTTGCTGAGATAATGTCAACTGAAGTTCAAAAATGGATGTTTAATAATACATGGTATATGCTTGTTACTGAGAAAAATGTGATTTTTGTGTCTCATCATCCTGGGCAAGTTATTTAACTTCTCTGTCATTTTTCTTATCTCTAAAAATGGGAAGGTTAAACTAGATGACTTCTAAGACCTTTTCATCTTTAACAATCTTATAAAGATTTTGATTCTTATCACATTATATTTTGAAAATGTTAAAGAAAATTAAAATGACTATTATTTACTTCACACTTTGATGATTCTGAAATTTCATCAATGTGTATATTCTCTCCATTGGTACATATTGCAACCTGTCCATGCTTTTTCATCTCATGCAACTTTTGTTTGTATTTTCCCCTAATGCTTGTATGGAAGATGGGGCAGCTAGGTGGTGCGGTGCATAGGGCACCAGTGCAGGAGTCAGGGGGACCTGAGTTCAAATCTCACCTCAGATACTTGACACTCACTAGCTGTGTGACCTTGGACAAGTCACTTAACCCCAATTGCCTCATCCTGGGTCATCTCCAGTCATCCTGATGAATATCTGGTCACTGGATTCAGATGACTCTGGAGGAGAAGTGAGGCTGGTGACCTGCACAGCCCTCCCTCACTCAAAACAAAGTCAAGTGCAAGTCATGTCATCATTTCTCTGATGGCCTGGTCTTCTTCGGCAAAGAAGGACGAACACACACACCATGGAAGATGTGAGAGGCGTTCTTCCAGATTTCATGACATTGCATTCTCAGTGGAGAACACTGGCCATTTATCATCCCTTGCTCTTGCTACATGACTGACCCATCTTCTTTCAGGCATCTACCTCCCTGAGGGTATCCTTTATACTCTTTCTCCTATGCAAAACTTTATTGGTAATGATCTGCAAGCTAGTCATGCCCACTGTTTGCAAGAGAACCATTGCCCTTTGGGTCACCCTCAACTTTACTTCTTTAGACACTTTGGTATTCCATGAAACACAAGCATATAATATTATTAGATGGACTACTGTTTCAGGGAGAAGCTTTGTGACATTAGAAGTATAACAGACAGTAAATGCCAGAACCAGGATTCAGACTCATCTCCTTTGACTCCAAGTTCGCCATCCTTTCCATTGTACCACATTGCCTCCCATTATATGATTCAAGGCAGAAGGAGACCTTTCCCCTATTTTACAGCAACCAGCTCTTAAGATGCATAATTTTCCATTGCCCTCTCATGTCCTTAGTTACAAAGCCAAGAATAGAATGCAAGACAAAAACAGGTGTGTGCTGATTGACAATGTAAAGTCTAAAACTGAAGCAAAGTATATGTGTGGTATATGTTTATATACATAATATGTATATAATATGTAAACATACATAATAATTTAAATAATGCACTATGTACCTATATATGTGTATATACACATATATGTGTGTGTGTGTGTGTGTGTGTGTGTGTGTATAGTGATTCCTTGGTCTCAAGTGGTTATTTCAGGTAAATTCAAAAATTTAAATTTTTAATCACACTATATCTCTGAAACTGACCTCAGTATAGTTATTAGAGCAAAATAGCTCCATAAGTCATGTCTTCATGAGGCAAGAACTTCTAAACCAGAGGATATTACTTAGCTCAAAATATATTTATAAAGATAATATGCATATACTTATACGTATATCATACATACATATGTGTATACATATATACGTGTATATGCATATGCACAAATATGTATATGTCAATTAGCAAGTATTTCCTGAACATTCCCTATATATCTAGTGCTGTGCTAAGCCCTTAGGCCCTGTGAAGGTACACATGAGCTTGGCCTAGGAAGTAATGACAACAAATTTGCCTATTGAAGCAGAGAAGTAAAAGTACCAATGACACATCAGCCAGAGATGGAAGTTGCGGTAAATGCTTTTAGTTTCATGGGGTGGGAAAATGAGTGAGTATTAGTTATTTAAAGAAAAGATCTGATATCAAATTTTGTAGAAAAGCAATGAAACACACCACTGCGATGTTTGATGTAGTTAAAGAAGCTATAAGAATGAAAAATGTCAAGAGCAAGAAGAGATTCAAAGAATGGAGATGGAAAGGGACCTTATAAATAGATCAATCTAATCTAATATCCTTTTCACAAATGAAAAAAGGAAAACTTCATAATGCCAAGAGGTCTAAGGAAGTTAGAAAAGATATGAATGATATAACTAAAGTAATTATTCACTTACCCAAAGTGAGTATGAAAAGTTGAAAAGATCAGAGTTATCATTTGCTCAAATAGATGATTAATTTTAGGAATAAAGCCCTACATTTTGTTTTGATGAACAGAATGCTGAACTCTATATTTATACTAATCTTTCAAAGTAAACTGGAAAAAAAAATGTGTTTTTGAAGTGAATAATAATGAGTTATGAAATATGACGCTTCCAACATGACCCTAAAACAATTATCAACGTCTGAAGAAGAAACATTCAAGGTCTCTGTGACCCCAAAAAGTATATATGTGAAAAATGTGTGGCAACATTAGATTTTTTATTTTTTAATTTTTATTTTCAGTTTCAAATCCTCTGCCTCCCTCAACCACCTCTCTCATGCATTGAGAAGGTAAGAAATATGATGTAGCAATCATGTTAATGCTTCTTTCTCATCAGTAATGGTGTCAAGCAGAAATCACCCCACAAAATCAAAACATGAATCTTAATATGCAGAATTATTGAAGCATTGGAAAAGATCTATGTAACACAAAAGGGATAAAGAGTGGCCCAGGAAAGGTATTGTTTACCATGACAGTGCTCCAGTTCATTGTATACTTTCTTTATGCTAAGTTTTTTTATGCCTTATGCTTTTGTATCAGCCATTTACCAATGCATCATCCCATTATTGAACCATTCCTTCTAACAAAGAAAAGTAGTTCAGTAAAACCAACAAGCATAATTTCCACTAATCTGACAGCATATGCCACATTCCACACCTGTAGTGCCCCATCTCTTTACTGAACAGGGAGATATTTTGTCATCTGTTCTCTGGAACAAATATTAGTTAGTCATTATGATGAGTCAGCATTCAATTGCTTTTTAGCATTGTTTTTGTTCCTATTATTATAGACATTGCGTTTATTGCTTTTCTGGATTTGCTTAATTTGTTCTGCATATATCATACAAGCATTCCCATGATGCTCATCATATTTGTTCTTATCTTAAATCACAACATTATTATATTGTATTTATATGTCACAATTTGTTAACTATTTCCCAATTGATGGGTACCCATTTTGCTTCCTTCTTTTTGCTATACAAGAAGGGCTATGATGAAACATTTTTTATGTACCATAAAAAAGTATCTTTCTATTTGCTTTTGATTTGGGATATGTACCTAGTAATAAGAGTATCAGCTAAGTAGATTTTCATGCAAAATCCCAGACTTTTCCAGGTCAGTTCACAGCTTCATCAACACTACATTAATATGTCTATTTTGCCATATCTTCTATAACACTATTTCTGTCTTTTAACATCATTGATCACAGAGGTGTCTTTCAGTTCTCAATCTATCAATTTTGCCACCGTAAGAGGTGAAATCTAAGAAATGTCATGATTTGCATTTCCCTTATTTATAGATTTGGCAACATCTTTCATATGTTTATTGATAGTTTTAATTTCTTCTTTTTAAAATTATTGATTCATGTTCCTTGATCTATGATGTACTTCCTACGAAATACTTTTAAACCAAAAATAGCATTGTTATCTTCTCTACCCACTTATTTATCAAAATTGTTTTATTTTTTTTTAAAAATTCAAGTCCAAGTTCAAAAAAACACAGATTAGTCACTCCAGAAAAAACATGCTTCAGACCACTACTAGATTTAAAGTCAGAGTACCTGGCTTCAAATCTGATCCCTGCTACTTATGATCTGGGTGACCATGGGCAAGGCGCTTAATTCTCTGGGTCCCAGTTCATTTGTAAAATGAAGAAAGTGGATGAGAAGGCTTCTAAGGTTCCTTCCAGCTCCACATATAGAATCCAGTGAGCTTATGGTTTTGAAGATAGTTCCAAAAGTGGTGTTCAAAACTGTTTTGAATAATGTCTTAACAAAAATGAAAGACTTCCTCACCTTGGACGCAAAATTAAGAACCCCAATTCCATAACTTGTGGTAGAGAAAGTATTCTTATTATCCTATAGGCACCTGGTGATCAAGGTCACTTGACTCCTCTTTCAGATCTAAATGAACTCACTTAGATCCGTTTCTGCTAATTCACCTAAATTTCAGTGTCATCATTTTTTTAGTCATTGGTGAAAGTATATGAGATTTGGAGTAAGAAGATCTGGGTTTAAGTACAGCACTTCCACTAATTGATTGTTTTACTACAAGCAAGTCATTTAAACTTTCTGAGCCTCAGTTCCTCATTTGTAAAATAAGGATGATAATGCTTATAGCTACTAAATAGAGTTGTGGTAAGGATCAAATTGTGTAATGTATGTGAAAACATACTGCACTTATAAAGAACTATATATAAGCTCCTTAAATCATTAGATGTTCTTGTTAATCATTTAAAATTATAAACAGAACTATATATAAGCTCCTTAAATCATTAGATGTTCTTGTTAATCATTTAAAATTATAAACAGACCCTGTCTCAAGAACTTTGTAATCTAGTTAGGGGGGTAATGCTAACAAACATGAATTAGAGAACATTTAAATATTAAGCTGTGGACACTGTTTTATTTTTCCTCTTCAGAGCCTGGTGCAGAGCCATTGGCTACTCAGTTCCATAAGCTCACCAAAGCCTTCTACCATTTGGGAGTACAGGAAAGGTTTCAGCTAAGACATTCCAGCTGAGGTTATGTGACAAGGATAGAGACAGATTTATAGGTATGAGGAGGCAGAGATCAGTGGTTATAGATAGAGATTTTGGAACTAAAAAAGTCAGGCATGGACCTGTCAGGAGTAAAAGCCAAAATCAGAGGCTGGGGCTGATAATCATGAAGATGAATGGGTCAGGGTCAGTAATGTTGTCCAAACAGGGGTCCAAAATAAAAATACAACCAAATCCAGGAAGGCTAGTAGAAGATAAGGGCCAAGATTAATAAATCAAGGATCTGTTAACTAGGTAAACAATGGAACATTGAGCTAGACATGGAGAATTTCAGTTGTACAAACCAACATAGACCTACAGGTACATGCAACTTTTTAAGCTCTGCTATGGACAGTCCCAGAACTCCCACCCCACAAGTTTTCCCTGAATTCCTTTGGCTCAAGACCTCCTATTGCCACAAGCTCAGGTTGCTGAATTTATCCTTCAGATTTTAGATAACTGGCCCACTGGTTAAAGTACATTACTTATTCCCATTAGGAAGGTCCCTTAAATCTTTGACCCCAGTGGTCAACTTCATACTGGCACAAAAGCCAATCTTAGAATTTAGTTACATTTGTTGATTTACCTCTCTGGTTGGTATGCAAACTCCTCAAAGGCATATTTTTACAAGTTGTGGCTGCTGGGAAAGTCTTAAGTAATCATTTTAGTCTCAGCCTCTGTTTCAGGCTTTCTGTTTCACCTGTGTGTAGCATTCCAAACACATTGGGCATAAAATGGATTAAGAACAAAGCTTTAGGTTTCATTTAGTACTATGATTTGACGGTGGCCCATAATAGCTAATTGAAAACAGGAATTTCATACATACATTTCCTTTGTTGTTTTCCCATTAGAGAAGTTGGGGGGAAGGGGATCCTCAGGGAAATGAACAGAAATTTTTCAAAAAGGCATTAAAAATCCATCATCTGAAATGAGTACTAACTCCAGTAATACAATGTTATTTACCTAGTAGAATGTAGCAGCAGTAAGTGCTTTTAGGGTCCATTAAAAGCATTATATGTACAATGTAATTTTGCATTTACCTAATAACCTATTGTCTAAAATTTCAATCCAATGTAGATAGATATATAGGAAACACATTTTCCAATTGGATGAGATACATATTAATATCCTTTTTTTTTTTCCAAAATATAAATTATGGCTATGTTAAACATCTCTAAATTTTTGCAGCTCAGGACCTCAGCTTACTTTTTTCTTCTTGTAGTGCATATAAAATACAGACTTCTCTGCAATTCTGAGGCTGACTGTCATATTCCAGAATCCTGTAACTAGAGCTTTGTTAGGAAGGGAACGTTATGACTTGGGAGACACCATCGTGCCTATGCCATTAAATCTTATTATCAAGTTAGACTATCCAGTAGAAAATGAACCTTTTCTCTTAGTTGCTTGGCTTATTAAAGGACTGAACCTTGAGAAGTATTTTATGTCTGACCTATTTTTTAAGGGTAACCTTTTGTTAAAAAATAATAAAAGCACCGAATGGAAATGCCTGGGAATATTTGACCTAGCAGGAGTCCATTTACAAACTTAAGATTGTGGTTACTTTCCAGACAGAAGAAAGAGGACTTGTGATGGACTGAATAATTATAAGTTTATTACTTGTGCCCTGCTGTACAATTCAATAGGTTTGTTTTTAATCTTCAATTCATTTAAAGCTCTCCAGCCTTTGTTACTTCACAGCAGGGTACTAAATAAGAGTCTTAACAGACACGGAAGGCAGATCGGTCAGGTCCACAAGGACATGCAGAAGCTGAGCAAACAAACAGACTGCTGCTGCAGTTGGCAGCAGGGGTAACTGGAGACAGACACCAACAACAGAGGACTTCCGTTTCAGCAAGTGTGGAGGATGAAGGAACTTCTCTAGTGAACAGAGACTGGACTATGTTGAGGCGTCTAACACAGGCAATCAAGAATGCATACACGAAGTATAACTTGGTTTTCCTGCTAGAAGACATATGTAGGGGAAGGAACATCTCTATTCTCCAGCATATCAAGGATGATGAAGTGTGTACCCCTGGAGGATAGAAGAAAATACCTTGAATGAAAATAAGAAAAAAATAACATCTTAAAAAACTCACTAAATCAGATTTATGGGGTTCAGGACCTTGAAAAGGACAAAAACAAGTCCTATTTGTTCTTCCTTGCATATGACATTCCATTTCCCAATTGCGTTCCTTTGTACAGGTTTTTTACAGTGCCTGGAAAGCAATCCCTTCCTTACCTCCACATCTTAGAATCCCTAGCTTCCTTCAAAGCTCTATAAATGTGCCATTTCCCAAATGAGGTCTTTCTTGATCCCCCAGGTGCTAGTGCTCTCTGAAAGTACTTGTATTTATATTTTATATTTGCTAAAATGTGTTCATGCAAATTCTTTGAGGGCAGAGATTATTTCATTTTTTGTCTCTGAATCCCCAGCACATGCCCTATAACGTGAGATATTGGATAATTAATAAATGTTTGTTGAATGAATGAATGAAGAGCAAAAAAGGGAGGAAGTGCTTCTTTACCTTTGTCTCTTAGAGTCTCTAACTCCCTTTAAATCTCACCTCAGTCACTGTATCCTACAAGAATCCCTTCCTGCTGCCCTAGCTCATTAGTATTCATTCATCCCTTGGAAAATGCTTTGCATCTATTTATCTGTGTACCTGTTGTCTCTTCTCACCAACCACCACAGAATATAAACTCCTTGAAGGCACAGACTATTTATTTATTCTTCTCTCCCTAGCACCTAGAACGTATCTGGCACATAATATTGAATAAGTCCAGTCAACAACTATTAACGACATCTAGTAAGTACTTACTATGTGTCAGGGACTGAAAGATAAGGGGCAATAGCACCAAGTAAAGAGAGGTGTCCTGGTGCTATGACTACTTGATGAGAGGTACAGAATCTGATATATATTGATTTAATTTGTGTGTGTGTTTGTCCTTCGTTGCCAAAGAAGACCATGCCATCAGAGAAATGATGACATGACTTACACTTGACTTTGTTTTGAGAGAGGGAGGGCTGTGCAGGTCACCAGCTTCACTTCTCCTCCAGAGCCATCTGAATCCAGTGACCAGATATTCATCAGGATGACTGGAGATGACCCAGGATGAGGCAGTTGGGGTTAAGTGACTTGCCCAAAGTCACACATGTAGTGAGTGTCAAGGGTCTGAGGTGAGATTTGAACTCAGGTCCTCCTGACTCCTGCACTGGTTCTCTCTCCACTGCACCACCTAGCTGCCCCTTGATTTAATTTATATAACTGGAGAATATGCTATCTTCTTGAGGTATGTATTAAGATTGAGAAGGAAATAATTCTGATGCCTGTCAAGCTTCTGAAACCTCAGTTGGTGATTCATCTAGGAATAAAAACACCACCAAGGGAAAAAAAAAAACCTATAAAGAATGCCTAGAGGTTGTGAAGAAATGAGCAAGAAACTAAAAGACTTAAGGGAAGAGTTGGTATTTTTCTGTTCTTTCAGGTAAAGGTATAGAGAAGATAGTATATAGAAAATTAATAGCTAGCTAAGAAAATGGACAGAAGTCACAGATCCTTGGGACAAAGCAAAAAGTAAGCATGGTCTTAAAATTTCCACCTTCCTGCATTTATTTATTTATTTGCTCCTGAATATAATCAATATTTGTAAAGGTATTGTATGATAAAAATGTACTCTTTAAGATTTCCCTTTGAAAATTTCAATAGGACATATCTAGTTTTTCTTCTGCTAAATTTATTAAATTCTGGAGAAATAAAGAAATAATTATTGTTTTATTATTTTTTGCATTTCATTTAACTTTTCCAGTGAATATTTAAATGCTATAATAGTTGGTACATAAAGATTTGATACTGATATTATTTTATTCTCTCTAGAGCCTTTACTCATAATGTACTATCCCTATTTGTTTCTCTTAAGTAAATATTTTAATGTCTTATCCAAAATAATGATTGCAATTCTTGCTTTTTTTGGCATTCATCTGATATATAATAATTTTATTTCAACCCCTCACTTTATTTTTTTTCTTAATTATTTTAAGCATGATGCTTATATGTAGCAAATTCTTAAGTTTTCTAGTCTGTTTTGCTATTTGCTCTTATTTTGTAGTGAAGTTGAACCCAATTACATTCAAGGCTATATAATTGCTAAGTTTGTTTTCCCCTAGTAAAATCCCATTATGTTACTTTTTAAATGGAAGAGCAGAATAAGATACTTATAGCTTATTCTGCTTGAAAAGAATCCAAGTTTCCACCTTGATTTAGAGATACCACTCTCCACTCTGCCCACCCCAGATCCCCGGATATTTCCTTTAAAAATATATATCAAAACTAGATAGCTAAATGCTTGAAACAGTCCACTCCTCCTATCCTTTCTCCTTCTCTTTTTCTAATACACACCATATACCCCCAGGCAGACCCCTTGATTCTACTTTTGCCGTTACTCTCTTTTTCATAATTCCCTTCAGACAAGTCCAGATAATAGTATGGTTCAAAATAATGGTCTTGTATTCTCCTTTGTAGTCTTTAAACTTTAATTTCTCAAGTGCCAATTTCATGTTATATTGACTTGGTTACGTTTGTAATATCTCTGAGTCTGCACATCAAAGGAGCCAGACATATTTGGTTTTCTTAGTAAGAAGGCTTACATTTCTCATGGAGAAAAATATGCTCAGCTTTTCAGGCTATGCTATTTTGGTGGTCAAGATGATTTCTTTTGCTTTTTAGGATATTCCATTCCAGTCTTGTCTTTCATTTCTAATTATGTATGAGTAGTCCTTTGTGATTCAAACTTCTGTTCACTCTAACGTGAATTGTCTACTACCGGTTACTAACAAGTGTTTTTCTTCAATAATGAAGTTCTGGAACTTGAACTCTATCCCTTTTCTGCTGCTTACTTCTTATGTGACCTTAGCCGAGTCACTTAACCTTCTTGGTCCTTATCTTCCTGCTCTATTTGGTCTCTGAGTTTCCATCCATCTCTAGCCCTATAATCCTATGGTGTTTGTGAGTGAATTAAAATATGATATTCCTTGACGCTGTCTTGTGGATTCTACCAGTCTATACTTAATCTTCTGTCACCAGTGCTTCTGGGAAATTTCCCCAAATGTGGGATTTGGGGAACGCTTCATAGATTTTCTGCAGTCCTAAACCTTTAATTGAGGTGGTTAGGTGGCACAAGTGGATAGAGCATTGGGCTTGGAATCAGGAAAATTCATCTGCGTGAGTTCAAACCTGGCCTTGGACACTTAATTAGCTTTGTGACACTGGTTAAGTCTCTTAACCCTGTTTGCCTCCATTTCCTCATCTGTGAAATGAGCTGGAGAAGAACATGGCAAACCACTCTAGTATCTTTGCCAAGAAAACCCCAAATGGAGTCAGGAAGAGTAGAGCACAACAGAAATGACTGAACAGTAACAATAAACCTTCAATTCTTATTAGTCATTTTGAATTCTTCTTTAAGAGCGCTAAACTCCATCTAAATTTCAAACCTTATTTCTTCTTTTAATTCTTTTGTGGAGTGTCTAATCCACTCTAGAGGTTCTTACACGTGTTTCACTCACATTTCTGTAGCTCAAGTTGTGATATAATTCCTTTCCTCTGGATACTTCTCTTTGCTTTCCCTTTCCTTGTCGTACTTATTCATTAAAAAGAATACAACTAAGTATGTGGTGGGTACAGCACTGGGCCTAGAATCAAGAAGATCCGAGTTCAAATCTGACCTCAGACATTTATGAGTTGTGTGACCCCTGGCATTTAATTTATTCCATCTACCTCGGGTTCCTCAAGTGTAAAATGGGTTGTTATGAGGATAAAATGAGATAATACTTGTAAAGCACTTTGCCAACCTTCATATGGTATTTAAGTGCTAACTGTTATTATATTAGGGTCTCTTTTGTGTTCATTTATTTCTTAGGCATCTACTGGTTTTCTGCAAGGTTTTCCTTTTACTTAGTTGCTTTTTTTAAACGTTGTCCTTTTTTTATGTTGATTTGATGTTATTCCTTTATTTAGCATATTTCTTACTGTTTTGAAGTGATAAAGGGGAGCTGGGTTTAGACAAGAACACTGATTTAGCCATTATTGCCAATAGTCCTAGCATTCTTATGTTCCCAGCAGACAACATACTGACAATACAGGTTAAGGTATAATTGTGGGTAATCATAATATTCCCACACAGAAAATGTAGTTCCAGATTGACTGTTGGATTGAAGAATCATCATAGTTTTGCTAGGACAAGCTGCTCTCCACTGTAGCCAAAGTACAGGTCAGAACACATCTCATTTCTTGGCCGTGTGGTCCATGTCTATATAAGGTACAAAGTAGACACACAACAGTCTGTTTATTAAATACTTATAGAATGGAATTTTGATAAGAGAACTGAGATTAGGGTTTGTTATGCTTCTTGTTGATTTTGGATGCTGAGAGAAGGTGAGAAATGAAGTCAAGTTCATCGCTTTGTAGAAAGGTCAAGGTCAAAGGTCCATGTCCACATTACAAAGTTAGAATCCAATGCTTGAGTCACAAAATTAGTAGTTTTTGCCTGCTTCAAATTATACAGAAAATCTGAACATTCTAACTAATTCTAATCTTTATTAAAATTAATTTTGAATCATAAATATTAAAAATGTTAATTTCAAAATCACAATAATCTTAAAATAAACTAAACATGTGATTTTTAATTTCAGAGAAAGAAAAACCATTTTTTATTGTGCAAGGAGATCCAGAATTTGAAAATAGTGATAGGATATAATATGGATGACTACAATTACCAAGCCAACCAGGAATAAAAACTGTTCAAGCTGCCAGAATCTAATGGATGAAATTCATTGGAATGGAAACTAAGTTTGTTGAAGAGAAGCAGGTACCCTCTTTTTCTGTGCTTGCCCAGAATCCAGGGCCATCAAAAGATTCAAAGAATGGAGGATCAGAGAGCCATGTTGGGGTTCCTATCATTCCCTGGGGATCTAAATCTCACCCAAAGGACTTTTGCTCTATTCAACAGATACCAAAGCAAAATGAATCATCTTCAACATACACTCAGGTGCCTGGCTACCTGAGTATTACTAATGAGCCTAAAAATCAAGATTTCTTTAAGGATTCACTATATCCTACTTCAACTAAAGCTGAAGATTATCTTTTCCCTCTCAAGATATGCCCCTCATTACATCTTCCAAATGAGAGATTTGATGAGAAACCAGAAATCGTTCCTGAAATATATATCATTAAACAAGAACCCAGCACAATCACTTTTTCCAACAATGAATGTTTAACCCCTGCCATTGACAGTGACCTCCACATCTGTGGAATCATTGATACAGAAACTTCTTCATATGAATCTGTGGAGGAAGTAGAAGAGGGGGATGATGAAGCTTTCCCACAGCTGCCACTCTTTGAGACATGTTTTAAAGACATTCAGACAAAAGAAGCCCCCCATGACAAACAAAAGGCACTTGGATTTATGGAGGAGAAACATTCCTTTAATGAGGGTAGTTCCTGTGAACAGTTAGCACCAAACAAAGATGAAAACAAAGAAAAAGCAATCGACAAAGTGGTAAGTTGCATCGATGCCTCATCAAAATAGCAATGATTCGGACAATTATTTAGCTGATAGCTCATATACAGTTTTGTTTTGTTTTATACCCAAGTTCAGATTCATTTGAGTTTGATAGTATAATGCAAAGTGGGGGATGAAAATAGTTCATTGGTTAATCTTTTGCTATTACATAAAGAATGAAAATGCACGAATAACTTTTCAGGTAATGATAACACATAATTCATTTAATTAAACAAACTTTTTCCAGCTTCATTTCATATTGCTGTCTTCATGAATTTTACATTTCAATCCAAGTACACTACAGGCCACTGTCCACAGTTTTTATGTCATCTCTTATCTCCATGCATTTTTACGGGTTGTCTCATAGGGTTGAAGTGAACTTTGCTTTCATTTTCTCCTGGCAAAATCTTTCTTTGCCTTTGAGAATCAGTTGCCATACTACTTCTATGCAGCCTTTCGTGATTTCCCCAGATAAAAGTGTTGGTCTCCTTAGGTTTTCCTAAAGTATTTTGGATACATCTCTCCTTTATCTTCAAATACTTTATATTATACCTATCAGTGTACATATCATATCTCTACAAGCATTATAAACTTCCTGAGTGGAAAGGCCATGTCACTTTTAATCTTTGCATGTCTTATGCTGAGCCTAGTGCCATATACATTGGAGCTACTTAATAAATACTTATTGAATTTATATAAATAGTGAGGATAAAGCTATTAGTTTTTCAGTTTGTGGTTGAAGTAAAGAAAAATATCATTAGAGCTTGAGGAGGTTGTAGAATTATGTGCTTGGGGTGTCAGAGAGGCGTTTAACATGAGTGTTACATCATTACCTAGCCAGCTCCTGAGTATGCTTCACATAGAATCTGGACATTTTGCCATCAAGCTGCACCATGCATATAGCTTCCTTCTCCCTCCAACTCTCTACCTTTTGCTCTAGAAATAATCAAATCAATAATACTATTGCTCCTGGAAAAGGTATGAAAAGGATAATCTTTGGTCCTTTAACTCTAATCATGACTGCTGACTTCCCACCTCCAAAATCTCTTGTCTCCTCCTGTTAAAACAATAAGCTCCTTATGGATATGGGTTGTCTCATCTTTATTTTGTATCCCCAGTACCTAGCACAATATTTGGCACGTAACAGACACTTAATAAATGCTTGCCCATTCACTCATTTGGGTGAGTGGGGTGGCATCCAGACTGAAGGGTATAAACCAAGGCACAGAGATGGGCATGAACACAGTATACATGGGTATCAGTGAGACAGATGATCTGACTATAAAGGAAGGGGCTTTGGGAGGAGTAATGGAAGGTAAATTTGGATCAGTAACATATGGCCAAATTTGGGGAGTGGTCTAGAAAAAGGGGGAGAATAGTCTGGATTTGATATGGGAGGAAGTCAGATCTTGGACAAGAGAATAATCTTTATTTGACATGTGTTTACTGAGCCTCTAGGAAGATTAGGGGGGCAGTGGAATGTAGAATGGATAGGAGAGAATCCAGTCTGACAGATCATGGAGGAAGCTATTACCATAATCTAGGCATAAGAAGATGAGGACCAATGCAAGGAGAATGTTGGTAAGGAGAATAGAGGAGTAAATTCAATAGGCAATTTTATCTTATTTTTAGTAGATAGTTTTTTTTTTTAAAGAAATACTAGAATTTGGGAGCAAATCTTGTATGTGACATGAAGGAAAGTAAAGACTCCAAAACAACTCCAAGATTTCTATTCTAGAGACTGGACAAATGGTTCTACAGAATAAGGCACAGTAATTGGTCATGGGAAATGCTTTGGGAGAGAAGATGATAGGTACATTGTTGGATATGTCAAGTCTAAGGTGATAGCAAGATACCCAAATAAAGGTTTCCAATAGAGTTAAAAATAACAGGGGATACGAAAAAGAAGAATCCACATTTAGGTGGGACATTAGAGTTTTGCACATATTCTCACTTGATTCTCACAAAAACTCTATGAAGTAGGTGCTTTTATTATACCTCATTTTACAATTTTTAGGTTGCTTAGGTTCACATGACTAATGAGTATCTGAGGCTGGATTTAAACCTATATCTTGCTGCCTTTAAGTCCACTACACCACACTACCCCTCGCAGGGAAAACTAACCTGGGCCTCTTCAAAGACAGACATTAGTTTCTTTAAAACTTACAATAAGAGATGCATAACTGTATCTTTGACTTGTTCAGAGCATTGAAAGATATGTACCACATCAGACAGTATCCCCAGTGCTCAGCAGCTCGTTGGCATGCAAAGGGAAACAGCTAGCAGAAGTCAGAACATCTATGTTCCCTGAGGGAGTTTACTGTGTCTCCTTATCAGGTAGTTACGCCATGGCTATGCCCATCCACTCCTTGTATATTATTATAGAACTGAATATCGAAATCTAGCAGAAACACTACTTGAATCTTTATTGTGAATCCAGTAGTCACTCTGTATAAAAACCAAGGGTGAATACTCCCCCTGACTTGCTGCTCCCACAAGCAAAGATGAAAGATTTCATTCAATCATTCATTCAAGTATTCCTTCATTTGACATTTTTGAGCATCTACTATGTATAAGGGCACAGTGCTAAATGCTTTGAGACATACAAAGATAAATAAGATATGGACCTAGCATTCAAAAATATTGCAATCTTGTACAATATAATAAATCTTTATTAAGTGCGTATTGTAGGCAGAGCATCGTGCTAGGAACTGCATGGGAAAGAGGAAATGCAAACACTGGGTAACAGTAGCTTACATTTATGTTCTACTTTAAAGACTGTGAAATGTTTTACATACATTACACATTTGACATATTATCTCATTGATAAATAAGAAAAATTACAGTCTAGTGGGGGAATGAGACACCCCTACAGGGAGTTTTATGTACATTATTTATGGACATAACTCAATATATCATCTCACTGACAGATAAGGAGGAACTTAAAGCCTAGTAAGGGGATGAGATATCAGCACAAATAGCTGTAAAATACAAGATTAAATGAAATAACAATATTTTACATGGTGGCATGTATACATTACTATAGGACAAGCAAAAAAAAAAAACTGTTTTAAGACAGAAACAGAATACTATAGGGATTCAGAGTAACATAGAATGATTAGGGACCTAAAGGAGTAATCTTCTGCAATGCCCTCATTTTACAGATAAGGAAACTGATACCCTGAGACATGAAATGACTTAGAAGGGATCGTTAGAATTGGATCAGTTCTGAACAACCACTTGTAGGGTTCTATGATCTGTACCTGAGGGACACAGTGATAATAACCATTGCTCAGGAAAAATGCAAAGGAGAAACTGAGCAAGAGGCAACTGGTCAGACCATAAGCATTTACTCTGCTACATGCCAGAGAAACAAAGATAAAACAACAAAAAAAAATACCTCTAGTCTTTATTCTCAAGTTCACATTCTAGTGAAGGAAGACAACATGAAAATAATTGTACTATACAATCTATAAATTGTGACCGGAAGGAACTAGCAGATGGGGTGGGTGGGTGGGAAAAGAGCTCTTACAGAAGGAGGGATTTGAACTGAATCTTGAAGAAAGCCAGGGAAACTACAAGGTGGTGAGGAGGAGGAAGGGCATTCTTGGCATGAGGAAGAATCAGTACAAAGGCATGGAGTCAGAAGATGCAGTTTTGTGTGTGTGGAATAGCAAGTAGGACAGAATAGCTAGATAATAGTGTTTGGAGGAGAATAAAGTATAAGAAGGGGCAGATAGGTGGTGCAGTGGATAGAGCACCAGGCCTGGAGTCAGGAAGACTCATCTTCATGAGTTCAAATCTGGCCTCAAACACTTAACTAGCCATGGGACCCTGGGCAAGTCATTTAACCCCTGTTTGCCTCAGTTTCCTCATCTATAAAATGCTCTGGAGAAGGAAATGGCAAACCACTCCAGGATCTTTCCCAAAAAATCCCAAATGAGGTCATGAAGAGGCAGATACAATTGAAAAATGACTGAACAATAAATGTGTAAGAAGAATGGAAAAGTAGGAAGGGGCCAGGTTATGCCCAAGAATTTTATATTTAATCATGAAAGTAATATGAAATAATTGGAATTTATTGAATAGTGGGAGAGGAGAAAGGAGGAAAGTTGTTCATGATCAGACATGCACACACTGTGGAAAAATGACCTAGACTACTGAGTGGGGCAGGATTAGAAGCTGGAGACATGAGGCAGAGATAACAATTAGAACACTATTGTAACAGTCCAGGGTGGAGTGGATGGCCTAGGCTGGTTGCTGTGTAAATGGACAGAAGAAGATGTGGACAGGATATATGGGTTTTAAAGCTCAAAACAACAAGATTTGACAACTCTTGCTTTTGTTGGAAATACTAAAATTTACACTCATTGCTCTAAATATTAGTTTATTTATTCTCTACCTTGTAGGCAACATGTATAGTGGGAAGGATGCTGAATTTGGAGTCAGGATACCTGGATCCAAAACCTGACTGCCACTTACTACCAAAGTGACCTACCCCAAGCAAAGTTTAATTCCTTATAAGATTCAGTTCCCTCATCTCTAAAATGATGGTGTTTCACCATTTGACCTCAAAGAAGATCCCTTGCAGTTCTGAATGCGTGATACTTAATCTTTTTTAAATGACATTAAAATCCTGATAGATATTGAAGTAATTCTTTCTTTAAGGCTCTATACAGCTTTGAACTAGTCATTTAATACCTAAGACACAGAAAGGGAAGGGAAAAGTGTGCACATATATTATTAATATTCTCCCCACTTTCATTCTGTGAGTTTTCTATGCCAAGGGCCAAATAAACTCCATCTTCATTCAACCAATTAGGAAGTACCTAATCTGCGCACAGGGTTGTTCTTGGACTAGAATATTACCACTCTGTTAGATTCGTAAAATCTATTTCTCTGGAGGGGATAGTGGTTATTAGTAGTCATAAAAATGTATAAGACAGATTTACAGGAACCCTGAATTCCCTGGCTTAACATATCATTAGAATAATTCTGGACAAAAATAAGGCTCAAATGTATTTTTCATTCAAGCTGCTCTGAATTTGAATTATATGGTTTATAAATCTTTCTGGAATATAAGTTACCAAATCTCACCAAGGTGAAAAAGAGCTAAATTTAAATTCAGTAAATCATGGGAGACCCTATAAAATATGCCAAATAGACATCTTGCTACATTTATCACATTCACTATTCACTTTCATGATTTGTATCTTGGCTCTTTCTGAGTTTTCCAATTGCTCTAGAAACTAGCTCCTGTTCACATCATGAGCACTGACTGACAAGTAGCAATGCTGAACCAACAGAGAAAAATCTCTTGTGGATTATATCACAATAGAAGGGAAATTGATGATCCTTCACTGGTACCACAGTGTAGCCCTTAAAAAAAAGCCTGCTTTTTCTTCTCTCCCAGGTCAGGAATATTCAAGAAAAGTTTTGGACTTACAGTCTTTTATCTTTATTTAGCAAATTGTGTTAACAATGCAGAACATTTTACAGAAAATATAGTAAACTGTATGTTACACTAGTGAATTGTATACTGGATAGGCTTTACCATCTTTGCAACAGTTAGATTACCTAGCTAGTCAGGGATGGGGAATCTGTAGCCTCAAGGCCACATGTCCTCAAGCATGGTCCTTTGACTGAGTCTAAACTTCACAGAACAGATTCAGTCAAAGGGCCATGCTTGAGGGGATTTTTTTGGTTCTCCACCCCAGCTAGTCAGTAGTGGTAGCAGATATACATGCTGCAACTCTCATAACACTATCAACAACAAGCTGCTAATTCTTTTTGTGATGATTTCCAGAGAGTACCAACATGGTACACTGGAAGGTGCCTTAGAAAAATTATCCTAATAAAGGGGTCATGTAATAGAAGCAAACTGACTTTGCTCAGGGTAAGGTGGCAAGCGGAGTGATGAGTTCAGGGAATGTTATTTTACTTGCCAGGTTTAACCTCATTTAAAATCTTATTCCTTACACAGATAGCATATTCTTTTAAAAAAAATTGAAAGAAGCAAAATAAATCAAAAGACTGATAATAACCTCATAAAATCTTAAAGTAGGAAGTTACCTTCCAATATCACACACCATGTAGAAATCCACTTCAAAACTTCCCTGATAAGCAGCTGTTCAGTAATGTCTACATGAACATTTCCAATGATGAGGATCTCACTACCTCACAAAGTCAACCCATTACATTTTTGGAGAATTCTTTTGAAGAAAAAAAAAACCTTCACTTATAAGTGAGCCAAAATCTCCCTCTTTGTAATATTAACTAGTTAAGTGACCTTGGTTAAATCCATTAAATTTCTCTACACTTCCATTCCATCACTTGTAAAAGGGGGAGGGTTGGACAAGAACTTCTCTATGGTCCCTTGATTGACTGATTATACTATTTCTCTATGACTAATGTCTAACCCGTGGTCTTAGTTTTGCCGCCTGGAATCTCATGGAAAATAATTTATTAAGTGCTTACCAAGTATTATGCTCAAACACAAGGGATTAAAAACGGAAAAATGAGACAGTGCCTGCTCTCAGGGAATTCACATGTTGATTAAAGAAGACAACATATATAGGATGATTTGACTTTTGGACAAATTTAAAGTTGATGTGGTCCTTAGAGTATAAAGGCCATAGCAGATAATAAGGCCCAGTGGACCTTTGGGAGAAATGGCAGGGCAGATGGTCTTTTACCTGACAGTGCTTTTAAATTTGGGAAGACACCCAGTGTTCCCAAATCTTTTCTTCTCTAGACTAAAAAATCCCTATTTCCTTTAACTATGGCACATACAACATGGCTTGAAGATCCCCTGTGACCATCCTAGTCATCCTCCTTTGGGTATACTTTAAGTTGTATACTATAATTTTTCTGTGTACCTTTTAAACTATTACATAACTCTAGTTCATTATCTCTAATTTCAAGATATTTATTTCTAGTCGATCTGACTTAGTTTCAGTATACTCCTCTAGCCCACTGAGATCTTTTTAGATCTTGACTCTATTATCTAATGTATTAACTCCCAGTTTTGTGTCAAATGCAGATCTGATCATTGTGCTATTTGAGTATTTTAACCAAGTCACTGATAAAAATTCTGAACAAAGCAGAGCCAAGGACTCAGCCCTATAGCTTTCCACCAGTAACTCCCTCTCCTCTTTCTGGGATATTAAGCTATTCATTATTCAGTACACTTTAACTGTAGTCCTTCAACTGGCTACCTATATACCTAATTACTTTATTATCCTGCCCACATTACTCTCTTTTGTCCAGGCTAAAATTCAGATACAGAGTGTCTAAAGCATTTTCCTTATTGACCAGTCTAATAGTTTTATAAAAAAGAAAGTTAATGTGTCATAACTTCTTTTTTTTAATTAATTAATTTATTTTTAGTTTTCAACATTCATTTCCACAAGATTTTGAGTTCTAAATTTTTTCCCCATCTCTCCCCTTCCCCCCCCAAAACACCGTACATTCGGATTACCCCTTCCTCCAACCTGTCTTCCCTTCTGTTACACCTCTCCCATCCCTTATCCCCATATTCTCTCTTTTCTTATAGGGCAAGATAGATTTCTATTGTCATAACTTCTTAGTGATTTTAAGCTAAGTCCTAATAATCACTATTTCCCTTTCTAAATGGAATTAAGGTAACTAATAATCCATTTTATAATTTTCCTGGGAGTCAGAGTTCACTGGACTGTACTTTTCACAATATATCTTTCTGGAAAATTGAGACACTTGTCCTTTTCCAGTCTTCCAGTGCTTTCTCCTGGAGGGCTTTTTTGTTTTCAAATTAATTTATTTAACTTTTAACATTCATTTTCACAAAATTTTGGGTTCCAAATTTTCTCCCCATTTGTCCCCTCCCCCCACCCCAAAACACCGAGTATTCTAATTGCCCCTATCACCAATCTGCTCTCTCTTCTATCATCCCTCCCTTCCCTTGTCCCCATCTTCTCTTTTGTCCTGTAGGGCCAGATAACTTTCCATACCCCTTTACCTGTATTTCTTATTTCCTAGTAGCAAGAACAGTACTCGACAGTTGTTCCTATAACTTTGAGTTCCAACTTCTCTTCATCCCTCCCTCCCCACCCATTCCCAAAGGCAAGCAATTCAACATAGGCCATATCTGTGTAGTTTTGCAAATGACTTCCATAATAGTCGTGTTGTATAAGACCAACTATATTTCCCTCCATCCTATCCTGCCCCCCATTGCTTCTATTCTCTCTTTTGATCCTGTCCCTCCCCATGAGTGTCGACCTCAAATTGCTCCCTCCTCCCATTGCCCTCCCTTCTGTCATCCCCCCCACCCTGCTTATCCCCTTCTCCCCCACTTTCCTGTATTGTAAGATAGATTTTCATACCAAAATGAGTGTGCATTTTATTCCTTCCTTTAGTGGAATGTGATGAGAGTAAACTTCATGTTTTTCTCTCACCTCCCTTCTTTTTCCCTCCACTAGAAAGTCTTTTGCTTGCCTCTTTTATGAGAGATAATTTGCCCCATTCCATTTCTCCCTTTCTCCTCCCAATATATTTCTCTCTCACCACTTAATTTAATTTTTTTAAGATATGATCCCATCCTATTCAATTCACTCTGTGCTCTCTGTCTGTGTGTGTGTGTGTGTTTGTGTTTGTATGTGTAATCCCACCAACTACACAGATACTGAAAAGTTTCAAGAGTTACAAATATTTTCTTTCCATGTAGGAATGTAAACAGTTCAGCTTTAGTAAGTCCCTTATGACTTCTCTTTGCTGTTTACCTTTTCATGCTTCTCTTCATTCTTGTGTTTGAAAGTCAAATTTTCTTTTCAGCTCTGGTCTTTTCATCAAGAATGCTTGAAAGTCCCCAATTTCATTGAAAGACCATTTTTTCCCCTGAAGTATTATACTCAGTTTTGCTGGGTAGGTGATTCTTGGTTTTAGTCCTAGTTCCTTTGACTTCTGGAATATCACATTCCACGCCCTTCGATCCCTTAATGTAGAAGCTGCTAGATCTTGTGTTATCCTGATTGTATTTCCATAATACTTGAATTGTTTCTTTCTAGCTGCTTGCAATATTTTCTCCTTGACCAGGGAACTCTGGAATTTAGCCACAATGTTCCTAGGGGTTTCTTTTTTTGGATCTCTTTCAGGAGGGGATTGGTGGATTCCTTGAACACTTATTTTGCCCCCTGGTTCTAGAATCTCAGGGCAGTTTTCCTTGATAATTTCATGAAAGATGATGTCTAGGCTCTTTTTTTGATCATGGCTTTCAGGCAGTCCCATAATTTTTAAATTGTCTCTCCTGGATGTATTTTCCAGGTCAGTTGTTTTTCCAATGAAATATTTCACATTATCTTCCATTTTTTCATTCTTTTGGTTTTGTTTTGTGATTTCTTGGTTTCTCATAAAGTCATTAGCCTCCATCTGTGCCATTCTAATTTTGAAAGAACTATTTTCTTCAGTAAGCTTTTGAACTTCCTTTTCCATTTGGCTAATTCTGCTTTTGAAAGTGTTCTTCTCCTCATTGGCTTTTTGAACCTCTTTTGCCAATTGAGTTAGCCTATTTTTCAAGGTGTTATTTTTCTTCAGCATGTTTTTGGGTCTCCTTTAGCAAGGTGTTGACCTGCTTTTCATGCTTTTCTTGCATCTCTCTCATTTCTCTTCCCAGCTTTTCCTCCACCTCTCTAACTTGATTTTCAAAATCCTTTTTGAGCTCTTCCATGGCCTGAGCCCACTGAATATTTATTTTGCCTGTTTGGGATACAGAAGCCTTGATTTCTATGTCTTTCCCTGATGGTAAGCCTTGTTCTTCCTCATCAGAAAGGAAGGGAGGAGATATATGTTCACCAAGAAAGTAGCCTTCTATGGTCTTATTTTTTTTCCCTTATCTGGGCATTTTCCCAGTAGGTTACTTGACTTCTGAGTGTCCTGTCCATACCCACCTTGCCTCCAGATCCACCCAGCCAGCGCTTGGGGGCTGATATTCAAATGCTGCTTCCCAGCCTTAGGGCTTCAGCAGGGGCGGGGCTGCTATTCAGTGTGAGATTAAGTTCAGCTGCTCAGGTGGGGGCAGGGCTGCCACATGGGACTCAGTTCCCTCAGGGGGTTTATGCAAAGACCTTCAATAATGGATCTGAGCTCCTGCCTGCTTGGGGAGCCCCTGTCTGCTGCCGCCCCCACTGCTGCCTCCCGAGGGGGCCTGAGTTATAGGGACACCCCACTCCCCTCTCGACCAGCCAAAGAGACCCTCTCACTGACCCTTGTCACCTGTGGGTAGAGGGACCCGCGCGGCCACTGGAGATTCTCTCCCTGAAGCCTGCTTGGATCTGCTCCTCTTGGTGCCGCGTGGCCAAGGCAGGGCTGGGCTCTGCTCCGGGTCCGGTGCACGATGGACCTTTGGCGTCAGGTTTTCAGGTCTCTCTGGAACAGAAATCTCCTCTGCTCCATTGTTCTGTGGCTTCTGCTGCTCCAGAATTTGTTGGGAGTTCTTCTTTACAGATATTTTATGGGCTGTGGGTTCAGAGCTAGCATATGTGTGTCTTTCTACTCCGCCATCTTGGCTCCTCCCCCTGGAGTGCTTTCTCCAGGATTCTTCAAAGTTTATTGAGAGCCACTCCACAACCACATTTACAAGTTCTTTTAGGTATCTTGCAATGCAATTTTTCTAGTCTTGAATATCTTTGGAAATAATCTGTTCATTTCCTGAGAAGCAAAGCAAGCGCTATACAGTGTTGTGGTATGTTATTATTAATCATCCACATATACCCCAAGAAAACTCTAAATTATTTTTTTCATTTTCAGATTGCTTAGTGTTTGATCTTTTAAAAACAAACAGTCTGTTTTTGAGAAAATTCCAATATGTCAGAATGCATTATTATTGCTCCCATTTAAAAGAATGGTATGTTAAGGCATTTTCACATTGGAAAAGTGCCAAGATTATTCCTTATCACCCTCTTGACGAGGATTAGCTATTTCAGCAATGTATAATTCATACCTCTGAATCAAATGAAAACAACAATATTATGGCTATTTGGGGGCATTGGCCAGTTGAAGTTTGTGGAGCATACATAAACACTTTAACATAAACATAACTTAGCCAGGTACACTCATTCTATGAGTACGAAAGAAGGAAACATATATGTGCATGTGCGTATGTGTGTGTGTGGGTATATTTTATATATATATATACATACATATATGTATATGTATATATGTATATATATATATGTATGTGTATATATATATGTATATATATATACATATACAGACAATGGCATATAGGAACAATTTAGAAGTCCCTCATATGCAAATTTGATCATCATGCTGAGTCTTTTATCCAAGACATTGATAAAAATACTGAACAAAACAGAACAAAGGCTTTACTCCTATAGCTTTCCATCAATGACTTCCTCTACTCCTTCCAGGATAATGTTACACTATTCATTATTCAATACTCTTTACATACCTTCTGTTGGCTACTCAAATACTTTAACTATTTTAATATCCACTGATGTGATGTGCTAGTTGCTAAGGGTACTAGTAAAGGCAAAATTTGTAGAGAAGTCATCTATGAATGTCTCCACTGACTTTAATCTCTACATTTTGCCTGGCATGCACTCAGAAATCAGTAGATGTGTGGCATGAAAAAAAAAGGATATCTAATACTATAGTTATCTCCAGTAACTAATAACAGTAGTGACTGTTAAGAAGGCCCCTAAAGCATTAGGGACCACCACAAGAGGAATCATCAAACTTAAAAATGCAAAAAGAGATAGCATAATGCTTAAGCTAAAAAACTAGGAGAAAGACAATGTGTGTAGGAAAGACATGGATAAATCCTGCTAGGTTGTCTGGGATAAAAGCCTTAAACAAGCTCAGGGTAAACAAACTGTCAGTTAAAAAGCAACTGTGCAATAAATTTGGCAAATGCTAATACAGGAAAGGGCCCACAAGCTAAGTAAAAATATACGAATGCCATTATATCAGGAATTCTTAATATTTTTTGAGTCATGGAATTCTTTGGCAGTCTAGTAAAGTCTATGGATCCCTTCTCAGAATTTTTTTTTAAATGCACAGGATTTCAAACTAAACTAATTAATGATGAAATACAGTTTTCAACATAATAAAAAAAAGTTAATGAACCCCAGTTGAAAGCCCTGCTCTATATACATGCTAGAAACCTAAATAATGCAGCAGGTTGGCATCCAAGTGAAGATCCTATTAGAGCTGGTATCTGTCTTGTCATCTATCTCAGAGACTCAGTGGGAGCAGGATCACCAATGCAATCCCTAGACTTTCAAGCTATAAACTTAAAAAGGACAGAAACAAGCAAAGAAAAAGGGGCATAGTTTTGCCCATGAAAGAAAGATAAAAACTAAAAAGTGAAAAGCCTCTGTGGATGGATACTCTGCACTTCTAAATTCCTTATACAGTTAAAATTAGTCCTAGAATATGGCCAGCTGCAGGAGTCAAGTGACCAACAAGCATGTATTAAGTGTCTGTTATGTGCCAGATAGCATAATTCCTGGGGATATCAGGAAAGGTGAAACATGGTCCCTGCTCTTGAGGAGCTGATGATCTAACGGGGGAGAAAACATGAAAACAACTATGTATAAACAAGATATATATATACAGGATATGTTGAAGATAATGAGCAGAGAGAAGGCAGTAAGATTGAGGAGGGCTGGAAAAGGCGGAATTGAAAAAGGTGGGATTTTAGTGGGGACCCAAAGGAAGCCAGGGAATCTAAAAGGCAGAGATGAAAAAAGTGATAATTCCAGGAATGGGGAGACAAGCAGTGAAAATGCATAGAATTGCAAAACGCAGTGTCTTGTGTGAGGAATAGCAAGGAGTCTGGTGTCATTACTCTGTAGAGTGCATGGAGAGGAGTAAATTGTGAGACGATTGTAAAGATAGGAAGAAGCCAGGTTATGAAGGGTTTTAAAAGGCAAACAGAAGATTTTACATGGGATCCCTAATGTAATAGGGAGCCACTGGAGTTTATTGAACAGGAGAGTGACAAGGTCAGACTTGTATTTTAGAAAGAACAGTTTGACAGCTGAATGGAGGATGGATTGGTGTGAGGAGAGACTTGAGGCAGGGAGACAAATCAGCAAGCTATGGCCACAGTCCAAGCAAGGCTCATACCAGGGCGATAGCAATGTTCAAACAGAGAAGCGGGTATATATAAAACATGTTACAAAGATAAATCACTTCAGGTCCAGGTTTTAGGAACCAGGCAAGATGAGTAGTGACTTTGGGAAGCAATAGATGGGGAAAAAAAGGTGAATCTGCCCGCTAGTAATAAAAAGAAAAAAGCATGAGATAGTAACATGCTGAAAACCTTTGACTGTCACTAAGAGAGTGGGGCTGGATGCTCAGTAGCAATAATTTCTCCGCATTTATATCCCTTGTCTCCTTTCAAAAACCCTTTGAGCTACATTTTGCCCTTTTATGACCTTTTCCCTCCAGGCCTATCCTTTATGATAATTTTAACTAATGTATCCTCCATTAAAGTCTCCCTTTGATACCTCATCATGATACGAAGGTGACACTGGTTTCTCAAAGGTGATGCCAGTGAAATGTCAGCCATAAGATCTAACAAAGCTACACAGGCTTCAAGTACAGGCACATGGATAAAACCGAATGTCTGTCTTCTAAGGAACAGTCTAGCTAAATTCAGAGAGACTCATCAACCAAAGACTGGATGCCATGTGATAATTTTTTTTTCAGTCACTACGCACAAAAATCATCTTCTGAGGTTTAAGAGAATTTTAATCTGGATTGATGGAATATCTGCACTAATGGAATCATAGATCCTTGAAGAAAGTACCTACATAAAAATGGATGTGCTTGTGAAGGAGCATAGGCCTTTACACAGGTTTGAAACATGTAACTTTGACATTTTAATAACTAAGGTTGTACCGATGGAAACAATCTGCAGATGGCATTTAAAAGCAAATTGAATTCCTTCTTGCAACTGATATGGACTTCAATTTTGCTATCCAAGAGAAACAGTTCATCTTCTCTTTCACCAGAGTCATGTTTCATCTGTCACAAGATCTGAAATGACTGTATTATGTAAAATTGTGTAATGTAGTTGTCATAAGCTTTAATAAATTTGTTTATAGATTCTACTTAGAGCTAGGCTCTGCCATACCTACACCATAAATTATTGAAGTTTGAAAGAGCACAAGGACTTTATGGAGATTCTATATGATGAAAAAAATGATAGTACCAACCAGGATAATTAGACTGGGCTACAAATGTTAAATGACATTGGGAAAGCTATAAAATTAGGCCAGATAGTAGAAACAGGAGGCTTAAATTGCTCAGATATAGATCAATGTTATACTGAATCAGAATTAGAATTAAGAGTGCTGAAAAGGACAAATGACTATTTCCTAAAAGGTGTCAGAAAAAAAAGAGATAATAAAAACCTAGTCTCAGAAAAGAAACTGAACAAGCCTAAATGAACTGCTACTAAAGGCAGGACAAAAAGCAAAAAACCTGACCCAGGTACTATAGATTTATAAATGAATTCTACTAAACAGCTAAAAAACAATTGATTCCTATATTATATAAATTATTCTAAATAACAGAAAAGGAAGAACTCTACCATTTTTTTAATGTAATAAATATGATACTGATACCAAAACCAGGATGAAACATGTAAAGACCCATAGAGACCAGTATAACAATTAAAAATTAAAGGAGGATTCTAAAATAAAATTTTAGGAAAGAAGCTGTAGCTACGCATCCAAAATATGCACTACGACCAAGATGGGTTTAGATCAGAAATGCCAGGATAGTTGAACTTCAAGAAAGCTATGAGTATAATTATTCATGCAAATAAAACAAATCACATATCAACAGATGAAGAAAAGACTTTTGACAAAATACAACACTTGTTTATTTTAACAAAATGTCCAAAATCATAAGTATGAAAAGGCCTTTTAGTGATCAAAATGGAATTGAGAAAGGTTACTGCTGAGCCAAACTCTCCTAAGAAACTTTTCAGCAAAAGGGGAAAAAAGTATGCCAAATGAAGAAATGATTAACAAGGCCAAAGGGAATACTGACAAGCTCCTCCATTCAGCCTAGGACTTCACAAGAAGACAACCAGAAACCTTGTAGGTATGCTATTTGGTGGCCTTTAGGGAAGGCCTGATACCCTGGCCCAAAGAAGGGACAGAGAGAATCACAGAAGACTAAATGGACAATCCTGATTATATAAAATGAAAAAGTTTTTACACAAATCAAACCAATGTAGCTAAGATTAGAAGAGAAACAATTAAGTGGGGAAAAATCTTTGCAGCAATTTTTTCTGAAAATGTTCTCATTTTCAAGATACAGAATTGATTCAAGTTCATACAAATAAGAACCATTCTCCAATTGATAAATGGTCATAGGATATGAACAGGCCTGCCTCAAAGGAAGACTCTCAACAGTCATATAAAAAATAATACTCCAAATAGAGAAGAGGAAGTAGAAAGGAACAAGCTTTTATTTAGAGCCTACTATGTGCCAGGAACCATGCTAAATACTTTTTACAAATAGTATCTCATTTAATTCTTTCAACAACCCTGTGAGCTAAGTTTTGTTATTATCTGTATTTTACATTTGAAGAAACTAAGGCCTACAGAGGGCAAGTGTCTTACCCAGAGTCACACAATTTATAATTAGTTGAGGCTGCATTTGAGCTCATCTTCCTGACTCCAGACTCAGCACTCTATCTACAATACCACCTAACTGCCTCTGCAATAATTATTATCTAATAGTTAGACAAATACAAAGTAAAGCCACTCAGGTTCAAATTGTGTATACCTTTTGAACCAGCAATGGTATTATTAGGCTTATATCCCAAAAGAATAAAAAAAAAAAGGACCAATATATATGAAAATATAAGCAAAGAGATAGAATTGAGAAATACCACTGCCTTTTCCCAGGTAGAAAAAGATGAAAATGAAAGTAATTTTAGTTGGTACAATTCAGAGGGAGAGTCTTTAGGTAGATGTGACAATAGATTTTGTCATCACTTGTTTTATCAGTTCTAGTGCACATTACATGAACTCTAGAGCAAAACAAGACATAACCCTAGACCAATGTAGTCACTTATATACACCATACTGATGACACAAGGGGAACACAGTGAAGATCAAATACCATGGATTCTATAGCTTCAACTACAACCAGGTCTCCCCCTATACTCACTCCACTAACTGGCAATAGACAGAGACAGAGACAGAGAGACAGAGACAGAGACAGAGAGACAGAGAGAGAGAGAGATTTGGTGATGGTTTTTATCAACCACAATTTTAATATATGCCCATTGGGAATTTTTTCTCAATATTTTGGTTTATGGCCTCTTATTAATGTTATTAATGTTACTAGAGATAGTCTGTTACATGATTATTTAGTATTTTTTTCATTCATCAATACCATTCTTCAACAATCCTTTCTCAATCTACATCAATACCAGAGCCTTCCCTCTGAGATTATTTTCAATTTACCCTGTTGTATGTTGTATGTAAATAGTTCCATGTCTATTTTCCTCCCCATTAGAATGTAAGCTCCTTGAAAGGAAAGACTGTTTTTACTTTTCTTTGTATCCCTAGTACTTACCAGAGTGCCTGGCACATAATAGGAACTTAAATGCTTCTTGACTTGACTTGACTTAAACCAATATTTGAAATATCTTCCCACGGGAAAACAGACACAGTGATGCACTACTGGTGGACCTGTGTATGATTGCAACCATTCTGGAAAGCAATTTGGAATTACACACAAAAAGTTATCAAACATTGTGTGCCCTTTGATCCAGTTATACCACTGCTAGACCTACACCCAAAAGACAACAAATAAAAAGAAAAAGATACTTTATGTGAAAAAAAAATTTATATCAACTCTTTTTTCTGGTGCCAAAGTACTGGAAACTAAGAGGACAGATATACAATGATGGAAGTCTAACTAAACAAGTTGTGGTATATGCATGTGATGGAATACATTTGTGCTATAAGAAATAAGGAAAGAGTTGGTTTCAAAAAGACATGGAAAGATTTATATGAACTGATGCAGAGGGAAATGAGTAGAAACAGAATAATTAATACCATAACACCAGTATTGTAAAAGTGAATAATTTTGAGAATGAAGAATGAAATGAGTAGAATCAAGAGAATAATGTATACAACAGTATTGTAAAAATAAGTAGCTTTGAAAGCTATATGAAATTTTGTTCAATACAATGATCATTCCGGATTCCAGAGGACCAATGGTAAAACATGCTATCCATTTCAGAAAGGGAATGGATTCAGGGTATGGAATGAGTTGTTGCCATTGCTGTTCAGTTGTGTCTGACTCTTTGTGACCCCACAGACCATAGCACACCAGGTCCTTCTACCCTACACTATCGCTCAAAGTCTGTCCAAGTTCATATTCATTGTTTTCATTAAACTATCTCTCCAATTTCATCTTCTGCCATTCCCTTCTCCTTTTACCTTTAATCTTTCCCAACATCAGGGTCTTTTCTAATGAATCCCCTCTTCTCATTATGTGGCCAAAATATTTAAGTTTCATCATTTAACCTTCCAGTGAATAGTCTGAATTAATTTATGTAAATATTGACTGATTTGATCTCTTTCATGTCTGAAGGACTCTCAAAAGTCTTCTTCACCGTCACAATTCAAAAGCATTGATTCTGTAGTGCTCAGTTTTCCTCATAGTACAATTCTCACAGTCATACATTTCTCCTGGAAAAACCATAGTTTTGACTACATGGACTTTTGTTGACAAAGTACTCTGCTTTTTAGTATGCCATCCAGATCTGCCATAGCTTTGCTTCCAAAAATGAAGTATCTTTTAATTTAATGGCTGCAGTCATAATCTGCAGTGATCTTTGAGGCCAAGAATATAAAATCCAACACTGCTTCCATTTCTTCTCCACCTATTTGCTGGGAAGTAATGGAACCAGTTGCCAAGACCTTAGTTGTTTTCTGTTAAGCTTCAAGTCAGATTTTATACTCTCCTCTTTCACCTTCATCAAGAGACTTCTTAATTCTTCATTTTCTTCCATCCAAGTGGCATATCTGAAGTTGTTGATAATTCTCCCAGCAATCTTACTTCCAGCCTTTGATTCATCCAGCCTGGTATTTTGCTTGATGTTCTCTGCATATAAGTAAAATAAATAAGGTGATAATATATATCCTTGTTTTATTCCTTTTCCAATCTTAAACCAATTAGTTGTTCCATGTTCAGTTCTAACTGTTGCTTCTTGAGCTGCATATAGGTTCTTCAGGAGACAAGTAAGATGATCTGGTACTCTCATCTCTTTGAAGACTTGCCACATGAAGTTGTAATCTACACAGTGAAAGGTTTTATTGTAGTCAATAAAGCAAAAATAGATGCTTTTCTGGAACTCCCTTGCTTTCTCCATAATCCAACAAATGTTGACAATTTGGTCTCTAGTTCCTCTGGCTTTTTGAAAACTAGTCTACTCTCCTAGTAATTCGTGGTTCACATATTGCTGAAGCCTAACTTGCAGAATCTTAAGCATAGTCTTGTTTAAATGAGTACAATTGTTTGGCAATTTGAATATTCCTTGGCATTGCCCTTCTTTAAGATTGGGTTGTAATCTGATCTTTTCCAATTCAGTGGTCACTACTAAGTTTTCCAAATCCACTGGTATATTGAATGCAGCACTTTAATAGCATCATCTTTTAGGATTTTAAGTAGCTCAGCTGGAATACTATCACCTCCACTAGCCTTTTTGGTAGCAATGCTTTGTTACGTGCACTTGACTTCATGTTCCAAGTTGTCTGGCTCTAGATCAGTAACCACACTATCGTGGCTATCAATAATGTTAAGATCTTTCTTGCATAGTTGTTTTGTGTATTCTTATCCTCCCTTCTTAATCTCTTCTGCTTCTGTTAAATCCCTACCATTTTTGTTTTTTATCATACCCATTTTTTCATGAAACATTCCCTTGATATCTCTAATTTTCTTGGAAGAGATCTCTTATCTTTCCCATTCTATTGCTTTTCTTGTATTTCTTTGCATTGCTCATTTAAAAAAACCTTCTTATCTCTCCTTGCTATTCTCTGGAATTCTACATTCATTTGGATATATTTTTTCCTTTCCCCCTTACCTTCTGTTTTCCTTCTTTCCTTAGCTATTTGTAAAACCTCATCAGACAGCCACTTTGCTTTCTTGTGCTTCTTTTCCTTTGGCATGTTTTTGTTGTTGTTGCTGCCTCCTTTACAGTACTGTGAACCTCTTTCCATAGCTTTATATAGAGTACTGCAAGCAGTAGAGTGTCTTGGGATTTGGTTCAATGACCCATCCTATTTAACATTTTTATAAATGACATGGAGGAGGGGCTTATATGTTCAAATGTGGCATACAGATTTGAGGTATCTCTTGTTTTGTTATGTTTTTAGAGGGCTTGACTCGTAAAGAACAGCTTTTCCTGAGATTTCTTCTGTGTTTGGTTTTGGGGATAGCTATAATTTTTCAATCTTTATTCTTCTTAACTTCTCTGCAGCCTTTGACATGGTTGATCACCCTCTTCTTCCTGATACCCTTTTCTCTCTAGGTTTCCTTGACACTGCTCTACCCTGCTTCTCCTTCTGCTTGTCAAACTTCTCAGTCTCCTTTGCTGAATCTTCATCCAGGTCATACCTGCTAACCATTCGTGACCCCAGGAACTTTATCCTGGGTTCTCTTTTCTTTCTCTTCCATACTATTTCACTTGATAATCTCATTAGCTCCCATGGATTCAATGATATATATCTGCTGATGATTCTAAGACCTAATTATCCAGCCCTAACTTCTCTCCAAAGCTTCAGATTCACATGTCCTACTACCTATTAGACATCTCAAATTAGATGTTCTTAAAGTCAACATGTCTCAAAGTAAACACATTTTGTTCTCCTTGAGTCTCAAACACTCCCAAAGCTAGGAAAGTTATCTGGCTCCTAAAGCTTTTTCTCCTGCTTCCATGGGAATCCAGTTCCCACCCCTAACCCCCTGGGTTCTTCTTGGAACTTTTCTCCCATTGTTGCAGAGGTATTTTATATATTTTATGTATTTTATCTACCTGACTTATCTACATTCCTGGGTTTCTATAGGATTCTTGCAGTCTGCAGGAGTAGGCTGGGTAGAGTAGTTTATAGCTGATTGCATTTATTTTCTCATATATGTGCTTTACTGGGATTTTAGTAAAAGGTCTGGGCTCCTCTAGGTAAAAGCACATCATCCCACAATATCTCATTCATAGGAGTTTATGCACTTTATTCCTATCAATTTAATTCCTCATAATTCAGAAGTATTTTAACTTGCTTTGAAGAATTAATTCAGAACTCTGCATTTTTTGCTTGGCCAAGAATTTTTTTAATCACTTATAGCTATTAAAGAAGAAGCAATTCAAACACAGACACACAATATTCTACTATGAAGAAACCCTTCCCTGAGTTGGAGCAAAGCTGAACTCTCAAACCTTTGCACAGAAAAAAAATAAAATAGTAGTACACAATTACTTGGGAGAGGGTGGTACAAAGTAGAGAGGTAAATGAAGGTATAGTTAGTGGAACAGTGATAGTTAGTATTACAATATTCTAGGAATAATACTATTTTTTAACAGGTATTTTTTATTCTTCTACTTAGAGACAACAAAATTTCCCACTATAAAAAAAATTTCTCTTTCCCTCAGGAGAGCAATGGCTAGCCTACCCAGAGTAATGCCAATCCTTCTAGAAGCACAAAACAAGAGAAACGTCGAACCTGGATGTCACATTTGAATATATAAGTCACTCTCCCAAGATATTTATAAAAATGTTAAATAGTCATTTCATCATTGCACAAAGCCCCAAGAAAATCTACTGTTGGCAGTATTCCATATAAAAAAGTTCTCGGTTTACATTTTCTCTTTTAGCCAGTTCTCCTGAATCCCATGGGTGGTTCAGTTTTTTAAAAAGGCTCTAGCTTCAACTGAACCTTGGCAAAAATTTAAAACCTAAATACATTGTATGCACTGATTCCACATTTCATATCTTTGAAGAATTATAATAGATTAATTAATATAATTTCCCCTTATGTGAGTAGCATTATACATTTAGAAGATATGTCCATTTGTGGAAGTCCACAGACTTGTGAAGGGAAATCTCAGTTTGCAGCATGAGTAAGGAGATTGGTATTTATATGGATGTTTGTTGCAGCAAGCAGGTTGTGATCACTGAAAGTGCTGTACAATATCTCAAATACAATCTATTTGAATTTCCTACTCAGTTTCAGGTCCCACTTATTTTCTATCTATAATGCTTATCTAAGACACATGAATATTGATGACATCATTTGATGGGTTGGTTTTCCAATATGACACAATCATAAAGACAATGTGGATTTTTCTAGTGCTCAAAGTTATGTAAAACTGATTTCTTTGATATTACTATGGATTTCACTGCGGTAGTTTTATGATATTTTCCATTCAAAAGAAAATGGGCAAAAAAGCAATTGAGGAGAAAAAATAATAGATCATACCTATATACTACTTTAATGCTTAAAGTACTATATGAGTGTCTTTACAAGTTCCATATACATATATATTTGATTCTCACAACAACCTCAGAGGCAGGCAGTTACAAATATCAATATCCTTGTTTTCTAGATGAGGAACCTGCAACACTGAGAGGTTAAGTGACTTGTCCTTGGTAACAGAGATGGTCTTCCTGACATTAGGTCCAATGAGCAAAGAAAATTTTGGAAGGCAAGGAGCAGCATTAAATAAAGCTGAAAAACTAAAGTTGTACTAGGCTTTGGAAGGCAAAGGAATGTGGACTTTACTTATAGGCAAAAGGGAGAGACACTGAAATGTTCTGAGTCTATTGGATCAGTTCCAGTTAAAAAAAATCAATGTCAAAAGTTGTATATGGGTAGATATGACTAGATATGAGGCTCCTGAAAAATATCTGTTTACAAATCAATATAGAATAAGTCAACATCGTCACACAGTAGCCAAAAAAGCTGAATTCAATCTTAGGCTATATTAGGAGGCGTCATTGATATACAGGACTAAGAAGGTGATAGCACTGTTGTAAAAACTCAATCCTGATTTCCACAGAGCTCTCTTAGGCCTTCTAAAGAACTCTTCTAGCCTATGAAGAATAAGCAGAATTTGCAGAAATCAACAAGAAAATCAGTATCAAAAGTATAACATAATTAAACCTGGCCATCCCACTGGGAAGGAAACACCAGATTGCCAAGATTTATTTGAAAATCATAATTGCAAGTCTTTAAAATATTCTGCACTTTGCCATTTTTACTAATTTGAACATGGCCACCCTGCTTTATTCCATTTTAAGATCTGACTATATAGTCAATTAAATAAACAAATAAACAGAAAACAACAAAAACTCCCAAATGACACGTTGGTTTTGTTTTACTAAACCTGAGTCATCTAGTCTCTTGAATCCAACTCAAAAGAAGTTGAGACAATATTTCAAGCTGATCAGATTTTGCAAGTTTCTCAGGTGGTGTTTAGGTAAGAGGACATAGCAGAAGAGGCCACTTGAGGTCTCATAGCCTCTACAACTTTCCAGGCTTCTGAGAAATCAATTATCTCAACTCGATGAATATTTTTAAAATCTTGATTATAACCGTCTGGAGTTGAAAAGATGACCTATTGTGGTATTGTTGGATTTTTTCCTATAGCTGAGAAAAATGAAGAATAAAATGAGTCCTTTCCAACTTGTACTTATGATTAATTAAAAGGGATGACAGGAAGAAGGATTATTTATGCTAAGGAATGGAGTAACTCTAGGTTGGGGTTGTTGTTTAATAATACCTCACAAAGCTGTTGGACCAGATATTATCCCTTCACTACCAAAAAGCATTACTTCATTTTTATGTCTGAGTTGCCAAAGGATTAACTAAGTAAGCAGGTAATTTGGTGGTATTGAAAAGGAAGAGCTATGGAAGGTTAATGGATGTTCTTGGTGTTGACCTGTGTGCCTCAGCAGCAGGATGTGAAATCTTTCAGTCAGGAAGAGATGCTAGAGATGTGTAAAATCCAATTTGTAAATGTCACAAGGATGAAGTTCACCGAAAGACCCTGTCCTCACAAAGACATATAATTGAAGACAGGTGACATAATGGGACGAAAGCACTATTTATTGCTTTGTAATTATAAAACAGTCAAAAGATGGAATGTTTTTAGCAATAATTCTGGGTAATAAATAAGATGATCCTGTTTAAAGAAAATATAAATGTTTGAAGTAAACAGTTGTAAAATCTGTTTTTTATCACTCTTGGGGGTGGGAGGAATCCATACTCACTCTCTTGGGCAAGAATTTAAACTGGAAACCCCTTAAGTATTTTAGGGGAAAAAATCAACAATTTAAATGCCTCCATTTCCCCTGTTCAGTTAATGTCTGTCAGAAGCCCAGACTCAAAATAGAGGGGAAGGGGGGTAAGGGAATTTTCTTCCATGGTTATGAGCCTCTGTGAAAAATCCCAGATTTTTCAAGAACAAGTTGGTAAAAAGGACAACAAATAGTGAAGGAAGTTATTATCTTAAGATATATATCTCATTATACATATTTTTAAAAAGTTGAATGCTGACAGCAGTGGGATCAAGGGAAGATAGATCCTTTCCTAAAGTCTATAATTCTTATTCTGAAAGGAATTTTTTTTTAAAAGGGCCATCATTACAAGAATATAAATATGACAGGTAGTCAATATAGAGGGGAAAATATTAGAAGATTCTAAGAACCCAACCAATTCTAATTTGAGGTATAACTCTGTGGGATGGTTTATTTTATGTTAAGGGGTCTTGGTTTCTGAATTTTTGCCATTACTTATCATCTATTCAAGAGAACAATAGTGAAAATGTTACTGATACTTTTTGGCTAAATATTTGATTTCAATAAAATGTGCAGCTAGGTAACACAATAGATAGAGAGTTGGGCCTGGAGTCAGGAAGTCCTGAATTCAAATCCAGCCTCAGATACTTACTAGCCATGTGACTTTGGATAAGTCATTTAATTCTGTCTGCCTTAGTTTCCTCAACTATAATATGAAGATAATTATAGCACTTACTGCCCAGGGCTGTGAAGTTCAAATGAGATAATATCCGTAAATCATTTAGCACAGTGCCTGGCACATAGCATGTGCCATGTAAATGATAGCTATTATTATCATCAGCAACAACGTGCAATAATAAAATATTTGGGACAAATTATCTGGTGAAGAGCCCATAGTCTTCTTAATCTAGAACAATAGTTCAATGCCTCTTGCCACATTTTATTATGTTTTAAAAGGCTCTTTTGTTAAGAACATTGTTTTTCAGGAATGTTTACTTCTCACATACTTTGATATGACTTTTCTCCTTTATCTTGTCTTGTTTGAGGTTCATGTGTTGAGGAAATACTATTTAGAACCTTCTTCACTGAGTCAAGAAGCAATCTTTTTCTCCTTTAAAATAATTTTCTAAGTACTTTTTTCAGATCATTTAATACACAACCATCTGTCTACACATGGGTCTCAATCAGGATTGAGTTTAAGGAATCTGCCCATGGTGAAAGCAAGATCCCAACCACCCTTCCCCCATGAAAGTTGGGCTAGTTTTTCACTGAGTACCTTACTGACAATACCAATTGTTTCTGGGCCTGGCTGTGGCCAATTCCCTGGTACTTTAGACCTGATATCATTACAAAACAGGATATTCATAATTAACAATGAACATAATTCACCATTAGTACAGGAGATTTACTTAGCCAGAGCAGGGGAAGGACATTCAGCAAGTATGTACAACAAGGGCATTCTTCTTCTGAGCTGTTCAGTGTGTTCTGCCAGCCAAGTATCAGAGGAGGCTAGAACTCCTCATATCTATTTGTACTCAAGTGGCTAGGAAGACATGACAAAGACATAAGGGAAACAGTCAGGACCATAAAGGAGTGAGTGAGTGAGTGGGGGAATGGAGTCAGGCCCCAGCAATGTCATCACAGTAGTGTTCAATAATACCAATAAAGGGGTTTGGGAAGAGAGGAGCAGTCAGGCTCTAGCACTGAGCAACACAATAGGTCTCAAGCTTTGGCATGGGGGAACAGAGTTAAGACCCAAGTTGTGGCAGTTACCCTGCCCCAGGGAAGTGGAGAGGTGGAGAAGTGGAGAGTGTTATCTATGGTAACAATCAGGTCCCAGGGAAGAAGCATTTGACCCTAGCAAAGAGAGCAGTGGGGGCAGATGCTGGAAGCAGGAGAATGGGCAGACTCAGAGTAGACTCTGGCACAAACATGGTAATGGTAGACTCAGTAGAGATCTTTTCTTACTGCAATCTAGAACTGATTGCCCACCTTCATACATACTACTGTCAGTGTAACATCCAATGGCCATAGAGCAACTCCTTGAAAGGGAAGGCTTGGAGGACCAAGGGATGGTGTTGTTGAGAAGTAGCTTGTTTTCTGGCAATAAGGAAGAAGTCAAAGCATCTACCCAGTCAAGTCAGGTCAAAAAGTCAACACACATTTATGATGTGATTACTATATTCCACATCTTCAAGGAAGGAAGTTTTTCCTTCTTGACTTATGAATATGACAAATTCCTATGACAAATTGACATGACAATTTATGAATATGACAAATGTTAGCTCTTCTCCATCAGCCCCCCGCCCCAAGAGAGTGCCCCTGAATGGGGTGGTTCTGGCTGGTGGGCCTGAGAACTCTAAAAGGGCAATAGTATAGGCAATTCTCCCTGACCTGAGATGAGGATCAGTAACTGTGAACTGTGAAGGAAATATCATTTTCTTGGCTGGATCCCTCATGTTCCTAGTGCTGTTCCTACTCATGGTCACCCTTTTCACTGAGACACACTGTAAACTGCATAGATGTGGCACCATCCACCACACAGTCCAGACAGTTTACATTCAAGACTCAGTACTTACAATGCAGGGGTTGAAGGTAGGGGGTTTTCATCCTCCATTATTCAGGCACTTCTTCAGATGATTTGTTCTGTTTTTGTAAATTTCTGTTTTAGTTTTCCTTTCACTCCTTTAGTGAGGCCTATGTTAGGATTCTTGAATCCCCAAGGTCAAGGTTGAGCAGCAGTAGTCCTAAAGTCATTAAAAAGACAGAACCATTCTCTAGAAGGTTCTAGAAGTCTAAGGACTCTCCTTACTTTTTAAGTATCTCATTTAAAGTGCAGGATGTATCTTGGAAGTTTTTTATAAGGTCCACCACAATCAGCTACCTGGCCTCAGGACCTTTCCCAGAGTTTCATTAGATTATGTCTTCTTCTAGGGTCCCTAAATGTCTGTATATAATATAAAAGTGTATATATGTAGAAAAATTGTGAGCCCTTAGCTTCTTTCTTTCCCACCTATTCTGCTTTCTAACATCATAAAAATCCTTTCAACATCAAGTTGTACTTCTAAATTTCTTGATTTGTGCTATGGGTAGAACTTCTTTCCTGAAATAAAATATTTAGCACTTTAAAAGACAGAAGGATCTGTAAAACAAAAAAGTCACCTTGCAAAAGCAGCCTGTGATAGCACTAGTCTGAAAGTCAGGGAGGCTAGTTTCTCACCTCAATTTGCCATACTTTAGTTTTGGGACCAGAGCAAGTCATTAATCTTTCTGGGTTTCTGTTTGTTCAACTATAAAAGAAGAAAGTTAGAGTAGATGAACTCTCAGCTTCCTTCCAGGGCTACAAGTCCATAATTTAACAGCCCTTTGTCAAGGCTGCAAAAGCCCTGGGAATCATATTTCTTCACAGCTTGGGAAGAAGGGAAGCTAATATGAGATTAGGACATCCTCCCTATTAGATGGGGGGTTTAGAGGGAAGGGGGAGAGAGGAGGGAAAGAAGAGGAGGGGAGAGGGAATAAACATTTATATAGAACCTATTATGTTCCAGGCACTGTGCTGAATGCTTTACAAATAGCTCATTTGATTTTTACAACAACCCTGCCAGGTAGGTTCTATTACTACTCCCATTTTGCAGTTGAGGAAACTGAGACAAACAGAAGTGAAGTGATTTAGTCAGGCCATACAGCTAATAAGTGTCTTGAGTATAGATTTGAACTCAGGCCTTTCTGACTCCAGGCCTAGTGTTCTAGGGGAGAAGAGGAGCTAGAAAGAGGGAGGGACAGACAGACAGAAGGAGAGAGGGAAGGCAAAGAGAAGGAAAACACATGGAATATTAGCAGTAGCTAGTAGTAGTAATTTTCTTTCACAGAACAAAAACTCTTCAGGAGATGACAAAAGGTAAAAGTTAAAGAGATAATTGGGAAGTATAAGATTGCATATATTTTTTAAATATCACAGGCAGTTACTCAGGTGGATACAGCACATTGAAAAACTATGTAGGTCTGTCCCCAAGACCCCTCACTGATTTCAGATGAGAGTGATGGATATCCAGTTCCTAATCGTGTCCTTTTATTCCATTAAAAACAGCAGCTGACTGACCTAGCATTATTTCTCATAAACACCATTGGTTGACACTATCTTGCATTTCCTTGGTGTCAATTGTTCACAGCATAAGGTGTGGGACAGTTCTGAGAGTCCAACAGAAGAAAGACACCTTCCTAATATAAGACTAGGATCTCAACCCCCAGCCCATTGTAACTTAAGGTATAATCACAAGCTTTTTTAAAACTCTGCCTCCAAGGGCAGGATTGTTACAAACTTGGGCTATTTTAAAAACTGCCTCACCAGACATAAGACTAACATAGAGACTTAGGTTACAGTTTAATGCATCTATGATCTCATCAGTGTAAGTCCTCCATATAGGACACAACACTACAATCCATTCATGCCCTCTCATCCTGTGTCTGTGTGTTCTCAGAAATCCTCCACGTAGGTCCACTTGATGACTGGGATTCTCTCCTCTACCTCTTCTGTCATTCGATGGATTCCAACAGAGTCAAAGTGGAGGTGTCCCTTACTCTCACCACATGACCAAATCACCTTTCTTTCCAGTCATACATATGTGTGTGTGTGTTCGTCCTTCATTGCCAAAGAAGACCATGCCATCAGAGAAATAATGACATGGCTTGCACTTGACTTTGTTTTGAGTAAGGGAGGGCTGGGCAGGTCACCAGCCTCACTTCTCCTCCAGAGCTATGTGAATCCAGTGACCAGATATTCATCAAGATGACTGGAGATGACCCAGGATGAGGCAATTGGGGTTAAAAGTGACTTGCCCAAGGTCACACAGCTAGTGAATGTCAAGTGTCTGAAGTGAGATTTGAACTCAGGTCCTCCTGACTCCTGCACTTGTGCTCTATCCACTGCACCACCTAGCTGCCCAGCAGTCATACATACATCCTTCTGATGAAACGTCTGAAATCATTAGGCTACAAAAATGTTTTAAAAGCCTACCCTTCAATTCTATAGGTACATAAATGGTATGAGTAAATGCAATATCCTTCACTACAGCTTAGCATAAATATTTCTTTCTAAAAGAGAATAGAAATTTAAAAGGCAGATCTTGTAGAGCTTTATCTGTCATCATGGGTATCATATGTAAGCTGCTAGAGAGAATGCACATATCATGGCATAAACATAAATTTTTTGAGTACAGGAACTCTTTTCCATTTTTGTATTAATATCCCTAGGGCCTAGGATGGTACCTGATATATGGAAGTGCTTAATAAATGAATGTTGCATTGAATTGTAATACATGAAAGGAAGGGTGATTATTGTAGCATTTTATAACTTCTTCAAACCTTGGAAAATGGGTCAATTCCCAGGTGACCAACACAAGTGATTGACATAATTTTTATGTTTGAAGAGATGGCTGAAGTGAAAGTGAAAATTCTTGTCAGCTAAGATACAAGAAAAATCCTTCACAAGGAACAAACCCTGTGTTTGACACAAGCAGTAGTTTTAAATTATTGTAGAACAAAGAGCAGTAATCCATCACATTACTGGGTTTAATAGCAAAAATCCTGAACCATTAAATGTATTCGCCTTTTATTGCATTTATTATTAGACATTGTTTCAGGTCAAAAGAAAGTGCATTAATAGAGGGAACGGAAGAGTAGGAGAACCAGCATATCACTGACTAAATAACAAGGTCAAAAATTTTAATCTTCCTGGAAGAGAAACTTAATACTAATCTTTTTTACCTACATGAACCAGCTACATTTCCAGTTTCAAAAACAACAAAAAATGTAAACAATGAGCTAAATCAAATAATGTTTTTAAATCACGGAAGCAATGTGTAAGGGAAACATTACAGAAATTTGCTTTAAAATGAGTCTTTAAGAAAAGATGACATGTTTGGAGAGCTGATGACCAGGAATGATTCTATTCCATTTCTATATGATCAGAGGCTATATGCATTTCCTTCTTGTGATTTAAAGGACCCTTCCATCATGAATGCTCCCAAGTGTATGCTACATGCTAACCAGATATAAGATAATTGAGAGTGGTAGGTGAAAGCACTAGAAACTGAGAGGATCAGGAATGGCCAATGCAAAGAATGGTCTTTGAGCTAAACTCAGAAGGAAATTAGGCATTCTAAAAGACAGACGTGGGGAAAGTGCATTCCAGACCTAGGGAACACCCTCTTCAAAGGCACAGAAACAAGACGGAATGCCATGTGTGAAGAATAAAGAGAAAGTCAGTTTGGCTAGACTCTAGCATTTATGAAGCTACAACTTAGTTGAAGCCAAGTTGTGAAGAACTTCAAATGCCAAAAAAGTTTGATGCTAGAAGATTAGAACTTTATATGTATCTAACAGAAACTGAAAATATTCTGAGGTATTAAAGAGTTATTGGTGTATACCAAGTAGGAGAATGCCATTGGCAAACCTGTGCTTTAGGAATATCATTTTGACAATTGTACATAGGATGGAATTGGAGAGGGGAGAAAGTTAAGGCAAAGAGACCAACTAAGGGACAAATATAATAATCCCATAGTATGAGTGGAGAAAAGGGGACCAAGGTAGAGAGATGTTGTAGAGATGGAATTGAAAATATTTGGCAATTAATTGGATATGTGAGGTGAAAGAGAGTGAGGGGTTAAGGAAAACTCCAAGGTTGTAAACCTGGAGTTACATCACACAATGTGGCATGTTAAGTTCACACTATACTTGCCTAGCCCCTAGGCTTACTGCTAGTTGGAAGTAAGAGTGTTTTGGTAACCTAGTCCATATCTGGGCAAAGATTTTCCATGCATTTGCAAAATATCATACTGAAGCTAAAAAGCTTTTCCCTAAGCCTAGACAAGGTTGTTTTATCATTTTGAAATTAGTGCCTCTCTGAAAATGGTCATTTAGCATGTATGATTCAAGACTAATTAGAAGCCAGGTTAGAATTGGTTTGGTTTTTTTTTTTTAATTTGTGGTTATTAATCTTGCAAAGAGTAGCTATAAATGTTCTTATTTGGAAAAAAAGAAACTTGCTTTAATGCCCATCCCTGTATAATTGCTTAAAGGACCTAGAGTGGAAATGCACTGGATTTGGAGCGAGAGAAGCCTGGTTCAGATCTCAGCTCTGCTACAAGCCACTTGTATCATCCTGGGTCTGTCATTTGCCTTCTTTTAACCTCAGTGCCTCATATGTAAAATGATGGAATTGTATTTGCTGGTCTTTAGGGTCCTATCTAGCTCTAAATTTATGAGCCTATGTTGATCCATTACTCCGTTAAGGCATTTTAAATTTTGTGTGCAAAACGGTAGCCACCACAGGTCTGATCTGGATATATACTGATTTCATTATATTATTTCATTATATTCATTAATTATGTATTTCATCTGAAACTGCTGCTGCTGTTTTCACACTAGTGACCCTCTTCTCAAATTGCCAAATGTCTGACATAGTATATAAAATCACAATCAAATAGCCTGAAAAAAATTGTGATGCATCCCTAAACCCTTAATTTGCTACCAGAAAGGACCCTAGGGAAGGAGAAGAATCTGGCATGTTCCCATGAATGTAAAGTGTTTAGAGTGATTCTTTTAGAGCTCTGAAATTATCTACTAGTATGAGACTAGGATTATGAGAACTAAAAGTGCTAGGCAATTAAAATTACATGTAAATCAGAAGGTTTCTACCATATTGCTATTCAAATTCTGTAATGGTGCTAGACGTCAGTTTTATTTTCTAATTTACATTTTTCAGGGTGTTATGTTTTTCTTCCTCCAATATTCCTCCTCCTCCAATTCTTACTCTAATTGCTTGTCACAGCACTTGTGATTTCCAAAGGCTAGGCCAGAAGAACACAAGCATAGGTAGCTCTTACCAAACCTGAGTGGCTTTGAGGTCAAGCAGGCCCTGCAATGGCCTGCCAAGCAAGGATCAACCTCCAAGAACATTTGAAGAAACTCATCACCATGACGTTGACCTCCAATCAATTAAATTTTTTGACCACAGCAGCTCCTGAAGCAGTTTTATATAAGGCACAGAGAAATGCAGCCTACATGAGAAAACCCACACTGATGAAGTGATAGATCTTTTTAATTACTGAAATATAGATTTCACAATAAAAAAAAAGTCCATTAAATTGTAGTCTTCAGGATCATGAATCTGCAAAGATTAGGTCCCCAAAAGAAAACCAAATAGTGCTAAACTTTAGCTCTTCCTGCTTTTTGCCCATTCTCACACTATCAAAAATGTTAAAGTCTCATAGTTCATAGCTGTATCTTTGATGTCTCTTTGCAGTACACAAGGATGGACCTGTCTTTGGGGAAAAATTGGATTTTTTTTTATCCCATATAGCATAAAAAAGTTCAGGTCTTTCTGACTCCAGGTTCAGTGCTCTATCCACTGAGCCACCTAGCTTCCCCAGAAGGCAATCCTTCAAAAATTCTTCAAATTCTTCAAAAAGCAATGCTTCAAAAAGAAGCAGAGACATTAGTTAGCAGATTATTACAGTACTCAAGGTGAGAGATAATGAAGGGCTGATTTAGAGTAGGGGCTATGTGGGTACAGGGAAAGGGATATACAGAATGGATGTTGTGTGTGATAATCAGGCCAGGTAAGTGAGAATGACGACTCAAGGATGACTGCTATATGGAACATTAAAACCAAATAGAGGAAAAGTAAACAATAACAACAACCACAAAAATACTATGGCTGTCAGAGTTTCATATTAAACCTTATTTTGTTTTAGTTACTATTGGAAAATTAAAGATGAAATCAATTTTATGTATCTAGTTTGTTTTGAATTGACTTGGTCTTAGGTGGAAACTTAAGCCTTTGAGTCATTGCCACTCTGAAAAGTGAAAGGTTTTTCTTTTCATTACATGCCAAAAATTTGGTCTAGATCAAGCGAAGTAGAATGATTTTGATGGAATATATCAATGCATTTCTTGGTGTGGGGAAAGAAGGAGCAAAATAAATATAACTCATGCTGCATAAATGAGATTTTTCTTTTCTAAGGTAGACAATGGCTGAAATGGAACATTCAGTTGAAGAAAACCTTGTTCAAACAACATTTATTGAATAATTGCTCTCTGCATATCACTTAGCCCTGTTTGCCTCAGTTTCTTCATCTGTAAAATGAACTGGAGAAGGAAACAGCAAACTATTAGAGTATCTCTGCCAAGAAAACCTCAACTGGGGTCATAAAAAGTCACACACAACCGAACAAATGATTGAACAAAAACCCTCTAATTAAGGCGTAGAGTGAGAGTGATATATACGGAGGTTTTGGCTTAATGAAAACCTAGAAGTAGCTATTAGAGAACTGGACAGGATGTGGGGAATCTCCAAAGGGGCAATGTCCTTAAATATCTTCACATTTTTTTAAATCCTCGAAGAGTTCACAGTTTTCTATCTAATGGAGGGGATAACACACAAATAACTATGTACAAAACAGAGAAGTCTGGGAGTGGGAAGAATTTAGAGGGAAAGTTCAGTTTTGTACATGATGAGTGTAAGATGTCTACTGGACATTTAGTTTGAGATATTCAACAGGCATATAGGTAGGAAGAGAACCAGAAGAGAGTAGTGCCACAAAAAGTTATACAGAAGACAGCACCAAGAAGAATTGACAATGTGAAAGAATGAGGATTTAGGAAAGTTCATTAGATTTGGCAGTTAAAAGATCATTAGTAACTTTGGAAGGAGTTTTGGTTGAATGATGGAGTCAGAAGCCAAATTGTATAAGAGTCAGTAAGAGAATTAGAAGAAAAGTATTATTGCAGATGACCTTCTCAAAGTGTTTAGCCCCAAAGGGAGGAGAGATATGGGAAGAGAGCTACCAGGGATGAAGGGATTGAAAGAGAGTTTGTGAGGATGGGGGAGATATGAACATGTCTGCAGGCATCAGGGAAGCAGCCAGTACACAGAAGAAAAATGAAAAAAGAAAGCTGAGATGACAGAGGGGCAATCTGCTAGAAAAGATGGGATAGGCAGCTAGGAGGTGCAGTAGACAGAGCACCAGCCCTGAAGTCAGAAAGAGTTCACATACGGCTTTAGACACTTAATAGCTGTGTGAGCCTACCCTGATTGCAGAGAGACAGAGAGAGAGAGAGAGACAGAGAGACACAGAGACAGAGACAGAGATGGGATGGGATGGGATGGGATGGGATGGGATCATTTATATATGTGGAGGGGTTTGTCTTGGCAAGGAGAAGGGCCACCTCATTACATGACAGAGAGGTAGGAAAAATAGTGAAAGAAGGCACCTGGGTGATGTGAGATGAGGAGAGGAAGAGAGGGAGCTCTTACCAAATGACCACAATTTTTTTTTTTCAGTAAAATATGAGGCAAGATTCTCAGTTAAGAGGGGAAAGGGGAGGGGGATCAATGGGAGGCTTAAGGAAGGATGAAAAGGTATGGAAGATCCACTCTGGTGATGAGAAGGTCATGCGATGCGGTAAATGACCATTGCTGTTGTGGTTTCCAACTCCATTCCTCCCTAGGACTCCCTGCCAAGTCTAGTAGTCTGAGCCTACTCTACCATTAAAGTCACCCAGAATTATAAGCTTGTTCTCTTTTGGCACATTGGCAATAAGGGTCTCTAGGTCTTTATAAAATTTTTCTTTGACTTCATCAGGGTTTGTCATGGTGGGAGCATAGGCCCTGATAATGGTGGCGTGGCGTTTTCCTGAGAGTGGCAATCACATTATCATGAACCTGTCATTCACTCCTTTTGGCTGCATACCAGCTTGCTGATTAGATTAGTTTTGATTGCAAAACCCACGCCAACTTCACAGCACTCCCCTTCACTGTGCCCACTCTAGAAAAAGGTGTATCCAGCTCCAATGTCAGTTAGCTGGCCTTCATTTGCCAACCTTGTTTCACTCAGGGCTGCTATTTGGATGCAATACCTGTTGAGTTCTCTTGCAACAAGAGCAGTTCTTCTTTCAGATCTACTGGATTTTGTGTCGTCTATTAGTATGTGCACGATCCATGTGCTGGTGGTGAGTGGAATCATCTTTGCAGATGTTCTCGTACATTTTTTGTGTGTGTTTTGACCATATAGTAGCATTCCCCGCCTGCCACAGTAATCAGGCCAGGGTTAGGTAAGCAGGCAATATTTAGGGCACCTTTTCTAGACTCCTTCCTCACACCAGGAGGTGAGCAGTGCAATCCTTAAAAGGTTGCCCAGACATCCAGGGGGCTGCTGAGTCCCATTGCTGCTTCCAGTCAGAAACGACCCTATGGCCTGGGCTGCCTGTGTGCAGGGTCGTGACTACAGCTCTCAGTGTATCTGTACCTGCTGCTTCATCACTTTCCTGTTGCCACAGTACTTTGAGGCATAATAGTGAAATGGTGTGAGTGATGTCTTTTGATTCATGCGTAAATTGGATTTAAGTAAGGCAGAGTTGCATGAAGTCATCAGCCTCACTGTCTCCTCCAGAGTCATCATAGTCCAGTGGCAGGACAGAGTCAAGTCATTGGTGATGGCTCAGGATAGAGTGGATGACCTTGGCGTCTTTGGTGTCTAACCAAGCTCTATGTGAGCGTGTGTTCAGGGAAGACCAGTACCTTTGGTGTGATGGCTGCCAAGCCCTTTTCAGGGCTCTTTCCACCTTTGCTGTCCACCTGTTCCACCTAACTCTCACCTGTGGTTCCAAGAAGCTGCAGCATGCACAGTGGCCACACCCCAGTAAATCGTTTCGGCAGATGGGCCAAACCAGGCTGAGGGTAACCAAGGGTTCTCAGACTCATTGGTGAGTTGAGGAGTTGTCTATCCCAAGCATGTGAAGACTTCATCTGGTGGAATGGGTGGATGAGAACAATTTGTTCCAACGGCCATGAAGGCAGATGAAGCAGGTAAGTGGGATAGCAAGTTAAAGAGAATTTCAAAAATTGCCTTACAGCAATAATGAAGACCCATTTAAGGACCCATTTATTTTTATAATATAAATTGGTAGTAAAACCATTCAGCATAGTTTTGCAATTTTCTCAAGTCTGGTAGGAAACAAACAACCTATACGGTAAGAGGGTAAGGAATTCAAGAGAAATTGTAGAGTTGAACTGGTTCTTCAAGGGAAAGAAGAAGATTGTGGCTAGTGCAAGGGTGATGGGCTTAGGAGAAGACTGAGGGGTCAAGGGATTAGAGGTCATGATATGGAAGAAGGATAGGATTTGAGGTTATAACACAGAGGGAAAGGTAAAATGACAATAGATCAAGACTCAGTAAGAGAATTTTAGGGTTCATGAACATGGAAGTAGTGTGTTTGTGGGTGATGGTAAGATCAAGGATATAACTATCTTTGTGTAAGGATAAGATCAAGTAGAAGAGAAGGTCACAGGAAATGTATAGGACTGGGAAAGTTAGGGTATTGGAGGGAGTATTGATACTTATGTTCAAGCCCCTTAATCTGAAGGCAGGAGTTGGAGAAAAGAGAAATATTGTGAGTCAGGGTACTGAACTACTTCAGGAAAGAAAGGGAGTATCATGGAGATTAGTAGTATACATGTGGTAGACAACATGTAAAAAGCACTAACCAAAAAGAACTATGAACATGATATATTATACTTTAGCTGAGACAGACTGATGCTTTTTTACTACAGTGGCTATTACACCCTTTCTCCAAAACATATATGCAGAGAAGTCCAGGATTCCTGTCCTACTTCCTTCAAAGGCTGTTGAGATAGATTGTCATTCATCTTTTCTTACCCTCTCCCAGACTGAAATGTTGAAGTTTTGTGGTGTCTCTTCATTACTAGATTATCTTCTCTCCTATTGTCTTCTACTTGCTGCTTCAATTCCCATGTCTACAGTGGTCCAAACTGGGGCAATCAATACTTTTGGTATGGTTGCATTTTGCAACAGCAATTGGGTTTTTTTGTGTGTATATGTGCCCGCTTCTACTAACACTAGGCTGACTCTGGACATATGACCTTAATCAGATTACATCTAATTGAGCTGGTTTCCCGACCTTTAGTTAGTTTTCTATCAGCTGAGTTCCAGAGTTTGTGCTGTTTCATTGCTCTTTTGTTATGTTTTTAATTCTATCATTTTGGGGAATTAATATTACTGCAAGGAAATGTGTAAATATCATTCTTACAGTGTGCATTTCAATGCTTATTAGAGATATTGCTGTGCAATTAATGTAGGGAACTCATGTTTTTTCAAGGATCATTCAAGTCCACAATAAAACAGGATCAGTCACACTATAGTGCAAAGGAATGCTCGATCAAAAGTGAAAAACATCAAAAACTGACAAATTCTTGCTCTAAAATGGCCTAATTATTCCCTAGGAAACAAGCAAAAGTGTTCAAAGAGACTTTAGTAGTGAAGGCTCCTTAAGGTTGGAAGAACAGAGAGAAGCCCATTTTAAAAATAGCTGCTAACCACTGTTATGAAGAAAAATTATTGTGAACAAGACAGCACAGCACCAAAACTAGAACATTGAAGATTTGAAAAGAGTAATTTTTACTAATGAAATTCACTATTTTATTCAAGGTTATACCAAAACTAGTATTAGAAGTCCAGGTGAGCTTTCAAGATCTGGGCAACTTCATCAGATTTTAAAACATTCACCCAAAACTGCTTCAGAGACTTTTTACTTCCTGTTGGCTTGGAAAGGTTGTTTCTATTGAGGAAATGACAAATATGTTGAAATAATGACAAGCAAAACTGTCCTGGAATTATAGAAATTCCCAAATAGAGTTGGACTACTACAACATACTCTTTATTATGTCATAAGTCATGATGGGGTAAGAAAGTTATCCAAGAGAAGGAGATAAACAAGTTTCAGTGGCCCTTGGATCTCACTTGACTTAAACTCTATAGAAATTCCATCAGCTATAAGAAAGGATAGACTTCATCAAAGAAATCTTTGATATTTGTCATTATGGTTTCATGATGAATGAAAGAGTAGGTGCAAAAAATTTATGAACTCAATGTCGTTATATAAAACTAGTGATTTCAGCCAGAAGGTTTCTTTTAAAAACAAAAATACACATAAGACTTATTATATGTCAATAAATTTGACTTTTGAAAAGTCCCATATCATTGTAATTTCTATTACCACTATTGACAAATTCTTTATAGCCATTATTCTCTTTTCCTCATCTTTTTTGTCTCCTCTTTTACTTGTTCTTCCCCAGATTTTCAGGTTTTCACAAGGCCAGTCATTCTAAGTAACCTTATCTTTTTTTTCTTTAATCTAATGGGCATAATTATTAAAATCAGATTTATTTGATACCCAGACAGTATGGCTAGGGACCAGAATCTAGATACACTCAAAGGGGAAGGATAGGGAGTTCTCAGCAATTAGAAAGTACAGGTATACATGTGGTAGGCTATAGAGGTCTAACAGATAGCTGGCCTAACAAGGGGGAAATACATGGTAACCGGAATTCATCAGTTGGCAATAAGCAGAGTTCCAGTTAAGGCAGGTTGGTGGCATCAGACAACAGTGTGGATGTAATGAATGAAAATTGGATTCAGGGGGCATAACTCTAGCTCTGGGAGGCCTGAGGAAGTACTGAAGGAATTGGGATGCCAGGATAGGAATTAAAGCAGAGAGTCAGACACAGAAACAAAATAGGAAGCCAATTACTAGGGAACTTGAATACCAGGTAAGAGCCTAATCACAGTATGTGTTACCCAATGACTTTAAGTGAAGTGTAGAGTCAGTATGAGATGAGAAGCAAGGCCAAAGTGACAGCAACCCATGTACCTTTTGGCTATGAACATTCAGTGGCTTATGAGCTTGACAGATCCTGGATTCCTGGGTCAGAGGTTGAGTGGCCCCACAACAGAGATTGGAGGCAAAGAGCTGGGTTGGCAATTGTAATGTTAATGGGATTTAAGATCTTCCCCACCCATTAATAGGTGTCTTGTGGAGCCCATTCAGGGAAGTTTGATTAGGGGAGGCTTGCTTGTAGGAAGGCTTTCACATCTTTTGCTAATTTCTAATTTGGCTCTGAAACTCAAGGATTGTGATGCCTTCTAGCTCTGAGAAGTGTGTATATACTCTGAAGTGAGGTTTTGCTTTGGGAGCTCTCTTATGAGAAGGACCTGAGTAGCTGTATGTTCAGAGCTCCCCAACTGCTCAGATGTGAAAGCTCTCAAGAACTAGGGATGTATGCAAAGTATATAGCAATACTGCTTTGATTCAGGCAATAGAATCCTGTCTGTTGGTCTTCATTTCTTTGCTTATATTTTCTCTGAAGTTCAGAGTGCTGACTTTTCCTCTGAATGAGTGAATGTAATTAAAAAAGACTGTTGACCCCTTAAACAGCTATCCTTCCTAGTAAAGCAGATGTAAGAACCTGTGCTAACAGCCATCTTCGATACACTAGAGTGCTTGCTGTTACAGTAATTTATATAAACATTCTGATCTTCAGCTCTTCTGTGTTTTGAGGGTCTTTTCTACCCCATGTCCAAGTTTAAAGACATCATGGACCCTTAAGTGTACCAAAAAGCTAGTCTCTGTGAATATTAAGGTTTTGCTATACCTGATTAACTGGGGAAAAATCTTTATAGGCAACAAGTACTATAAGAGTTTAATGGAGGGATGGATGAGTTCCATCTACAGGAATAAGGAAGGATTTTACTTAGGAGATAAGGTATGAGCTGGGTCTTCAGTCATTCAAGAAACATTTATTAATCACCTGCTATTTGACAGGTACTATGCTGGGATCTGTATATAAAGACAAAAACAATTTCTGCCTTCAAGATTATTTTGTATTGAAAGAAGTATGAAGCTAGTGGCAGAACTAAGCTTTAAACCTAGGTCTCTTTAATTCCTAGACCTACACCCCCTAGATTCAACTCTTCTTTTTACCACATTATTCTGCTTTCCAAATAAATTCAACTTTTACTCTCTGCAGTAAGGGCCTTCATGGAAAGGCCCTTAGTCATATTATTTATTATTTCTACAACATTCCCTACTATCTACCTACTATAGCCGTATATAAAACTGTTAAGTAACATGGAAGACATAAAAATAACTTCCTATCACTAGCCAGAAGATAGAATTACTAAAGTGAGGTCAAGCTAAACTTAGAATATATAATAGGAAATTATCTCCTCAATTCTGTCATTAAGTGAGACCACTGAAACTAACTGGAGCTAAGGTCAAAAAGAAGATACTTCTTCCCTATTCATTTAACCTGCCAATGACGATATTACTAGGGATATTGAGGAGGCCTAATCATACTATCTGGTGTCAAATGGAATTCAAACCCAGGTCTTCCTCACTCCAAGTACACCGTTCTAAAAACATCTCAAACTCACAGGCCCAAAACAAAACTCATTATCTTTCTTCCCCATAACCACTCCTCTTCCAAATTTCCCTATTTCTGTTGAAGGTACCCCCAATCTTCTAGGTTAATAACCTTATATTGCTCTTAATTATTTATTCTCCATTACTCCACATATCCAACCAGCTGCCAAATCTTGCAGTTACCTTTGTTCAGGCCCTCCTCAACTCTCATCTGAATTACGGTAACAACCTCCTACTTGGCCTCCCTGCCTCAAATTTCTCCCCATCACATTGCTACCAGAGTGATTTTCCTTAAGTGCATATATGATCATGCCATCCCCTACTCAGTGGTTTCCTATAGCCTCCTAGGATCAAACAAACGCCTTGTTTAGCTTTTCAGACTTCTACAACATGGCCCAATCTATCTTTCTAGCTTTATGAAAAAAATCACTATATGCCTAGGCCCTTTTTTACCCCTTCCCTTACTCCCTTGCTGTCAGGTAGGTTAGGCTAGCTATTTCTCTAAAAGGCAAAGAAGCTATCCCTGGGGCTTGATTGGCCCAGGGGCTGTCTCAAATGGGTCTCCATTGATAACTGCTTCCTAGTGGCCTCCAGCTATACTGATGTAGCCTTCTGGTGATGTAAGGGAATAAGGGGGTGGGGGCAGCTCACCCCCATGGAGTCTATGATATTCAGATTTCACACACACACACACACACACACACACACACACACACACACACTCTGAGGTGAGGTTTTACTTTGTGGCTCAAATCATTTGAAGAGTGCTTGTGGGATTAGGCCAGACACCAGCCCCTTTTGAAAATCCAGATGTTGGTGCTTCTCTCTCTGGTAGTTATGTTTTGCCTATGGTCAGACAATTGGAAGCCCTGTCAGTTGGTCTTTCTGTCTGTAATTTCTGCCTGTATTTTCTCTGAAGTGCAGGGTGCTTTTTCCCCTGAACTAAATGAATGATATATGTGCTTACTATTACAGGTGGGCACAATATCTCTACAAGTCAAATGCTAGGGCATCCTTGTGAATATCCTTTCTATGCAACTGCTAAGTAAACAACCTCTTCTTAACCTTTTCTAGGTTGAATGATCTATAAATATTTCGTTTTTATCTAATATTGAACCTAAACTTAACAGAACACCACTCCAAGTAAGGCCTGACCATTACAGCTTCATTGGACACTATTCCCCTAAATCAGCCTTCCCTCTTTTCTTCAAATAATAATCCATCTCCTGTCTCTGTAAGGTTGCAGTAGCATTCCTTCCTCACAAATGCTTCATAGAATCCCTCTTTCTTCAAGATTCAGTTTAAGTACCACTTTCTTTCTTAAGCTTTTTTTGATTTCTCCAATTGCCAGGTCCCTTCCTCTCAAATTACCTTATATTTAGCTATTTAGAATTTATTTGCATTTATTCTCTTCATATCTATTCTGTATATAGTTTACATATATGTATATTTATGTGTATATATGCATATATGGATATATGTGAGAAGTGTAGCTCAAACACTGCAAAAAAGTATTTTTTCTAAAAAGACCACATAGCGCTCTATTCAATAGCTGATAGAAATAAAAATTGCATCTTGGCAGGGAACAAAAAGAAAAAGGTTTCCAAAATTGACTCAACATGTGAATATAAGTATTAGATTAAAAAGAAAAGTAGTCACAGGTCTACACATTGCAGTATAAATATCGCATTCATACAGGGGAATCTACAGTAGGTAAGGTATCTGGCTAGGCAAATATTTCATAGATCAGTTAGTTTCTCATCTCTCTTCAGGTGCTAACTACATAAGATGGAATTCATTACATATTCTTATCCATGGATATTTGTTATTGAAAAATAAAATGAAAGAAAAATTCACAGAATGATTCTAAAAGGCAATTTGTAATAACAGGAAATAGAGTTGAAAGCAAGGCTGCCATCATGCGGCCCTAATCTAAAAACATACCAAACTCCATGAATCATTATTTGAAAATAAAATGCAATAATATTTCATGCAACACTGTTATTTTTTCATTATACCACAGTTATAACTGCTAAGAGAGTCTTATAATATTAGTTATACACCTTGAGGAATTGTAGAATCAGTTACCAACTTCATTCAACAAAATAATATAACATTTTATATGCTATCAATATATAACTGATTGGCTCTATGTTTTGATTTTGGGTTTTGCTTTATATCATGTCATCTTTTTATTTTTTATTCATTCCAAAGTTGATAAAATATGAACTATATTTCAGTTAAGTGATCTTATTCCACAGGTTCAAGTAGTTAATCAATAAACAGAATTTATTGCTTATTGGTACAGACTGAGGACATGTGCAAGGGCATAACAGGAATAAAAACCATATTTCTTTCCCCAATGAAATATAAAGTCTAATGGGAGCAGATAAGACATTAAAAAAATGCAATACCACAATCAGAGTCAAAGCAGTTTAAATATAGGGAGGTAAGGGATAAAGTTACTAGAGATATCACTAGCATGGCCTCTTACTATGATATTGTCTATTTGCAACAGAAATGATCATGGATTATTCAATTATTAGACTCTGGTTCAGATTCATTATAGGCAGTCCCATTATAGGATGACTGTAGAAATAGAGAGGGAGGGAATGGGAAAGGAAAGAAGGCAGATGAAGAGAAAGGAAGGCAAGTGATATCTCTTCATGGATGAATGGTGCAGCTGTAGAGATCTACTATTCCTGAGTGATTTTGCCTGAGTATTTCTGTGTTCCCCTAGGTTATGTGTCTTTGGAGAAGTCTTCTGCATGGCTATAAGCTGCCTAAGGATTTAGATAAAGAGAACAACAAATGGCTTCATCATTGAAAACTCTATTTCCTAAGGGAAGTGATAGTTACATCCTTGATAATATTCTCTCATTTATCACAGAACCCTGAACAAAAGGAACAGAATCATAAAATGTTTGAGCTAAAAGGGGCTTTTGAGGTCATTTAGTCTAGCATTACCCAAACTATGTCAACTGAACCTATATGTTCCACAGACTAGAAGTAATGCTTATAGAAGAAAAAAGTCAATGCTAATAGGAAATATTAAATATGAAATTGTACATGTAGAAAAATATCTTTAAAGATTTATTCTGATGATTCATTGTGGCACAGACTTAGAACCTGTGACAGTACAGTGGTAAGCTAAGTCCAAAAATACTAGATTGATTTTACAAATGTGGAAAATGTTTTTTAGAGAAGTAGACCTCCCCAAATTTATCTAACAGGGATTTACCAGCCCAGGGATTAGACACAAGGCCTGGGTACCATTTGAGTATGTTTGCCTCACTCTATCCATGGAGCCTCCGGCTAGTAAAATTCCTTCATTTCATTGGTGAGGAAATAAAAGACAAGTGAGGTTGAGTGACTTATCTCGTCAAATGAGTACCTATATACAGTAAAAGCTAATACACAGAAACATACCTTATAATAATTGGGGAAAGACTAGGCTTAATTAGCTAAAAATGTGAAGTCTGGAATATTTTTCTAGAAATACAACAATTTCAAATATAAATAGTAATTCAAATTAAGCTTAGAAAACATTGCCTAGTAGATTTTCCCAGGTACTCTGATGTAATAAATAATAATTTGTAGCTAGCATATCAATTGTTTATATGTAACTAGTACTTCTAAATTGCTTAAGGAAATTAAAAATGTTTCCTTATTTCCCTCTGTAATATAACTGACACTATTATTTTAAAATAACACTGTTATTTACAAAATTTCCTTTGCTGTTACTCATTCATTTGACATAGTAAATAAATCAGAATTATGGAATATTTCACAAAATATGTCTGTTACTTTCAAGTGATATAAGTATGAACAATAATATATTTTTGTAGCACTTAACAATTGTAAAAGCTTTCTGATTTTTTTTTTTATATGAATTATCTCACTCAGGGGTAATGAGGATGGAGGGAATTAGAGCGAAGTTCCAGCCAGACTGTCAAAATTTACAGGGCCCTGATTGAAGGTGCAGTCGTTCAGCAGTGTACAAACAATTAACCTTTGTAACTAACTACTTAGCAAGAATCTAGACTTAAGACAGGCAGCTCTCAAGTGCTGCTCTGAGGATACCTTAAATCCTAAAGTCTCTCACTTCAGGGTACAGGGCAATGTCCCGTGGTCTCCAATCCCAAGTGAATTTAAGAAATTGATTCAGAGTGAATATCACATCACCTGTGCTTTATGCAAAAATTGCTACTTTTAGCTTTTAATTCTTTTTTTATTTTATTTTTTTATTAAATTTATTTATTTAACTTTTAACATTCATTTTCACAAAATTTTGGGTTACAAATTTTCTCCCCTTTTATCCCCTCCCCCCCCCCAAACACCAAGCATTCTAATTGCCCCTATGACCAATCTGCTCTCTCTTCTATCATCTCTTTCTGACCTTGTCTCCATCTTCTCTTTTGTCCTGTAGGGCCAGATAGCTTTCTATACCCCTTTACCTGTATTTCTTATTTCCTAACATTACTCGACAGTTGATCCTAACACTTTGAGTTCCAACTTCTTTACCTCCCTCCCTCTCCACCCCTTCCCTTTGGAAGGCAAGCAATTCAATATAGGCCAAATCTGTGTAGTTTTGCAAATGACTTCCATAATAGTTGTGTTGTATAAGACTAACTATATTTCCCTCCATCCTATCCTGTCCCCCATTACTTCTATTCTCTTTTGATCCTATCCCTCCCCATGAGTGTCGACCTCAAATTGCACCCTCCTCCCCATGCCCTCCCTTCTATCATCCCCCCTACACTGCTTATCCCCTTATCCCCCACTTTCCTGTATTGTAAGATAGGTTTTCATACCAAAATGAGTGTGCATTTTATTCTTTCCTTTAGTGGAATGTGATGAGAGTAGACTTCATGTTTTTCTCTCACCTCCCCTCTTTATCCCTCCACTAATGAGTCTTTTGCTTGCCTCTTTTATGAGAGATAATTTGCCCCATTCAATTTCTCCCTCACTGCTTGATTTCATTTTTTTTTTAAGATATGATCCCATCCTATTCAATTCACTCTGTGCACTCTGTCTCTATGTGTGTGTGCGTGTATGCATGTGTGTGTGTGTAATCCCACCCAGTACCCAGATACTGAAAAGTTTCAAGAGTTACAAATATTGTCTTTCCATGTAGGAATGTAAACAGTTCAACTTTAGTAAGTCCCTTATGACTTCTCTTTGCTGTTCACCTTTTCATGCTTCTCTTCATTCTTGTGTTGGAAAGTCAAATTTTCTTTTCAGCTCTGGTCTTTTCATCAAGAATGCTTGAAAATCCTCTATTTCATTGAAAGACCAATTTTTCCCCTGAAGTATTATACTCAGTTTTGCTGGGTAGGTGATTCTTGGTTTTAGTCCTAGTTCCTTTGACTTCTGGAATATCCTATTCCATGCCCTTGGATCCCTTAATGTAGAGGCTCCTAGATCTTGTGTTATCCTGATTGTATTTCCACAATACTTGAATTGTTTCTTTCTAGCTGCTTGCAATATTTTCTCCTTGACCTGGGAACTCTGGAATTTGGCCACAATGTTCCTAGGAGTTTCTCCTTTTGGATCTCTTTCAGGCGGTGTTCTGTGGATTCCTTGAATATTTATTTTGCCCTCTGGTTCTAGAATCTCAGGGCAGTTTTCCTTGATAATTTCATGAAAGATGATGTCTAGGCTCTTTTTTTGATCATGGCTTTCAGGTAGGCCCATAATTTTTAAATTGTCTCTCCTGGATCTATTTTCCAGGTCAGTTGTTTTTCCAATGAGATATTTCACATTATCTTCCATTTTTCCATTCTTTTGGTTTTGTTTTGTGATTTCTTGGTTTCTCATAAAGTCATTAGCCTCCATCTGTGCCATTCTAATTTTGAAAGAACTATTTTCTTCAGTGAGCTTTTGAATCTCCTTTTCCATCTGGCTAATTCTGCTTTTGAAAGCATTCTTCTCCTCATTGGCTTCTTGAACCTCTTTTGCCAATTGAGTTAGCCTATTTTTCAAAGTGTTATTTTCTTCAACATTTTTTTGGGTCTCCTTTAGCAGGGTGCTGACCTGCTGTTCATGCTTTGACTGCATGTCTCTCATTTCTCTTCCCAGCTTTTCCTCCACCTCTCTAACTTGATTTTCAAAATTCTTTTTGAGCTCTTCCATGGCCTGAGCCCATTGCGTGGGCTGGGACACAGAAGCCTTGACTTCTGTGTCTTTGCTTGATGGTAAGCATTGTTCTTCCTCATCAGAAAGGAAGGGAGGAGATATATGTTCACCAAGAAAGTAACCTTCTATAGTCTTATTTCTTTTCCCTTTTCTGGGCATTTTCCCAGCCAGTGACTTGACCTCTGAATATTCTCCTCACACCCACCTCGCCTCCTGATCCTCCCAGCCAGCGATTGAGGTCTCAGATTCAAATGCTGCTTCCAGCCTCAGGGCTTTTGGTGGGGGCAGGGCTGCTATTCAGTGTGAGATTAAATTCAGATGCTCAGGTGAGGGCAGGGCCGCCTCTCAGGCTCAGTTCCCTCAGGGGGTTTATGCACAGACCTTCAACAATGGATCCAGGCTCCTGCCTGCTTGGGGAGCCCTGGTCTGCCGCTGCCTCTCAGCTTCTGCCTCCCGAGGGGGCCTGAGTTATAGGGGCACCCCACTCCCCTCTCAACCCGCCAAAGAGACTCTCTCACCGACCCCCATCACCTGTGGGTGGAGGGACTTGTGCGGCCGCTGGAGATCCCGTCCCTGAAGCCTGCTCAGATCTGTTCCTCTCGGTGCCACGGCCATGGAAGGTCTGGGCTGGGCTCTGCGTCTGCAGCGCGACGGACCTTTTGTGAGAGGTTGCAGGTCCCTCTGGAACAGAAATCTCCTTCGCTCCACTGTTCTGTGGCCTCACTGCTCCAGAATTCGCCGTGAGTTACTTTATACAGATGTTGTATGGGTTGTGGGTTCAGAGCTATGTGTGTTTGCGTCTTTCTACTCCGCCATCTTGGCTCCGCCCCCTTAGCTTTTAATTCTTAAAACAATACTGTGGAGTACGAAGAACATTTATTACTGTCTTATTTTATAGACGAGTAAACTACAGTTCTGAGAAGTTAAATAGTTTACTTAAGATTACATGTCCAATGAAGCAGCAATAGAGTTCAGTCTTTCCAGTTGGGGGTAAAAAGGAATGTTGACTAAATATTATTACTAACTGGCATGACCTACATTTCAAACTACTGTTTTTAATTCATATGTTACTTAAAGGTAGGAAATGCAAAATAAAAATATATTAAAAATTGGTTGTCAAATCTTATTTGTCTTCCAGCTGGAAAGGCCAAGGTATAGTCTCATCATATGTATATGCCTCAGGCATTTCCACTCTCTTTTGCTTTATAATTATGTACTTTAAAGCTAGAAATTATTTAAGTGATTCTTTCATGATATTTTCTTCTCTTAAATCAGAGGAAAATGTACCCACAGTTCTTTCAACAGCAGCTAATCTACATATCTTTGCCTTGTAATTTTCCTTTAACAAGTGTAGGCTGATTAAAATCAATTTGAAATTGGCTTTATGTTATTGAAATGCCACTTGAAACAGACCTTTCATTTAAAAAAGGAACTTCTATGAGTAGAAGTACCGTTTTATCATTCAGCTTTTATATTTTGCACAGAGCGTAACTGGCCATATTTGTTTTGATCCAATAAGTAACTAGATAAAGAATACCTTAAATTTTCTATACCATAAACACATTTTCTCTACTATCCAATCATACTTTCTGTTATTTAACCAAATTACAAAAATTTTGTTTGGAATTATAATTGTAATTTTGAATTCTTTAAAAAAGTACAAAATTTCTATTTTCTTAGTCTTAAATTGACCTTTAGAAGAATGTATTTGCAGCAAAACTAAATCAAATAAATAACATATATTACATTTCAATTAATTTCTATGGTAATGGCTATTGTAATATTTCAAGCAGACATCCTATATTATTACTGATACTTTTAATGAATGAGAGGAATCTCTTCAGGTACAAATATAATGAAAAATATGGCTAATAAAATATTTGCATTTTGATTGATAAGCACAAAAATATGCTATCATATAGTCTACAGTTTAACAAAATTTCTAGTACATTAAATGAAGAATACGTAAATTCATTGCAACAGGATACAGCCAGAATATTTTTTTAAGCTGAAAAACATATTTTGCTTTCTTCCAAGAGTGAGATTGTAAAAGGACTAATTCTAATGTTTAAAATATATTGGAAAGCTGTAACTTCATAAATGAATCATATATTCCAATTTTATACGTGGTATGAAGTAGAAAGAAAATACTTAAATAGGAATCTTATAAGGGAGCCTAAGATATAAGAGGAGAATAAACAAATTAAACCTCTATGAGACAGATAGTGATATTTTTTGGACATTAGCTTGCCAGCTAATGACAATTTAAATTGGTTATAATATCATGACATTGAGTTGTCAGGTCATGTTAAATTTCCCCTATTTATAAAATCTTTATGAAAATTATTTATACATGAATAGATTGTACCCTTAAAGAATGTTTGAGAAGTCAATAAGCAGACTTTGGCAAATCATAAACTAAAAAAGACCATATATATTTATAACATATCAATCTGTATTTAACTAGATCTACATATAGACATACACATATAACTATATAAAGAATTGTAGTATTCATTTACAGAACGACTAGAACAGCATGTAGAAATTTAACTTATAACTAGTTTTTTTAATTAATATCTTTTCAGTTTTCAACAACCACTTCCATAAATTTTAAATTTCTCCCCCTTCCTCCCCTAGATGGAATGCAATCTTATGTGAGTTCTACACATACATTCTTATTAAACACATTTTCACATTAGTCTTGTTGTATAGAGGAATTAAAACAAATGGGAGAAATCATGAGAAAAAACAAAACCACACAAGAGAAAACAGTCTGTTTCATTCTGCATTCTGACTCCATAGTTCCTTCTTTGGATGTGAATGGCATTTTGCAACAAGAGTCCTTTGCAAATGTTTTAGCTTGCATTGCTGTGAAGGGATAAGTCTATGAGAAACAGTCCTCGCACACTATGGCTATTACTGTGTACAATGTTCTCCTGGTTCTGCTCATCTCACACAGCATCAGTTCACATGAGTCTTTCCAGGTTTTTATGAAGCCTACCTGTTTGTCATTTCTTATAGCACAATAGTATTCCATTATATTCATATACCACAACTTGTTCAGTCAATCCCCAATTGATGGGCATCCCCTTGATTTCCAGTTCTTGGCCACCAGAAAAAGAGCTGCTATAAATATTTTTGTACACATTGGACCTTTTTCCCATTTTTATGCTCTCTTTGGGACATAGCCTTAGAAGTGATATTGCTGGGTCAAAAGGTATGCACATTTTTGTAGCCCTTTGGGCATAGTTCCAAACTGCCCTCCAGAATGGTTGGATCAGCTTACAGCTCCACCAACAATGAATTAGCGTTCCAACTCTCCCACATCTCCAACATTTATCGACTTCCTGTTCTGTCACATTAGCCAATCTGAGAGGTGTCATGTGGTATCTCATACTTGTTTTGATTTGCATCTCTCTAATCAAGAGTGATTTAGAACATTTTTTCATATGACTATAGATAGCTTTAATTTCTTCCTCTGAAAACTGCCTGTTTATATTCTTTGACCATTTATCAATTGGGGAATGATTTGTATTCTTGTACATTTGACTCGGTTCTCTATATATTTTAGAAATGAGGCCTTTATCAGAGACATTAGTTGCAAAAATTCTTTCCCAGTTTTCTGCTTCCCTCCTAATCTTGGTTACATTGGCTTTGTTTGTGCAAAACTCTTCAATGCAATGTAATCAAAATTATCCACTTTGCATTTCAGAATGTTTTCTATCTCGTTTAGTCATAAATTTCTCCATTCTCCATAAATCTGACAAATAAAGTATTCCTTGCTCCCTTAATTTGTTTAATTATCAGTTTTTATACCCAAATTGTGTACCCATTTGGATTTCATTCTGGTATATGGTGTCAGGCATTGGTCTATGCCCAGAATCTGCCACACTATTTTCCAGTTTTTTCAGTAGTTTTTGTCAAAGAGTAAGTTCTTATCCCAGAAGTTGGGATCCTTGGGTTTATCAAATAGTTGACAGCTATAATCATTGACTATTGTATGTTGTGTACCTAACCTATTCTACTGATCTACTCCTATATTTCTTAGCCACTACCAAGTGATTTTGATGACTGCTGCTTTATAGTACAATTTGAGATCTGGTATGTCTAGATAACTACACTTATAGTTAGTCAGGAGGCTAATATTTTAAGCCTCATCAGAGACTTAAATGCAAAGCAATTAAGCAATAATGCTATTTCACATTTCATCTATCACCTATCTTCTCAAACAGTCAAGCTTGATCTTTGCAGTGATCTCTCTGTCTCTGTGTCTCTGTCTCTCTCTCTCTGTGTCTCTGTCTCTCTGTGTGTGTCTCTCTCTCGCAGGAAACAACAAATACAGACTCTAAATTGATCATGTCTTCATGACTTCATACAAGGCAAGGGGAGAAAGACCAGCTGCCTCCAACTCTGCACAGTATTTCCAAATACTCTATGTGCTTTACAGACAGGAGATTCCTGAAGAGCCCCCATATCTTACTTTTTCACAACTCCTACAGGCACAAACTCTTCTGGTTTGCCAGCCAGTAAAAGGATCTTCTATTTCATTTTAGAGCAAGCACTTTAGCAATGAATTAGATATATACAGAAACCAGTATCAACAGTTCTTCCCTATTCCCCACCCCTAGTTGACAAGTAGTAGACAATATCTGTACATGTTTCAAGGAATAGCACCTATAGGCCAACTCCTCAACCTTATGTACTTCATTACATATATTTATATACATGACAATAACATGATGTAGCCCAAACCTGTGATTTCAAACTTTCTTCCCCATTTAACTTTGCCATATACTTGTGACTTCTACTTCCTCTCCTCTTACTTATTTCTCTATATTTTGCAGTATGTTTTCTGACTTCATCACTCAACTGCAACTGCTCTTTCCAAAGTTTTCTCTAAAGTCATCAATGAGTATTTATAAGTAAGTATTAGCCAAGCACTGTACTAAGCAGTGAAAATACAAATACAAGCAAAAACCAAAGATGGTCCTCTCCTCAAATGGCTTACATTCTAATAGTGGAAGATAACACATAAAAGAGAGCTAAGCTGAAAATGGTAACTGTGCAAGAACGTAGTGGCAAAGTCTGGAGAATAAAGGATGGTGGGTCTGGGTCGTTCTTCAAAATGGAGGTTCTGAAAGGAACACCAATAAGAGAGGAGGGTTACAACACAGGGGTTTGGGGGGAAGGAAGGAAAAAAGGGAGGAAGGGAGAAGGAAAAATAAATTCATTTATTATGTACCTTCTATTAGTATTGCCAGGCACTGTACTTATCACTTTACATGTTATCCCATTTGATCTGCACAAAACTATGATAAATAGGTGCTATTATTATTCTTATTTAATGTTTGAAGAAACTGATGTTAAATAACTTGCTTAGAGTTACACAGATAGTAAGTATTTGAGTTTGAATTAAAGTCATCCTGACTCCAGGCCCAGCACTCTATCTCCACTGTGAAACCTGGCTGCTGTAAGACAACTGAATCACAGTGGCAAAGCCCAGAGAGTGAAGCATGGTTTGTCAGCACCCTTTTTCAGAATGCAGACTCTGGGAGAAATTCACCACTTGGTGATGGGGGCTGAAGTGATGTAGTGGAAAGACAGCTGACCTGTGGTAGAAAAGTCTGGAGAAAAGTGTTCTCTTAATTACTAAATACAATGGCCTTTTCTCAATCCTTGACCTTCTCGACCTCGTAAAGTTCCTCACTCTCCCTTAACCTCACATCCAAGAAATTACCAAGTCTTGTTAATTTCTCCTCCACACTTCTCTCTTCCATTCTTTTGACTTTCGTGACCACCACCCTAGTCTTGACTTCTCATCTGGAGTATTATAGTGGCCTAACTTTTCTCCCTGGTGGCCATCTCCCCCTTTTCTACTCCACCCTCCACAAAGCTGCTAAGGTGCTATTCCAAAATCACAAATTGGACTATATCACTCCCTTACTCAGTACATTTCAGTGGATCCCTGTTACCTCCAGCATCAAACTCTGTTTGGCATCTAAAGCTCTTTATAACCTGGCTCCCATCTAACTCTCCAAGATTTCTACCTTCATGCACTCTACAATTAGCCAAACTGGCTTTCTTCGCTAATTCTTCATATACAATACTCTCTCTCCTATCTTTATTTCTGTACAGGTAGTTTCGCCCCATTAAAATGTTCTTCCATAAGCCATTTATTAAGGTGTACGTGAAAGTTAGATAGCTTGCTTGAGTGTAGCCTTCAAACCTATATGTAATCTATCAAGTCAAATGCATCTTTAAAAAATCAGTAAACAACATAAAAGGATATCATACTCTGAGCCACTTCTCAATAGGTCCATAAAAGTATCTGCAAAATCTTTCCTACTTTATTTTTCCAATATGCTTATGAATAAAAAAAGTATTTATTATGTGTATACTAAGGGCTGTATTAAGCAGCGGGAATAGAAATTAAAAAAGGGACAAGATCCCTACCTTCAAGGAGTTTGCATTCTTACAGGGCAAGTCAACATACATTTGGATTGGTGGTTGCAGGTGTTTTTTTGTTGCCTGTCTTTGGTAATGGTACGGAGTCTATGATCTTTTCTATTCCTTGGAAACTTTCTCCCTTTGAAGTATATGGAAAAATCAAACTCTGAAGGCCTTTAAAATGGCGTTGCCTCCAGTTGATTTCTGCTTTTCCTCAAGACTACTTCACTGTTAATTTCTTTACAAAGCCATGGTGCAGTCCAATCGTAGCAGTTAATTATGATCTTTCTCACATCCGTTATCCTTTTGGTTTCCTCTACAAATGCTCTCAAAATGATCTGGCCTCTCTAAACTCAATTAACTTCTTTGCAGGTTTATTTCTATCTTAATGAATTTGTTTTGTGAAACAAATGAGTTTACTCTGGTGCTGTCTGTAACAGCTGGTTATTCAAACACGCCACTTAGTTTGGAGATTGCTGTCAAGTTCTGCAGAGAAATGTCCGTTCTTCTCCAATCTCTGCACTTGACGCTGGTTCCCAAAGAACACTGATCTTAACAGTTGCGGGCGTCTGCGGGTCCGAAGGTTCCCGCACGGCTGAACTGGGAAAGGGAAAGAGACGAGTCCATGTGCCCAGCCCTGCCAGATCCTGTCCGTCCGCTGTGATCATGCTCGTTGTTAGAGACGGGAGCAGGTGCACCTGCTGGGTGGAAGCGCTATGTTAAAGGTGTGGAGGCTGGTCCTTACCCGGGAAACTCAGCTCTTACTTAGCGAGGAAGCTGCGGGGCGGTGCCGCCCCCTGGACGGCCCTGCTTCCCCCCTTTACTCACGGCCTCCCTAGCTGGGCCTTCAGAATGCCTTAGGACACCCCCCCCGCCGCCCGCCCCACCTGTGCGCTCACTGATCCAGATTGCGTTTTTCAAAGGGCAGCTTTTGCTTGAAAACGATAAGGAGGCCAACACCGGCCTCGTACGGGGGGCAGTTTCAAGCTGGAATAACTGCCTGCAGGCGCCCGTCCCGCACAGGGGACCCGAAGAGCCTCGGCTCCGCCCCCGCCCCGCGGGGCCCTAGGTCAAACAGGGGCGGGGAAGGGGGTCGCCCTGGAAGAAGATCTCTTCCGGCTTTTATTTTTCTTTAGGATTCAACCTCACAGGGACTGTGTATATCTCCAGTCACCATTTTCAAGGCTGCCTCTCCTGGGCCGGCTCAGACATGGCAGCCAGGCGCGCGGAGCACGGACAAAGGCTACGCAGGAGAAGCTCCGGCCTAGGGCGGGCAGAAAAGCGGGTTGAGATCCGGAAAACCTGCTCCACCCGGAAGAAAGGAGAGGACGGGGCGGGGGGGGGGAGTTTGAGGGGGGGGTGACGAGGCCGGGGCGGGAGCGTAGGGGGCGCGGCGAGGTGGGGGAGGAGAAAATGGGGAAGCTGCCGGAAAGCTAGCCTGGAGCCTGAGGAAGCGCGACGGGCTCAGCCCAACCCCCTCCACCACACCCAACGGCCAGGCCCGCAATGCGCGGGAACCACTAAGCCCCTCCACCAACAAACCAGGCGATTCGATGTTGGAGGGGCCGGGGACTCTAGGCTCCGCCTCCTCCTGCAGGGCGGGGCGGGGGGAGGGAAAGGAGGGTTTTGCGGCTTCTCTGGAACGTTCTAAGAAAAGGGTGGGGGCAAAGGCGCGCGCACGCCCGCGTTCCACCACCAACGGTTGAACATCCAACACCAGATGGCGCTGCAGCACTTGGTAGCCCGAGCACAAGACGCGAGGAGGCCTGAGAAGGGCGGTGCCGGAACCTTCTCTTTGCTCCCACCCTATTTTGCAGCGCGCAGGCGCCAATCTCTAGGGCTCAGATATACGGGCCTCAAGTGGATTACCACAAGGGGACGCGGCTGGGGCTGTGACCGGAACTTAAGGGCAACCACTGTTTTTGCGCGCGCGTTCGGTTGGCGCGAGGAGGGATGGGGGTGGGGGTGAGAGAGGACGTGGCGGGGAAGGGCTGCGCGCGCACCCAAGGTGGGGGCGGGGCGGGACACGCACGTTCCCGCGGCCCGGTGCTGCCCGGAGCGTGTGACTGACGCCCGCTGCGTTCCCAGACGTCTTTGCAACCCCAGAGCCTCTTGACCTCCCTGGCAGGAACCTGAGGCTCGGCCCATCCTGGCGCCCCCACGTCCCGCGTGAGCGGTGGACAGGGGCGAGGCTTCTCGCGCCGGGCTTCGGCCTTGGGGCGGGCGCCTGCCCCTCCCTTAAAGGCGGAAGGGGAAGGCTGAGGGAACGAGCCAAAAACAACCGCGGTGGCGTGTGGAGCCGGGAAAGAGAGGACTTTGTCGTTGGGCGGGGGCGGTGCCAGCCGCGATTTTATGAGGGGAAAAACTGTTGAGAGTTGTTGCCCATGACTAAGCCGCCCCACCCCCACCCCCCAATGGTTCTTTGGCGGAATGACCAAACTGCTCAAATGAATCATTTAGGATGCAGCCCATGGCGTCAGCCCTGGCCTGGGAAGGCCGCGGCTCCCTGAAAGAGGGCCTCTTCCATCGTGCGGTCGCATTCCTCCGTTCTGATCCTCCACGGGTTTGGATTTTTACAAGGAGGCCATTGTCAGCAGATGGGCTGAAGCACTTGAGCTTCCCTAATTTGAATAAAAGCTGGTCTCTTGTGCGCCCCAACTGTGCAGCTCTGTTTTAGGACGTTATTCTTAAGATGGGCCTCCAGCAGCGTCCTTAATTTTTCTTTTGGCATTGACTATGGAGGTAAAGGTTAAGTGTGCTTTAAGAGGATTGCATCAGACGAATGAGATTTCTTATTTCTGGGTCTTAGTGAGTTCTCTGCTGCCATGAAAAACATTCACTTGCAGTTTTGCAATGAAATGCCGTTGATTACTTTCATTCCAAGAACTGCAAAGTACTTTGAGGGGGTATATTTTTATGAGATATTTACTTTAGAAAATTAGAGGTTCACACCGCTATTTGTTCATAATCACAATATTTTGTTTAGTGTACCTGTGGCATTTTGCAATTCAAATGAAATCTCTGTGCCAAAGTTTATCATCGTTTAGATGTTGGTGATAAAGCTAGACCCAAAGACAGGAAATAAAACCCAGAGATTTTCAAGCAGTGGTATCTTTCAGAGTTAAGTTCTACTTTGTGGTTCTTTGTTCCTTGCTAAGCAAAGCAAGGAAATTTGAAAGTAGTGAATTAGGTGAGATATAGGATGGAATATGGTAAAGAGTGCTAGACTTGGAAGATAGGAAAGACCTGAGTTCAGATTCTTCCTCCGACACAAATTGTGTGACTGCTGTAAGCCTCAGCTGTGAAATGTGGATGGCAATAGTAGTAATGCCCACCTACCCTCACAGGGCTGTTCTGGCAAGCAAATTAAGATATCTATAAAGTTCTTGGCACATCTTAAAGTGTTACATGATTGTCCATTGTTATTGCCACCTCTAATGTTAAATAAGGAGAAATTTAAGTGTGCTAGGCATGTGGTACAAACAGAATAGGGTTGTGTATGTGTTCCAGTCCTTCATTGCCAAAGAAGACCATGCCATCAGAGAAGTAATGACATGACTTGCACTTGACTTTGTTTTGAGGGAGGGAGGGCTGTGCAGGTCACCAGCCTCACTTCTCTTCCAGAGCCATCTGAATCCGGTGACCAGATAGTCATCAGGATGACTGGAGGTGACCCAGGATGAGGCAATTAGGGTTAAGTGACTTGCCCAAGGTCACACAGCTAGTGTGAGTGTCAAGTGTCTGAGGTGAGATTTGAACTCAGGTCCTTCTGACTCCTGCACTGGTGCTCTATGCACTGTACCACCTAGCTGCCCCAGAATAGGATTGAATGCCGTGGTGAAAGAATCATACAGATTTTGAATTGGATGGAACTTCAAAAGTTCAAACACCTTTTTTTTTTTTTCAGAGAGAGGGAAATTCAAGCCCAGAAAGTTCTCTTGAATGTCCCATTTGTTGTTCAAATTCTGCAACTATAAAATTGAACTAATCTTTTCCCTAAATCTATCCTTTCAAATTTCCATTTTTTGTTAATGTCACCAAGACTCAGTTTGCCAACTTTTTCATAGGATCAACTAGAGTTTAGAGTTGGAAGAGAACTTAAGATTTGGAAGGGACCCTAAGAGGTTATGTAGTTCTAATCCTCTCATTTTATAGATGAAAAAAGATGATGGCCAGAAAGGCTAAGTAACTTGTCCAAAGTCATGAGGCAGAATTAAAATCCAGCATTCATTCTACTACATCATGCTGCTTTCTTGTCTCACTTCCCACATTCAGCTAGTTGCCAAGTCCAATCTACCTCCACAATAATTCTTATATCTTTCTCATTTCCATTTACACTGCCACAACTCTAGTTCTGACCCACTTCTCACTTGAACAACTGCAATGGCCTTATAACTGGTATTTTTATCTAGTCTATCCTTCACAACCAAACATAGAGCTTTCACGTTGAATCTTCTTAATCCCTAGGTCTGTTCATTTCATTCTTTGCTCAAAATCCTTAAGGTCATAGAATTTAGAGCCATAAGGGCCTGTAATGTGCCTCCCAAGCTGCCTTTTGTACATTCCTTAGCATGGTACTTAAAGAACTACATATCTTCATTCATTTTACCTTCTCAGCTTTATTTTATGCTACTCCTTTCACATACTACATGTTGAACAAAATGAACTGTTCTTCAATTTTGCCTTGGCCTCCTCTGCTACTACACTTAATGCAATCTGTCCCCATACCTATAATGTGTTCAGTCACAGAATTTGAGGTTTGAAAGGGACCGAACAGCCTTCTTGTCCAACCAACAGAAAAGGGTCCCCACTTACAACACCACGCAAGTGGTATCTAGAATCTGCTTGGAGATGTCTAAGGAAAGATATTTGGGCGACTCATTACATGAAGTTTTTTCTTCTGTCTAACCTGAATTTGCCTCTTTCCACCTTACACTTCAGTCTGCCCTCTATGGCCAAAAAAGAACACATCTAATTCCTTCTCCACCTGACAACTCCTAAAATATTTAAAAACCTCAATCACATTTACCCTGAATCTTTGTCTTCTCTAGGCTAAACACTGCCAATTCTTTAAACTAATCCAATTATGACATTAACTGTTAAGTTTATCAACTCCTTAAACTGTGGCATCTGAAGAACTGAGCACAGTATCCAAGGAAAGCTGACAAGAGTAGAATACAAAGGTATTATCGCTTTCCTATTCCTAGATACGATGTTCCTCTTAGTGCAGCTAAAAATCACATTTATAATAGGGAGTTTGCCTTCAAGTCTAAGGTTTGATAAGACATTTATCTTTTTTGAATTGTGTATTAGATTCAGCTGAATACTCTAGCCCAAGGTTGGGGTACCTGTAGTGTTGAAGTCATATGTGGCCCTCTTTCAGTCAAAGGGCCACATTTGAGGACCTGGAGGGCCACATATGGCATCAAGGCCCCAGGTTCCTCACCCCTGCTCTAGCCTGTCAAGATCTTTTTGGATCTTGACTATTCAGCATATTAGCTATCCTTCCCAGCTTTGTGTTATCTGCAAATTTGATTAGTTTACAGTCTATCCTTTTATCCAAGTCACTGAAAAAATGTTAAACAGTACAGGGCCAAGCATAGATCCCTAGGTATTCATTCCATTAGAAACCACCTGCCACATTGATGTTGAACCACTAATATCTCTGAGTCTAGACATCTAACCAGTTAGTTAGTCCCTGTAGTTCTATTATCATCTAGTCCACATCTCCATTTTATACACAAGTGTAGTAGAGGATAGCTTAGCAAAAAAGCCTTCGGTAAACCATACAATACAATAAACATGTGAAGTCCTACCAGAAAACAGGCTTTGTGCTAAGCTCTGAGAATGCTAGTAAGAAAAAGTCTCTGCCCTCAAGGAGTTTACCATCTAATGGGAGGAATCCACAAAAGGTACCCACCATGATCATGGTGAAGCCAAATCCAAGCAGTGCAACCAATGGGAAATAAAGAGTTGTCTGGACTTCTGAGACCTCTTTAAATGGGGGTTCAAAATGAGCAATTTTTTGCTTCACTGTCCAGCCCTCTAATCACAGGAACAGAAACAACTAGGGAGTGTGGGTACCAAAGCTCATGCAGTTTATGATGATGAGTTTTCTGGTGATAAATTCTATTACTCATCTACTAGTTTAATAATCCTGTCAAAAAAGAAAATGAGGTTATTCTGAAATAATTTGTTCTTGACAACATCAAGTTCAGCTCTGTATAATTGCCTCCCTTTCTAAATATTCACCAACCATTTTCTTAGTGATCCATTTTAGAATTTTTACAGGAACAGAAAGCAAGCTCACTGACCTATAGTCTGCATATTCTGTTTTCTTCCCTTTTTGGAAAATCAGGACGTTTCCTTTGCTTCTCTTCCATTTTCCACGTTCTTTCAAATGTTCCTGACAGGATCCAGCAATTATATCTACCAGTTCTCTGAGATTCCAGAGATGTACTTTGTCTGGGTTAGGTGATTTGAATTCATTAATACTAATAATAGCTAATAATAATGATAGTAATTAATAGCTAAGTATAGTACTTTAAGTTTCACAAAGTTATTATCCCCATTTTATATAGGAAGAAACTGAAGTATAGAGCAATCCCATGATTTGCTCAGGGTACACAACTAGGAAATGTCAGGTAGGATTTGAACTCATGTTTTCCTGACTCTGAGACCTGTTACCTATTCACTGTGCTACCTTGCTGCCTTCTGGAGACTTAGATACTCTCTTACTCTCTCCTTACTCATCTTCACTATCTACTCCCTGTCAGTCATTTTTGTCTTCTCACTTACAGTGCAGGTCACTCTGTTTAGCAGAGAAAATAGAAGCAAAATAAGAATTAGTAGCTCTCCCTTTTCTCTGAGGTTTGTTATCTTTGCCTCATTCACTCTAAGCAGAGGTCCCATCCTTTCTTTGATACCCTTTTTTCTCCTAATAAAGCTAAAACAAAAAATCCTCAAACTTAGTTCTTCTTGACATGTCCTGTTAGCTCTTATCACTGTTTTAGTAGGACTGCCATATGCCCTTGATGTCCATCCTTAGTTACTTTTGCCTTGCTTTCATCTTCTCTCTTTTTTTAAAATATGAGTTGGTTGGTGATTTCCCTGTGCATTCACATTTGACCCCTTTAGACAAATTCCATTTTTCTTGTTCACTGGAATTGTTTCCCTTTGTACCTTGAAAACTCTATTCTTAATAACTCTATTTTTGATTTTTCTTGTCTGAGAGCTTCTATAGCTCTGGATATCATTCTTTGGAGAGCAGGCAGCTGCTTCTTCAGAGCATCAAGCTCCCTCTTCAGGAAGAACCTCAAATCTGTTTTTAAAAACTAATTATGTAACTGCCCTTTTTCATTTCCTTTCTCTGGGTAGCACTTTTCCATTCTCCAAAATTAGGACAAGTGTTATGTTCCCCTTCCTTTTGTGAAGCCTCTTTCTGCCCCTGCAATTTCTTCCTCCCAGGATCTCCTTTTTAAGAAGATCACCTAGGTCAGCCATGACTTCATTCCGCTCCAGGGTCTGTTCCTGACTCTCTGGATTTTGTCTACCACCCTCACTTAAATTTCTCCTATTCCTATCCTCACTCTTTTCAGCTTCCTTCAGTTAGAATGTAAGTTCCTTGAGAGCAAGGGACTGACCTTTCTACTTGTGTTTTTATTCCTTGCACTTAGAACAGTGCCTAGTATGTAGTAATTTCTTAATGCTTCTTGACTGATACTTCCTCTAGGAATACTTTATTCTCCCTAATAACATGGAGTGTGTAGAAGTATTCTTTAAGTTCTTTCTCCTCCTCTAGGAAGGATATCAGTTTACACTTATAATGCAAATAATAGTCATGGAACTATAGCCATATCTCCATACCAGTTGAGATTTTTCCACTTTATTTTTTTAAATTACATTGGGTTATTTATATCTTAACTCAATTAAAACTTTTGTAGCAAATTATCTCCTCTTAAGAAGGACAAGCTACTCAACTTCCTTTTCTTTTTATCACCAGTAACCCCACCAACCTCCCCTTTTGCCAGATACTCTTTGTTATTGTTATCATTCAGTCATTTTCAGTTGGTGTCCAACTCTCTGTCACTCCTTTCTTGGCAAAGATACTAGAGTGATTTGCTATTTCTTTTTCTAGCTCATTTTACAGGTAAGAAAATTGAGGCAAACAGGGTTAAGTTTGCCCAGGGTCACACAGCTAGTAAGTATCCGAGGTCAAATTTGAACTCAGGTCTTCCTGATTCCAAATCCTGAGCTCTATCCACTGCTCCACCTAGCTGCCTAGGTGAATGAAGCCAACCTCTGGTTCCATCAGTTTGCCACACCCCAATCTACTTATCTCTTTGTTTTATATTTTAATTGCTACACTTATCTTGCCTCCTTTTGCCAGCTACCTTCCTCTCTACTCTCCTGAGGTTGAATTAACCTCCTTTCTAAATGTTGACTGAGTTATCAGCTCTTGCTGCTCAAGAGTCACTTTGGGGGTTTGCTTTGTCAATGTGAAAGCTCTGAAGTCCTTCAGCACCTGGTCACACCTGGATGGTTATACCATTGAGAAATCCTGTTATTCCCAAAGTGCCCAGGCACAAAACTAACACACATGGTCTGCCAGAAGTATGTAGATTAGCTCTGTGCATGTCCTGTTACAAATGAACAGGAAGGCAGCACAGCATAGAAGAGCTTTATACTAGAGTGTGTGTGTGTGTGTGTGTGTGTGTGTGTGTGTGTGTGTGTGTGTATTATTCTGGGGGTGGTGGTATGCACCGGGGATTCTAATCCCCCCTACTAACTAGTTCATTTACTTCGCTCTTGAGTCTCAGTTTCCTCATCTATAAAATAAGGATTAAATTAATACTCTTTCCAACAATTTGAAACATTTCTTTTTGTTCCTTTACCACAAATGATAAAGCATTCTATTATGCTTATTTCAAAATAGTGCTTGCTGATGGGTGATGTGTACCTCTTCTATTAGGAAAATAAGTTTTTATAACTACATGACTCAGTAAGTGGAGCCTCAATATATATAGCTCAAACTAGGTCTAGAAGTTCACAGCTTTATGCCTTTTTCTCTGAAATATAGTACTTATCTGCTATAAGAACTTAAATATTCTTTGCATCAGTACATCACGTTAACTTGACTATTTGCAAAATTAAAGAATGTCCAAAGAGTTTCCATTGACATTAATACCAAATAAGTCTATTGTACTCCACTAGAAACATTAATTCTTCGAAAAGACAGTTTATGTTGTCTATCAGCAAGCAACATTTAGTATCCCAGACGGAGGCTCAATGAAAAATAACTTAGCAGATTAGCAGTACAAATGGGATTGAGACCCTAATAGCTACCTCTTGACTCCCAGAATCACAGAAATTCCAAGTTGAAACAGGCCTTAGAGATAATGTAGCACAACTCCTTCATTTTTATATCATTGAATACAACATTCTTTCCTCTATTCTGTCCTGCCTTTGTATTCCTTTTGCACTCCCTACCTGGAATGACCTCATTTCTTTATACAGCTATCCAAATTAAATCCATCTTTGAAGGCCCGGTTTGTCTCACCTTCTCTATGAAGTCTTTTGAAAACTTTGACCCAGACTTATCTTTTCCTTCTAAAACTCCTGTTGCATTTTTCATCTGTATTATACATTTTACAAGTTCATCATATGTGGCACTTTATTGTCATTCATTTCATGTGTATATATTTTGTCACCTCAAGAAGATATAGGCAACTTCTTTTTAAAAATGTTTTAATAATATTCCTTATTGATTTTTAAATTTTTTATATTGTCTAGGTTTTCCTGCTTTCCTCCTTCCCTGAGAGTCATCCAAATAAAGATTTTTTTAAAAAAAGAGGAATAAGAAAAATAATTCAAGAAAATTAGTCAACACATCAGAAATATTGAAGTTTTATACAGTATTCTTCACCCATAGACGCATCTCTTTGAAGTAGAGGTGTTAGATAATTATTGTAAATATCTATAGCACTTTTAGTAAGTAAATAGTAAACACTAAATAATCCCTCAAATATTTCTTAAATAATTTCCCTTACATTAGGAATATGGTGATGCAGTTGTCTTTCAAGGCACACCACTATAGGTAATGATCTCAAATTTAGTACATAATCTTCTAAGGTCTCTGCACAAATGGAAAAAGTAAACATAAATGTCTGGACTCTCATAACTTTCTCCTGACCTGCCTCATTGCCACCTGAGGGCTCCACCTACTCACTGGTGGTTCCTTTCCTGGGACCTCTGTTTTAGGAAGAATCCAGCCATATTTCACCTCTCTCTTAACTTGACTTTCTCTAGACTTCACCTTTTCCTCAGGTATCAAGACAGGTAGTCTTCTTCTTCCCTCCTTTTCAACACCTTTATATCTATTATCTTCCCATTTAGAAGGTAAGCTCCCTGAGGATAACTACTATCTTACTTGTATTTATATTTCCATTGCTTTGTACAATGCCTGGCACATTTGTTGTTGAGTCTTTTCAGTTGCTACCAACTCTTTGTGACCCCATTTGTTTTTTGGGTTTTTTTGGTAAAGATACTGGAGTGGTTTTCCATTTTCTTCTCCAGCTCATTTTGCCATGAAAAACTAAGGCAAACAGGGCTAAGTGACTTGCCCAGGGTCACACAGCTAGTAAGTGTCTGAGGCCAGATTTGAACTCAGAAAGATGAGTCTTCTTGATTTCAAGGCCCAGCACTCTATCTACTGCGCCACCTAGCTTTCTTTAAACCTGAACTGTTACAATATTCCTCCTTGAAAATAATAGCATGTATTGAATTCATTTTTGGGGAAAAAAAAGTATGTCAATCCAAGGGTAGCTTTCCCATAACCCCAATGTACTTATGACTCAAAAAATCACCAAGCTTTCTAATTGCAGAGCATGATGTGATCTGACTGCAGTGGTAACTCTGACCTCTGAGTGTTCTCTAAGCACTTACTGCTTTCTGCAGCATTCCAACAGATTTAAGTATAGATGTCTGGCAGCCATCTCCCCTACTGCAATGCACTCCCAGGCACATCATTGAAACAAATGTGCCTTTGACTGTACTGAATACGATTATTGTTGAAAAATAAGAAGCTGTAAACCAGTGTGCAAAATTCCTTTTATCCCCAAGGCACAAATAATCATATTGAAGGCCTGGAATGTATTTACTTCGGCTTTATCAGATAAAAGAACAGCTACATGTATATTTCACATATTTAAATTAGTTCAATTCAAACAAGCTACAGTGTTTAATGTCCAAAGATGAAATTTGCATACACATGAGGCGAAAAACCCTAACTACAGACTTTTTAGAGTTTTTCTCATTGGATGCACCATCAATGTTGCCCATTCAATATAAGCAAGCTGTTTTGTATTTTTTTTAAACTATTCCAATCAATTGACATATTTTTGGTCATCTGTTTCCTGAACTTTTTAAAATTACTGGCAAATACTTAAAACATACTGTGATTTGAAATGTAATAATTTATCATTTTTATTCAATTAATGATTGAAATTCCTTTTACCTCTCTGGAACAAATCTCAATGTACAAAATCTTGTTGAATGTTAATATCAAAACCTTATAATCTAATGATAATTTAACATATTGTTTCTAAAAATCTATAAGCACTGTCAAATGAGGATTTGGGGCCAAATTTATAATTAGTCAAGATTGCTTTACTAAGATGACTCATTTCATATGTTATATTGATAACAAAAGCTCATTTTCTTTATCAATATTAAATGCAGATTCAGAAACTTATTAGATTAGAAAAGCTTATCAAGTAATAAAGAAAATTAGAGATATTTTCAAATTTTGCCTGCTTATAGCATCGAATATAAATGGCATATGAAATCTGATAAATCATTGGGATTGGGGGTAATTTTGTGGTTTCTTGGTGGTAAGTAGAGTGTTAGACTTAGAACTGGAGAGACCTGAGTTTGAACTCACTTCAGAATACTAGCTGAGGACTATGGATGAGTCACATAATATCTCTGGTCCTCTCTTTTCTCTTTTATTATATGCGGACAATAATACCTATGGTAAAATACCTGCTATTGGCTTTTTTATTGGTTAAGTTATTGGATTATAGTAGAAAAATGAAATAATTATAAAATTATAATACCTCACACATTCACTTTAAAGACATTCTTAGTTTGTGATGTAGCCCTTATAATTTTTTTAAATTGCATTTCTTATATTTGTAGGGAGGTATACAAAGGGGAAGCCTGATAAGGCCTTCCTAAATTCCTCTGAGTCTCCTAAATATGATGATACAATTCCTTTGCAAAGTGTGAATTAACCTGATTTGGGGGTACTTCTCTGGCATGTAGATGTCTCGGTAGATGAAGCATTAAACTTAGAGTCAGGTTCAAATCCTATCTCATTTGCTTATTAGCTATGTGACCCCAAGTAACTTAACCTCTCAGCCTGTTTCTTCATCTGTGATAAAAGCACCTACCTCAGAGTTGTTATGAGGATCAAGTGAGATGATATATGTAAATTATTTTATAAACCTTAGAGCACTGTGTAAGTGGTATTTTAGATTATCAACATCATCATTATCTTTAATATCCCTTTAATATCCCATTAAGGATGAACATGGATGCAGTCCAGACATCTGGGCTATAATCTTGAACCTAACTAGTAAAAGGGAGAATGTGAACAGACAGAGACAGAGCTGAAATAAACTAGGGAAAGAGGAGCTACAAAGAAACTTGGCACTCAGTTCCCTCAGGGGAAACCTTCAGATCCATTTAACTCCTACAGGATACCACATGGCTGTTCCAGAGAACTATTTGCACCAGGGAACTAGGTGTACATGGAGCCATGTGATTCTCGAGAGAAGGAAACCATGCAACTTAAGAGGTGGCAGCAGGCCAAAAAAGAGGTGAGCTAAGAGGATTTCTTAGGCCTAGTCAGCTGCTGTAGAGGTATAAACGAATAGCAATGGAGTGGCAGTGATAGATTAGTGAAAGAGCTGCTGGACCAATCAGGAGAGAGAGCCAAGAAACATAAGGGAAAGATGTGAAGGAATCTAACCGGACTTTGCCCTTCATTGGCCTATGAGTTCTATGAATTCCGAATGTCTGGGATATAGTAGATAGAGAAGAATCAATTTTCCTTTTTTTATAGGGGAGCAGTTCTAATCTTAGGGTAATAGTATAATCTGAAGGGTTTATATAGGTCTTAGGAAAAGGCAAGAAGGTCACTGGAAAGAGAAAAAAGCTGTCTTTATTGCTTACAGACCTAAGCAAATTTTTAAAAATCCCTTTTCTGGTTAAATAACGTTTATGCTAACATTCAACTTCTTGTTAGCCCAAATGGAGAGCTGAGGGCCCTTTACCTTTTTTGTAGAGACTAAAATACAAGCCAAATTCTGATTTTTTTCAGGAGAAATTCTGGGTGGGGACATGAACCAAAAAAACCCCCCAAGTCTATGAATCTGCGAGAACCTTCCAAAATTGACCTCAGTCTAGGTAAATGAAGAATTTTGCAGCCATGGCTCATGTATTAACCTGAAGTATGCCATTGGTAAAAGATCTTACTCCCACCACTAGACACTCATAGCACAAAAATCAGAGGGATAGCCATGAACATTGGACCCAGAGCCCCTCTTATCTGTGCTAAGCATTGGAGATACAAAGAAAAATAAAAATCAGTCCCTGCTCTTGGGAGTTCACAGTCTAATGAGTCTTGAGAAACTCACCCAGTAAATGGGGAAGGGGATGTTACCCTCTTTCCCCCAAACCCAACCTTCCTATCCTCTGCTGCAGGAGAAACTCTGCTTTTTGAAAAGTGATCCAGAACCTTGACTCCCAAAGCTGTTAGAAAGTCCTTAGTCAAATGCCTGTCAGAGAAGGAAAGAGACACTTCATTATGCCCTTTCTATGTAACAGCCTATATAATAAGTGCCAAGGATAGAAATACAAGCAAATAGAGCATTCTCTGCTTTCAATTACAATTCTCTGCTTATATTCTAAAGAGGAGATAGCATTCAGGTGAAAGAGAGGTGGAATATAACTAGGGTCCTTCCTAAAATACAGTTTCTTCATCTGATTTCATCTAATGGCTCAAAGTACTTTACTCCTCACACTTATTTACACATTTGCTTGTTAATAATTGATTCAATAGAGGTACCTAGTTGTTCATAGTTTAAATAATTCTCACTTAATAAAGCTATATCAGAGTTTAGAGAATCTTGTTAGTTACCTTAATTGTGGTTGAAGGTGTGAAACATCTTACAAAAGTTTAAAATAAGAATGAAAATAAGAATAAGATGAGGATACAAACTAGATTAGTAATCAGTCAAATGGAAGAAGGAGGGTAAAGCTTTCAGAATGTGGTTTCTGTGTATTTGAACTGAATATTATTCTTCCGATAGTTAAAATTTGATGATAGCAAAGATATTATAATCACCAGGAGACACTGCTGACCAAGTATCTAAACCGAGTCAGTGATGAGTCAAGAAATATCAACCCCACCTTCATTCCAGTGGTTACGTGCTTCACCCAGAACCAGAGGACGCTTTGGAGCAACACCCAGCCCTCTCTACCTCTCAGAAAGCTGACTACCTCTCTGCCTTTGATTCACCCTTTTTGTGATTGATAGTGCTGCGCGAGTCTAGGGGTTTAAGCGTATGTAAGATTCTGGTTCAGTACTCACTCATTAAAATTTATCCCTTTGTCTTCTCTGCTTCATTTTAATGGATCTTCATCACACAAGGATGGCAGTTCTTTAAGCATGAAGGAAAAAGGGTGAATACAGTACAGTACATGGTGTAGTAGAAAGAGCATTGGATTTGGAGTTCCAGAAATCTGGCTTCAAATCCCAGTTTGGTAGCTTCCTGCTTTTGTGACTGTGGACGAGACATTATTTCTCCTCTCTCAAACTTAGTTTCCTCATCTGAAAATGAGGAGATTGTACTGAATCACCTCTAAAGTCACTTTGAGCTCTAAATTTATGATTCTGTGGTCCTATTAACTACTAAAAGAACTGGGCACTGACAACTCATACAGCACCACATAGCCCCAAATCCTTTCTCTAGGCAAAGCAAACCCAAGAGCTCAAAGATAATAGGAGCTCAGATTCAACCCTCCCATTTTTTCTACAAGTGAATCAAAAAGCAGGTAGTTCAAAGAAACATAGTCCAAGGTGATTACCTGAATAGAAGCATACCACCCCTATGCCATAACCCCTCACCACAGGAAGAGAAGTACTTGTATGGCCTGAAGTTTTCAGCTGGATCCTACTCTAAGACACTTCCTAGTTGTTTTTCTCATTTGCTGCTCTAACATTGACAGGGAGATTGAATTCCAACACAGTCCTCCCTCCACTCTCCCTAACTGCAGCTAAGCTTTGCTCACTGACTAGGCTACATAGTGAAATGAAAATTTCCCTAGTGAGGGTCACATTCGACATCGTTTCACCTGCATTGCCATTTGCAGTCAATCCAAGCTCCCTTTACTCTTTGACTCTTTCCATAACTTTCCATAATTGTCAAAAAACTCAACAAGGTTTTTCATCTGGGCCTGTCCTGAGGCAAAGACCAACAAGCTAGGCCTTTCTTCCTTTTTTCCCCTCCATTTTCCTATTCTTGTTAGGTAAAGGTAGGAAGAGGTACAGCAAAGCAAGGAGGTGTATTGTATCAATAATAATGCACAAAAATATGGTACTTTATGATTTACAAAACCCTTATATACATCACATCATTTAATGCTCAAAATAACCTCATAAGGAAAGTAGTATAAGTGTAATTCCTTAATATGAGGGTATTCTCCCAAACTTACAGAGAAGGCTCCCAAGATTAAGATGTCCCTGGTTTATACTACTCTCTGGGCCTACATCCATTAAAACCATTGCCCACAAGCCCCCATAGATATGTTTACCTTTAATAGCTGCAGGAAAAATAGTTCAAAGCAAAAGTATTTGATGAGATGATATAAATTTATTAATGTACACAGTAAACCTCATACATTTTTATATCTTAAAAAAATCTTCAATGTGTAATATGTCCTTCTTTGGCTACAATCACTTGTTTTATATGATTTGGCATTGAAACATCTACTCTTTAATTATCCATCATGAAACTACATCTCACATGGCATAGTAAACATTTCTTTGATGAACAGTCCCTTTTTGTAAGACTAACCTTGATTATTATAGCTTATGAGTTTTTGATGTGGTTCATATCAGGTGAGTTCTCCATTTGCTAGATCATGTTCATCTCTGTCTCTTGGATAAATTTCTTAACCTTTCAAGACTTGTGATATGGTAAGAGGTTGTGTTATATTGAACCTTAATTCCCACTATATTCTCCAAAAGTTGCCTCTTCTGAGTTTTTGTTCATGTGTTTGCTTCATCTGATATTGCTTCCCTTTTTCCACTCCTTCCCTGTTTACCCAGTTATATCACAATAATTCTTCAAAATCCAAACTGAATCCTACCTCCTCCATGAAACATTCACTATTTTAGTGCACAGTCTCTTTGAACCTATCACTTAATGACTTATAGTAATTATCTCAAAATTTATCACTTAATTATGACATTAATGTTTCACTTGCAAAATTTATCTCCCCAAATAGATCACAAGCTCCTTAACAGAGAATGGGTCTACTGGAGATGGTTGTGGATCTGGAATCAGGAAAACTTGGATTCATATCCCATCCCTGGCACTTACTTATATGTGACCATAGGCAAATCACTTCACTTCTCTTAAGGTGTCAGTTTCCTCATCTGTAAAAGTGGAGATAATGACAGCCATAGAACCAACCTCACAGAATTTCTGTGAGGTTCAAATTAGATAACGTATGTAAAGTACTTTGAAAATCTTTAAGTGCTGTGTAAAACTAGCTATCATTATTATCATCATTGTAGTTATATTGATGGTGGTGGTGGAGATATTATCATCAGATGTTCAAAACTAATCTGTATAAGATTTTCTTTACCGGTAGAGATTAATCACTCAATAGTGCAAGTCTGCTTAAGGGGCAAAGTTGGAAGAGGAGAGATTTTGATATTCTGGCTTCCAACTTCAAGATAGAAAGTACATTGTTCCAAATTGTCTTCAGAGAGAAAACCCTGAAGGGAAAGAGACTTTGTAAAGAAGCAGGCACGTAGGCCAACACCTCCATCGTGTCTCTGATTCAGGTTCATCTCCCTAAAGAGAATCTGGAAAAATACTGAAGGCAGAAACTATATCTTATGTCTCACTTTGGATCCTCCACAGTGCCTTGCTTAACATGAGACACATAGTAGGCAATCAGTAAATAGCGAAAGATTGATTAACCCCTTCCAAATCCATCATATACTCATTATTCACTGGTAACATTTGATTTCTAAAAACAAGCCCTAAGAATAAATATTGTGTTTACCATTTGTTCCTCAGAATTAAAAATACTATGTGAAATACCATCCAAAATAAATGTGAAGAGATACTTTCAAAAAATATCCAAAATACTGTCATCTTGCTCAGAGAGTTGGAAGAGAGCATCTTTGCTTTTCTGGCTATGTTTTTTTTCTTTCCATTCTATTTGATGTGGTGATTTATATTAATATATTTAAGGTCATATTTTCTGGGCTACCAGAATTGGTATAGCTGAGGCCTATTTGTGTGTACACACATCTGACAACTGAATGCATACTTGCCCACTTTGCAAATGCAAATTAAAGTCTTGTGCATGCAAAAGCCATGGACACTTTGAAATGTCAACTATTCGTTATGTAAAATGATATATTTAGCTTTCTCAGATGTCATGATTTTGAAGTTGTAAGACACAACCAAAACCATTCACGGAAATAACTCTCACATGAAGCTTTGGAATGCTCTGGAGTGTATAACATATGTTTAGTGAAAGAGAATTTAGCTGACTAAAACTTACACATATTTTTAAGGAAGAGATGATAATATAAATAGCTTCATAAAATGTGGGACCGGGATCCTGTATTTCTTGCTTTGGCAGAATTTATGCTGACTTTCATAGGGGTTATATGCCCATGAAGTAAGGAAGCATACAGTGAAGCCAAATTTTATCTTTATCAGGATAAGAAGATGGCTTTTAGCAAATGTAGCCAGAGGAAAGGGATAATTTTGAAACCAAGACTCATACAATATTCATCTTAGCAATTGCTTTTTGTGGAAAATCAACATTGTTATGATAATGATGCATCCAAAGATATTCTAGAGCCAGGAATAAATCACAATTTCATATTTTGACCCAAGATAATCAAGCAATTTCTTAGTTAAAAATAAAAAAAAGCCAGAAAAGTGTTACTTGATGCAATAAAGTTCTTTGGTTTTTTATTCAATAGTATTCTTTCTCCTTCAGAAATGCATTTGAAACAAATTTTAACTTTACAGTAGAGTTAATATTTTTAGATGTCATGTATTCTTTTTGATTTTCCTTGCTTCTAGACACAACCCAAGTCCTCAGAGTGGTCAGACTCTATGGCCTGTGTCATGAAGAAGTTAGAGCTGCTTAATTTAGATATTGAAGAAGCTCTCAGTGCTGGCTCTTCTCCTTCTCATACTCCTTCTTTCAAGAGGCGAAAACAGCAGGTAAGACTACTTTGGTTTTATTAAATATGGTCTGTTCAGTTCAACAAAGATAAATTAAATAAATACTACAGGTAAAGCATTGCATCAAAGGATGCTAGAACTACAGAGACGAGAAACAACATAGTCCCTGTCCTCAAGAAACTTACAGTCTAATAATTATTGCATGGTAAATGTAAATCACCCCAAGAAGGAACTTTGATTTGGGTTAGGATCTCAGATATTCTATACTTCTTAGCTAAAAAAAGAAATTGGGAAATGTGTAATTAGATTTTGTAATGGGAGATTTGGTGAATGAGAACACTTCTTAGGCAGACCAAGTGGCAAGTAAAGTAATGTCTTCCTTTGGGAGACATAAAAAAAATTAGGTAAAATATTTTCAGTACTTAGAAGAACTAGGATCAAGAGAGGTCTTTTTGCCAAAGTTGGATAAATTGGCCTCCAAAATATTTTATTAAATATTTTTAAAATCTCAGTCTAATTTTTTTCACTGAAATGCTGTATGTACTGCTTTGCAAAGAAGAGAGTTAAGGCAAAGGAGACTCCAAGTCTTAAAATCAGAACAACTTTCTAACTTATTTTACGAAACCTTTGGACAAACCCAGTGGTATGTAATTTATACCTAGGGTTGTGAAAATTCAACAGGGTATGAAAAGGTTTTGACAACATTTTTCCATAAGGCTATTTATTAGATGAAGATTTTATAATATGAAACAAAAGCAAACTTTTGTTAAGCACTTAACTATATGGATAGGTTCAAGATGCAGTCAATGGTTAAATCAGATACAGTCCCTGTCCTTGAGGAACAGCTTCATTCAGCCTAGTAGAGGTATGAAGCAAACACAAAGGGCTGGTTCAAGTGTAAAAAATGTGAAAATAGAAAGAAGGGGATGAGTTTGAGAGATATCATGGAGACTGATTCAACAGGACCTTGTAATTTGTTTAATATGAGAGGAAAGGGAGCAGAAGAAGTCAAAGATTCAGTTTGATAATTCAATATCCAATGTTCCATTTCCCAACTTCAACCATTTTCACTAGTTGTCCCCCATGCCTAGAACGCTCCTCCTCCTCCTCCTCCTCATCTCCTGCATTCTTCAGCTTCCTTCAAGTCTCAATTAAAATGCCACCTTCTGCAGGAAATTTTCCTGGTCGTCTGTAAGCTTATTGCTTTCCCTCTATTGATTATCTTTTGATTTATCCTGCATAAATCTTTGTTTGTACATGGTTGTTTTATGTTTTCTCCCGCATTAGATGTGAGCTCCTTGAGAACTCTGACTGTTTTTCCCCCTTTATTTATATCTCCAGAGCTTAGCAGAGTGTCTAGCTGACATGTAATAGTTGCTGTATAAATGCATGTAGACTTGACTTAAATTTACTAAGCACTTACTGTATACAAGACATTGTGCTATAATCTCAGAATTACAAAAATGAAAAGTAACAAGATGACCAAAAATTGTGAATTCAGAAGGTAGAAGAGGTTTACAGAATCTAATTACTCTTTACAATGTGAGTAATATGGAAATATGTTTAAATAATTTCACATGTATAGCCTGTATCAGACTGCATGCTATCTTGGGAAAGGAGGAGCAGAAGGAGGGGGAGAAAATTTTGAACTCAAAATCTTATAGATGTGAATGTTGAAAACTAAAAACACATAAATAAAATTATAAAAAAATTTTAAATGTAAAAAAGGATTTAGAGAGATAAGTAATGAACAATGAAATTCAATTTGGACCTGTTGAGTTTGATATTTAGGTCTAAAGGCAATTGAAAATATGGATATAAAGTACAGAAGTCAATCCAGAAGACACATATTTTGGAGTTATCTGCACAGAGATGTTTAATTGATTTTCTTGGATTGAATGAAATTGACAAGGGAAAATGTATGTAGAGAAAAGAATGACAAAGACAAATATAAGATGATGTAGAGAACATATTTTTTATGGGGATAGTATAGTGGAAAATATGATGGCCTTGAAGTCAAGAAATCTGGATTCATATCCTGACTCTAATACTTATTAATTGTGACTCTGTGGTCTGACAATTTAGCCTGTCTAAACCTCACTTTCCTCCTCTATTCAATGGACCTACTTGCATTTCCTGCAACACAGATAGGAAAGGGTTTTGTAAATTTTCTTAAAAACTAGATGTTAAAATCACATTTTCATAAGACAAAATGGAACTCAATCATAGATCTAACATTTGGACAAGACCTCAGCAGCTGTCTGGTTCAACCCATGCCAACATATATTACAAGTGGTAATATAGCTTCTGCATGAAGACCACTATATATGAGAAGCCTACTGCCTCCTGAGACAGCCCAGTCCACTTTGGGGCGGTGATAATTGTTAGGAAGTTTTTCCTGACATGGGTGGCACAATGAGTAGAGTGTTAGACTTAGAATTAGGAAGACCTGAGTTCAAATCCAGCCTCAGACACTTACTAGGAACAAGTTGAATCTTTCCTCAACATGGAACTCATTAAAATACTTAAACACAGCTATCTTTTAACTCCTGGGTCTCCTCTTCTCCAAATTAAACATTCCCAGTTCCTTCAAGCCACTCTATATGGTATGGACTCAAGATTCTCAAAGATGTTGACATCCTGGTTGCACTTTTCTGGCCACTCTTCATATAATTAGTGTCCTTTTTAAAATATGATGCTCCAAAATGAAAATGATACTCCATATGAAGCCTAAGGAAAGCAGAGTATATGGGAACTATCATTTCTGTATTCCTAGAAAGTGTATCTTTTTTAGTGTAGCTCAAAATCACATTTGTTTTTTGGCTGCTACATTATACTGCTGACTAATAGTAAGCTTACATTCCACTAAAAACCCCAGACCTTTTTCAGAATAATCACTGTCTAATCATGCCTCCCCCATTTTAAATTGTGAAGCTGATTTTTTTTTATTTCACTTTTAACATTCATTTTCACAGAATTTTTGGGCTCCAAATTTTCTCCCCCCTTGTCCCCTCCCCCCACCCCAAAACACTGAGCATTCTAATTGCCCCCATCTCCACTCTGCTCTCTTCTCCATCATTCCTCTCTGCCCTTGTCTCCATCCTCTCCTCTGTCCTGTTGGGCCAAATAACTTTCTATAGCCCTTTACCTGTATTTCTTATTTCCTAGCAGCAAGAACAGTACTTGACAGTTATTCCTAAAACTTTGAGTTGCAACTTCTTTTCCTCCCTCCCTTCCCTCCCCCTCCCTTTGGAAGGCAAGCAATTCAATATCGGCCAAGTCTGTGTAGTTTTGCAAATGACTTCCATAATAATCGTGTTATATAAGACTAACTATATTTCCCTCCATCCTATCCTGCTTCCAATTACTTCTATTCTCTCTTTTGATCCTGTCCCTCCCTGTGAGTGTCGACCTCAAATTGTACCCTCCTCCCCATTCCCTCCCTTCCATCGTCCCCCCCACCCTGTTTATCCCCTTGTCCCCCACCTTCCTGTATTGTAAGATAGGTTTTCATACCAAAATGAGTGTGCATTTTATTCCTTCCTTTAGTGGAATGTGATGAGAGTAAACTTCATGTTTTTCTCTCACCTCCCCTCTTTTTCCCCAAACTAAAAAAATCTTTTGCTTGCCTCTTTTATGAGAGATAATTTGCCCCATTCCATTTCTCCCTTTCTCCTCCCATATATTTCTCTCTCACTGCTTGATTTCATTTTTTTTTTTAAGATATGATCCCATCCTATTCAATTTACTCTGCGCACTCTGTCTCTATGAGTGTGTGCGTGTGCATGTGTGTGTGTGTAATCCCACCCAGTACCCAGATACTGAATAGTTTCAAGAGTTATTAATATTGTCTTTCCATGTAGGGATGTAAACAGTTCAACTTTTATAAGTCCCTTGTGAATTCTCTTTGCTGTTTACCTTTTCATGCTTCTCTTCATTCTTGTGTTTGAAAGTCAAATTTTCTTTTCAGCTCTGGTCTTTTCATCAAGAATGCTTGAAAGTCCTCTATTTCATTGAAAGACCATTTTTTCCCCTAAAGTATTATACTCAGTTTTGCTGGGTAGGTGATTCTTGGTTTTAGTCCTAATTCCTTTGACTTCTGGAATATCCTATTCCATGCCCTTCAATCCCTTAATGTAGAAGCTGCTAGATCTTGTGTTATCCTGATTGTATTTCCACAATACTTGAATTGTTTCTTTCTAGCTGCTTGCAATATTTTTTCCTTGACCTGGGAATTCTGGAATTTGGCCACAATGTTCCTAGGAGTTTCTCTTTTTGGATCTTTTTCAGGTGGTGATCGGTGGATTCTTTCAATATTTATTTTGCCTTCTGGTTCTAGAATATCAGGGCAGTTTTCCTTGATAATTTCATGAAAGATGATGTCTAGGCTCTTTTTTTGATCATGGCTTTCAGGTAGGCCCATAATTTTTCAATTGTCTCTCCTGGATCTATTTTCCAGGTCAGTTGTTTTTCCAATGAGATATTTCACATTATCTTCCATTTTTTCATTCTTTTGGTTTTGTTTTGTGATTTCTTGGTTTCTCATAAAGTCATTAGCCTCCATCTGTTCCATTCTAATTTTGAAAGAACTATTTTCTTCAGTGAGCTTTTGAATCTCCTTTTCCATTTGGTTAATTCTGCTTTTGAAAGCATTCTTCTCCTCATTGGCTTCTTGAACCTCCTTTGCCAATTGAGTTAGCCTATTTTTCAGGATGTTATTTTCTTCCGCATTTTTTTGGGTCTCCTTTAGCAGGGTGCTGATTTGTTGTTCATACTTTGCTTGCAAGTCTTTTATTGCTCTTCCCAGTTTTTCCTCCACCTCTCTAACATGATTTTGAAAATTTTTTGGGCTCTTTATGACCTTTTCCCAGAACTGATCCCATTGAGTGGGCTGGGATGTAGAAGCACTGACTTCCGTGTCTTCCCCTGATGGTGAGCACCGCTCTTCCTCATCAGAAGGGAGGGGAGGAGAAACCTGCTCACCAAGAAAGTAACCCTCTATAGTCTTGGTTTTTTTCCCTTTTCTGGGCATTTTCCCAGCCAGTGACTTGAGCTCTGAATATTCTCCTCACACCCACCTCGCCTCCTGATCCTCCCAGCCAGCTCTTGGGGTCTGAGACTCAAATGCTGCTTCCCAGCCTCAGTGCTTTGGGCAGGGGCAGGGCTGCTATTCAGTGTGAGATTATGTTTAGGTGCTCAGGTCAGGGCAGGTCCACCTCACGGGCTCATTTCCCTCAGGGGGTTTATGCGGAGACCTTCAACAATGGATCTGGGCTCCTGCCTGCTTGGGGAGCCCCGATCTGCTCCTGCCTCCGGTGTTGCCTCCCGAGGGGGCCTGAGTATGGGGGCACCCCACTCCCCTCTTGACCCACCAAAGAGACCTTCTCACTGACCCCCGTCAGGGTGGAGGGACCTGCGCAGCCGCTGGAGATCCCGTCCCTGAAGTCCGCTCGGATTTGTTCCTCTAGGTGCCGGGCCAGTGCAAGGCTGGGCTGGGCTCTGCGTCCGTAGCATGACGGACCTTTTGCGAGAGGTTTACAAGTCCCTCTGGAACAGAAATCTTATCTGCTCCACTATTATGTGGCTTCTCCTGCTCCCGAATTTATTGGTGGCTCTTTACTACAGATATTTCATGGGCTGTGGGTTTGGAGCTAGCGTATTTGTGTGTTTCTACTCTGCCATCTTGGCTCTGCCCCCGCTGATTTTTTTAAATACTCGAGTGTAAGACTTTTCATTTATTTCTGTCGAATTCCATCTTAATAGATTCATTCTGCAGCTTTAGTCTTTTAATATCTTTGTGAATCCTAGCTCTATTATTGTTCAGTGTTTTAGCTGACCCTCCCAGTTTTTCTCTCCATTTCCTCCCAATATAACTTAAAAAAAATATTTTTCTTGTCCTTAGTTTCTCCTTGCCAACCTCAGCTCATTCTGTGCTTTAGCACTGCTGATACTATTTTACAAGACCATGTTATGATCTTATATTCATCCTCCTCTATCTTCTGTTTTCCTTTTAAAAACCTAAGTTGATTGATAAGTATCCATATATACATATATATTTAGGAGAAAAAAATCCCATTTCTCCATTTCTTTGTAATTATCTCCTTTTATGTCTTTAGAATTTTGTTCTTGAGCATTTCTTATCCTACCTAGACTGAATTCCCTTTTGTAGAATTATTGGTCATGGGTCCCTACCTGTCCTTCCTCCAAAACCTTTGAAATCTTTGCAAAAATCTAAGTAGCATATCAGGCTATGCCTAGACTTCTTCTCCTTCTCAGTCACAAAGTCTAAGAGGAAGGGGTTACTGATCTCCAGGATTCATATTATTCCCACCCTAGAATCCAATTTTTCCTTGCTAGTGAGCCTTAGATCCAGAATATTTTTCCTTTATTGTTTCTTCCACCATTTAGAGGAAGAAATTAGCATGAAGACAAGTCAGTGAGCCAGTAAACATTATTTAAGTGCCTACTGTGTACACTTAATAAATAAATAAATAGGCGCATATATAAATAAATAAATAGGCACTCTGCTAAGCCCTGAGATATAAAGAAATGTAAAATATAGTTCTGTGTGAGCTCACAATCTAATTTTGAAATTAGATAGGAGGGGTGACATGATCAGACCCTTTCTTTAGGAAAACCACTTTTTACAACTGAGAGGAGAATGGATTGAAGTAGGGAGAAACTTGTGGCAAGTAAACCAACCATTATGCTATTGGGCTTGTACCAGGGAGGTATATATGAGGTGCTTTGAAGATAAAACTGGCAAACAGATTTGATGTGGGAGTTGAGAGAGTATGAGGAATCAGCAATGATATATTAGTTGTAAGCCTGGGATAGTGGGAGGATGATGGTGACTGACCTCAGCAGTAGTGGTTAAGAGGTTAAGAGTAGTAGTTAAGAGGATAGAAGGATTTGGAGCTCTATTTCAAACATTGTGGATTTAAGATATCTATATGACATCCTGTTCAAGATGTCTAATAGACAGATATGTGAGATTGGAGGTCAGCAGAGAAGTTAGAAATGGATAGACAAATCTGAGAATCATCAGCATAGAGATATGGTATATATACAGAAAAGAAGGCCCAGGATAGAAACATGTGGGGCATTTATGGTTAGTGGGCATGATCTAGATGAAGACCCTGCAAATGAAACTGAGAAGGAACAGTTAGATAGGTAGGAGGAGAATCAGGAGAGAATACTGTTATGAAAATCTAGAGAGAAGAGAGTATGAAGGAGAAGAGGGTAATCAAAGCCTGCAGAGAGGTCAAGAAGAATGAAGATTGAGAAAAGGCTGTTAGATTTGGCTATTAGATCGGTAGTAACTTTGGAGAGAGCAGTTTCAATTAGATGATAATATTTGAAGCCAGACTCAGAAAAAAAATGGCAGGACAAGCAAAAACAAATAAAATTCACTTACTCAATGGAGCTCCAGACAAGAGATTTAGAAGTGTTGATAAAGTTACAGTAGGCTACCAGTTGGTAACCAGTTAGCTGCTTATAGTAAATGATTAATGCGTTGGACAGACCTAGTTCTTATGCTATAAGTTAAATAGTCATACTATTTTAACCAAAGCACTTAAGTTAAAAGGATATATATTTTTTAAGACTTCTAAAAATGGACAATGCTTTAAGGTCTTAATATACCCACATCAGTTTATGTGGCCAAAATCATTGTGGATTAATTCAGGGAATACATTATATCCAGAAGCAGTATTAGTCTAAGCATAAAGCAGCAATTTTACTAACACCTAGGGGTTACTACATCTATAATGACATTCAAAAGCTTTTGGAAATGGATACATTCAATAAAAGCATAAATAAGTAAACATCCTGAAACTACCTGGTGCATGTAATTAGGTTTGAGATATATGTTCTCTGATTAGAGAGACAAGGGATAGGATATTAAGAGAACCTCTTGTATCAAGTCAAGTTTAAAAATATAAGGACAGAATGTTAAATGTTGCATTCCATTTCATATTATTGCAAGGAATCATTAAATATCAATTCTACCTCTCTGACTCTACATTACATAATAAGTAGCCCTGCTACAGAAGAAGCAACACAACAGGAGCATTTTGAATCTGCGGCATGGAGCAATATGGGGCATGCAATTAAGAAATACATTTCAGCATTCATCAAAACTAAGGAGAATGCCTGTGGAGCTTGCTAAGATTATGAGAACAATTCATTCAAGACCCAGTGCCCGAGCATCTGTTAATGTCACCTGAATACAGGACTTGGGATTTTGCAGCAGGAAAATGAATCCCTTTTTAGACACCTGCCAGCAGGAATCCCACTACTCCAGCATATCAATAGCAAGCCCCAGCTATCAAGAAGGAAGCTACCCCTAGACCATCGCCATCCTTAATGGCCATGGCCTTAACTATAAGAGAGGAAAAGAAAGATCTCATGACTGTCTTAGGCAGCCTTAATTTATAAATGCTTTATTCATCCACTGGAGGAACATTCAGGAGAAGTGATGTTAATGACTTTAGCAAAACAAAGCTAGATGAGAATAAAGTGAGAATGATAATGTTTAATATTTGTGAATAAAATTGCCCTTTTCTAGGGTGACAGAAGTCTTGTTCTAGAGTCTGAAACTGGGGTTGGTGAACTTTTTTATTTGTTTTTTATTAATTAATTTATTTTTAGTTTTCAGCATTCACTTCCACAAGCTTTTGAGTTCCAAATTTTCTCTTCATCTCTCCCCTCCGCCCACCCCAAGACAATGTGCATTCTTTATCCCTTCCCCCAATCTGCCCTCCCTTCTATCACACCTTTCCTTTCTCTTATCCCCTTCCCCTCTATTTTCTTGTAGGGAAAGATAGATTTCTATACCCCATTGCCTGTATGTCTTATTTCCCACTTGTATGTAAAAGCAATTTTTAGCATTCATTTTTAAAATTTTGAGTTCCACCTTCTTTCTTTTATTCCCTCCCCACCCACCCTCACTGAGAAGGCAAACAATTTGATATAGGTTATACATGCGTAGTCATGCAAAAAAGTTCCTTAACAGTCATGTTGTGAAAGACTAACTATATTTTCCTTCCATCCTATCCTGCCCCCAATTTATTCTATTCTCTCTTTTGACCCTATTTCTCATCAAAACTGTTTACTTCTAATTATCCTCTCCTACCAATTGTCCTCCTTTCTATCATTCCCCCCACCCCCTGTTCATCCCCTTCCCCCCTACTTTCCTGTAGTATAAGATAGATTTTCATACCAAACTGAGTGTGCATGTTATTCCCTCCTTAAGCCAAATCTGATGAGAGTAAGGTTCACTCTTTCTCACTTCCCCCTCTTCCCCTCCATTGAAAAACCTTTTTCTTGCCTCTTTTATATGAGAGATAATTTACCCCATTCTATTTCTCCCTTTGTCTTCCCAATATATTCTTCTCTCACCCCGTAGTTTTATTTTTTTAGATATCATCCCCTCATGTTCAACTCACCCTGTGTCCTCTGTCCATATATGTGTGTATGTATGTATGTATATAATCCCTCCAACTATTCTAATACTGAGAAAAGTCTCAAGAGTTACATATAATATCTTTCAATGTAGCAATGTAAACAGTTCAACTTTAGTGAGTTCCTTATGATTTTTCTTTCCTGTTTACCTTTTCATGCTTCTCTTGATTCTTGTATTTGAAAATTAAATTTTCTATTCAACTCTGGTCTTTTCATCAAGAATGCCTGAAAGTCCTCTATTTCACTGAATGACCATGTTTCCCTCAGAAGGATTATACTCAGGTAGGTGATTCTTGGTTTTAATCCTAGCTCCTTTGACCTTCAGAATATCATATTCCAACCAATCCAATCCCTTAATGTAGAAGCTGCTAGATCTTGTGCTATCCTGATTGTGTTTCCACAATACTTGAAAGAAAAGGATTGTTTCTTTATGGCTACTTGGAATATTTTTCCTTGACCTGGGAGCTCTGGAATTTGGCTACAATACTCCTAGGAGTTTTCCTTTTGGGATTTCTTTCAGGAGGTGATTGGTGGATTCTTTCAATATCTATTTTACTCTCTGGTTCTAGAATATCAAGCCAGTTTCCTTGATAATTTCTTGAAATTATATTGTCTAATGATGTGTAAGCTCTTTTTTTAATCATGGCTTTCAAGTAGTCCAACAATTTTTAAATCATCTCTCCTGGATTTATTTTCCAGGTCAGGTGTTTTTCCAATGAGATAGTTCACATTTTCTGCTATTTTTTTTCATTCTTTTGGTTTTGTTTCATAATTTCTTGATTTTTCATAAAGTCATTAGCTTCTATCTGCTCCATTCTAATTTTGAAGGAATTATTTTTCTTCAGTGAGCTTTTGGATCTCCTTTTCTATTTGGCCATTTCTGCTTTTTAAGGTATTCTTCTTCTCATTGACTTTTTGGATCTCTTTTGCCATTTAGGTTATTCTGTTTTTTAAGGTATAGTTTTCTTCAGCTTTTTTTGGGTCCCCTTTAGCAAGCAGTTGACTCATTTTTCATTATTTTCTTGCATCACTCTCATTTCTCTTCCCAATTTTTCCTCTATCTCTCTTACTTGATTGTCAAAATCCTTTTTGAACTCTTCCATGTCCTGAGACCAATTCATATTTTTCTTGAAGACTTTGGATGTAGGAGTTTTGACTTTGTTGTCTCCTTCTGGTTGTATGTTTCCATCTTCCTTGTCACCAAAGTAAGTTTCTATTGTTGGATTTCCCCCCCTGTTTTTGCTCATTTCCCCAGCCAATTTCTTGACTTTTGAGCTCTGCTTCTGGTGGGGTTGGGAGGGTATACTGTCAGCCTCTAGATCCCCCCACAATCTGTGGGCCTAGAGCTCCCAAAACAGTTGCTCCCTCTGCTGCTGCTACAGCTGTTACAGGCTCTTCTGTCCCCTCCACCACCCTGGGGCTGGGACCAGACCACTCTCCTCCCTTACATAGATCTGATAGATTTTTTTCCACTGGCCTTCCAATTTGTCCTCAGAATTTCAGGGTTGTAAAGTCTGGAACCACAGGTGCCCGTGGTTCAATCCCTCTGAGACCTGCTCAAGTCCAGTCTTCTCCAAAGTGGCCCATGCTGAACTGGGCTCTGCTCCCAGCCTAGTGCAGTAGATGCTTCCATCAATCTTCCACGCTGTCTTGGGCTAGAGATTTGCTTCACTCCATTATTCTGTGGATTCTGCAGAATTTGTTTAGAGTTATTTTTTACCAGGATTTGACTGGGTTTGGAGGGAGAGTTCTAGCAGGTCCCTGCTTTTAATCTGCCATCTTGACTCTACCCTTCTGTGAATCTGTTTTAAAAATATTTTTTATGTTTTAAAATGTTTCTATATTTCAGAATGAGAGAACATGTTCTTGGAAAATAATTAAGGAAAGCATGTATTCAGGATAAGAGGGTGGTCAGTGTTCAAAAACTACAGAAAAAAATTAGCACTTAACACAGTATCTAGCACACTGTAGACATTTAATACATTTTTGATTTGTTGCCTTCAAAAAGATGTACAAGATTTAGAAGTTGAGATCAATTATTAATATGAATGGTTACAAATTCTGGAAAATTAATGCAATAGACTAGAATGATGCAATTAAAATTGACAACTATAAAAATGAAAGTGTGGAAAGTTCCTTTTGGAATAATGCAAAGGGCAAAAATGCAAACAAAAGAATGGAGAGTATACTATCTATTGCTATATAAAAAGAAAATTAAATGGACATGAATGAACACACAAAGAAATGTGATGAGAATGGATAAAATAACTATGAAGCTGTTATAATGTTAATGTGTTAAAATTCACTAGTTAAATTTAAATAATTGCAACCCAAAATTATTTAATTAAGTTTTATTCATGCCTTTTCTTATTTAAACTATAGTGCTTTCCTGATATTCTGCATTCCATACCTTCCTCCATTGAACTTTCATTTATGATAAAAGGAAGCAATTAAGCAAAACTGAAGGGCAGTACAACAGTTATGCAACACTACATATTTATGCTCTCTCTGTCCCCTTTCACACACATTTCTTTTTCTAAAATAATAAATTTTAACTTATTTTTGCATGCATTTACAATCTGTCCCTTCCATTACCCCATCAAACAACAATAATTTTGAAAAAAGAACCACTTTATCATAAACACACATAATTGAACAAAACAAAATTTCCACCTTGGCCACACCAGAAAATATATTTATCTCTCTCCATTTTATGTTCATCTTATCTTTGGCAGTAGATAAGTAGTGTTTTTCATCTTCAGTATTCTGGACTCATTTGTTATTTCAGTGATAAGTCATTTAAAGTTACTTTTCTTGACAAGGTTGTTTTCACTGCATAACTTGTTATCCTAGTTTTATGCAATTCGATCTGCCTCAGTTCATAAAGGCCTTCCCAGTTTCATTTGAAATTGATTACTTCATCATTTCTTAGGACACAGTAATATTCTGTTACACTGATATACCCCAGTTTGTTTAGCCATTCTCCAGTGGGAGGACACCCCCTCAGTTTTCAAATTTTGCTACTAAAAAGGGCTGCTATACTTATTTTTGTGCTTTCTTCTTTTCTTTATTTCATCTCTTTGGGATATTAGCCTAGTGGTGGTATAGTGGAATCAACTCATACCCAGTTTAATAACATCAGGAGCATAGTTTCAAATTATAAGATTTGTAGAACAGCTAGAGTTCCAGGGATGGTACAGCCTCAAGGCCACATGTGTGGCCCTCCAGGTCCTCAAGTGCAGCCCTTTAACTGACTCTAAACTTCAGAGAACAAATCACCACTTGTAGCAGTGTGCTAATGTGCCTCTTTTCCCAAAGCCCTTCCAATATGACATTTTCCTCTTTTGACATCTGTGACAGTCCAATGAGTACAAGGTAAAACTTTGAAATTAACAATTAACAAACTTTCTTTCATCTTAAATTTCTTCCTCCTTTCATCTTTTGGTACTCACTCAAACCTTCCTACGTTTCCAGTCTTTTCTAATACCTTACCTTCCTTCCTACTCCCTGCCATATTCTCTTTAATCCAGAGACCCTGGCCTCAGTACTGGTATTTGCATACAACACTCCATCTCTTGACTTTGGGCATTTTCATTGGTTATCTTCCATGCCTGGAACTCCTTTCACAGTTTTGCCTCTTGGCTTTATTGGCTTCCTTCAGGTCTCAGCTAAAGTCTAACCTTCTTCAAGAAGGCTTTCTTAATCCTCTTTAATCGTAGTTCTTTTTCTCTGAGATTATCTCCACCTTATTATCCTGGACAGTTTTTGTTTGTCCATAGTTGTTTGCACATTGACAACTGGGATTTTTTTCCCCTTTCTTTGTATCCAATGCACTCAGCACAATGCCTGGCACATAGTAAACACTTAATAAGTGCTTGTCAAAATAACTTGACATAAGGAGAGCTGGTTCGATTCTAATGACACTACTTCCCTCAAAAGTCAGTACTGGCTATACTTTCTCTCATATTCATGACTCATTAGTCACAGTGGGGGAGCTTGGAATACTCCATACTCTTCATTTCCACTCCCAGCTTCTATCCCTGCCACCATCACTCAGCAACCTTTCCTCCTTTGAGGTTCACAATATCCAAATTTTTCACCCAGTCAAGGTCTTGGTTACCATTGTCTACTGATTTCCAAGGCATTCTTTTTTCCTCAGTGAGTTCAGTGTCTGGTTCAGTCTTTCTCTCCCCCTTAGCTCCTTTCCTCATACTAAGGGACCTCAAAATAAATATTGATGCCCCCTCAAATACCCTAACTTTCTACATACTCAATATACTCAATTCCCATGACCTGTTCCTCCACTTTATTTCAGATATCCACACAGAGATGATCATACACTTGATTTTACCATCAACCATAAGTGTCCAACTTCCATGTTCATGATTTTCAATTTTTTTATCTCACCATAATCCTTTATCATTCCATTTTCCCCTTTACTTTAGGACTCCCAACCTTGTCCGTCATCTTCATCATGATCTGTATTCCCTTTACTGTTTAGTTTTTTCCTAGTTCTCACTGCTGTACTGGCTATATTTTTCTCTCTTCCATATCTTAACACCAGTTCAATTCTATACTATTTTCTGCTTTCAAATTCCTTGCACCCTTGTCCTATCATAGATCATTCCTTGACAAATCTCAACCATTGATTATTCTCACCATCCTTCTCCTTTAGTCCTATTCATCTGCTGCTGAACCAAACTGGAATAAATCATGAAAATTTACTGACTGGGTCCACTGCAAATTTATGCTAACTAATCTCAACTGGGCCCTCGCTGCAGCAAAGCAATCCTTTCCAGCCTTTCCTGATTGATTCACCATCTGTTTGACACCTTTTCAGCTCTCCTCAAGTCTGCTACCCTCTCAGCTGAAGATCTTGCCTGACATTTTTGGAAAAAATTGAGGCTCTTCAGCTAGAGTTTCCCCTTCTCTTCATCTCACCTCACTCAGACATGTTCCCTCAGCATTTCCTCATTCACTCCTGTCTTGGATAAAGAAGTGACTCTTTTCCTTGCTGAGGTCAATTTTTCTACATGTATCTTTGATCCTTACCCCTTCTGTATTCTCTAACAGATTGCCCCCATTATATTTCTACTTTCTTTTCTTCAATTTCTCCCTGTCTACTGGCTTCTCCCTTGCTGCCTACAAATATGCCTATGACTCCCCATCCTTAAAAGCCTTCCCTTGATCCTGTTACCATCAATATTGACTATCTTCCTATAACTCTCCCTTTTTGGCTAAACCCTTTGAGAAAGAAACATGCTACTCATCTCCTGACAGAGCGGTGTGGGCCTCAGGGTGCAGATTGAGACATATATTTTTGAGACATCGCCAATGTAGAAACTTGTTTTGCTTGACTATGCATGTTTGTTACAAAGTTTTTTTCCCTTTATTTTTCAGTGGGAGGAGGAGGTTTCAAGGGAGACAAAACAGATTTATTTTGTTTATTGAAAAACTTGAATTAAAAAAGATTTCTCTTTTAATGGATTTTTTTTTTAAAATAATAACTACATTTCCTCTCTTCTCATTCCTTTTAACCATTGACAGTCTAGCTTCTAACTTCATCATTCAACTGAAACTGTTCTCTCCAAATTTACAGTAATCTCTTAATTGTCAAATTAGTGACCTTTTTTCAATCCTGGTCCTGGTCCTTCTTGGCCTTTCTGCAGCATTTGACTCAGTTAGTCACCTTCTAGATACTGTTTCCTCTCTGGGTTTTCATGAAACTGTTTTCTCCTGTTTCTCCTGCTTCTCCTGCAAACTTTGATCATTCTTTGGTATCCTTTGCCTGGTTCTTCATCCATTTCACACTCAATAAATGTGATGTTCTTTAACGCTCTGTATTGGTTGGTCTTCTCTTTAATCTCTGTTCTCTCCCCCTTGGTAATCTCATCAGCTTTGATGAGTTCAGTTATCATTTCCATGTGGCTGATCTGTATGTCCAACCCTAGTCTCTCTCCAGAGCGAAGATCCTATACTACCCAACTGCCTTTTAGAAATCTCAAACATATCTCATAGATATCTGAAATTCAATATATCCAAAACAGAATTCACCATTTTCCCCTTTGTTAGCTTGTTATCTGTACTTTCACAGCATCTCAGTTCCCATACTCTCTACTTACAAAGCACCACCTGAGTACAGTCCCTCATCCCTTCTTACTTGGACTATGGTAGTAATTTTCCATATAGTCTCTCTGCCTTAAGTCTTTTCCCCCACTCTCCAATCAATCCTCCACTGTATTGCCACAGTGATTTTTCTAAAACAGAAATCTGAACATGTCATCCCCCATGTCCATTTGTACTTACCCCGTGCATTCTCTGAGCTCCAATGGTTTTCAGTTATCTCCAGGACCAAATGAAATGCTTTATTGTTTTTTTGCATTTAAAGCTCTTTATAACCTGATCTCTTCCTGCCTTTACAGTTTCATTATGCTTTACTTCTGTCTAAATACTTTACTATCCAGCTAGCCTGATCATCTGGCTATTTTTCATACAGTTCTTATCCTGTCTCCATATCTTTGCAATAGCTGTTCTCCATTCCTGTAGTGTTCTTCCTTTTTACCTCTCTTAGATTTCTTGATTTTCTTCAAGACTCAGGTAAAATCTCACCTTTTGTATGAGTCCTTTTCTTGTTTCCCTAGCTATTAGTGCTATCTCCTCTGTGGTTGCCTTCCATCTACTCTATATATATCTTGTATATTGCTAGTTATTTCCATTTTGTTTCCCCATTAGAATATGAGTCCCTTGAGAGCAGGGACGTTTTTTGCATTTTATTTTTCCATATTTTTTGTGCTTAGCATAATGCCTGGTGCACAGTAGATTTAACGTATGTTTGTTGACTGACTAACTATTCCAGCAGTTCAGGAAAAAGAAAGCAAATTCATTTCATTAAATACAGTGATAGGAAAAGCAATATGAAAGGTATATCTCTTAAGTCTCTGAAATTTGATAAAAGAAAATGAAAAGTCCCTATAATAAAATGTTACTTTTTCATAGCATCCATTCTGCAATGCTATCTTTATTAAACTGGGTCATTTTCACATAGGGCTCTTTTTTCATTTCTCAACTAACTTATTGATCTTTCTGTAATGTTTAGGACTTATTTTGTAGCCATTAATGATGGCCTCCTTCTTACACAAATTATTCCAAAAACAAACTCCTCCCTGACAGGGATAGAATTAAGCAGAAGAAGAAATAGAATCTCATGTGCCAAGTTATTGCTTAATTCTAGAAGTAAACTTTGGGTTTTTTAATTAAGTGCAATATGCACCTTAGTTGACCAAAATTATAACCAAACAGATAGATAAAACCCTACTTGGAAGCAAGACAAATAGCAACTCATTATAATGCTAACAGGCTTCCCTTGCCCAGTGCAGCTCACTCACTGGAAGACTTTCCAGTGTGTCAAAAATCATTACCATTATGACCATACCTTTAGGTTAAGATAACAGTAACCCCAAAGTCTCTTTTAAACTGTAATTATTTTTACTTTACCTCATTGTTACCCTTGTATGCAATTATGCTAATTTGCTTACATACCTTTTAAACTGACATAGATAAATGAAATCTTATAATACATGGCAGTCCCATTCAGCAACAGATAAAGAGTCAGAGGATATCCACAAAGGGTTCTCAAAATTAGAATCGCAAACCCTTAACAACCATATGAAAACCTGTTCCAAATTACTAATAAAGAGAAGAATGCATATCACAATAATTTTTAACATTTCCCTTATACCCAGCCAGTTGGTAAAGATAACAAAAAGTGGAAATAATCAGCGTGGGAGAGTCTTCAGAACGATGGACATATTGATGCACTGCTGGAGAAAATGTCAGTCAAATAATTCCAGAAAGCAGTTTGGAATTCTGCTTTTAAAAATAAAACAAAATATTTATATCATCTCTTGATGGTAGCCAAAAATTAAAACAAAGTAGGTTCTTATCCCTTGGGACTGGCTAAACAAACTGTGGCACCATAAAAATATATGAATAATTAGAGAAAGATGGCAAAACTTACGCAGTATGAAGCTACACCAGTAAAATAAATGTATATCCATATGGGTTTGCATATAGCTACAACAGTGTAAATGGAAAGAACATAAAATTAAAGTGAGTACTATGTAATTATAATAATCAAGAAGATTGGCCTTTGGAAGTGATAAGAAAAAGAACCTCTCTTTCTTCTTTGCAAAAGTGGAGGACTAAGGGGTAGAATACTACATAACCTGTCAGATTCACTTGATATATTTGTTAGTTTTGTTAAACTGCTTTTGTTGTCATTCTTTTTAAATTTTTATTAACAAGAATGGCTCACTAGAGAGAAGAAGGGAAGGAATATATTCAGAAAAGAAAGTGATGAGAAAATAAAAATTATTTTAAAAAATCATCACTACCCTACCCTTCTGATCAGACATTTTTTAGACTTCTTTTATGAGCCAGGCACTGTGTTAAGCAATGGGGACATAAAAAAGAGGCAAAAGACAGTGCCTACCCTCAATGAACCACAATGACTGGTTCCTCCCAAACCTCCATTTTGAGGAAAGAACCCAGGTTAGTCAGATTTTCTTTCCTCCCTGAGCTCCCTTGCTGACTCTCTGGGCTTTTTCTACCATACTTCCTTGTCCCTGACACCTCCTGCCTTTTCAACTTCCTTTTACGTGTCATTTCTCCCATTATCATAAGCTACTTAAGAGCAGGGACTATCTTACTGCTTGCATTTGTATTCCCAGTACTTGGCACAAAGTCTGGCATACAGTAAGTGCTTAATAAATGTCTGTCAACTCAGCTTCACACACACACACACACACACACACACACACACTATAGGTTATGTGACAAGATATGTGTTGATAAAGTGAGTTTGAGGAAATTAGACTATACATGGGTCTTTGGTATTAATTCTTACAGTTTATAAAAGTTCCATATAGTACACATTATTCTTTATAGGCTTGAGGGAGACTGCCTGAGGAATTATGAATTAAATCTTAGTTAACTGAAATGTTTAGTAAACTATATCTACTTCTACACCAATATGTTAGGCACCTTGAAAGCTCTACTAAAACAGCAAGTCTAGATGGGTTACCAAAATGGGGGCCCCTGAAAAGCCAAGGAAATGGACATGCAGGTAAAGCTAGACTTCCCATAAAAGAGAATAATGCTGCTGAAGGAAAATGTAATCTACTTCAATTCCGTATATATTTGCCCCATGTAATAGATAATAAAGATATAAGAAAAAGAGGCAGTATAATATGGTGGATGGAACTCAGCGTATTGTATTGACTGATGATGTTGGACATGGAATTGGAAATCTTTAAGTTTGAATTTTGACTCTGAAACTAGCTATGTGTTCACAGGCAAATCACTTAACCTTTAGATTTCAGACAATTCATGTGGCCAGGGTACAGGAAACATTGTTATGTTCAGGGAAAGAGTAGGGTTTGCCATAGGTGGGGGCATATGAGCTGACTTCTGATTGGATAACTATCTAGTGATTCATACTACTAGAAAAGAATTGGCATCCTCTCTTCCCAAGGAGATAGAGCTGAAGGACAGAAAGTGATTTATTCCCTGAGAGCTATAGAAAGTTCAGCAATTCTACCTAGTAGAGTGATTGCCCATACCCCCAGAATGAGCAGTATGGGAATCCTAGCTTTGGAGTTTTCCTATGAATATGATCAGGAAATGTGATATTTGCTCACAGCACCACTTGATGGTTAAACATTGATGGATAAAATAACACACAGCTGACACAGTGACTAGATAATAAATCTTTTGCTGAACCTAAAAAAAAGTAGAGTTCTCTTTGAGCTGTATATTTTGTGACACTTGATTTCCATATATAGACAACAACATGGTAATTATATGGTTATCCTCCCCACTAGTATAAGTTTTTCCTCGATTTCGAAAGAGATATATAGTGCTGTTGGAGTTCAACCATTATCTTGGGGATCTGCTTCTTAAAATATTGTTTGTTCTGACTTTTTTAAAAAGTTGAAAGCTGAGAAAGAGGAGCCAAGACGGCAGAATAAAAGCAGTGATTTGACTGAGCTCTCTCAAATTCTCCTCTAAACAAGTTTAAAATAATGCCTCAAAACAAATTCTGGAGTAACAGAATCAACAAAAGGATGGATTGAACAATTTTCTAGCTCAAGGCAACTTAGAGGGTCAGCACTAGGGTGAAAGTGGAACATAGTGTAGTACAGGCTGTGCCCTGGCAAGCCAGCAGCAGTGCCTGGGGATGAACTAGCAGCAATGTCTTCCGGAGTTCTCAGTCCATCCACAGTAAGGGGATAAGATTACTGGTCAGAAGGATATTACAGGGGATCCTTTGCTGACACTTGAAGAGGAGTCTGTTTCATTACTTAAATACAATTCTGCATTATAGTCTCAGGGCAAGGAGAAGCACTAACACACTAGAGCATGCAACCACAGTGGAGTAGATACCTTGGTCACAGTTCTAGGGCAGAAAAGAATGCTTGTGATTGCTCAACAACCAGAGCATAGTTCAAGAAATTAGTGATTACACCTCTTCTTAGACCACAGCTCAGAAAACTAAAAACTTAAGGACTTCCAGAACTAGTTCTGAAAACAGCAGCACAAAAAATCTGAAGCTTGAGACACATACCCTCTACTCTGGGAACAGAACCAAACTTTAGCATGAAGTTAAAAGTTAAGAAATAGGCTGGGAAAATGAGAAAATGACAACAACAAAAAAAGAACCTGGCCATAGAAAGTTATTTGGTGACAGTGAAAATAAAAACACAAACTCTGAAGAAGACAACAGAATCAAAATAGCTATATGCAAAATCTCAAAGGAAAAAATATAAATTGGTGTCAGATTTCCCCCACACTCCACAAAAAAAAGAATTCGTGGAAGAGCCCAAAAAGAATTTTAAAAATCAAATTAAAAAGGAAGAGGAAAATGGGGGGGGGGGGGGGGGAATGACAGCGATGTAAGAAAATAATGAAAAAAGAGTCAATAGTTTGGTAAAGAAGGTGCAAAAAATACTGAAGAAAATAACACCTTAAAGAAAGCAGAATAGACCAAATGGTAAAAGAAGTACAAAAATCCAATGAAGAGAATAACTTCTTTAAAAGCAGAATTTTCCAAATGGAAAAATATGTACAAAAATTCACTGAAGAAAAGAACACCTTAAAAAGTAGAACAGAAAAGGAGGTACAAAAGCTCACTGAAGAAAGTAATTGCTTAAAAATTAGAATTAGGTAAGTGGAAGCTAGTGACTTCATAAGACATCAAGAAACAATAAAACAAAATCAAAAGAATGAAAAAAGGAAGCCAAGATGGCAGAGTAGAGGGACATACCTGTGCTAGCTATCCCCACTTAGCCCACAAAATGCCTGTAAAAAGTGACTCTAAACAAATTCTAGAGCAGCAGAAGCCACAAACTGACAAAGTGAAACAAATTTCCAGCCCAAGACAGCCTGGAAGGTCAACGGGAAGGGTCTATCACATAGGGCTCAGAGCACAGCCCAGCCTTGGCCACACAGTACAGCAAGGACAGGACTGGAGCAGGCCTCAGGGTGTGGAATCGCAGGTAGCAGCTGCAGTTCCCAGATTTCTCAACTCACAAATGCCAAAGACAGATTCAAAGGTCAGTAAGAAAGCACTTTCAGCTGGGTGAGAAAGGAGCCCACTTGGGCCCCACCTCTGGCCCCAGGGCAGTGGCAGGCATTGCAGCAGCAGCAACATTCACTTTTGGAGCCCTTGGCCTAAAGACACTGGGGGAATCTAGTAGCTGATCTGGATCTCAGTTCTGAGTGGCGATCCTGGGGTGAGGAGGAGCGCTGGCATGGTGAAGCTGGTGGTGGCTGTGAAGAAGGAACCCCACTCACAGTTGCAGGGCAGAAAAGAGTGCATGTGGTTGCTCACAGACCAGAGCACAGGCCAGAAGAGGAGCAAACTCCTCTCCCTTGATTGTGCCACCTTGGAGGAACTGAGAACTTACAGGTCCCTAAAGTATACCCTCCACTTGACAAAGGACTCAAAAGTGAAGTAACTGGCTGGGAAGATGCCCAAAAAAGGGGAAAAAGTAAAACTATAGAAGGTTACTTTCTTGGTGAAAAGGTATTTTCTTTCATCCTTTCAGATGAGGACATAAAAGTCAAGGCTTCTACATCCAAAACCTCCAAAAAAATATGCAATGGTCTCATGCCATGGAAGAGTTCAAAAAGGATTTTGAAAATCAAGTAAGAGAAGTGGAGGAAAAATTGGGAAAAGAAATGAGAGTGATGCAAGAAATCATGAAAATCAAGTCAACAGCTTGCTAAAGGAGACTGCCAAAAAAACTGAAGAAAATAACACTTTAAAAAATAGACTAACCCAAATAGCAAAATATGCCTAGTTTCTACTATGCTGTTATCCAGTTTTCCCAGCAATTTTTGTTGAACAGTGAGTTCTTATCCCAGAAGCTGGGGTCCTTGGGTTTATCAAACAGTAGATTGTTATATTCTTTGACTACTGTGTCTTGAGTACCTAACATATTCCACTGGTCTAACCTTCTGTTTCTTAGCCAGTACCAAGTGGTTTTGATAATTGTTGCTTTATAATACGATTGGAGATCTGGTAGAGCTAGGCCACCTTCCCTAGCATTTCTTTTCATTAGTTCCCTTGATACTCTGGACCTTTTGTTCTTCCAGATGAATTTTGATATTGTTTTTTCTAGCTCTAGAAAATAATTATCTGATAGTTTGATTAGTATGGCACTGGATAAGTCAATTAACTTACGTAGAATTGTCATTTTTATTATATTGGCTCAGCCTACTCACTAGCAACTGATACTTTTCTACTTACTTAGATCTTTATTTGTGTGAATTTGCACTTTATGTGTGCAAAAAGTGTTTTATAATTGTGTTCATATAGTCCCTGAGTTTCACTTGTAAATTTATCTGGCCCTGGAGATTTTTTCCTAGGGAATTCATTGATGGATTGTTCAATTTCTTTTTCTGAGATGGGGTTATTTAAGTACTCAACTTCCTCTTCTGTTAATCTGAACAATTTATATTTTTTAAAATAATCATCCATCTCATTTAGATTGTTGAATTTATAGTCATATGGTTGGGCAAAGTAATTTCTAATTATTGTTTTAATTTCTTCTTCATTGGATTTTTCATTTTTGATATTGGTAATTTGGTTTTCTTCTTTCTTTTTTTAATAAAATTGACCAAAGATTTATCAATCTTATTGGTTTTTTTCATAAAACCAACTCTTAGTTTTATTAGTTCAATAGTTTTCTTAATTTCAATTTTATTCATCTCTCCTTTGGTTTTCAGTATTTCTAATTTGGTATTTACTTGGAGATTTTCAATTTATTCTTTTTCTAGCTTTTTCAGCTGCATGCCCAACTCATTGATCTCCTCTTTTTCTATTTTATTCATGTAGGCATTCAAAGATATAAAACTTCCCCTAAGAACTGCTTTTGCATATCCTGTAAGAGTTGGTAGGTTGTCTCATTATTGTCATTCTCTTAAATGAAGTTGTTGATTGTTTCTATGATTTGTTGTTTAACCCACTCCTTCTTTAGGATTAGATTACTTAGTTTCCAATTAATTTTGGTCTATCTTTCCATGGCCTTTTATTACATATAATTTTTATTGCAATATGATCTGAGAAGGATGCATTAGCTATCTCTGCCTTTCTGCACTGGATTGTGAGGTTTTTATGCCCTAGTACATGGTCAATTTTTGTATATGTGCCATGTACCACTGAGAAAAAGGTATATTCCTTTCTATTCCCATTCAGTTTTCTCCAGAGATCTATCATATCTACCTTATCCAGAATTTTATTCACCTCCTTAACTTCTTTCTTGTTTATTTTGAGGTCAGACTTATCAAGTTCAGAGAAGGGGAGGTTGAGGTCCCCCACTAGTATAGTTTTGCTGTCTATTTCTTCCTGTAACTCCCTTAACTCCTCCTCTAAGAATTTGGATGCTATGCCACTCAGAGCATACATGTTTAGTAATGATATTGCTTCGTTGTCTATGGTGCCTTTTAGCAGGATATAGTTTCCTTTCTTATCTCTTTTGATTAGATCTATTTCTGCTTTTACTTTGTCTGAGATTAGGATTACTACCCCTGTTTTTTTTTTTGTTTTTTTTACATCAGATGAAGCATAATATATTCTGCTCCAACCTTTTACCTTTACCCTGTGTGTATCCCCCTGTTTCAAATGTGTTTCTTATAAACAACATATTGTTGGATTATGGTTTTTAATCTGTTCTGCTATCCATTTCTATTTTATGGGAGAGTTCATTCCATTCACATTCACAGTTATGATTACTATCTGTGTTCTTTCCCTCCATCCTCTTTCCCCCTGTTTGTACATTTAGTTCTCCCTCCTCCCTTCCTCTGCACAATAGAGTTTTAATTTTTGACCACCACCTCCTGCATTCTTCCCTTCCTTCTTTCAGCCCTCCTCCCTTTTATTCTCTTTTACCCTTACTACTTCTTCCCTCCCTTTTAGCCTCCCTTTCCTTTTCTCTTCCCCTTCCCCTTCTGCTGCCTATAGAGCTGGTTAGATTTATATACTTAATTTTGTTGTTCCCTCCTTGAACTAAATCAGATGAGAGTAAATATCAAACCATGCTCATCTCCCTCCCCTCTTTCCCTCTACTGTAATAGAGTTTTGTGCCTCTTCCTGTGATATAGACATTATCAAGGAAAACTGCCCTGATATTCTAGAGAATAAAATAGAAATTTAAAGAATACACTGATCACTTCTTTTTTTTTTTATTTTTTATTTTCCTATTGAGTATATTTTCACTATAGTCATGCTATGTAGTCAGACTAAGATAAATGAAAGAAATCGTATAACAAATCAGAACATGATACACAAACACATACACTTACACAAACATGATCTGCAACATTATGTGAGTGACTTCCATATTTCTCTCTCTGAGTGTGGAAGGCATTTTGCCTTGAGATCCACAACTGGGATTTTTTTTTTTTTGTAAGAAGTTCTTGTGTTATTACAAAAATCTAAGTCTACCAGAAAAAACTCTCACACACTGTGGTCGTTGCTGTGCATAAAGTTCTCCTGGTTCTTCTCCTTTCACTCAGCATCAGGTCATATAAGTCCTTCCAGGCCTCTCTGAAGTCTTCTTGTTCATCATTTCTTATGGCACAATAGTACTCCATATACCATAATTTATTCAGCCATTCCCCAATTGATGGACATCCCCTTGACTTCCAGTTCTTGGCAACTACATAGAGTGCTGCTATAAATATTTTTGTACATGTGGGACCCTTTCCCATTTTTATGATCTCTTGGGGATATAGTCCTAGTAGCGATATGGCTGGGTCAAAGGGTATGCACATTTTTGTAGCCCTTTGGGCATAGTTCCAAATTGCTCTCCAGAATGGTTGGATGCGCTCGCAGCTCCACCAACAATGAATTAGTGTTCCAACTCTCCCACATCCTCTCCAGCATTTATCATTTTCTTGTTCTGTCATGTTTGCCAATCTTATAGGTGTGATGTGGTACCTCAGAGTTGTTTTGATTTGCATCTCTCTAACCAATAGTGATTTAGAACATCTTTTCATATGATTATGGATAGCTTTAATTTCTTCCTCTGAAAATTGCCTGTTCATATCCTTTGACCATTTATCAATTGGGGAATGACTTGTATGATTATACATTTGGGTCAGTTCTCTATATATTCTAGAAATGAGGCCTTTATCCCCGAGCTTAGCTGTAAAAATTCTTTCCCAATTTACTACATCCCTCCGGATTTTGGTTGCATTGGGTTTGGTTGTGCAAAAACTTCTCAGTTTAATGTAATCAAAGTTATCCATTTTGCATTTCATAATGCTTTCTATCTCTCCTTTAGTAAAGAATTCTTCCCTTCTCCATAGATCTGATAAATACACTATTCCTTGCTTCTCCAGTTTATTCATGGTATCAATCTTTATACCTAAATCATGTACCCATTTGGACTTTATTCTTGTGTACGGTGTCAGGTATGGGTCTATGCCTAATTTCCGCCACACTGTTATCCAGTTTTCCCAGCAATTTTTGTCAAACAATGAGTTCTTATCCCAGAAGCTGGGGTCCTTGGGTTTATCAAACAGAAGGTTGCTATATTCCTTGCCTACTGCATCTTGAGTGCCAAGTCTATTCCACTTGTCTACCTCTCTGTTTCTTAGCCAATACCAAGTGGTTTTGATAATTGCTGCTTTATAGTACAGTTTGAGGTCTGGTAGTGCTAGGCCACCTTCCCAAGCATTTCTTTTCATTAGTCCCTTTGATATTCTGGACCTTTTGTTTTTCCAAATGAATTTTGATATTATTTTGTCCAGCTCTAGAAAGTAATTGTCTGATAGTTTAATTGGTATGGCACTAAATAAGTATACTAATTTGGGTAGAATTGTCATTTTTATTATATTAGCACGGCCTACCCATGAGCAACTAATGTTGTTCCACTTACTTAAATCTGACTTTATTTGTGCAAAAAGTGTCTTGTAATTGTGTTCATATAATCCCTGGGTTTGTTTTGGCAGGTAGACTCCTAAGTATTTTATACTGTGTACCCTAGCTTTAAATGGGATTTCTCTTTCTATCTCTTGTTGTTGGACTTTGTTGCTAATATATAGGAATGCAGAAGATTTGTGTGGGTTTATTTTGTACCCTGCAACTTTGCCAAAGTTGTTTCTTAATTCAAGTAACTTTTTCCTTGAATCTCTGGGATTCTCTAGGTAAATCATCATGTCATCTGCAAAGAGTGATAACTTAGTTTCTTCTTTGGCTATTCTTATTCCTTGAATATCTTTATCTAGTCTAATTGCTACAGCTAACATTTCTAGTACCATATTGAATAATAGTGGTGATAATGGACAACCTTGTTTCACCCCTGATCTTATTGGGAATGCATCTAGCTTATCTCCATTGCATATAATGCTTGCTGAAGGTTTTAGATAGATACTGCTTATTATTTTATGGAAAGTTCCCTTTATTCCTACGTTCTCCAATGTTTTTAGTAGGAATGGATGTTGTATTTTGTCAAAAGCTTTTTCTGCATCTATTGAGATAATCATGTGGTTTTTGTTAGCTTTGTTGTTGATGTGATGGATAATGCTAATAGTTTTCCTAATATTGAACCAGCCCTGTAGTCCTGGTATGAATCCTACCTGATCATAATGTATTAATCTCGTGATAAGATGCTGTATTCGTTTTGCTAAAATCTTAATTAAAATTTTTGCATCTATATTCATTAGGGAAATTGGTCTATAATTTTCTTTCTCTGTTTTGTTTCTTCCTGGTTTGGGTATCAAAACCATATTTGTATCATAGAAAGAATTTGGGAGGACTCCTTCTTCCCCAATTTTCAAGAATAGTGTATGTAGTATTGGAATTAACTGTTCTTTAAATGTTTGATAGAATTCACTTGTGAATCCATCTGGCCCTGGAGATTTTTTCCTAGGGAGTTCATTGATGGCTTGTTCAATTTCTTTTTCTGAGATGGGGTTGTTTAAGTATTCAACTTCCTCTTCTGTTAATCTGGGCAATTTGTATTTTTTAAAATATTCATCCATCTCGTTTAGATTATCGAATTTGTGGGCATAAAGTTGGGCAAAGTAGTTTCTAATTATTGTTTTAATTTCCTCCTCATTGGAGGTGAGTTCACCCCTTTCATTTTTAATATTAGTAATTTGGTTTTCTTCTTTCTTTTTTTTAATCAGATTGACCAAAGGTTTATCAATTTTATTAGTTTTTTCATAAAACCAACTATTGGTTTTATTTATTAATTCAATAGTTTTCTTAATTTCAATTTTATTAATCTCCCCTTTGGTTTTCAGTATTTCTAATTTGGTATTTACTTGGGGATTTTCAATTTGTTCTTTTTCTAGCTTTTTCAACTGCAAGCCTAAGTCATTGATCTCCTCTTTCTCTATTTTATTTATGTAAGCGTTCAAAGATATAAAACTTCCCCTAATAACTGCTTTTGCACTATCCCATAAGTTTTGGTATGTTGTCTCACTATTGTCATTCTCTCGAATGAAATTGTTGATTGTTTCTATGATTTCTTCTTTAACCCAACCCTTCTTTAGAATTAGATTATTTAGTTTCCAATTGATTTTTGGTTTCTCTTTCCATGGCCTTTTATTACATGTAATTTTTAATGCATTATGATCTGAAAAGGATGCATTGATTATCTCTACCTTTCTGCACTGGATTGTGAGATTTTTATGTCCTAGTACAAGGTCAATTTTTGTAAATGTTCCTTGTACCGCTGAGAAAAAGGTATATTCCTTTCTATTCCCATTTAATTTTCTCCAAAGATCTATCATATCTACCTTATCCAGAGTTTTATTTACCTCCTTAACCTCTTTCTTGTTTATTTTGAGGTTGGATTTATCGAGTTCAGAGAGGGGGAGGTTGAGGTCCCCCACTAGTATAGTTTTGCTATCAATTTCTTCCTTCAACTCCCCCAACCTCTCCTCTAAGAATCTGGATGCTATACCACTTGGAGCATACATGTTTAGTAATGATATTGCTTCATTGTCTATGGTGCCTTTTAGCAGGATATAGTTTCCATCCTTATCCCTTTTGATTAGATCTATTTCTGCTTTTGCTTTGTCTGAGATTAGGATTGCTACTCCTGCCTTTCTTACATGAGCTGAAGCACAATATATTCTGCTCCATCCTTTGACCTTTATCCTATGTGTATCCCCCCATTTCAAATGTGTTTCTTGTAAGCAGCATATTGTTGGATTATGGCTTTTAATCCATTCTGCTATCTGTCTCCGTTTTATGGGAGAGTTCATTCCATTCACATTCACAGTTATGATTACAATCTGTGTATTTCCCTCCAACCTCTTTCCCACCATTTGTGCTTTTAGCTCTCCCGTCTCCCTTCCCCTCCTCAATAGTATTCACTTTTCTCCCCCTCCTCCTGCACCCTTCCCTTCCTTCTTTTAGCCCCCCTCCCTTTTACTCCCCTTTACTCTTATTGCTTCTTTCCTCCCTTTTAGCCACCCTCCCCTTTCTTTCCCCTTCCCCTCCTACTACCTATAGAGCTAGTTAGGATTATCTACTTAAGATTATTGTTCCCTCCTTTGAACAAATCAGATGAGAGTACCTCTCAAACAATGCTCATCTCCCTCCCCTCCTTCCCTCTACTATAGTTTTGTACTTCTTCCTGTGATATAATTTGCCATTTTCTGCTTCCCCCTTTCCACACCTCCTATTACATTCCCTTCTCATACTTAAATCATATTTTTGACATGACATCATTTACTTTATGCCCGTTCCCTCTACATATATCCCTTTTATCATAATAGCTGCATAGTTCTCAAGATTAACAGGTATCATCTTCCCTTATAGGGAGGTAAACAGTTTGCCCTAATTGAGTAGCAAGTTTTTGTTTTTGTTTTTTCCCCCCTCTGTTTACCTTTTTATGATTCTCTGGAGACCTGCATTTGAAGATCAAATTGTCTATTGAGTTCTGGTGTTTTGGTCAGGAAGCTCTGGAAATCCCTTATTTCGTTGAATGACTTTCTCCTTGCCTGAAATGTTATGCTGAACTTTGCTGGGTAGTTGATCCTTGGTTGAAGTCCCAACTCCTTTGCCTTACGGAATATTGGGTTCCAATTCTTTCGATCTTTTAATGTAGAAGCTGCAAGGTCCTGTGTGATCCTGACTGTGTGTCCTTGATATTTGAATTGTTTCTTTCTGGCTGCTTGTAGTATTTTCTCCTTCATTTGATAGCTCTGGAATTTGGCAACTATATTTCTTGGGGTTTTGAGTTTGGGATCCCTTTCAGGAGGGGAACGGTGGATTCTTTCGATGACTATTTTGCCCTCTGAGTCTAGTACTTCTGGGCAGTTTTCCTTGATGATTTCCTGGAAGATATTGTCCAGACTCTTTTCTTCATCATGGGTTTCTGGCAGGCCAATAATTCTTAAATTTTCCCTCCTGGATCTATTTTCCAGGTCAGTTGTTTTTCCAATTAAATATTTTACATTTTCTTCTATCTTTTCATTCTTTAGATTTTGTTTGACTGATTCTTGTTGCCTCATTGAGTCATTAGTTTCTACTTGCCCAATTCTAATCTTCATTGTATTGTTTTCTTCAGTTAGCTTTTGCATCTCCTTTTCCATCTGACCAATTTTTCCCTTTAAGGAGCTATTTTCTCCATTTAATTTTTGTACTTCTTTTTCCATTCGACCAATTTTCCCAGTTAGGTTTTGGGTTTCCTTTTCCATCTGATCAATTTTCCCAATTAGGTTTTGGGTTTCCTTTTCCATTTGATTAACTCTTCCTTTTAGGGAATTATTCTCTCCAGTTAATTTTTGAACTTCCTTTTCCATTTCCTCAATTTTCTTTTTCAGAGTGATGTTCTCATCAGTGAATTATTTTTTTATAATTTTAAAATCATTGGCCAGTTTTTCTTTTATATCCTTCTTCAGATGTTCCAGGTAATCTAGTTGTGCTTGCGAGAAATTCATAGTCCCATCTGAGGTTTCAGATGGAAGTACAGTCTCAGCTCTGACCTCTTTGGTGTTTGTGTTTTGGTCCTTATCCCCATAGAAAGATTCTATGGTTTTTTCACTTTTCGTCTGCTTTTTCCGATTCATGATGTTGGCTGAGTGTTGTAGCTTTTGGTTCTTTCAGTCAGAAGATACAGATCTTTTAAGTTGAGTTGATGTGTGTCTAGGCTAAAAGCAGGCTTTTTTTTTTGTTGTTCACACTGATCACTTCTTGAGAAAAACCTCAAAATGAAAACTCCAAAAAATACTGTAACCAAATTCCAGAGCTCCCTGGTCAAAGAGAAAATATTGCAAGTAACCAAAAAGAAACAATTCAAATATCATGGAACCGCAATGAGGATAACACAAGATTTAGCAGCTTTTCCATTAGAGGATCAGAGAGTTTGGAATATGATATTTCAGGCGAGAGAGGATCTAGGATTACAACTAAGAAATACTTACCCAGGAAAACTGAGTACAATCCTTCAGAGGAAAAATGTGTGTTTAATTAAACAGAGGTCTTTCAAGCATTTCTGATAAAAAGACCAAAGCATAAAAAAAAATTAACCTTCAAATACAAGACTAAAGAGAAACACAAAAAGGTAAACAAGAAAGAGAAATCATAAGGGGTTCAATAAGGTTCAACTATTTCCATTCCTACATAGGAAAATGATACTTGTAACTCCTGAAAACTTTCTCATTATTAGGTCTATTAGAAGGAATATACATAGATAGAGGGCATGGTTGTGAGTTGACTATGATGACATGATATCTAAAAAAATAAAATTGTGGGATGAGAAAGAGAGATTCACTAGAAGAAGGATGAAGGGAGAGGCAGAGTGGGATGATTTTCTCACATAAAAGAGGTACAGAAGAGCTTATATAGAGGAGGGGATGGGGGTAGGCAGAGAACACTCAAATCATGCTCTCGTTGGATTTGGCTCAAAAAAGGAATAACATAAACACTCAACTGTATTTAGGAATCTATCTTAAACTACAGGGTAGTTGGAGGGGAATGATTAAGAGAAGGAAAGGGAGCTGATAGAAAGGAGGGCAGATTGGGAGAGACAGTGGTCAGAAGTGAAACAGGTTTGAGAAGGGACAGGGTGCAATGAGAGAGAAAGATAAAGAGGGGAAAATTATAAGATGGAAATATACAGTAATCATAATTGAAAAAAATTGCATCAAGTTTCTCTGATAAAGGCCTCATTTTTCAGATATATAGAGAACTGAGTCAAATTTATAAGAATACAAATTATTAACCAATTGATAAATAGTCAAAGGATATGGACAGGCACTTTTCAAACAAAGAAATGAAAGTTCTCTATAAATCATATGAAAAAACACTCTAAATTACCATCAATTAGAGAAATGTAAATTAAAACAACTCTGAGGTACCACCTCACACTTATTAGTTTGGCTAATATGACAGAAAAGTAAAATGACAAATATTGGAGAGGGTGTGGGAAAATTAGGACACTAACGCACTGCTGGTGGAGGTGTGAAGTAATCCAATCTTTGTCAGAGCAATTTGAAACTATTTCTAAAACGCTATAAAACTCTGCATACCCTTTGACCCAGAAATACCACTTCTAGGTCTGTATCCCAAAAAAATCAAAAGAAAAGACCTATATATGTACAAAAATATTTATAGCAGCTCTTTTTGTGGTGATAAAGAACTGAAAACTGAGTGAATTCCCATCAACTCAGAAATGGCTGTACAAGTAGTGGTATATGATTGTCATAAAATACTATTGCACTGTAAGAAATGATAAGTAAAAACCTTTCAGAAAAATCTGGAAAGACTTATATGAGCTGATGCAAAGTGAAATGAACAGAACCAGGAGAACAGTGTACACAGTAACAGCAATATTGTACAATGATCAATTGTGAATAACTTATCTTTTCTCAGCAATACAGTGATCCAAGATAATTCTGAAGGACTTATGATAAAAAATGCTATCCAGCTCCAAAGAAATAACTGAAGAAGTCTGAAAGCAGATAGAAGCATACTTTTAAATTTTTTTCTTTATTTTTCTTGGAGTTTTTCCCCCGAATCTGTATTTTCTTTCACAACATGACAAATAATGAAATATGTTTTGCATGATTGCATGTGCATACCTGTATCAAGTTGCTTATCTTCTCAGTGAGAGGGAAGGGACAAGAGAGAGGAGAGAATTTGGAACTCAGACTTTTTTTAAATGTTAAAAACTGATTTTTACATGTAATTAGAAAAAGCAAACTATTTTTAAAAATCGAAAACCTTACCTGTACTTGTACTTGTAGCGCTAATGTGATATTCACAGCACCTATGGTAGCTATGAATATGTCAGCACAGTTCTGAATTGGGAAATATAGCAGACTCTCTAAATGAAAGAGAACCAAAACATTTATTCAGGCACCAGAAAACTAAATCCCAACACCAGAAAACCAAATCCATCATAGCAACAAAGAAATCCATCATAGTAACCAAGAAGTCTATACACATTATCAGGCCTTCCCAAAAACAGGCTCCCCTAAGCAAAATGCCCTTCTCTCACTCACTGCCAACCGCCTGCTTTCTCTGTCCTTCCCAGCTCTGACTAGTCGAACCAACTTTCTCTCAGCTCTCTTCCAGCTCCACCTCTTCTCATTCTACCCTTCCTACTCCATCCTTTTCTGTTCTACACATTCAGCAAGCTCCTCCCACCACATGTGACTTAGGCTTCCATGTGATTTAAGCAGATCATATGGGCCTATCAATGGATGGGAAAGATCTTCCTATTTAAATTCCCATTACAGTACTGTAACTTCTATTGACAACTTAGAGAGAGTTTTGAGTGAGATTTTTTTTAAGATTTGAATTTATTTATTTTTAGTTTTCAACATTCATTTCCACAAATTTTGAGTTCCAAATTTTCTTCCCATCTTTCCCCTCCCCCACCCACAGATGGCATACATTCTAATTGCTGCTTCCCCCAGTTTGCCCTCCCTTTTATCATTTTCCCCTCTTATCTCCTTCCTCTTTACTTTCTTGAAGGAAAAGATAGATTTTTATACCCTATTGCCTGTATATCTTATTTCCCAGTTACATGTAAAAACAATTTTTGAACATTTATTTTTAAAACTTTGAGTTCCAAATTCTCTTTCTTCTTCCCTCCCCTTCCTTCCTCATGGAGAAGGCAAACAATTCAATATAGGTTATACTTGTGTAGTTATGCAAAACACTTCCATAATAATGATGTTGTAAAGACTAGCTATACTTCCCTCTATCCTACCCCCCACAATTATTCTATTTTCTGCTCTGACCCTATCCCTTTTCTAAAATGTTTGCTTCTGACTACTCGCTCCCCGAATCTGCCCTCCCTCCTAACATCCCCACCTTTGTCCCCTTCCCCCTACTTTCCTGTAGGGTAAGATACCCAATTGAGTGTGTATGTTATTCCCTTCTTAAGCCAAATCCAAGGAGAATAAAGTTCACTCATTCCTTCTTACCTGCCCCCTCTTTCCCTTCATTATGAAACCTTTTTCTTGTGAGAATCATTTTTTATGTGAGATTATTTACCCCATTCTATCTCTCCCTTTCTCTTCCCAATATATTCCTCTCTCACTGCTTAATTTTATTTTTAGATATTATCCCTTCATATTCAGTTCACCCTGTGACATCTATCTATCTGTCTGTCTATCTATCTATCTATCTATCTGTCTGTCTGTCTATCTATCTATCTGTCTGTCTATCTATCTACCTATCTATCCATCTATCCATCTATCTATCTATCTATTTTCTCCTACTACTCTAATACTGAGAAAGGTCTCATGAGTTACAGATATCATCTGTCAATGTAGAAGTATATACAATTCAACTTTAATAAGTCTCTTATGATTCCTCTTTCCTGCTTATCTTTCATGCTTCTCTTGATTCTCATACTTAAAAATTAGATTTTCTATTCAGCTCTGGTCTTTTCATCAAAAATGCTTGGAAGTCCTCTATTTCGTTGAAATTCCATTTTTTCCCCTTAAGTATTTTATTCAGTTTTGCTGGGTAGGTAATTCTTGGTTTTAATCCTAGCTCCTCACCTCTGGAATATCATATTCAGAGCCCTCCAGTCCTTTAATGTAGAAGCTGCTAGATCTTGTGTTATCCTGATTGTGTTTCCACAATACTTGAATTGTTTCTTTCTGGCTACTTGCAATATTTTCTCCTTGACCTGAGAGCTCTGGAATTTGGCTACAATATTTCTAGGAGTTTTCCTTTTAGAATCTCTTTCCAGAGGTAATTGGTGGATTCTTTCAATTTCTATTTTCCCCTCTGGTTCTAGAAATATCAGGGCAGTTTTTCTTGATTATTTCTTGAAAGATGATGTCTAGGTTCTTTTTTTAATCATGACTTTTAGGTGGTCCAATAATTTTTAAATTGTCTCTCCTGGATCTGTTTTCCAGGTCAGTGGTTTTTCCAATGAGATATTTCATGTCTGCTTTTTTTTTTCATTTTTTGGTTCTATTTTATTATTTCTTGATTTCTCATAAAGTCATTAGCTTCCATTTGCTCCATTCTAATTTTGAAGGAATTCTTTTCTTCAGTGAGTTTTTGGACCTCCTCTTCCATTTGGTCAGTTCTGGTTTTTAAGGCATTCTTCTCCTCATTGACTTTTTGGACTTCTGTTGCCATTTGGGTTAGTCTCTTTACTGAGGTGTTATTTTCTTCAGTATTTTGGGGTCTCCTTTAGCAAGCTGTTGACCTGTATTTCATGATTTTTCTTAACATCACTCTCATTTCTTTTCCCAATTTTTTCTCTGCTTCTCGTACTTGATTTTCAGAATCCTTTTTTGAGCTCCTATATGGTCTGTGACCAATTCATATTCCTCTGGGATGCTTTTGATGTAGGAGCTTTGACTTTGCTGCCATCCTCTGGTCGTATGCCCTGATCTTCCTTGTCACTAAACTTAGATTCTATAGTTTTGAGTTCTTTTATGATGTTTACTCATCTTCCCAGCCAAATACTTGACTTTCTAACTCTTTGTCAAAATAGTTAACAGCTTCCAGTAGGGGTGGGGCTGGGGGTACTGTCCCATTCTTCAGGGATTTTGTGTCAGTCACTCAATCCCCACCACCTATGGGCCCAGGGCTCCAGAAGCAGCTTCTGCCACCACAGCTGCTGTGCTACCACCCTAGGGCTGGGGCTGGGGATGCAGTCAGTCAGATCACATGCTCTTCTTTTGCCCACATCCCACAGAGTTTTCCCACTGATCTTTTTTGATGTTTGTGGGTTGAGAAGTCTGAAAACTTCCATAGCTGCCAATGATTCAGTCCCCTGAGGCTTGCTCCAGTCTATCTGTGCCAGTGTGGCCCACACTAGTCTGTGCTCTGCTCCTTGCCTAGTGCAAAAAACCCTTCCTGTCAACTTTCCAGGTTGTCTTGGGCTGGGGATCTGTTTCAGTCTGTCATTTTGTGGGTTCTATAGCTCTAAAATTTGTATTGCTAAGATTAGGTAAGTCATTCATAGTTCTTCATCCTACAGTATTGCTCTTACTGTATACAGTGTTCTAGTTCTGTTTACTGCACTACGCATCAGTTCATGTAAGTCTTTCTAGGTTTTTCTGAAATCAGCCTGCTTGTAATTTTTAAAATAAATTTTTTAAAGCAAAATATGAAGATACTGAAAGTCAACACTCTTTAATTCCATTCTGATTGTTTATGTTAATAATATTTTGCAAAACAATCATACCCACAATTTACATTGAATTAATTGCAATTAGTCACTTTTGAGTTTTGATGCACCCTACGTTTTTCAAGGTCTAGCTCAAGTACTTCCTCTTCCAGGAAGTCTTCCCTGATTCTTCTACATGAAAATGATCTCTCCCTTCTTAAATTACTCATAGTACTTTGTCAGGTTTTTCTTTTGCCCTGAACACATCCTAGCTATGTAAAGGGCTTTTTCAACATTAAGCTGCTATGTAAATTATAGCTATGACCATTATTGTCGTTATCATGAATCATTCTTATCTGTGTACATATTATAGCCTTATTAGTGTGTAGGCATTTTCAGAACTTGTTCAATGTCATTTTTAAACTTTGTATCCCTACCACTTATCATCATCCCTGCATAGCATCGAAAAGCTTGATAAACATCCCCCTTCACTAATAAATATTTGTCTATCTGAATTAGCTAAAACCAACGCTATATTTGGCCTTCCAGCAAAATTTTCCTACAAGTGCCTCATCACAGAATGTGTGTTGAACCTGTGAGCTCTGGAGCTGGATAAATCAAGTGTAAAGCACTAAGCAGAGTGCCTGGCATCTAGGAGGCACTATATAAATGCTTATTCCCTTCTCCCGCTTCCCTCTCATTCACATGTGAGGAAACTGAATGTCAGGGAGCCCAAGGTTACATAGCTAGCAAGGGTCAGAGGTGGGATGATGGATTGTGTGTCTGTCACCCGAAGACTGGTCTAGCAAAGTTCTGTTGTCTCTAGTTCTCAATCAGAGCCATCCAAAGAGAATTGCTTCTAAAGTTTAGATGAGTTGTGATCTGTATTGGTGGAGGAAATATCCACATTCAAATTTACCCTGCTGCATGCATTTCAGCCAAAATGACCTGTCAGCTGTTCTCTCTACACATCTCATTTCCTACCACCATGCCTTTGCCATACCCCTCCTAACTTCTACCTCTTGGAATCCTTAACTTGCTTTGAGTTTCAAGTACCACTTCCGACATGAGGTCAGAATGTTGGACTTGGCGTCAAGACTTGAGTTCAAATCATACCTCAAACTCTTACTAGCTGTCTGACCTGAGCAAGTCATTAACTTCTTGGTCTCTGTTTTATCATCTCTAATATACAGGTAATAATACCACCTACCTCACAGAATTATTGAGAGGATCAAATGAAATAACATGTAAAATGTTTTGAAAATCTTTGTTATATAAATGCCAACCATTGTTACTATTATTGCTCCCAGAAATTAACTTTGAATTTACCTTATATATATGTACATATATAAAATAGCTTACACTTATGTAGTGCTTATTATATGCTAGGCAGTGTGCTAAGTGCTTTACAATTATTATCTCATTTGATCCTCAGAACAAATAATAATCCTCATAACAAACAGTAGGTTGAACATGAACTCAAAGTTCTATCCACTTTGTTACCTTGCTTCCTTTAAACGAAGGGTCTGTTTCCTTTGTGCCTTTGTATGCTCACCCAACATAATGTCCATTGCATAGTAGGTATTTAATAAGTGCTGGTTGAATTAAACTGAATTAAAAAATCATGGGTCTTAGAAGTTTTGAAGTCTGTATCTCAACCAATATTTTTCAATACTTAAAGGAGCTCTGATTTCACTGGTGTAACTAATTACTCCTCCACAAATACAGGCTGCAGCCTCTCTAACTTAGTAGGCGTTTCTGTGACTGAAAAATTCATCTTCCTGAAGCCAGGAGCCTCTCCAACCTTTGTTAGACAGCTCCCAGAATAACATTCACTCTCAGTTTCTGCCCCCACACTCAAAATCTTTCTAGCTTTGTAGGAGCTGTTTTCAACAAGGCAGGATCACCTCCTGGCCCCTATTAGGAGTAGGACTGTAATGGAAGATATTTAACAAAAATGCTTTCAATATTTCTTTTTTCTCTCTCTCCCTGAACAGAGTTCTAAAAAAGTGGAAAGTGTCCTTAATAAAGATCATCAGAGCAAGGGAATTTGTAGTAATAAGGAGGAAAGTGCCCTGGATCTAAATTTTGTGACAAATCCAATGCCAACTGGAGCACGACCAAAGATGAAAGTAAGTGGCTATATTACAGAATATTCTTTCTAATGTACTGAACATCACCAAAGCAATGTTATTTATCATGAGGGAGAAATAACATTGTGTATGCTTCGTTAGTGTTGCTTTCAATTAACTATATCACATGCCCTGACAATGTTTTTTCATCCTGGCATGCATATGTGGGTATGTGTAAAGAAAAACTAATTCTTAACACAAAGAGAGAAGAGGGAAAAGTACAGTATGTGATTGTTTTCTTATTCATGAGGCAGTGACTGGTGTATTATAGTGAAGGGAGAGATATCAGCTGCTATATGTTACCAGTTAACTCTTGACTCTCAGCAATTATCCCCAGAGTCCATCCAGTAGTCTCATACAATCCACAGCTGTCCCCCTGTGAATTTTTTTATAGTTGAACAGCAAAATACATACTGCTCAAACTCCCAGGAAAGAGACATCTGGTATGAGAGAAACCAAATCCACCAGCCACCATCTGCTGTAGAGAAATTTTATATATTTGCCTTAACTTCTGTCTTCTCTTTTCCAAATGAAATTATTCCCATTCTATCTTGTTTATGTGCTGCTTAAAAAGGATTGAAGAGCATTGTGTAGGAACCATCCTTATCCATCTAATTTTTCAAACTTGTAGTCATTTCTGTGATGATTGAAATCACTACATCCATTAGTACCTCATAGCCCTTGTTGGTTATGGAACCGCTAAGTAAGTAGAACCTCAAATATTTGAAGCAGTTTGGGTTACAGAGAGAAGCTTGCTTTATGAAATAATGATTTAGTAGAACTATTTTGGGGATCTTCTGAGGCATCCTTTTATCAATTCCTTTCAATATTATATTAGCTTTAAAAATTAATATTTTGTTATTGATCAATATTGAAATTGTGGTCTGTCAAAAATGCCAATATACCCTGTCTCCTAGACATCAATGAAAGTCCCTAACATTTTTCTCTACTGAGTTTTGTCTTGTTTTTGATGGGCAAATTCAGTAATTTTTCATGAAAGGAAACTTAATTCCTGAATTCTTAGATATTCTGAATGTAAGTTCCATGAGGGTAGGAACTATTTTATGCCAAGCATTATGCTTGGCATTTGAACACACTTAATAAGTGCTTATTGTTTGATTGAGGTGTTAGCAAACTTAGGTAATGTCATATGAAGACTTAATCGCCATCTTTTTATTTCCATTAGACAATCTGACTTGTGGGAAGAATATCCTTCAAAGTTTTGTTTGTTTTTTTACTTATATTCAATATATTGTTTTCTCCCCTTATCTGATTTCTTTTATGTCTTAATTTTTAAAAAAGGTTTTGATGGCATTTATTTAAATATTCTAATCATTTTAGAATAGACTTCCTCTTCCTACTGCACCCTCAAAGCTCCTTTTATAACAAAGAACAGTTAAGCAAAACCAATGGACAAAGTGACCATTTCTGAAAACATGTTTGAACTCACATCACCAACAGGAGGGAGGTATATTTTCTCATACCTTCTACAACCTCAAGCTCTTGCCATATGCTTATACTAACTTAGTTATTGCATTTGTCTTTTTGTCTCATCCAAAGGATCATCACTTATTCATCAGTTGTATTGAAATTAGTTTGACTCCATATGTGACTTCAAGCAAGTTATTTAACTCCTTGGGTTTCAGTTCTGTCGAATGTAAAGTGAGGGAGCTGACGTAGATGGTTTCTGAGATCCCTTCCAGTAAGAGCTCCACATGGGTTGATGCTCCTATGATCCAAAGATAGCACATTTTTTTCCTATACACTTTTTTCTACTTCAGTTTGTACATCTTTGGACTTATACAAACTCCTTAAAAGAGATACCAATGAGAGTTACAAGTCAAGGATCTGGGCAGACAAAAAAAAAGTGCCACTTGTGTTTGGCAAAGATCCATTGACAACAAATACCGCTTCAGTTTCTTGATGATACATGCAGTTGTGTGAGGTTAGTATTCCCAAGAAGGGCATAAGAAATTCTCTTCTGTCTCATCTCATCTCTTTGGTCAAGATGGTCCTAAACTAAAAATAAAATTCTTATGGAAAATTCTTTCTCTCTCTTTCTCTTTCTCTCTCTCTCTCTCTCTCTCTCTCTCTCTCTCTCTCTCTCTCTCTCTCTCTCTCTCTTCTCTTTCTCTCTCTCTTGCACACACACACACACACACACACACACACACACACATACATACATATACACACAGAAAAAGCAGAGGTTTCCTCTCTGTTCCTCCAGATGTCAAAGCTACTTATACATACCAAGATCAAGACATAAATTCATCTTTTCCTCCTTTATCCTATCTACCCACATCACATCTACCATCCAGTAGGCATCTTGACCCCTACAACCTCATTTTCAAAAGATTTCTCACCTTACTATTATGATTCAGAATATGCCCAGGATGTGAAGTTTTGTTAGAAACTTGCTTAAGCCTCTTTTGGAACTCATTCCACTAAAAAATATCAAGTGGTTTAAGTGTTTAGAGGTTCCAAACCACTTACTTTCCAAATTCCATAATTTAAAAAAGGAAAAGTGGCCACAGTTTAGCTTTCCTGTACTCTTATGCTATTCTTATAAAGACTGCCTATGTAGCTGATAAGCTGCAACAAGACAGATTGATTATTCATGTTCAGAATGAAAATGTTACCAACTTAGTTAGGTTTTATGGCATCCTGGCCTCATTGAGTCTCATTTTTGCTGAAAGAATTTTGAGATTAAGCCCCAGGGGCAAACATCTTAAGTAAATATGACTTGGGTTCTAAAAACAGACAGACAAGGTCTTTCATTGCTTTCTAATAGAGAAAAGGAGTTATATGTGTTTAGAGAGTGGGGAGGGTAGCATGTAAGGGTAGGTAGGGAATGGACCTCTGATTTGACTAGTATGAGAAACTCCCAGATAAAGAAGCTCCTTATATTAAAGCATTTTGGCACCTTTTCTCCAACCAAAATCTTAGAGAGTTGTTCAAAAACAGTGCTTCTTAAACTGTGGGTGGTGACCCCATGTGGGGTTGAGAAAAATTTAGCAATAGTAAAAGGTTTCTGAACAAGCAGCGACCAAAAATTAATTCAAACTCAAATGTGTAATGAATCCAAGGTGTTTCCGGTAGTGCTTGCCTATCTTGCATCTAGCAATTTCACTGCAGCCTTGGTTCTGAACACCAAGCAAGTGCACTTTGTACTGCAAATGCCTATAGGTCATGCAACACCTTTGCCTAAATAGGGAAAGGAGTCCCAAGTTGAAAAAATAAGAAGCCTTGGTCTAAAACACTGAGGAGTCAAAGGGCAGTCACTGTGTATCAGAGGCAGGGCCTGAACTCAGATCTTCATAACCCCAAGGTTGGCTCTTTAACCATTACACCACACTGTCTTTCCAATAACATCTAATAGAAACTGACAGCCTAGCTCTGCAAGGATGAGGAGGGATGACTGGTAGATAATAGCAAACTCCTAGCACAAACTCCCAGAGCACTTCTCAGTTTAAGGGGAAGTGAAGGTGGGGAGACATATTTCTATAGATTTTTTTTTTTTTAAGATTAACAATAAAAGTTTAAAAGGAAAAAAATGTGATTATCTTTACCTTTGATATCCTAGCCCCATATTCATTGCACCTGAAGGGACTGTAATTTATTGAAGAGGCATTTGGGACCTATTTTAGCTACTGTTCTAATGGTGTTGTAAATTCTTACAACTCTATTTTGTAGGAAGCTCTTAATTATCCTAGCGTACACAATCTAATTTGCAGATTAGCCCATTCTGAAGTAGGTGACTGTAAAAAGCAGTTTTGGCATATTGGACATTGCCATTATTCAAAACAAAAGTGTGATCTTAAACAGGAACTTATGTAAGAGGAATGAGGTAGAAGAGAAGTATTTGACTTTAGATATTGATATCACAATATGCACAGTCCTTTAAAATACTCTGTCACCACTAGCATGTACTGGCGGCCCTAGCCGTCAAGACATATTTCTGCTAACAACTGATCTGATAGAAACAAAATACCCCAAACAATATAAACCAAGCCATTACTGGACTGAAATATAACCAATTGGACAAGCAGAACATTTTATTTCCCTCTCTGGGGCTGCAGATGTGTGGACAATCCAATATAAACAACATGGCTCTCTCTGGCCAGCTCCTCTGAACCCATATCGACAATGGACTCTCTGGAGGCACAATTGAGGTTAGTTTTATTTGTTTTGGGGGTTTTTTTGCATTTGCTACTTGTCACAAATGGGCATCATTTTTCACTAAAGTTTATTTACATTCTAGTCTCTAATCCCCAAGACAAAAAATGGTGGTGCTTCTCAACTTTCTTGGTAGACTGAGGAATTCTGATTTTTCAGTTCCATATAGGTAGACATCTAAAAGGTAATATTCATTCACTAAGTGAGACTTGAAACATAAAAAACATAAAAACATCATTTTCCTGTTTCTTTCAATTTAGCAAGTATTTCCTGAGCGCATACTGCTTTCTCACAATCTGCTCAGGTCCCTGTCCTGAAATGTGTTATACAAACCTGTTCAATAACAACAATTCAACTGAAACTTCTCTTTCAAAGGTGATGACTTCTCTTTCTCAGTCCTTGGCCTCTTTGACTGACCTGCAACATCTGACTTGGCTGACCACCTCTCTGTTGATACTTTCTCCTCCTTTGGCTTCTAAGATATTTCACTCTTCCTGGTCACATCTTACTTCTGTAAGGTATCCCTTCTTGATCCTTTTCTCAGGCTCCTCTTTCTATTCCTAACCCCTTAGCATGGGCATATCCCAAGGCTCTATGTTTGGCTCATATCTCTTCTCTCTATCTACATTTCATAAGATCATAGGGTCACACATTTAGATTAGAAAGCAAGTGCTCTTAGAGACCATTCAATCCAACTTCCTCATTCTACAGATGAAGAAAATGGGCCCAGATAATTTAAGAAATTTGCCCAAGATCATATAGGAAGTAAGGAACAGAAGTAGGATTCAAACCCAGGTTCTCTGATTCCAAGCAGAAAGTGGTCTTGGGAGCAGTATGAAGTTTCTACTCTAGTGACTTTGATGATCATCTGTAAGTAAACAACATTCAAGGCTACAAAACTAGCCTCACCTTTCTCCTGGCAATATTAGCTACTGATGCAGCATCTTTCCTTTGAGCAATAATTGGACAGAAAGTTTGGGAGGGCTAGGGATGGGAGGGTGGGCAAGATGGAATTGGGGTTGAAAATCAACAGTTGGTACAAATAGGCACCATAACTGACCAGATAACCATTCAGTCAAATCTTCTGATATGACTGATGAGATTCCCTGGGCTACTCTGTTTGCTTCTTATCCTTGCTTTTATGAACTTTCCCAGAGTTTGATTTGTTCCATATCCTAGCATGCATTTGTAGTTTTGCCTCTGAGTATCTTCTGCCAATCTGATTGTTTTTTCTCAAGGGTAAGAACTTTCCTGATCAACATTTAGGCAATGCTTGGTGATTCCCTCCAACCTTCTTGTCATTGATAGACTATACCTAAGAAGTAGACTATACCTAAGAAGTCAATCCATCAATTCCTCATTAACCTCTCACCCCCAAATGCTCGATAGACTCTGGGGGAAGCTTGCCAAGACTGACCCAACTTTATAGCCTAGGATAGTGCAATCCTGTCTCTTTTCAATATCCACCCCTCTTAATCTCAATGTGAATACAGCCTCTAGAAAGGGACCCTATTTTTCCTGAAATGTGAGGTGGCTCCTCAGTGGGCTCAAAATGGTACCAGTTGACCCAGTATACAAGTGAAGGCACCAAAGTCATGAAGAAGAGTATCATGCTTTAGAAGATGATTGCCTCCTTCTAGGAGGTAAAAGTTGGTGTTAAGAATAGGTAGAAATAATCCAGTTATTAATTATATATGTATATATATTATAAATTTAATGAGTTATTTTTTCTAGTCAGATTTCTGGGATAAACCAAATTTTTTTTATACAGACCTAAAACTGAAGGTGTTCCAGACAACTGGGCCCAGGCATCCATTACCATTTTACACATATATTAGTTGGACTTTCTGGGCTTGAGACCAATTTACTGAGAATAACGCCCTGCTAATTTTCCAGGAGGAATTCATTCAGTAGTTCCAGTAAGCCTTTGATGATGTCTAGGAGCAGAAATGCCAGCTAGAGGACATAGTAGTAAAATGTGCTCACACTTTCAGGAACCCCACTAGGATGTCCCTGAGATCAAGTGAGTCTTCATAAACCAGTTCTGAAAGGTGTTGATCAAAGACAAGCAGGATAAATAACCCAGATAGAGACTGTCAAGATCCTACTGGTATTCAGTCACCAGTGCTTTGGGATTGAAACTTAGTTCAGTACTTAACCAGGTCTGCTCAAGACTTAGTACTCCATTAACTATTCATCATTTCAGACTTATTTGCAAGTGGAAGTGGGGGAGAGAGGGAGTTTGAGGTTTGGAGAGATAGGAAGGTGCTACCTTCAGGACAGGATTCAGGAAAGGAATGAGTAGAAGAGTGTTTTTCATACTCAAGCTAACATAAGATTACCATCAAATTGGTGAGTTGTGCAATGGCCCCAGAGCATTCCAAGGAAAATATAATTCTTGGAACAGTTTGTAGGCTTACAAAGGGAATGATGAACTCAGTCTTGAAAGGGCTTATGTAGCACCATTTAGAAAGAGGCATCACTACAATGGTCTTCACTAATCAAATACTAAAATATATTTATTTAACTTTTATTGATATGGGTATCCCTCAATGATCCAGATTGCACCCATCCATGATTACCCATACTATGTGACTATTGTCACATTTGCCCATGAGTTTACAAGGGGCAGAAAGGATTCTATCCATCATTCAGGGGGCTTTCCTCATTTTCTCCAGACATTAGAAGGACCCAAGGGTGCCAAAGTAACACACAGGCTATCCATTGGTTATCCCTTGCTTAAGAGGTATGACCAACCCATTTTCTTTCACAATCATATATTTCAAATCACATCCTTTATCCAGATCTTCTTTCTAATTTCTTATTTTTAATGTGCTATAACCTACTCATTACTACCATAGAGCCTTTCTATTACCCTAGAGGTGATAACTCATCTTTAGTTCTTGAGAAGCAGTGAGATTCTATACCTCACTGCCACAGAACAACACTGGGAGATTTGTTGGTATAAAAATATAAGCCTCCATTTCCCATCAAGTGTGAGGTCCTTGAAAGAACTCTGCAACTTCCCAGAAGGAATTTAGCCTTCCCCTCTTTCTTCCCCCTTTTCAATTATGAGCCCACTTTATCGTCTCTTTGCAGAATCTGTCATAACTATACACACATATGGTTCTAGCACTTAGTATTGTGTTTAGCACATAGTAGTCACTTAACAGATCTTTATTGATTGATTTGTTAATTGATTGTTCTGTACAGGTTATTCATCAAATATAAAAATTAGTGTACTAAGAGACTATTAAAAGACAAACTGTAGGAGTTTATATTTGTCTTCACTTGTGCTTTTGCCCCTGAGTGTTTTCACCAAAATGCTGTATGTATGTGTTCTTTTCTAGGAGGAACTTCCCTGACCAGCTTTCAGATTGCACTGATAATTCTCTCTGATCTCCTTATTTCTGCAACTACATATAGCTAGGAACCTAGTCCCACAGCTCCACCCCTACATACTTCAACAACCTGACTGAGCCTAAGTCTAAAGTGGACAGAGAAGGGATGAGAGAGGGGGAATTACAACTATTTCCACTAGACTTCAGATCCAGGGCTATGATAACCCATCCTTCTTCCAGCTGGTCTTGCCTCAAGTCATGTCATGGAGGCATTTCCTGAGCTCTAGACTCTGTTTACCAACTGTTTACTATATATCTTTATTTGAATGTTCCTCCAGGGCCTAAAACTGAACGTGTCTGAAACTAAAGTCATCACTTCCTAGGTAAATCCTTCCCTTTTCTTCATGGATTCCTCATACCTGTTAATGGCCGTGGCTTCTCTACATCATCTGTGCTTTCAACTCGAGTCATCTTTGATTTTTCTCTTTGTCTCAACCAGTCATCAAGTCCCCTTTGGTTCAGCCTCTGTAATAACTCTCTTTCTTGTCCCCCTCTGTACCATCTCTATGGCTATGATCTTCATTCAGGCCCTCATTATTTACAAACCCTGACAGATCTCTACTTCCAATCTCTTCCTCCTCCAGTTTAATCTTTACACCACTGCCAAATGGTCCCCCTTTTACATAGGTATGTAATCTAATTGTTCATGTCATCTAATTGTTCAAAAGCCACCTATGGCCTCCAGAGCCAGGTTGGCTCCCACATCTTCCCATAAGGGTTCTAGGGGTCTCAAGGTTCTAAAGACAAAGATACAAGTGTATCCATATTGGGAATAAGAGGGATGGTTGTTAAGAGAAATTGGTTGGGATTGTATTGTCCTATGCTATAGGGTTGGGCCAATCTTGAAAAGTCAAGTTAGAGTTTAGATAAGCGTTTGAGGGAGAGGGGATTAGTGAAGAGAAGATGAATTGACTTCTGGAGAGTTTGGGAGGTATCTCTTAACTAGTGCTATTAGCTAATGTCCGCCATGGCTTTGTCCTTCCCGCTACCCACTCCTCACCTCCCAGGGGCAAGTAGGAAGGTCCCAGGTTCATCTAACCATTTAACATCAATTAGCCTTTGCAAAAAGATATTTAAGATATAACAAGAACAAAAGTACATACCTTCCCCTCCAACATATTGAAGACACACTCTCCCCTATTCTACCCTGGTTTTTGGGAGGAGTGGGCTCAAGTTTAATTCCATCTCTCCATGTCACTGATCCTCCAAAGTTCATGTCCATATGTAGCATGTTTGCCAAATGAGGCCTCAGATACTGCTGGGCTGAACACCAAATGTCATTCCTGAAGATCATGCTTGCTCCTTGGTTATTGATGCTGATGGGACTGCCAAACCTGGATACTGAAACCAGGGAAGCCACAATGCCCCGATGCATGCCCTCTGATCCCTTCTCCTAAAACATAGAAGAAAGAATACTCAACCTAGCAAAAGAAAGGCCTTGGTGGGAAGGGTCCAAGCCCTATCACTTCACAACATTTCCTCTCAGCAGACGTCATCAGCAGAAGTTCAAGAAGTCAACCAAAGAGATGACCAAAAAGTACTTCCCCACCCTCTCACCCCCCAAAAGAGAAAAGAAGACTGAGGTTCTGCTTAAACATACATTTTTGAAGGTACCCTCAGTTATTCATCCTTTTAAAAAATCTCCTAACTCCATAGTTACCAGAACCAATTAGAGAATGTCTGAAATGCTCCAGTGCCTCCCCATAGCACTTCATTATGTCTTCCTGGAATCTGTCCTCTTAGCCCCTCCACATGGGGAGAGAGGCTCTCTGTACATGTTCCACCTGTTACAATATGCTTCAACTAAATGGGATTACTTGCTCATCCCATGCCTTTGCTCACATTGTTCTCCATGCCAGGAATGCTTTCCTTGCTCCAATCTCTTCCTACTGATATCCTACTCACTGAGTTCAAATGCCACTTCTTCCAAGGTGTCTTCCCTGATTCCCTCAATTAGAAGTGATCTCTTCCTCATCAGTTCTCATAGTCCTTTAGGTTCATCTAATGTAGTTATATTTTGGTTTGCATTGCCTATGTGTCTATGTTATATCTCTGTTCTAGAGTGTAAGCTCATTGAGGACAGATACTATTTATATCTCCCATAGCATCTAGCAGTATACATGGCAAATACCAAGGACTTAATGAAATATTTGTTGAATTAATTAATGGATGAGTGGATGTTTGGATGGTTGGAATAAAAATAAGGACAGAGTGGAATGAATGATAAAGACACAAGGGATATAGACCCTCAGGAGAATGAGACATTAGTATGAGGGCTCCCATATTGCTTTGTGCCTCTTTTGCTCCTACCTTTCTCTAATCATATCATACTATCTGTGTAGTTTTTTAGTTCTATATTTACTGTGTTGTCTTTAACACTTCTGTGTGTCTGATCCTTCCTGTTGGATTGTATTCTCCTTGAGTATCAGGACTATCTATTAATTACCTTTGTGTCTTCCCCAGGTCCAAACAAAAAGATTTGCACACAGTGGACTCTGAATGAATGAATGATCTCAAGTGATTAGGAAAGGCTTCATGAAGGATATGGGACTTAAGCTAAAGTTCATATATAGTATTTAGCTAGGCTCAAAGAAAGGGTGAAGGGATCCCAAGCAGGGAAATAGCACTACCCAAGACCCATATGTAGGCATGAATGGAAATTGTTGGGGAGGCAATGCTTTGCCCTCAGTTGTCTTACTTGTTGCTATCATCTTCTAGGAAAATATGAATTAGCAACATCCTTCCATTAAATGTCCTTTACTTGATCTCCATAATACTCAATAGAAATGTCATATTTACACCCTGCCCCCCAGCTGTAACAACAAAAAGGAAAAAAAAACTAGAAACTAATTTATCTAAAAACTTCAGAGTTCAATATTATTCATAATAAAAGTGGGGCTATATACACACAAATCACTATACTGACACTAAAATAATGAGAACTCTTATTTTATGGCTTTTATGGGCAGAAATTAGAAGTAATGCTCCAACAAACCCTCTATTTCATGTTCCTTCTGCAAGGAAGTATTCTATCTTTTCATTTGATTTGGTTGGGTAGATACTGTAGCAAGAACATTGACCACGTTACACACATGCATATATGTACATGTGTATTCATACACACACACACACACACGCACACCTTGCTCAATAAACTCCAGTGGCCACCTAATTACATATGAACTTCTTTGTTATTCAAACCTCTTCATAACCTACCCCACCACGCACCACACCACTTGTCCGGTTTTCTTCCCCTTTATTCCCAGTCATGTAATCTTTAATCCAGTGACTTTGGCCTCCTTGCTGTACCTCAAACAAGACATGCCATCTCTCTGTTCTGGGCATTTTTATTGACTCTCTCCATGCCTAGGGTACTCTCCTTCTTTCATCTCTGCTTCCTTTAAGTTCCAGCTAAAATTCTGCCTTCTACAGGAAGCCTTTCACAATCCTTAATTTTAGTACTTCCCTCTGTTGATTACTTTTTATCTAAAGGGCAGCTAGGTGGTACAGTGGATAGAGCACCAGTGCAGGAGTCAGGAGGACCTGAGTTCAAATCTCACCTCAGACGCTTGACACTCACTAGCTGTGTGACCTTGGGCAAGTCACTTAACCCCAATGGCCTCATCCTGGGTCATCTCCAGTTATCCTGATGAATATCTGGTCACTGGATTCAGATGACTCTGGAGGAGGAGTGAAGCTGGTGACCTGTGCAGCCCTCCCTCACTCAAAACAAAGTCAAGTGCAAGTCATGTCATTATTTCTCTGATAACATGGTCTTCTTCGGCAAAGAAGGATGAACACTATTTCTAACTTGTTTGTACATAATTGTTTGCATTTTATCTCCCCCATTAGATTGTGAGCTCTTCAAGGGCAGAGACTGTCTTGTTTTCTTTGTATACTGAAAACTTAGCACTATTCCTGCTACATAGTAGGCACTTAAATGCTAATTGACTAACCTTTGTTTCTGAAGATTATTATTCTTAATATGTGTCATTTACTGATAGTACTTGCAAATAAGATGGGCTTTTGAGAGGAAGTGTAATGTAGATGGTAGATGGCTGGTCTTGGAATCCAGAAGAATTGGATTTTGAGTCTTACATATGGCTCATACAAGTTCTGTGACCATGAGTAGTTTCAGACAGGGTCAGGGTTAGAACTCTAATCTTTATCTTTTGGTGCTCCTAGGCAACTCCTAAGACAATAAATTATGAATAAATTGTGAATCAACATACACCTCGGGATGAAATCACAGACCAAGTCCAGATCAGTTTCTATTATATGTATATATATAATGTCCGTTTGTAGCCCTCTATCTTCTCTAGTCTACAAGGAAGTTTACCATTGCTCAGTGACATCTCTTTTGCTGTTCTCTTGAAGTGTTATTTAATTATTTTATTCAAGTCTTCATGCATCATTTCCCCCAACAGTAAGGTTACACAGTGCAAAGAGCACTAGCTCTGGAGTTTGAATTCTGGCCTTATCTGTCACTTACTACCTATGGGACTTTGAGACAAATCAGTTAACCTCTTAGAGCATTAATTTCTTCATCTTTAAAAAAGAATGAGTTAGAACACAAAACCATAATCCTATAGCAAAGGCAACATAGAAAAATACAATACTAATCACATAAAAATACAAGATCCTAGAGAATCAGAACCACATCACATATATTTAGCATGGGACTTCAGATGAAGGGGGTAGAGGAGGGAGAAGAAGGAAAAGGAAAACAGTCAACACATTATTACACAATAGTAACTGATCAAGAAATATGTTTTGGTTAAGGGTTCTGAACAGTTAGCACATGGGTCCAGTTTTGTTCCTCAACAGCAAGAGGGAGAGTTTGCCAAAGCAAATTTGTTACAGAACTAGGAGTGTGTGTAAGAGCATCTGGCTGAGCATCATGGCCCCAGTGTTTGTTTGGATGAGAAAAGAAATGCAGCATCCAGCAGCAAGCCAGCAGCTGCATTCCTTGGCTCAACAGCTAGATATATCTGACCATGAAGTCACCCCTGCTACTGATCAAGCATATTTCTCTGAATTATTAAAACTATTTTTGACCTGGGCATAGCCCTAAAACCTAAAGTTTCCATTTTTTTTTTCTTGGTTTGTTATGTAGCCACTCCTTGTTACACTAGTCTCCTCTGTCTGTCTCTCCAAAGGCTGACTGGCATCAGCTGTTGTAATAAATTCCCTAATCCTGAAGACCTGGGAGTCGCAGATGTTGGGGCCAGAGTTATGCACCAGATGGCAACTAAAAATGATCCAGTATTTCAGGGGGAGATGGTGTGAATAAAAAAACAAGTTAGCAACTAAAGCAGGATGACCATTTTGCAATGCTTTTCATAGCTATTTGAACAAATGGTAGATAGCAGGTGATTATTTCTTGAGTACCCTGGTCATAGCACTTTATAATAAGTGTTGTTTGTTATGTGGAAAGGTTGCTTGGAAATATTACTAGTGTATTCCCCTTGCAAGAAGAGAAAATATTTCTGTGTCTTTTTGAAAGATTAAAAAGTGTTACCTAGGGATGAGGACTAATCACATTGACTAAACTTTCAGTGATGCATGCTGTATTTAGAGTCAGAGAGCCTGTTTACTTACCTGTACATAAGATACAGCATGGTGTAGTGGATAGATCACAATCCCTGTACTCAGAATTAGGAAGCCCTGGGTTGGAATTTTGCCTCAGACCCCTACTAGCTGTGGGACCCTGGGCAAATCACTTAAGCTCTTTAGGCCTCAGTTTCTTCATTTATAAAATAAGGGGTGGTGAGTTGCAATAGGGGAGTAATAGGTAACACTTGAACCTCACATTAGTCTAATCAGATCAAAGGCAGGAAGAAGACATGTACATGATACAGAAATACTTTTTTACTCAACAGAGAAACAGGAGAGAAAGGGAAGAATAAGAGGGAGGGTAGATTCAGAGGGGGATTAGTCATAATCAAACCAAATTTTAACCCTGGAGAGTAGATTTGAAAAGGAGGTTTAAAAGGAAAGGGGTGGAGATAAAAACCTGTGACTGGGCAAGAGAAAGAGAAGGGGTGCAGAAGCAAATTGCATCAGACCTTAAGAACTGATGCTGAGCACATTGTTCTTTGTAAAGAGAGAGTGGGAAAGAAAGATAATTAAAAAGAACAACAGTAGGAGGGAAAGAAATACAGAATTAAGAACCATAACTGGGAGTGTGGATAAGATGAAGTCCTCTATAAACAGAAGAGGACACCAGCAGGGTTTGGAAAGCAGAATCAAACAAAGAAGCACGTTTGAAACATGAAGATTCACACAAAATAAAATAAAGGGCTAGATTAGAATCTGTTAAAGTTTCAGCTGAGGTAATGAAGGCAAGAGCAGCAATCATCATCTCAGACAAGGAGATAGCAAAAACAGACTTAATTAAAAGAAATAAGCAGGGAAACAACATCATGCTGAGATACACATAAACACTACTAAATATCTCTACTCAATATCATAGCATGTAAATACTGGAAGGAAAAATTAAATGAGTTACAGAGAGAAAAGGACATGAAAATTATAATAGGGGACCTCAATGTACCAATTTCAAACTCAGACAAATCTAATCAAAAATAAAGATGTTAAGGACCCAAATATAATTTTATAAACATTAGATATAATAAATATTGATGATTATTGAATGGAAGTAGAAAGGAGTATATGCATACATACATATATAAATGCACACAAATACATATACATATATGTATATTTTATATGTATGTATGTATCTGTAACTTGTGTATAGTACGTTTACTGAAATTGATTATGTATCAGGGCATAAAAACCTCACAATGCAGAAAAGCAGAAGTATTAAACATATATTTTATGGACCACAATGCAACCACATTGTACTCAATAAAAGACCTCTGAAGAAAAAATTGTACTGTCCTTTACACTCCCCACCCCCATCTTGCCCCCAGCTTTACCCCGGGTTCCAGAATTCTTAGTTCTATTTCTGCCTAGGGAAGACTATGTGAACAAGCAAGACCCTCTTCTTTCCTTCCCTGTCCCCCCAATCTGTTATCTGTTCATAGCATCTTTCTCTATTCTCTCCCCTCCCCCAACTTCTTTTATTCCTCACTCTCCCTTTCCTTGTGCATTCTCAGCTCTCTCTGTCTTTCTCCTGCTACTTTAGAAGGCCAAGTCCAAGGGTTCAATGTTACATAAACCAGAATTCAAACAACCACCCCTAAATGCCAAAATGGCATTCAGTCATCTTTCATGTGGTGAAAGACAAGCATCCAGGGCAGGTTTATACCCCATCAAGGAGATATAATCAAAGTTCTAGAAATGGTATCAGGGGTACTATCTATACTTTCAAGAGGAAGATATCTTCAAAACCTAAACAAAGGTCTCCTCCTACAACCTTGTTATGTTGAAAAAGCTCTGCCTGCACATACCCTGTGTAAGAGTCATCCAGACCAAATGTCAAACCAAAGAGATACTTACTAGTGTGATGAGAATCACTAGTGTCATGATCATGTCAATAACTCCTTGGGGATTTTTTCTTAGGAATTATTGGAGGATAGACAAGAGACAAGAAAAAAGGAAAGGGGGGATTTGGCAAATGCTACCCCTTCATTCTACTTCATTCCCATTCATCCACCATGCCATGACCAAAGACCGATAACACCTGAATAGACACTTTCAACTTTACCATTCCAGGCCAAAAAAAAAACCCCAAAAAAACCAAAGTCTCTCAAGTACTCTTTCAGGACTTCATTTTTATGTACAAGAAGTCTTCAGAGTAAAAACTGGTTGTGTTCCAAAGGTTCATTTGAAAGTAATGGGACCCATTAAAGTAAGTATGGAGTGTAGAAATTGTTCTTAATAAATCAAATGTATGAAAATGAACCACAGAATTTTGAGCTAGAAGGCACCTTTGAGATTATTGCCACTTGCCCCCACACATTTTTTGCAAATGAGGCCTAGGGAGGTTAAGTGACTTGGAAGACAAACCACAGTTCAGAAATATGCTTAGACGTTGGTCTCTGTCAAGCCTCTGAAAAACAATCAGTGCCATTGCTCCCTTGGGTTAAATTGACATCTACTATGAACTTCCTTCAAGAAAAATACAACTGATTTTTACTGTCTTCTTTATTAGCCTTACATTCTCTTGGGGGACCTCAACTGCACTCTCTGGAATATGACTAAATTTGTTTCTCTCCATCTAGCACCAACTCCTATTGGATGCAGTTTCCCTCAAAGTCAACTGTTTTCTCTCAGACAAATAGTATGCCTGTGACTATTCTGTCAGTCTAAGTTGCTCATTTTCTTCAGTTATAAGACATTCTTGTAGCAATAAGCAAGCAAATTGGTTATTCCCGGTAGGTAGCACCAGGGGATATTTATTTGGTATCTGTAAATAAAAATAAATAAATAAAAAAAAACCCTATCTCCAAGCATAAATGGAATAAGAGCCTCTAATATGATGGAAACAAGAATATTCAAATGCAATTGTTTTTTAGATATATGAAATTTCATATTCACATTTTTTTAATGAGAAGTCATAACAGACATGGGAGAAATGACTTCCAGAAGAGGGACCCAGAATGGAGGACTGATAGACCAAGATAAGTCACACTAAAATATAAAGGTTAATGATGAAAGTAATATAGATTCTATTTTAGAGAAATTGTGAGTTTAAAAAAAATAGGAAAGCTGGAGAGAATGAGACAAGAAGGAATTCAGAGGCTAGTTCAGGGAGATTCTTGTTACTGAGGTGCCATCTAGAAAAACCTCTAGATTAGGGATCTAGGTGTATTCAAGGAGACAGTTTTGACACAGAAACTTAGCATGTATTTGAAGTCTATACAGAAAAGACATTTTATTCAATTTAGTTCAAGTCAATCACCATTTATTAGGCACCTACTGTTTAGAGAGCACTACGCTAGACACTGGGGGAAATGACGAAGTTTAGATGGAGATAGTCACTGACCTCAAGAAACTTAAGAGTCTAGTTAGGAATATGACATCTGCACAAATAATGATAATACAAATTAGTAAGTATATAAGAGAAGTGTAAATGAAACATTCTATGACCTCAAATTCTTAATAACCAAAGATACTTAGAGAAATAACTGTGCCATTAGATTGGAGGGTATTAAAGAGAAATGGGAAGCAGAAACTGGAGATAGCTGTAAAAGCCTGATTTACATGTTAACCTGTGCCAAACTACAAGTAGCAACAATCATAATAATAACAAACATTTTCATAGCACTTTAAGATTTTCAAAGCACTTGGTTGTGTTTTATGAGAGGCAGCTTGGTCTCACAGAGTAGACAGAGTTTTGTGCCTGGAGTCAGAAAGACTTTGGTTTAAAACACACCTTGGATGAGCTGTGTGCCTCTGAGCTAATAATTTGACAGTTTCCTTATCTGTATGCTGGTTTCTCTCACAGAGTTGTTGGGAAGATCAAAAGATGATCTAACATCTAACTTTAGGTTACTATGTAAATGTCAGTTATTATTGTTTTTATACCTGACCTTCAAATAACAATGTGAAAGGCATACCCATTTTACTCTTTGTTAAGAAACTATCCTAATACTATCACATTTATATAATGCTTTAAAGTTTACAAAACACAAAGCAAACAAGTTATTGTTAGCATCAAACATACAATTGCCTACCTGTATGTAATGGTACCCAGAAATCTCCACCAGGTGGAACAGATTTTGTTTGTTTATTTGTTTTTACTCTAAACTGACTATGAGTGGGCTGTCCTGAAAATGTGCTTGGTGCGAATGACTGCCACTAGAGAAGTGCAAGCAAAAACCCATCGTCTCAGGAGGACGTTGTTTTTAGGAAAGAAAGCCTACCCTGGTGAGTGAGGACAAACACAGATGTTCTATCCAGGGCTTGTCTTAGATTTATTTCATCAGAACCTGTATTTTGCACCTCAGGCCTTCAATCTGTGGCACTCTTCATTTAGCATGAGGGCAATGTCCTCTCTTGATAATTAGTTGTTTTCTCTCCTTTTGCTTTCAGTGGCTTCATAAAAGTGATAAATGATTCCTCTTGGACATACCAAATAGAGATTGGCAGGCAATTTAAAGTTAAGATTTCCCAGTAGGGAAATCGCACCACTGACAACAATATTCACAGTATCTCACATAATTTGGGAAACATTAGAGTCAAGTTTTTATGGTCTCCACTTTCCACTGACCAAAAAGCTTTACTACCCCTCTCCATTGCCTCACCCCCACTTTCTTCTTGTTCTGTGACTTGAGCCAGCTGTACTTCCCAGTGGTTTCTCCCTTCTACCCACCTAAGAGTGGCCCTTGAGTGGTCTTCTTTCCCCCTGCCTCCTCTTGCCCAACCCAATCTCTTTCCAAAGTTTTCAAACGTCACAGAAAACTCTGCAGTATGCTGAAATGAAATTTCATGAAAAAAATGACTTTCTTGTATGATGATTCAGAAGGTCATTAAAAACATTCTTTTCCAGTAAATGACAGGTAACTTATTTGCCAATGTGTTCTTTAAATATCTGCTCAGGGAATCGGTTGCATACAGTTATCAGTATGCTTCCTTTCCATTCCCAACATGAGAGTAGAGTCCAGAGCCCCATGCCATATGGCTATACTACTGTGGTAATGCCCTAAGCAATTTTCCTAGCTCCAGTTTCTCCTGACTCCACTCCGTCCTAGAGCTGAACTGGACACTCTTTCCTGAACTTGTCATTCCCTTTTCTGTCTCTGCACATTAATACTTCTTTACCTCTGCCTGTCAGAATCCTCTGTGAAGAATTTCCTCTGATCCATTGGTAGTAAGTACTCTCACCTTCCTCAGCAGACATTGTATATGCTTCCTTGGGTGTGGATTGTATACCACAGTAAAATAGAAATTCCTTGAGGCCATGCATGGCATGTTTCACTGCGCATAGTAGGTATTCAATAAACATTTGTTGAATTAAACTGAATTAAGCTTCCTTAAACAGTCTTGCAGCTTCCCCTACTTCAGATGCTGTTATAATGGCCTAATGTATCAAATTCAGGTTTCTTTACTTGGCCTTCAAGGTCTTCTATCAATTGTTCACTGATTTTTTCCCCCATTCCTCATGATACCTAATACTGTGCTTTACATATATCAGTCACTGAACAGACATTGACTAAGAAATAACTAATTTAAACCTTTTTTTCTTCCTTCAAACATTCTTCTTTTCTTATAGAAAAATACACTAGGTTAATTCTTTTTGTCTTTATATCATAATCATTTTCCACTTCTAGACCAACCTCTTTCATCAGACAGAAACACATAAGAACGTTCAGTACAAAAACCTCGTTTGGCAATATATACAGTATTCTATCCTATTAGTCATTGACTTCCATGCCGTGATCATCTATTCTTATATACTCAGAATAGAGACAGGCAAATTATCTAAACTCTCTTGACCTCAGTTTCCTTATCTGTGAAATTTAGGAATTTGGCCCAGTACAATGGAAAGAGCTCTGGTTCTAAAGTCAAAGCACCTATATTTGAATCCCACTGCTGGTGTCAACCTTACACAGGTCTACTAGCTTTCACAGGCTTCAGTTTTCTCATCTGTAAAATGAGAAATTGGAGTAAATGACCTCCAAGGTCCCTTCCAGCATAGATCTATGATCCTAAATAGATTGGAAAAATTTAAATACCAAAAGTCTGGAACTTGGACTCAAATACCATATGTGTATGTTGGGAGGAGGAAGAAGAAAGAGAAGGAGGAAGATTGTGGAGGGGTTGGGGAAGACTACAAAGTGATGGCCTTTAGACATTATGACAAAATAACACCTTTTGTTTCTCAAAGACTTTTTTCCTAATCTTTTCCTACTCCTTGCTGTTAGCTCAGTCTCTTCTTTGTGTAGCCTTGCTATTCTTTGTAGAAGATGATGTCAACTCCCAAATCCCTCTGCAAAATGAAATAGCTAGATGATTTTTAAGATTTCTCCAGTTCTGAATTGTGTATTCTTGGGCAAATTGGTATGTTGGTATGTGGATGCCTAACTATGTTTAAATAGTAGCTGAACATATTTTATCTATTTTTGCAACAAGTCAATATTGAGGTACTCTAAATGCTACCTTGTCAAGTTTCTTCTTCCCCATTTTTGCCTGGTGTTGCTGGGAAAGAGGAATCATGAGCTTTTGCAGTATTTGTAGTATTTTGACTTTTATCATGTCATTTTGTCATTAGGACACTGTATGCTGAGCTAGGTTTTGAAAAATGGTGATTCTTCATTTTCTTCTATAAGCAGGAAAAAAATCAATTTTTTCAGGATAAATGGTTAGCTTTAGAAATATTGATCCTTACTATACTTGTTTGCCAAAAAGATTAAGAAAATTGTTTTCATTTCTCATTTTAAATTCTTTTTTGCTTGAGTAGTTATAAGAATGAGCATTATTAGGTTTTTTTTTAGATGCCTTTGCAAAACTGTAGAACAATTTATCTGGGTGACAAAGGAATTACTCCTGGGAGACTTAAATTTGCCTCAAAAGATAAGAAAGAATGAATTCATAAAACCTACATTTCTGCCAGTTAGAATATCCAGCTATGCTTTCATAAATTGGTTCAATTTGTATTTTTAGTTCTTTATACAAGATATAGGAATAAATCATCATTGGTTATAGCTATGTCCTTAACCCAGGATGATCTCAGAGGCCCCTTCTAGTTCTAGCATTCTATGGTTCTATCAACAGCTGTGTGGCAGATATAAATAAGCATCCAAGCATGCTGAGATGGCGTATAAAACATGTCCCTTGCTGCTTCTAATATAAGCTCATTTTTGTAATTAGAAATACCGTGTATAGCTCAATATATTGCTCTCATTAATCACTGTAGTTAGAGAGCAGTGAGTATGGTCATTTGGAAGTAGGGTCCACTTCATATACCATTTATCACCCTCTCTATGGCTTTTCATGGCATATGTGCCTGAAAATCCATGGTTCCATCAACTACTAATAAAGAGAAGGAAGAGGCTACAAGACATAGAGGCGTTCACAGCCATTCATGGAAAGCAGTTAGGTGGCAGGCAAGAAAACAATGACACCTTCTCAAGGTCCTGAATGCTTATAGGCTTATAGCTGGAAGGGAGGGATCAAGATCCTGAGAAATGGACAGATGAGGAAACTGAGGCACAGAGTAGCAAAATATTTTCTCTAATGTTACAAAGTAATATTTGAACCCAAAGCTTCTGACTCTAAATCCACTCCATCATGTAAATTTGTAAAATCTGCATTTCTGCCTACAATAGTATTCAGCCACACCCTCATAAATTCTCTCAGTGTGCAATATTAGTTCTTTACAAAAGATATGGGAAGAAATCATCATTTGTTGTAGTTGTACCCTTAACCTTTGGTGATTTCAGAAGCCCCTTACATTTGGAATACTTTCCCCACTATATTGTTGATTGATAGTTCATCTGAAGGCATAGAACCCCAAAATGCTAGTAATGTGCCTTGTCTCTTATTTCTACTTTTGCCTAATACTGTGTAACCAGAATTTGAGTCTGGGGGTAGAAGCATTGAAGTGGGACAGTCGTCTGACCTTGGTCAAACTGTATCTGGAACATATTGTTCAATTCTGAAGGTTACATCTAAGGAAATATACTGATAAGCTGCTCGGTATCTAGAGCCCTGGACCTAGAGTCAGGAAGACTTGAGTTCAAATATGGTCTCATATGCTTACTGTCTGTGTCATTTTGTCAAGTCACTTAACCTCTGTTTGTCTCAATTTCCTCATCTATAAGGTGGGGATAATAGCGGGACTGTTGCTGTGAGGATGAAAAGGGATAAGATTTGTAAAGTGCTTTGCAAACCATATATGAATACTAGCTATTATTACTATTATCATTACTAACTGCATCAAGTCCAGGAGAGGACAATCAAGAATGTGAAGGACTTCAAGGTTGTGTCATATGAAATTTAGTTAAAGGAGATGGGGAAATTTAGCACAGGGAAGAAAAGATTTAGGGAAAACAATGCTGTCCTCAAGCATTTAGGGTTTTTTAGCAGAAAGCTTGCCTTCTCTTACACAGACTCTCCTGATACCTTGCTGCAACAGTTGTGAGTATTATCCCTATCCCCCAAAATTACTTTGTATTTATTTTGTATATATTTTGCATTTCTTTGACTATGTATTTATTATTCCTGTTTCTCTCCCTCTCCCCCTGTGATGGCAAGCAAAAACGGATCTTTTGCTGTTTTTGTTTTAGTATAATCAAATGCCTCTGACTGAATCCTGCCTTTGTTAATCAAGAGTCTTTACTAGGAGTAAAGTATAGAAACAAGAGTTTCTTTAACAAGAAATTAACAAATTTGTATTGTTAATGTGATTAAAGAACTTCCCCACCCATAAATGGGCCTGCCCATTAACGGTAGTTTTATTAAGGAAGATTTGTAGGAAGGCCCAAGACTTTTGTTAATGAGGCACTGGTTCTTAAGAGTTGTGATGCTCTCTGACTCTAAAAAAGGTATAAATACTCTGAGTTGAAGTTTTACTTTGGGGCTTACTGACTGGAAGTGTTTGTTTGGCCAGATGAGGACTCTGGGAAGCCGCTGCTAAGGAGTCCCCTGGCTTGGAAAACTCAGATGTCAGTGCTTCCCTCTCTGGTAACTATGGTCAGACAGTTGAACCTGTCTGTTGATAGTCAGGCAGAGGAAACCACATGTGTTGATCTTTGATTTCTCTGTAATTTCTTTGAAGTTCAGAGTGCTGAACTAGGTGAATGATATATGTGCTTAGTTAAAGGAATGATATGTGTGCTTGATTAAAGTGATTGTTAACCCCTCAAAAGTTGCCTTTCCTTTTATGAATGCAGATCTAAGAACCAGTGGTAGCAGGCCCCCATGTGTATGTTGGGGTGCTTACTGATACCCCCCCAATAGACTATAAACTCCTTGACAGCAAGAATATTTCCATTTTTTATCTTTATATGACCAGCACCTATGGGTTTCGGGGCTTAAAGCTGGAAGGGAGGGACTTAGATTCTGGGAATATAACATTTTTATGGACAAGGAAACTGAGGCCTAGAGTAGTGAGGTTTTTTTATTAGTAGTATTAAGAAAAGTAATAATAAGTATAATAAGTAATAATAATAATATTTTTATTATTAGTATTAAGGTTACATTTCCCTGAATACAGTATGCATTTAATAAATGCTTGTGAACTGAAGCAGAATTAGATTTACTCTGTTTCACCCCAGAGGTCAGAATAGCAAGTAAGAACTGCAAAGAGTTAAAGTTAGGTTTGATGTAAAGAAATTTCCTCATAATGAGGGCTACCCAAAAATGGAATGGGTTGCCATGGGCAGCTGACTGCCATCCTGTAATGGAGGCTGGGTGTCTACTTGTCCAATGTGTTACAGATGGAAATTTTCGGGTACAGATTGAACAGGATGGCCTCTGAGGTCACTTCAAGCTCAGAGATTCTGGGATTCTGTAGTTCCCTCCAGCCCACCTTTAAAGCAAAAGTTCTTAATTTTGGGTCCATGGAACTTTAGAAAATATACTTAGCTAAATGAATGGATGGATGAATAGGTAAATAAAACATACACATGTTTTATCTATCTACCTATTACTGTGTTTCAATACAATTGGTTTCCTTTGAAATCTTTTATACTTTATTTTATGCTTTGAAAAACATGATTCTGAGAAGGGGTCCTTAGCCTTCACCAGACTACCAGTGGGATCCATGACATGAGACTGGTTCAGAAGCCTGGCTAGAATTTCCAAGTGCAATGAGAAGATCCAAAAGCTGCAAAAAAAGTGGCTGTGAGCCTCCCAAAAGATTAGTTGGGAAGGCTTTCCTCATTCTAAGGTTTTGGTTTGGGTTTTTTGGTTTGTTTTTCTTTCTTTTCTTTTTCTTGGGTGTGGGGTGATGGTGTTGGAGATAAGAACCTTCTCTAGTCACAGTACATGCTCTTTTCCCCTAGAATTAGAAACTTAACATGTTTCAGAATAGACCTTGCTGACTCTCTCATATGAGTAGTGTCATCTGGTAGAGATCACCAAATGTGATAGGAAAATTGGGGCTAAGCTACAGTTGGGTTTAAGCTATAATTGTAACATTTACTAATTGTGTGACTTTTTTTGAATCATACTCCTCTGAGCTTCAGTTTCCTCATCTATAAAAAATGGAAAAAAAAAATAGTTTCACTGTCTTTCATAAAGCTTTTATTTAGATCAGCTAGATAGGCAGATAAATAGACATGGTAGATAGATAGATAGATAGATAGATAGATAGATAGATAGATAGATAGATAGATAGATAGATAGATAGATATAGATAGATAGAAAGAAAGAAAGAAAGAAAGAAAGAAAGAAAGAAAGAAAGAAAGAAAGAAAGAAAGAAAGAAAGAAAGAAGGAAGGAAGGAAGGAAGGAAGGAAGGAAGGAAGGAAGGAAGGAAGGAAGGAAGGAAGGAAGGAAGGAAAGAAAGAAAGAAAGAAAGAAAGAAAGAAAGAAAGAAAGAAAGAAAGAAAGAAAGAAAGAAAGAAAGATTATATGCCAGGCATTGTGCTAAGTGTTGGAGATACAAATATAAGAAAATAAGGAATGACATCTACCAAAGTCCCATGGACTTAGGTACCAGAGCTAGGATTAGGATGCTTCCTCGAATTACTATCCTACTACACAACCCACAGCAAGGATTGAAATGTCTGCTATGATCAACTCCACTTTGTGAAAATTTGGCAGTCATTGATCAATTTTTGGCCAGTTACTGGTGTAACTTTACCTCAACTATATGAGAAAACCCTTTAAAGGAGAGGTTGCCATGGTGAAAAGCAGAATGAACTTACATAGGCAGTATCTAAAGGTGTAATAGAGAAGCACACAATGTGAATCTTTTTAGTGACCTAGTTTTCACTGAGGATATACACAATGATGCTGTTAATGTTTGTACTTTTTTAAGGCACAAAAATTAGAAATTGTGCATGGTAAACACTTGAAACTATAAGAAAATAGAAAATGTTCATCTATGTGAACCTATAGAAAAAGGAAGGAATTTTTTTTGGCTTCATTTCCCCAGTTCATCTTGATTCCTTGCTTCTATTTATTGCTGTTTAAAAATATATACTTGTATACTGATATATTTAGCATAAAATGTTTATTAGGCAAAAAACCCATTTGTTCATTAATTTATTCAAAAAGCATTTATTTAGCACATCTTACATGCCAGGCATTGGGCTGGAATCTTACATTCTACTTTACCATCTTCATGTATGCTCTCTCTACCCTTAATTCTTCACTTTCTTACTCTGCAACTTTTTCAGGATCCTAAAGCTTATATATTTCATATTTATAAAATGAAAGTGACTGTCTATTCCTGACCTTGACAGGATATTGCATAAAAGATCAGATAACCATAAATAATATCTCTTGAAGCTTTCAACAGAATGCTTTTGGTTTGTCCTATATGATTATTTATTTTTATAGCTCATATTGATCTAGGATTTCTTTCTCATAACACTATCAGTCTTATTGGCCAAGGACATCATAATAGTTTCTTCAGGATCATATGCAGAGAAAGTTAATTTTTCAAAATGTTGCATTCTTCAGAAGGGTTGAGACTAGAGAAAAAAGGTAGTTGGAAAACTGAATGTAAAATGACTAGGGACATTTGAATTTTATGCATTTGTTCTCACCAGGATCATTTCTATTTTAATCCTTGACAGAAATATTGAGAAATACCTGAAAGAGTTCAAATTTATCAGCAGAATTTGAATTTCCTACAGCAACAGAGAATCACAAATTACTTGTAAATATTTTATATTGCCTTAAGGCTCAATAGGAAATGTCTATTTTTTTACTGTTTGCAAGAATTGGATACTTAAAAAACTTGAGTTTCAATGTGACAGTAGCTGGATTATTCTAATTTTTTTCCCTGAAATAAGTATGAGTCATAGTTGTCTTTTATTGACCAATGTTTTAAGCACATCGTTATATTAGGATAGTAAAATCTGCATATACACTGTGAATACACCTATTTCAGCAGTCTTCAAAGACTAGATTAACAATAGAACTATACTAGTGAAGGAAAATCAAGACCAACTATGTGTCTCTTCATTCATCTCCAAATCGTTGAAATTTTGTTTTGGAACAGGGAACTTCATAATTAGAAACACAGTCCGAAAAACTGACCCTTTCAGGACTATCTATTTTCAATTCCAGCCTCCTCCCAAATGAACAGGACGCTCCTTGTCCATTGAGAGGGAAAGAATCACCCCATGGAGCAGAACATCCATGAAACAAACAATCCAGGGAGAAGACAGAAGCTGATGACCATATTCACATCACATTGATTAGGAAGCCAATGTATATTAGCTAAAAATCAATAGAAAAACAGAGAGAGACCCAGTGAGTTAGCTGAGAGTTAGGGAATGTAACATACCGAGGCTTCTACTCTGCTGATTATGATAATAGTTATTGATAACAACAGCAACAATAACTAGCACTTATATAGGGCTTTATGGTTTGCAAAGGGCTTACAGTGATTATCTCATCTGATTCAGTGGATCACAAATTTAGAGCTGAAAGGGACTGAAGATGTAACAAGAAGAATCATTAATTTCAAAGTAGGAAGGGCATTGTAGGTCAACATATTTCATATGGGGAAAGTGAGGCCCAGAGAACTGAAGTGATTTACCTAAAGTAACACAGGTAGTAAGTAGCAGAACTGGGACTTGACCAGAGATACCTCTGACTCCCAGTGCCAGGCTCTTTTCACTGTATAAACTAGTGTCCAGTCTGGCCCTATTGCCTCATTTTACAGAGAAGTAAGTTGAGGCCTAGAGATGTTAAATGACACACAGGTCCTATGTGGCAGACCTAGGTCCTCTGACTCCAGATCTAACCCTCTTAGCCACCACCTTATGCTCTCTCCATTTGTAATCCCAAAAATTTCCCCATGCTCAATTTCCTGACAAGGACTTAGAATAATAATACTAGCCAAGCTGTTAGTGAAAATATTAATGAATAACATCTCAGCTTACACTATTAGAGTGGAGATGGAATGTATTTTTTTTACATGACTGTAATTCAGCATAGCCTCCAAGAAGCTCCTTTTTTCCTTGTACTGGCAAACCTGTCACACTCACAGGGAACCAGAAAGTTAGGACCAGGGATCATAATGAGTCTTGAAGCCCAGCAGCTCTCAAGGTGGTTGTTTGTCATTCAAAGAACAAACTGCGCATCTCCTCTGTGGGGAATGAAAGCAGACAATGCACCAGTTTCTTTGTTCACTTCTCTGCGTCTAATAGATCACACAAACAACCTGGGTGTTGAAAATGAGTGACAGGTAACACGTCCTCTTTAGGGAGCCCAGTCATTCCATTCATGTCTTAGAGAAGAGGAAAGTATTGGGGTGTGATGAAACTCACTTGAGACCAGCCTATCTAGCAGGGGGATGTGGTCTGTATTCTTTAAATTTGTAAATATAAACTTAGATCTGTTTTTCTTTCCTTAAAAGAAGAACCACATATTAAGTAAGTCTGGTGTAAAAGACCAGGTTTCACTTAAAAGACATCTGTTTCTTATATATTTGGGGTTTAGTAAGGAAAACTGATGCTTGTGGGAAAACAGCAACAAAATGGAGAATAAAAATCCTTCCAAAGAGTGTGCCATCCCATAACCAAAAGCTATCCTGAAATCACAACCTATAATAGTTGCAATGAACAAGAGGCAGTACAGTACAGTAGAGAGTGTTGAACTTGGAGTCAGCCTTGTCCTGGTTTGGAATCCCATCTGATTCTTTAGCAACTTTGTGAGCACAGTGACTTGTCTGAATCTTGGTTTGCTCATCTGGAAAATGAGGCTAAGGATGTTTGTGGTACCCAACTCACAGGCTTGTTGTGGGCTTCTACTGAGTTTATGAAGTGCTGTTTAAGTGTCAGTTATTAATATTATCATTATCATTAGTAAGGATGGGAACAAAGAACTGAACTGTTATTTGCCTTTTAAATAGAAGACCAGCCTTCCTTTTTTTTTCATTTAGCAATAGGGATAATCAGAGATGGTTAGATCATCTTTATCACCACTATTATTAAAAAAAATCACTTCTTGTGTGTGTGTCACTGTGTTGGATATTGCACAAAATGAGTTTCCATACTTGGATTATGCCACTGGGGAATTTAACCTCTTTTCATTTTTGGTATGTTTTTATTCTTTTAAAATATAAGCATACACACATATTTTACATATATATGTGTGTACATATATATATATGATTTTTCAAACATTTTTTTCTCCCTTCTATTTTACTAAATCTGCTGAAAAAAAAAGAAGGAAGAAGGGGAGAGAGGAAGAGAGGGAAGGAAGAAAGAAGAAAACTCTGCATCACATAACTATAATCAAGCCGAAGAAATTTCCACATTGGCCACATCCAAAAATGTGTTTCTCTTTCTGAATATTAGCCCATCATCTCCACAATTACCAATAAGATAGGCAATGTCCTTCATTTGTCTTCTGGAATTCTGGTTGATCATGTCTTTGATCAGAGTTCTTAAGTCTTTCAGAATTATTCATTTTTAAAATACTGATGTATAGACAATGCTGATATTAACAGATATAAAGGAAGTTCAGATAAAGGAATGAATACTGAGCAAGTTGTTGCCTTAAATAAATATATTGATAAGCACTTTTAGCATTAGGTGCAAGCAGAAGGGTAATTATATATTGGGACATGCTGAATTAGGAAACTCATAGGATTTACATATTTTGATAGAGTGGGTCCAACAGGGGCTACAACAACAAAAGCTGTGGGAACTAATTATCTTAAATTATTTTTAGGAAAAAATATAAAGCATAGAATTAAATGTGACAATAGTTACTATACCCTAATGAACTTGCTCCAAGGGATGCCACCCTTCTCTATAACATCCACCTCCCACTCAGATTTAACTAAAGAGAATTGGTTTTCATCACCTGAGGATGTAGCCAATTTGAAGCATAACCATATTAGAGGAGAGGTCTAGAACTTTTTTAAGTTGGAAGATATTATAGGTGGGGGCTATAGAATGAATATTACTAAGTAATTCAAAAGGCATTCTATATATAGCTTGCCCACCCTCCATCTCACCCTTTGGTGCCACAAGCCTAGGGCACCCTTAGCCACCCACATCTCTTTCACCAGCAAACCCAGAGCTTGGCTCTCTGGCTCCTCTTACTGGTGTGTCATAACTACCATCTCTCTCTTTGACCCAAGGTTCCTCTCCAAATAGCTTTGCCTACAGTGATGGTATAGGATTTTTTCCTCTTCTTTCCTCTTCTTCCCTTTTTCATGAAATCAGCATACTCGTTTTCTTTAGGGGTATGTATACATATATTTTAAACATTAATCATCACAAAGTCACATTTAAAACAAGGGTTGACAAATGTGCACCAAGGGCCAAATCTGGTCTACTGTCTATTTTTGTATGTCAGGTGAACTAAAAATGTTTTTTACATTTTTAAACACAAAATTATAAAAATCATTTTTAGCTCACTAGTACAGGGAGGCTGCCAGTGGGACTTGACCCTCAGGCCGCTATTTTAGGAAACCTCTAACAATAAAGGACAAGTTATGTGAAACTTAATAGTTCTGATTTGGGCAAGTCACCTCATAGGCTTTAGAGAGCTTGAAGGGACCTTGGGACATCAAAGCTGTCATGTTACAGATGAGGAAAATGAGACCTAGAGAGGGGAAGGATCTTAATTAGCCCCTCAGTACTAGTCTAGATGAGGAAACAGAGGACCAGGAAAGTTATAGGTAGTAAGCAACAAAGGTAGGACTTGAACCCAGGACGTGTAGCTCTAGAGTCAGTGGTCTTGCCGCTGCACGGTGTTGCTTCTTAGGTTACACAGGTAGAGACAGAATTCAACCTGAGGTCTCTTGACTCTTAGTTCAGGACTTGTTTACTCCCTTTCACCACATGAGTTGGGGGGGGCATATCTACCTCAAGCATGTGAAGACACCCCACAGAGAATGTGCAAAAGATCAGTTTGTTTCAAAGGTCATGATGGAGGCTGAAACAGGCACTGTGGAGCACTTAGAGCTTGATCAGGCATCGGAAATGCCAAGGTCATCCACTGTATCTTGTGCCGTCATTAGTTGTCTTGACTTTTATCCTTCCACTGGACTTCAATGACTCTGGAAAAGAGAGTAAGGCCAATGACTTTGTGCAGCAACTCTGCCTTACTCAAATCCAAATCATGCTCAGTAAGGTATCACCTTTCATTGTCATGGTCCCCTTCAGGAAAAAAAAATACATAAATGACAGCATCAACATGATACTTCATTCTCTTCCTGTCACTGAGTCTCATTTTCCTCTGGAAAGTTAATGGGTCAATACTCAGTATTCTCTAATACCTCTTCTAGCTCTAATACTATGAATCAAGAAAACCACCTTTCTGGGCTTATAGTTTTATTATTTAGAGATGGGGAGGTTTTAGATTAACAATCACAAAGCCCCTTCTGACTTTAATGTCTATGATCCTTTGATCCTATTCTAACCTTCCCTCTTCTGCCTAATTGAATTACTCCTTGTAATTGTCTCCAGAGTCCAGTGGCCTGATCCTATATGGAATATAGGAAATATCATACTCTGGGAAACTTAATAGAGATAGATTCAGTCTGGCCAGGCTGCTAGGTATCTTAGCCTTCCTAAGCTTGGCTCTGAGTGTGAGATCCCTGACCGGAGAAGAATTTCTTCTTTGTCTTTTTCTCTACCAATTTCTCCCCTAGGCTTCAAACCATCCTCCAAGAGCATGAGAGATGTTTCCTAAATCCTCTCCAAAGGTTTTCTATGCTCCAGACTTCCTGGAATTCTAGGGTCTTGGGCCCTAGAAGAGAAATATCTTTCCCTGTCAAAGTTTCTCTCCTAAATTTCCAACATCCTTATGGTTGCTTTCTTTGCTCTTCTGAAAAGTTCAATGACACCAACTCTTGGAATCTTTTTCTCAATCTTGACCCATTCCTCCCTGTTTTGGTTTGTTTCCATCACTAAATGCTTCTGTGCTTTAGTTGAAACTTTACTTTTCTATCTTTTGCCCTAGACTGGTAGTATAGATTTAGTATCCATATGTATGAGAATCTTTAGTCAATATTCTTTAGTGGACATTCCACATAATATCATGTAACTTGAGATTCAAAGGACTCTAACAAAGCTTAATGCTAATAGCATAGATAATGTTAGGAAAAGATGTGTAAGAATGAAGTTCCTATTATTCTTCTTTAGCTGATATCATTTTAAGAGGGATTGGAGTCATGCAGGAAAAAGTTCAGAAAATCAATCTGTCTTTCTTCTTTGCAGAGATGACATTTACTATTTCAGTTCATGTGTTGACTAGTTTTGCTGAACTCCTTTTTTCTTTTTCTTATTAAATCTTTGTTCTGAGGAATGGCTCTCTGGGCAGGGGAAGAGGGAGGAACATATTCAGAAATGAAAGTGATATGAAAATGAAAGCTATTACTACAGTTTTTAGAGTGGAAGTTATAAAACAGATTGATCTAAAATTTTAATCATAGTCTTACATGTGTTCTGCCCGCTATTTATGGTCCATACAAGGCTGAGCTGAACTGTCTGACATCACTTCTAGTGAAAGCCAAAGCCGGTGTGAGGTCAGAGAGCCAAGGGAAGTGTGGGCAGGAAATAGAGTCTTTGAGTCATGGCAGGGGAATGTGCAGATACTCATTTTTGATAACGCTCAGCCAAGCTATATTGTTGATTTTGGAAGATTTGGCGTGGGAACCCCAGTAGAGTCCTGACCTTTTTGATGTGTATTTGTAAGTATGTTTCCTGGTGTGTTTAAGCGGTTTGAGCTAATTATTTCTTTCTGTACTTTAGTTGAAGAAGCATTGCCATAGTGGCCCCTTGAGAGTCTGTGTGTATGTATGTTAACTCTCTGTTTTAGCACATGTGCTACCTAAACAATGGAGTCACAGAATTCCAGAGATAAAAGGGTTCTCAGAGGTCCACCCAGGCCAGCCCAAACTCAAAACAGGATCTCTAACATGCCTGCTAAGAGGTCATCCAGTCTTTGCTTGAAGACCTCCAATGTGGGGAAGCCTGGACAGATCAGATTAGATAAAACATTTATATTAAACCTCTTGTATGCCTGCCACTGTGCAAAGCATTGGCAATATAAATACAAGCAAAGAGAAAGTTCCTAACCACAGGATGCTTTCATTCTAATGGGGGGAAAGAACACATAAAAGGGATTTTAAAAGGGAGGAGTGGTGATGAAGAAGGTGAGTGGGGGTAGCAAGGTGTCAGAAGAGTTAGTTCTCCTGGGTAATGAGTGGGAATGTTCCCTTTAGTGCTAGAGACCCCATCTTTGTGATTTCTTCATTGAGTATTGAGCAACCTGTATTTGATGAGGTAATAGGATTTAAAGTCAGAAGAGGTCATGTGATCCAATCTACTCATTGTATGTACGGCCTTTAAGAAAGCTCCACGAAGACAAGGATAGTTTCCATTTTGTCTTTGCATCTCTTTATATGGCTAGCATCTAGAATGATGCCACGCTGCACACAGTAGGCCTTTAATAAATGTTGATTGGATTGGATAAAGAAACTGAAGCCAAGAGAGGCTGTTAACTCTGCCTGACATTCAGAGAGTAGTAAATTTCTGAGTAAGCACTGAACCTGGTTCTCTTGACTAAATATCCCACTCTTTCCATCAAATTTTGCTGCTTCTCTACTATAAAACCCTACTTCACACATGAACTTAATTATAATAGCAGTTTGGAGAACACAGTTTAAGCCAATGTTGCTCATGTCTCCTGTCTCACTTCTAGTTCCAAACTCTTGACAATCCTAAGAAAATATATATAAACTGAGGGTTCTTAACCTTTTTTGCATATCACAGGTCCCTTTGACAGTCTGGTGAAGGATACAGATAAATATACAAAATTGCAAAGGCAACCAATTATACCAAAATACAGTTATCAAAACGTATATTTTTGAAAGTTCATAGGCTTCAGATTAAAAACTTCTGCTTAAACAGATTTCATCATCTAAGAGAAATATAAATAATTTTGGACACTGCTTTGAATAAGCACTTATAATATGCAGGCTTTTATTTATAGCTTTGAATAATAGTTGGACTGGCCAAGTTTTCATTATATTCACCTAATCTGCACTAGCCACAGGTCATTCAGACAGCAGCCTTGGCACCCCAGACATCTTCAGGAAAACACTTCCCACATACACATCCCAGAAGTAACTCCAGGTGATAGAATGAACACATGGGTAAGCCTAGTCACAAGCATGCTCCAAGACCTCAGAAATTAATCTCACTCTCCTCGAGGTCTCCTCTCTCTCCACACTTTTCTTGTGGCTCCTTGTGTTCTTTACTATTCCCTAAGAACGTGAAGCCAAGGAAGAAGTGGCAAGACTACCTCTGAGAAAGCAGATGAGAAAGATGAAAGCTGGCACTCAGTAAACATTTATTAAGTGCCTGTTATATGCTAGATGTTGGGTGAAGTGCTGGGAATCCAAAGAAAGGCCAAAGAGAGTTCCTGCTCTTAAAGGAGCTCATTCTAGTGAGGAAATGCCAGGCTGACAACTATGTATAATCAAGCTATATCAGGGATAAATGGGTAATAATCAACAGAGGAAGGCACTTGAATGAAGAGGCATGAGAAAGGTCTCTTGTAGAAGGATTTCAGCTCTGACTTGAAGGCAGTCAGAAAAGTCAAGAGTCAGAGATAAAGAAGGAGAGCATTCCAGGTATGAGGACAGCCAATGAAAAGGTTCAGAGCCAGAATATGAAGCGTCTTGTCTGCACATCAGCAAGGAGGTCAGTGTCACTGGATCACAGAGTATGTGGTGGGTATGAGGGTGTAAAAAGATTAGAAAGGTTGGAGGAGGAGTGGGGAAGAGAGAGGTTATAAAGGGCTTGGACTGTCAAATAGAGAATTTTGTATTTGATCCTAGAGGTAATAGGGAGTCACTAGAGTTTATTGAGTAGAAGGTCAAACCTATGCTTTCAGAAAATCCCACTGAAAGAACCTATTTGTACCAAAATATTTATAGCAGCTCATTATGTGGTAGCAAAGAATTGGAAATTGAGGGAGTGCCCATCAATTAGGGAATGGTTGAACAGGATGTGGTACATGACTGTGATATAATACTATTGTGCTATAAAAAAAAAAGATGAGCAGGATGATTTCAGAAAAACCTGGAAAGACTTATTAGAACTCATGCAAAGTGAACAGAACCTCTAGAACTTTGTACACAGTAACAGCAGTATTTTAAGGATGATTGATTGTGAAAGACTTAGCTACTTTGATCAAGACAGTGATACAAGTCAATTCCAAAGGACTCATGATGAAATTCTATTTCCAGAGACAGCATTAATGAACTCTGAATGCTGAGTGAAGCATACTATTTTTTTTTACTTTCTTCATTTTCATTGTTTTATTTTGTTTGTGTTTTCTTCACACCATGGCTAATATGGGAATATGTTTTGCATATTATCACATGTATAACCAATATCAAGTTATTTTCTTTCTCATGGTGGGGAGAAGGCTTGGGAGGGAGGGAAAGAATTTGGAACTCAAAATTTTAGAAAAATTAGTTTAAAAATTTTTTCATGTAGTTGGGAAATATTTAATTAAATAAATAAAAATAATTTTAAAATTAAAAAAAGAAAGAATATCACTTTGGCAGCTTAATAAAGGATAGACTGGAGTGGGGAAAGACTCATGGGAGGCAGAATAATCAGTAGGCTAATGCAGTGGTCTAGGTGTGTGGAGATAAGGACCTGTCTCCATCAGTATAGTGCATGTATGTGTGTGTGTGTGTGTGTGTGTGTGTGTGTGTGTCCTTCGTTGCTGAAGAAGACCATGCCATCAGAGAAATAATGACATGATTTGCACTTGACTTTGTTTTGAGTGAGGGAGGGCTGTGCAGGTCACAAGCTCACCTCTCCTCCAGAGCCATCTGAATCCAGTGACCAGATATTCATCAAGATGACTGGAGATGACTCAGGATGAGGCTTGCCCAAGTGATTTGCCCAAGGTCACACAGCTAGTGAGTGTCAGGTGTCTGAGGTGAGATTTGACTCCTGCATTGGTGCTCTATCCACTGTACCACTTAGCTGCCCCGCATCAGCATAGTAGAAGTATCAGAGAGGAGGAAAGAAAGGAGTTAGCATAAGAGATGCTATGAAGCTAAAAAACAACAGACCCTGGCAACAGATTAGATAAAGGGGATAGTGATAGTGAAGAATCAAGGATGATACATAGGTAGTGAGTCTGGGGACACTGAGAGGATGGTGGTACCTCTGATGGTAACAGAGATATTAGGAACTGGGGAGGTTTTGAAAGGAAAGGTTTGTTTTTAGACATGTTGAGTTTAAGATGTCTACAGGATATCCAGTTTAAGATGTCCAATAGTCCATTGGAGATGCTGGAGATCAGTAGATAGGCTAGGGCTAAATAAAGTAGATTTGAGAATCTTCAGCTTAGAGATAATAACTTAATCCATGGGAGCTGATGAAATCATCAAGTAAAATAGTATAGAAGGAGAAGAGGAGGACACAGGACAAGAGCCCTATGGGACACCCATGCTTAATGGATGTGACCTGGATAAAGATCCAAAAAAAATGAGAAGCAGTCAAATGGGATTAGTAAGATCCTGAAAACCTAGGGAGAAGAGAGTAGTAAGAAGAGGGTGATCAACAATGTCAAAAGCTGCAGAGAAGTTGAGAAGGAAGAGGACTGAGGAAAAGGTCATTGGATTTTTTCAATTAAGAAGTCATTGGTAACCTTTGAAAGAGTACTTTTGAGGTCAGATGAGGTCAGAAGGCAATTGCAAGGGGTTAAGAAGAGAATGACAGTAGAGGGAGTGGAGATACTTTTTGTAGATGGCCTTCTCAAAGAATTTAGCCATGAAAGGCAGAAGAGATATGGATGACAGTTAGTGGGGATGGATGGATCAAGTGAGGAGTTTTTGAGAATGGGGGGGAAGGGTGGTCATGTGCATGTTTATAAGCAATAGAGAAATAGCCACTGTGTAGGAAGAGATTAAATATAGTTGAGAGTATGAATGACAGGGGGTAAATCTGCTGGAACAGATTAGAATGGGATCCCTTATGTGTGTAGAAGGGTTTGCCTTGGCAAAGGGAAAGCCCACCTCTTTGTGTGAGATAGGGGTGAAGGAGGAAATAGTTATAGAAGGCAGGATGAGGAAGAGAGGGACCTTTTGGCAAATGGCCTCAAATTTTTTTAGTAAAATATGAGAAAAGGTTCTTAGCTCAGAAGGTAGGGGTGTGGGAAGTCATGGAAGAGCTCTTCTTCCATCACTACTTCCTGTTGAGATTGAATGTAGAGCTGTCCCTGTCCCAAGAGGTCCCATTCGAGGGGTCAGTTACCTTTGAAATATGACCCATTATCACTTTGGATCTGCATTGGAGTTCCATAATATATACTTATGATATCTAGAGTTTTACAAGTGTTTTTCTGGGTCACATTTTTATAGGGACAATCCACTAGTACATCTGAACATGTGTCAATACAAGTACATATAAATTTGCATCTTTTATCTTGGGGGAGGAGTCCAATATAATTTATTTGCCAAATTTGGGCTGGTACTTTTCCCCTTGCTATCTCTCCAGTCACAAGGAACAGTTCATTCCTCTTTCAACTAACAGTCTCCCATTGCATCCTGGGCCATCTCTAGTCATCCTGATGAATATCTGGTCACTGGATCCAGATGGCTCAGGAGAAGAAAGTGAGGCTGGTGACCTTGCACAGCCCTCCCTCACTCATCATTTCTCTGTTGTCATGATCCTCTTCTAAAATGAAGGACGAACACAATGACATATATAACATTCTTCTGCTATTTGTTTTAACAATGAATGAGAGACACTAATACCTTGTTCTTGTGCCCACTGGTGTGTGGCCTGGACCCCTAAATGGCTGGCCATTTGATGGACCCATTTTGCTAGTACCAGAACATCAGTTGATGTCAGAGTAGGGACAATATGTTGAGTAGCAATCTTTGCTAGTCGATCAGCATGTGCATTGTACTCACATTCTGGTGTGAGGACCACGTGAGCATCTACACAAAAAACTGACAGATTTGTAACCAAAGACATGTCCCATATATCTTCCCATAATTCTTTGCTCCAGACTTGTTTGCCATGAATTTCCCACTTTTGATTTTTCCACATGAGCAACCATGTAGTTCCCATTAGCTACCTCCCATGAATCAGTGAATATATGATACTGTCCTCCTTGTTCTGTTTTGATCACTTGATGTACTGCCATAAGTTCAGCATATTGATTATTTATACCTATCACAGTACTTTCTAAAGTCCACCTAGTATATGGGTTATAGGTTACCATTTTCCAATATCTTTTGTGGCCCAAATATTTTGCTGTTCCGTCAGTAAACCATGCATGTCTCTTTTGTTCTTCAGGTAATCCATCATATTCCTCATTCCATTTTACCAAGGACTGTGCCAGCTGTTGCTTTCATTCAGGGGGTATATAATTTTCCTCAATATCTATGTTTGCTGTAGATTCACGTAAAGCAGAAATTCCACTTTTACCTGCTTTAGGTCTATTTTGAATATACCATTACAATTTAATTATGCTAGCCTCTTGAGCATGTCCAATTCTGTGAGAAGCTGGGGTACTCATTACCCAGGTCATAATTGGGATTCCAGGCCTGAATATTACCTCATGGCCCAAAATCACTTTTTCAGTCTCTACCAAAACCCGATATGCAGCTGCCAACTGCTTTTTAACAGGGGTATATTGAATTCCAGATGAAGGGAGTTTCCTAGACCAAAATCCTAAGTGTACATTTCGGCTGTGTTGTTTTGGCCGCAAACTCCAGCTTGTATATTCATCCTGTACAGTCACTTGTACTTCTACCACTTAGAAGTCATAAATTTAAGGACAATTGTATAGCAGCCTTTGAGTCTTCAAAAGCTTTACTCTGCTCAAGTCCCCAGTCAAATTCGTATTTTTTCTAGTAATTTTATATAAGGGTTTCAAAATTTGTCCTAGATGTGGTATGTAATATCACCAATATTCAACTAATCCTATAAACTTTTGGGCTTCTTTTTTATTGGTGGGATAGGAAAATCCTGAATCTTTTGTTGGGAAAATCTCTCACAGCCCCTTATTCCATTGTATCCCCCAAATTTTATGGTTTGAGCTGGCTCTTGAATCTTTGCAAAATTAATTTCCCACCCTTTGCTTTTATATGCTCAATTAAAAGCATCAAACTTTTCTCCACTTTTTTCATTTTTTCCCTGTATCATAATATCAACTATGTAGTGGGTAAGCTGTACACCAGGTAGCTCTAATTCATCTAAATATTCAGCCACAATCCTATAACAAATAGTGAGGTTATGCAGATATCTTTCTGGCAAGCATGTAAAAGTATATTGTCAGCCCTGTCAAGTAAAAGCAAATTGGTCCCATTGTTTAGAATCTATTGGAATAGTAAAGAAAGCATTCTATAAATCAATAACTGTGTACCAAGTCCCAGCGTATTTCTCGATCCTTTCTATTATGGTAATGGTATCTGGAACAGCAGCATACAAGGGAGGAATCACCTTATTCAATTGTCTATAATCCATTGTCATCCTCCATGTCCCATCTGACTTTCATACTTGCCAGACAGGATTATTCCATTGAGTGGTTGTAGGGACTCATACTCCTGCCTTAACATATTCCTTTATAGTATTGGTAATTTCATCTTGCCCACCTGGTACATGATACTGCTTTAAAGTAATTATTTTAGGAGGATTAGGTAAAGTGAATGGGTCCATTTTTATTTTACCCACTAAAACTGCATTAATACCTGTCTTCCTTACTACAAATTGGTATCTCCCCAGGTAAATTTAAAGTTATACCTCTCAATAGATCTATTCCAATGATGTATTCAGGAATGGGTACAATATACTTTCTTAGGTATATACTTAGGTATATACTTTCTTAGGTAATTGCCCAGTTTTCATCATTAATTTGACTTGTCTGGCTGATATTTCAGCCCCTCCCAGTCTGTGATGGTGATAGGAGTTCCATGTTTAAACTTATCAGGGTTTCTGTGTATAAGGGAAGCCTCCACCTCAGTGTCTATTAATGCCCTAGTTATAGTATTTAATACATTTTTCCAGTATATAGTCAAATTGATATGGGGTCTGTAATCCTTTCTGTATGTTCCTTTAATTTGAGCTGGGGCTTAGACAATTTCCTAGTCTCCCTAAAGTTATGGTGAACTTGGATACAATGTTTCAGGAGGATTTGTAGAGGCACTTCGTACTTTTCTATTCCATCTAATATCAAGCCCCCTTTTTTGGTACATTCTGAACAGTTCATTGGAATGAACTATGCTTCCAAAATCTACCCTTGCTCTCAATAGAGCAGTAAGTAATCCTTTCCTTGTCAATTTGTTCTGACTTTGAATCCACTGGCTGTTTACTCTTCTCTTGAAGAAGAAATTTATCTTTTCCCCAGTCCTGTAAGTCACTTAACTATGAAATCTTGTCTAGCACTTCCAAAGGAAAGTCTTATTTCCCCAATTATTAGAGTCAAAACTAGGTGCTTGTGAATAGGAGGAGCTGTCTTTACTATGATATTCCTATGAGAAACGGCTAAGGGAGTATCATAGTACACATCTGCATTTGTGATCATTATGGCAGTCTTCATTACCTCTCCCTTTAACTTTCTCATACAGTCCCTAAGTATTGATGGTTCTCTTGTTTTTGCCTTAATGTGGAGCGAGCTTCAACCTAGAAATCTCCCCATGCAACATTATTTCATTTTCCAACTCTGACAGTTACATTTTCCACCATGCACTGTTTTGGCAGTCCTTGTCATGGCAGCCAGGCTGGGTCTGTATGCAGGTTGTATGTACACTTCTTTTGCCAGCCTTCTGCTTCTTCTTAGATAAATGAAAAGCCTTTTCTTCCACCTGAGACCTCCCAGTCTGCTCTGTTAAAGGAGAGCTCGAACACTGAGAATTCCCATGCAAACTAGCTAACTCTTTTTCCATCTGAATTTTTTTCTTCAGCAGCTCATCTCTGCTTTCACACATAATACCTATTAATAAATTCCATCCTCTCCTATAGTTCTTTCCCTGGTCTTATTGATATTCCTTACAAACATCTTTCTAAGTCTCTAGGTTCTCCCTCCTGTAACCTCACTTCCCAGTTTTCACAGGGTCCAGTGCTTTTAGCCCATTCCTTTGTACAACAGCTCTGTAGACCCTCAGTTTGGTAGTCAATCTAATACCTCTTCTCTCCCAAACTTTTCTTTGGAGCCTCCAAAACACTGAGCTAGCTCTGGAAATGCATGTGTCGACCTCATTGTCAATGTGGACATCCCTGGAAAGTATACTCCCAAGGTAAATGAACTTATCCACAGCATTCAAAACTTCTCCATTTGTTGTAATTGATGGTTCCATGTAAGAATGGTGTGGTGGTGGCTGATGAAGCACCTGTGTTTTCTTGGTATTAATTGTTAGGCCAAAATTAGCACAAGCAGCAGAGAATTGATCCATATTTTATTGCATCTCAGCTTCAGCAGCTGCATTGAGTGCACAATCATCTGCAAACAGAAAATCATGCACCAAGACTCCCTCCACTTTGGTCTTGGCTTGTTGCCTTTTCAAATTGAAGAACTTACTATCAGTACGGTAGTTGACCTTGATGCTGTGTTCATCCTCTTTGAAAGCATTTGACAACAGGGCTGAAAGCATTATACTAAAAAGCATGGGAGCAAGTACAGCCCTGTTTCACTCCATTAGTGACTGGGAAGACATGAGATCATTGTCCACTATCCAAAACCCAGGCAAACATGCCATCATGAAATTGATGAACTTCTCTGGGCAGCCAAATTTTGATACAATTTTTCATAAACCCTCATGACTAACAGCGTCAAAGGCCTTGCTCAGATCTACAAATGTTGTGTACAGACCTCTGTTCTATTCCTGGCATTTCTCCTGGAGTTGTTAGGCAACAAACACCATATCAACTATTCCTCGGCCCTTTCTGAAGTCACACTGGCTCTCAGTACATGATCATCTTCCAGGTGAAGGATCAGCCTATTAAGGAGGACTCTAGCAAAAATTTTGCCAGCAGTTACTAAGAGAGATACCTGCCTTCCCCCTTTGCCCCGTGATTGTTGCAGGACAATCTATTCCCTTTACCTTTATAGAGATGGACAATGGAGGCATGCTTGAACTCCTGGGGGATAACTTCATCTTGCCATATAACCTGGAAAATTTCAGTCAGCTTTTGTATGAGCAATGGTCCCCCTACCTTGTAATTCTCAGCTGGAATAGAATCAGCACCAGGTGCTTCGCCACATGAAAGGAGCCTAATGGCCCTTAAAGCCTCTTCTTCACTTGGAAGTTCAGCTAAGGAGGGATTGACTTCAACCTGAGGTAAACAGTTAATGGTCTCAGTATTGATTGATGATGGTTTGTTGAGAACACTATGGAAGTGTTCAGCCCATCCCTCTACGATCATGTCCTTATCAGAAACTAATGTGGCTCCATCTGCACTGAGTAGTTACGATGCTCCACAGGTTTTTGGTCCATAAATAACTTTCAGGGAATCATAAAAGTGCTTTGGATTGTTACTATCAGCATAAAACTGAATTTCATCTGCCTTCTTACTGAACCAGGAATCTCTCTAAGCTTTGCTTGTACTTTGCTTTTGATGGAATTAAATGCTGCCTTCTTAGAGGTGGATGGACTGTCCTGCTGGTAAATCCTGTCAAGTTCTCATTTTTTGTTTAACAGCTTCTGAATTTCCCCATCAGTTTCATCAAACCAGTTTAGGTGTTTATGAGTGTTCTGACCCAGATGAGCAAATACAGTGCTGTACACCAAATCTTTGAAAACTGCCCACTCCTTTTCTGCTCCACCGTTGCCAACTATGTGTTGGCTCAACTTTCCCTCCAAGTTAGTAACAAACTGTTCACTCTCAGAGAAGTACTTCAATTTGTTGACATTGATTCTTCTAGTAGTCATTTTGCCTTGAAGGTGGCACTTTTGATGAATGTGTTTCTGTAAGATGGGCCAAACCAGGTTGAAGGTAACCAAGGGGTCTCAAATCCATTGGTGAGTTAGAGGGGTATGTACCCCAAACATGTGAGGATTTCCTCTGAAGGAATGAGTGGATGAGAACAATTTGTTCCAACGGCCATGAAGGCAGCTGAAGCAGGCATTGTGGAGTGTTTAGAGCTTGGTTAGACACCAAAGATGCCAAGGTCAAATCCAGTTTATGCACGAATCAAAAGACATCACCCATACCATTTTACTATTATGTCTCAAAGTCCTGTGGCAACAGGCAAGTGATGAAGCAGCAGGTGCAGATACACTGGGAGCTAAAGTCACAAGTCCACACACAGGCGGCCCAGGCCCAGACCAGTTTTTTACTGGAAGCAGCAGTGGGACTCAACAGCCCCCTGGGTGTCTGAGCAGCCTTTTAAGGATTGCACTGTTTACCTCCTGGTGTGAGGAAGGGGTCTAGAAAAGGGGTCACTGCCTAGACATTGTCTGCTTACTCAACCCTGGCCTGATTACCGTGGCAGGTGGGGAATCCCACTATGCAACCAAAGTACAAAAAAATGTACAAAATATACAAAAACATCTGCAAAGATGATTCCACTCATCATTAGTACATAGAACGTGTGCACACTTATAGACAACACAAAATCTAGTGGACTTGAAAGATATACTGCTCTTGTTGCAAAAGAATTCAACAGGTATTGCATCCAAATAGCAGCCCTCAGTGAAACAAGGTTGGCAAATGAAGGTCAGTTTACTGAAGTTGGAGCTGGATACACATTTTTCTGGAGTAGGCACAGTGAAGGGGAGCACCGTGAAGCTGGCATGGATTTTGCAATCAAAACTAATCTAGTCAGCAAGTTGGTATCCCTGCCCATAATAGTGAATGACAAGCTCATGACAATGCGATTGCCACTCCCAGGAAAATGCCATGCCACCATCATCAGTTCCTATGCTCCCACCATGATGAACCCTGATGAGGTCAAAGAAAAAATTTATGAAGACCTAGAGACCCTTATCATCAATGTGCCAAAAGAGGACAAGCTTATAATTCTGGGCGACTTTAATGCTAGAGCAGGCTCAGACTACCAGACTTGGCAGGGAGTCCTAGGGAGGAATAGAGTTGGAAACAGCAACAGCAATGGCCATTTGTTGCTGAAGACTTGTGCATCACATGACCTTCTTATCACCAACCCTGTCTTCCGTTTACCTAAATACAATAAAACTTCATGGATGCACCCTTGCAGCAAACATTGGCATCTAATAGAATACATGATTGTAAGGAGAAGAGATAGATAAGATGTGAGAGTGACAAAGGCAATGTGTGATGCAGAGTGCTGAAGTGATCATAACCAGAAAGGGGATAGGAATTAATCAAAATGCCATTCTAGACACAAAAGGCCTTAATGGCTTAATCCAAAAACTCATCTAATAGGTTTTTAATATGAGTCCCAGACCCACAAAAATTAGAAAAATAATACAATCTAAAGTCAAAAACCAAGAAAAAATCACAGAAAGGGCAAAGCTTGTTGACTGGAGTTTGCTCACAATTCTACTGTACCAGAGTTTCTAACTGCACCCACATACCCCAGGTAATGGACCTGTGGATGGGAAGGGACCAGTAGTTTTGGGTGGGATCTTTTTAGCAGATTGTTTATCTGTCCTGTATCTCTCAGGGATTTAAATGGCTGAGGCTTTGGCAAGTCAGGGAGCTGACAGTGATATTTGAAATGTCTAAATTTGCTATTAAATATTCAGTCCAAATCTAATGACCCACTCCCTGAAGAGGATATTAACTTTTCACAGGATGGAACTACGTATCAGAAAACCAGAAATTTATTGGTTGGAATGTTCCCACGAAGTTCATTGATTAGAATGACCCTTACCACCTCTGTATGAAGTGTCCCACGACCTTGCTGAGACTGGTCCCTCTGCCTTTATTCTCGCTGTGTTATCTTCTTATTTCCTCTAAAATTTCATTCTGTGTACTGTACCCTCTTCTTGTATTTTTAATTGCTCTTTGATTAATTCCTTCTCTTTTGCCTTACAGATGGTCTCAAATGCTCCTAATCTTAAAAACAAAACTAAAAAAAACAAGCAAAACCTTTCCTTAACCCTGTTATTACTGAACTACATAAACTATAATCTCTTGCCTTGACACAGTTAGGTGGCATGGTGGATAGAACACTGGATTTGGAGTAAGAAAGACTTGAGTTTGAATCTGGCCTCAGGAAGTTACTAGTTTTGTGGCCCTGGGCAAGTTACTTAACCTCAGTTTGCCTCAGTTTCTTCAACTGTAAAAGGGGAGTATTAATAGCACCTACCTGACAGAGCTGTGAGGATTAAATGAGATAATAATTATAAAGTCCTTCTATAGAAGCTTTCACACAATAGGTGCTTAATAAATGCCTATTCCATTCATCTTCACTATCAAACATTCATCACCTCTTAATTGTTCTTACCACCCCATCCTACAAAGCATTGTAGGATGAATCTTCCAGTTACTCTTGTCAGATTGGAATTAGCATAATATAAAAACAAAGGGCATCAATAAAAATAGCACTTATTTTTAAAAAAAAATTATCAGTGTTTTTCTTTAACCTATCCACAGCCTGCTCTCCCTTCTGCAACCCAGTTGTAAGCAAAACCCTTGAGATTCATTTCGTGGTTTAGTGGAAAGAACATTGGAACTGGAGCCTGAGGAGCTGAGTAGGTTAGAATTCTGGGCATGGAGTATGGAAAACCTGGGTTCAAATCCTAGACACCGGCTATGTGACCCTGGACAATTTACTTAACCTTTCTAGGCCCCAGTTCCCTAATCTATAAAGATTCTATAAATTCTATAAAGAAGAATATAATAATAGCATCTAACACAAGAATGTTATAAGGCTCAAATGTTACGGTAAGGTAGATAAAGCATTCAATACCAGTGTCACCTGTCATGTTATTATTACTTGTCATCTTGGTAGGTCACTACCTCACTGAGCCTTATAAAGTGAGGGGCTAGCCCAGATGACTTCCAAGGTCCCTTGAAGCTTTAAGTCTTTGAGTATTTGATCAATGATCTCCATTGATCTGTCCCCCATGGAGTTTCTCCACTTGAGCCATGTACTCTGTGCTAACAAAGGAGTTTCTTTCTGTACTGGTGATAAAATCATGGGTTTTCCCCCCAAGTTTTACAGAATCATATTTCCTCTTATTAAACTTGGCCCATCATTTCTGTCAGCTGAGATATTTCAGACCCTAATTATTTTATCCAGTGTGTTGGCTATCCCTCTCAGTTTTGGGACATCTACTAATTCGATATGTATGCCATTTATATTTTGTCCCGGTAATTTTTCAAGCAAGTTTTCTGATCTTGTAATATTCCTCATGCTGATTTGGAGGATTACTGGGCATTTCTGGTAGTCCTTTATAGGAGTGGAGAATCTGATGATAGTATCTGTAACTGAAATACACATGTATAATATTTGTAAATTTTCAAACTGGGGCCATGAGTGGGACTACCAGTGAGATAATAGTGCAGGTAGTCTTCATGATCATTAAAACTGTTTGTTTGAAACAGAATTTAAACTGTTTAAAACTGTGTAGTCATGTATACATATACATTTATGCATATGTATAATGTCTTGCATATATTTTCTAATGAACAGCCACACCCCCACTCTGTATAGGATCTATTCATATCGTATTATAAAATTTTGAATTAAGCTCCACATTATTGGTCCTTTTGAAAAGAACATTAGAAAACGGCTTCCAAAAGGATTTGCCACCCAAGAAAGAAAGGAAAAAGCTAGGTCAAATTTGAGGCCTCCTAATTCTCTGAGTTTTCTTTTCAACAATAAGAGCAGAGAAAATAGGCAAAAAGAGTGGAAAAAAAAGAAAAATGAGTGGAAGTGATTAGCCTCATGACCCTTTGCTGTTTTTCTAGGCTTTATGCACTGTTCCATTGTTGAGATGAATAAAATTAGCATATTCAATTTGGGTTCAAAAAAGAGGCTGAATAAGTAAATTACTGAGTATCTTCAACTAAAGAACAATTTAAATACTTTACAAAGGATGGGGACACTTTCACTTTGTAAATGGTTTCTTCCCCTGAATTTTATTCTACTCTCTTAATGGTCTGAATTATTTTGAGTTGAAATACATGTGAGTGAGATTTGAGATTTTAAAATAATTTATTGGAAATTGGTGAAGGAAAGAAAATAGACAGTCATATTTGACACCCTATTTACTTTTGTGAAAAATGACCTCAATGATAACTGTATCTTGAATCACTAATTTAGCTTTAGTTAGCTTTTGATGATCTAGATTGCACTAAAGCACAAGACCTATGATTTGCAAAATCCAGTTATGGGGAAAGATCCCAAGGAGAGATTGTTAATGGACGATGAGTAAAAGATTGAGGTGATTCATCTGGAAGAACAAAAGGTCCAGAATATCAAGGGAATTAATGAAAAGAAGTACAAGGTAAGATGGCGAGTCATACCAGATCTTAAACTGTATTATAAAGCGGCAATTATCAAAACTACTTGGTACTGATTAAGAAATAGAGTGGTGGATCGATCAGTGAAATAGGTTAGGTACATAAGACACAGTAGTTGATAACTATAGTAATTTACTCTTTGATAAACTCAAAGACTCCATTTCTGGGATAAGAACTCAATATTTAACGAAAACTGCTGGGAAAACTGGAAAGTAGTATGACAGAAACTAGGCCTAGACCAACATCTTACACTGTACACCAAAATAAAATCAAAGTACATGATCTCAACATAAAGGCTGATCCTATAAGCAAACTGAGAAAGCAAGGAATAATTTACCTGTCAGTTCTATGGGGAATGGAAGAATTTATGACCAAACAAGGGATAGAGAACATTATGAAATACAAAATGGATAATATTGATTACATTAAATTGAAAAGTTTTTGCACAAACAAAACCAATAAAAACAAGATTAGGAGAGAAGCAGAAAACTGGAAAAGAATTTTTTATAACCAGTGACTCTGATAAAGGTCTCATTTCTAAAATATATATAGAGAGAACTGAGTCAAATTTATAAGAATACTAGTCAAAGACTTGTCAATGGTCAAAGACTATGAATAGGCACTTTTCAGATGAAGAAATTAAAGCTCTCTATAGTCATATAACAAAATGCTCTAAGTCACTATTAATTAGAGAAATGCAAGTCAAAATAACTCTGAGGAATCACATCACACATATCAGATTGGCTAACATGACAAAACAGGAAAATGATAAATGCTAGAGAATATGTGGGAGTACTGGAACGCTAATACATTGTTGATGGAGTTGTGCACTGATCCAAACATTCTAGAGAACAATTTGAAATCATGCCCAAAGGACTATAAATCTATGAATACCCTTTGACCCCAAAATTACCACTTATAGCTCTGTATCCCAAAGACATCATAAAAAGGAAAAGGACCACATGTATAAAAATATTCATAGCAGCTCTTTTTGTGGTGGCAAAGAATTGGAAATTAAAGGAATGTCCATCAACTGGGGCATGGCTGAACAAGTTGTGTATGAATGAAATGGAATACTATTGTGCTATAAGAAATGATGAGCAAGGGAACTTCAGAGAAACCTGGAAAGACTAATATGAACTGATGGTGAGCGAAAGGAGCAGAACTAGGAGAACAGTGTGCACATTAGCAACCACATTGTGCAATAACTGACTTTGATAGACTTAGCTCTTCTCAGCAATGCAGGGGTCTAAGACAATTTCAAAGGACTTATGATGGGAAATGCTATCCACATCTGAGAAAGAACTTAAGAACTTTGGAGTCTGAATACAGATGGAAGCATACTATATGCTCTCCTTTTCTTTTGTTGTTTTGTCTCTTCCTTCTCATGATTCTGCCCCTTAGTTTTAATTCCTCTTTACATCATGACTAATATGAAAATATGCCTAATATGAATGCATAAGTAGATTCTATATCAGATTGCATGCCATGTTGGGAAGGAAGGAGGAGAGAAAGGGGGAAATTTTAAAACTCAAATTCTTATGGAAATGAATGTTGAAAACTAAAAATAAATGAATAAATTTTAAAAAAAGGTTGAAGTGAATCATGTGCATATGATCCACTTGATATATATGTAATTCTAAACCAAGACTGGAGCATTTTAAACAATTTCAAAAATTTTTTCGAATGAGAGGGAATAATCCATAATCACCTGACATTTTTTAGTGTGCATGGTATTCTAAGAGTTCTTTGTCCCCAAAGAAACATAGCAAGAAGTTTAAAATTTGGTAAATTAAAGGGAAAAAATAATGCTCATAGATTTTTCTTCCTTAAAACATTGACAGAAGATATAAAAATGCTACAAGATCCTAGCAATCCATTCCAGTCAACTAATGTTATTCAGTTTCCCCCTGCATTTTGTTATTGTGGTCATTTGTCCTTCATTTTAGAAGAGGACCATGACATTGGGAAGATGATGTCTTGACTTGCAAGTGAATTGGATGTAAGTGCGGCAGGGCCCCACTCTCTCCTCCAGAGCCACCTGGGTCCAGTGGCAGGACCCAGCGACCAGGACAACTGGAGTTGGCCCCTCTCCCAAAGTAAAATAGTAGAGTGCCAGACTTGGAATCAGGGACCTGGTTCTTATCCTGCCTTTGTCATTTACTAATTAGACAACCATGGACCAGTCCCTCAACTTCCCAGGTCTTTCTATTTCTTTGTCTGTAAACTAAGCCTAAAAACAACTTCATTATTTTTTTTTTGCTGGCTTGTTATGAGGAAATTGCTTTGCAAATCTTAAAAGATATGTAAATGTGGGTTGTTATAGAATAGAACTGTTTCTGCAAAGTGGAATCAATATTCCTTGTCATGTGAACAAAACGGAGGACTAGATGTTTTCTCTAATACTTATGACCTCTCAAACCTCTCCAAAATAGTAATTATCTGCAAGCAATAAAGCAATTTCAGCTGTCTCCCTGATAGAGGACACCAAGAACCCAAACGAGAAACTGCAGGATAGAACAGAATAATGTGTTCCAAAGAGCAAAGGCAGTCAAGATGCAACCCAAGGTGACCTACCCAGCAAATCTGAGCCTAACTATTAATGAAAAAATGATAGACATCCAATTTAAAAAAAAAAAAGGCATTGGAAACATTCCAAGAAAGAAAACTGAATCTGAAGAAATTATTTATTTTCAGCTCTCCCAGACAATACATGTAAAAGAAGGGTAAACAGATACAGCAACCAAGGACAACAGTAACAGCAAAATAACTACAGAGAAATCACTAAGAGATTTGAAAGAAGTGATATTGGAGAAATAGGCCTGCAAAATTCTGGACTAAACCTTCCCCTTTCCCCCACCTCCACCTGCTGGTAAATCAGTGATTATTTGTCAAACTAAATAACAGAACAGGAGGGTATATGAAAAAGAGGAGAGGAAGAAGAAAGAGGAATATGTGATGTACCTTAATAAAAACAAAGGCTCATAATGAAAGAAATAGTTTTTCAGGAAGAAGTATGTCTACAGTATAATGTAAAGAGGGAAAAAGAGGGATTGAAATAGGGAGAAAGGAATAGGAAAGTCTTGCTTCAGTGGGGGGAGGGGGTACTATGGATGAATTCTTCCATGGAAGGATATATTCTAAAAATGGAGTTTGGGATTTTATGATGAGTATAGGACTTTTGTTGAGTTGTTTCAGTCATGTCTGATACTTCATGACCCCATTTAGGGTTCTCTTGACAAAGGTAATGAAGTGGTTTTCCATTTCCTTCTCCAGTTCATTTTACAGATGAGGAAGCTAGCAAACTGGGTAAAGTGACTTGTCCAGGGTCACACAGCTAGTAAGTGTCTGAGGCCAGATTGGAACTCAGGAAGATGAGTGTCCCTGACTTCAGTATGGGCACTCTCTCCACCGCACCACCTAGCTGCCTCATGGATATAGGAATATGGTGCTCCCTTTCCCTCGCTTCATGCACCCAAGTGAAATAAACAACAATAAATTAAAAATAAATTGCTGGCAAGAAAGAGTTAACATGATGACAAATTTCATGGTCTTCTGGGAGTTTTAGTACATCAGCAATTCAGATGTAGTAGAAGAAGAAACACTTTTCTTCATAGAAGATCACTCATTTTTCCCATGCCTGAGGAACATGACACAATCCTTTAATCATCTGGTACTATGTCTTCCATCTTCTTGGGACAATATATTCATAAAGCTGATTTTCAGAATCACACTATTTGGACCTGCCACACCTTAAATGTGATCTCCTTCAGCCTGAGTATTTTTTAGTATTTGATATTTACTTCTTGAAGACCATCATGGTAATCAGACTAGGATTATAGGATAGACTTTAGAGATCACCTAGCATGGAGACATTAGACAAATCCACCTCTCCAAAAACATATTAGACTATATGGACACATAATTAGGTTGCATTGTAGATGGAGTGTTGGACTTGGCAGCAGGAATACTTGAGTTAAAACACTACCTCAGATATTTGTTACTTGTTTGACCCTGGGCAAACAACTTAATTTGTCTCATTTTCAGTTTCCTCATTTATTAAATAGGAAAAATAATAGCGCCTACTTCCCAGGGGTATTATAAGGATCAAATGAGATAACATACATACAGTGAGTGAGTGCCTTGCAAAACTGAAAGTACAGTACAAATGTTAGCTATTGTTATTCCTATCTTCTAAAATGCTATTAGTTTCACAAGTTATTGTCACACAAGGCTAGTCACATTTTCACTGGCCTTCCTCCATGCCTGGTACTGTCATTGTCCTCTTCTCCATCTCCTGGCTTCCCTGACTTGTTCAGGTACCAGTTAAAAAATCCCACCTTTTACCTTTCCTGATTCTCCCTTAATGCTAGGTCCTTCTCTCTAAGATTACCTTCAATCTACCCTCCATGCACAAGTTATTATATATCCACAAGTAATTTTCATGTTCTAGACTGTGAATTCCTTGAGGGCAGAAGCTGTTTTCCCCACTTTTTGGATCCCCAGCATTTAGCACAATGGGGCATATGTAGTCAGCACTGGTACGTAGTAAACATTTAATAAGTATTGGATGATCCAGAAGGGTTATGTATAGAGCCACATACAGACATTGCTGAAAAAGGCATTCATAATATGATCGTAGCCTGGGTTCCCTGCCCTGCTCAGGTTAAAGGCAAAATTCAAGGCTTTCAAACCAGTAACTCCCAGTTTTCCTCTGTCTATCTGCCAGACTCCTCATCTGTTTTCTTGTTTTGCTTATCAGCCCTGTTTTGGCTGCTTAGTACATACAACATCCACCTTTATTACACCTTAAGGGAGCACTCATAGCTCCTGAAACCATCCTAGAAAAGTATGCTAAACTGTAGCTATCCCTGGGAACCTCTCTAAGTCCTGATTGGTCCCAAAGATTGAGAGGAGACTTCTAAAAATATTTTAATTCTGACTTACAGCATTGCAGTCTGAGCTTGGAATAAATTATCTTTCTCTTCAGTACTCACTCACTTTCTAGTCTCTGCAGTTAAGCTACCTCCAGTTTACCTAATTACTCTCTCGTTACCTAGTTTAAACTATATTTATATATACTTACAGTTCACATATTAGCAAGTCTGTACATCAGCCTGCTTTGACTCTATTCCTCTTTTCCTTCCATCTCTGCCTAGGCTGATCCTTGCTCCTGCACAGTTTGAAATAGAAGGGTAGTTAGGTGATAACAACAACAGTAATATTAATAAAGCAGAATGTCTCCCAGGGATATAGTGCTTTATGCTTTCCAGAATGCCTCCATTTCCATTATCTCATTTGATGCATGACAAAGTGAATTATGGTAGTCATGGCCCAGAAAGGGACATTTTCTGAACTTTTTTTCAGGAAATTACTTGGAAGGATGCCATTTCCACAGAGCTCTTACATGACACAGGAAATTTTCCAAGGATGGAGATTACATTATAATGCAAGTCATTCCACCTTCATAAAAATTAATTCTGATTTCCCTTCTACAAATGAATTTATGCAACTAGGTCAGCTATTGAGGATGTTTTTAAGTTTCTGATCTGGGTATTGATGTATATATAACTCATCCTGGCATAATTTTCTCATTTCCTCAAACATGTTTTGAAAGTCAAAAATATTATAAAACATTCAAATATCCTATATATTTTTAAAAGCATAGTGTTTTGCTTCATATTTTAAACTATCCACTTAAAATATTTTGTGACATAATGGATTATTTCACTTTGGTCATTTAAAATGTTTTTGAGTTTAAGGGCAACTGAAGAGTAAGTAATAAGATCATTAGTCATCTATTTATTTGGGACATTAACTTAAATCAATCTTAAGGAATGTTTTTTATGATATGCACTGGAAATTTACCAAAATATGAGCTTTGGGGGAAAGTTCTAAGCCTCGGTTTCCCAAACCTTCAACGTAATTGACGTAAAGCCATGGAATTTGGGCATTCGCTATTTTACCTTTGTAAAATTTAAAGTAATTCATCATACTTTAGGCTCTGAGAGCTTGGCACTTTACTAATACCCTCTCCTTCCTTACTTTTACTTGTTCTTTAAGTTTAACGAAGGCTTCTTGAGGGCAATGATTGTTTCTTTTATTTCATATCTTGGTTCTACAGTTCTTGCACATAGTAGGTGCTTACTGCTTTTTAATTAAATTACTTAATCTTAGACTTAGAGTTCAAAAATATTATAGACATCATCCTCACACTCATTTTGTGATCATGAAAATGATTCCCAAAGAAGTCTAGTGACTTACCTGATGATACGTAACGGCAGAACCAGGAATCAAACCCAGCTCTTCAGACACCAGTTTCCTTCCACTATATAGTACTTGGGGTGAGAGGTGGGCAGGGGAAGGGGAGTTGGGGACAGGAATGCTAGGTCCTCTTCAGAAAAGTTTTTCTCATTCTACTTTACTTCAATAAATTTGTGCTTAAGTACTTGCTACGTATAAAGTAGTTACCTGAAGTGCTTGAGATACAAATAGATTGTACTCCCAGGGGCACAGATTGTGCTTTCATGGAACCTAAGGGTAGGGAAGATATGTATACAAATATCTGTCACACACACGAGACAAATATTCCTGCCTACTTTTCAAGCCTTTGTCTCATCTTGTCCTCTTCCATATTTCTTTACCCCTCTCCCTTGCCTTATATGGACTCTCTCCATTTTGGCCCACCCTCACCCCCAGCTCCCATTACTTTGTTCTAGCTCTTTCCTGCAAACTGAGGGTCTTACAAAGTTGTCTGTAGTAAACACACAAAAAGACATAAGGTCGCAGTGGTCCATACACTACCAAGAGATGAAGTAGCTTAAAGGATAATCCCAATAAACATGACCCTTTCCAGAAGTACTGATTGTAGTCTACCAGTCAAGCCTCATAGCTGAGCTAAAACCCTTATGGTTATTTTTACTCAAGTGACCTAGAAGTGATGTCAACTGCCCCAGTCTTTAGTTCCCTAATCCAATTAAGTTGAGGATGGCCTCATTAACTTTCAAGGAAAAACTAGCCTAACCTGCATTGGAAGAGGAAGGAATGGTGGTGGTAAGATATTGCTCCCACTACAATTTTGATACCTTACTGACTCCACCACCCAAATTGGACTCAAGCAAAAACAGATCATTAGAGAAAGGGTATAGAAGTCATATTGCAAGTAGTTGAAGAATGAATGATGAGGAAATGTAGAAAACAAAAGGTAGGCTACAGCTGCCATAGTCAAGGAAAAGTTTGTAAGAGGATAAAAGATCATGTTTGTAGACTAAAGGAAAGAGCTAGCAAAGAGGAAGAAATGGAAGGTGCCTGGGAGAGAAACAACCATTATAGGAAATGAGATTGAGCCAATAAACCTTAATCAGGGCTATTCATTTTAAAGGTTTTGAAATACAAAAATTTATGGTATACATGTCAACAAAAAGAAAAAAAGAGATTGGAATACAAAAATTTATAGAAGTTGAGCTCCTTGAGGGCAGGTACTATTTCCTTTTTGTCTTTGTCCCTTGAAGTGCCTGGCCCATAGGCTTGATAGTTGTTGTCCTTCATCTTTGAAGAAGGCCAAAATGACATCACCATAATAAAATGAAATTTTAGTGTGTCCAACTGTGGCTGATCAGACCAACATGAGCTCGGAATGCTCTACTGCATATTGGGCACAGATAGTCCATGTGAATATGTGGGGTGGATTTCCCAAATTTGCGTATCCTGCATTTACTTTGTGCTGTCTCAGTTCTGCTTTGCTCAAAGAGCACACAGCACCCTTTCTGATGTGGGCACACCATGCTGAGCAGTCCTATGCCAATGTCTCCCATGTTACACAGTCAAATACAAAGTTCTTGAGAGAAACCTTGAGAGTGTCCTTGTATCACCTCTTCTGGCCATCATGTGATCACCTGCCCCATGTGAGTTCTCCATAAAATAGTCTTTTCACAAGCTTACACTTTACATTCGAACAACGTGGCCAGCCCATCAGAGTTGCACTCTCTGAAGCATAGTTTGGATACTTGGCAGTTCAACTCAAGCAAGAACTTCAGTGTCTAGAACTTTATCCTGCCAAGTGATCCTCAGAATCTTCCTAAGATAGTTCAAATGGAAGCAAATCAGTTTCCTGGCATGGCTTTGGTAGACTGTCCATGTTTCACAAGCATATAACAATGAGGTCAGCACAATGGCTCTGTAGACTTTCAGTCTGGTAGTCAATGTAATACCTCTTTTCTCCCAAACTTTTCTTTGGAGCTTCTCAAACACTGAGCTAGCTCTGGCAATGCATGCATCAACCTCATTGTCCATATGTACATCCCTGGAAAGTACACTACCAAGGTAAGCGAACTTATCCACAGCATTCAAAACTTCTCTATTTGTTGTAACCGATGGTTCCATGTATGGATGGTGTGATGGTGGCTAATGGAACACCTGTGTTTTCTTAGTGTTAATTATTAAGCCAAAATTAGCACATAATATCCAACTTCCCTCCAAGAAGAAAAGGAAAACAGAATTTAATAAATACCCTCTCCCCTCAAATTTATTTCTGAGGTTCAGAAATGCTAAGAGTGGGAGTTTAATTCATGGAGCACTAAGCCATTTTCCATGTATCCCATGGTAACCTTTGAGGAAGGGTTGGGCGTAGTGAGGAAGGGAGACTTACAAATTTCCATTGAAAATTTTACATTATATAATTCTTACTTTGTGATTTTTTAATGATAGAAATTAGTGGTATCTGTCAAGACTGCTGGAATGTGCTTCCTTTAAGTAAACAGCACACTGCAGCCGTCCTTCCAAGATAAGAAGTAAATATGATTTGGGTTGGCATAAATTGTGGACTGTAATAATTTTCAGATATCTTGTAGTCTGCTCAAAATTAATTATTAATTATTTTTTAAGCCCCAACCTCCCCCACCCCACCCCCCACTGCTTACTCACTAGATTCCTTTATGCCTGGCCAGGTTATATTTTCTTGACACTTCATGCACTTGTCATATTCTATTTTTAGTTTAGTCCTTATAATAATGAATTCATAGCCTCTAACACCAACTGTCAGTATCTCCCTTTTTTTCAGGCCTTCTCTCTCTTTCCCAAAATGAAGAAATATTTACTATTTAAAATCAACCATCCTTGATTTATACAAGTTAGCTTGGAAAGAAAGAAAAAAAGGCTGATTTCATGGGTGGGTGCACACACCTACCCAAACAGACTTTGAAAATAACCAGTTATGATTGAATATATGAACATTGGACTTGTTAGTGGGATTTCATAAGTGAGTTTCCTTCGTCAAGGTGGAACATAATTTCACCAATCCCAGTGGGGCAGTTGAGGGCTGGAATTCTCATGCAATATGAGGAGAATACCCAAAGTCCTGCATGCATTGAAATCATATCTTCCTGCTCTGCCCCTCCCCTAACACAGAAAATCCTCTGGATTCCAATACTGCTCTAGAACCTCAGAAGTCCCTGAGGTCAAGCTGCAGGTACAAGTTAGAACCAAGTTGATCCTAAGAGATCTACAGGTGTCTTCTCTCAACTCTACCAGTTCTCAGGCCAGAAGACACTCTGATAGAGCAGGGAAACTATGGGGTTTCTCCAAAAGAGGGAATTTGCTAAGGAAAGTTCCAGAGTTTTATGGTTCCAGATAGACTATCCACAAGCCTTTTCACCCCATGCCAATTAAAATTCTATAACTGAAACACCTCACTGTTGTTAATAATAGTAGTTGTAGAGCACTAAGGTTTACAATGTACTGTACATAGGTTATCTCATTCAGTCTGTACAATGACTCTGAAAGGCAAATGCAATTATTATCCCCATTTGATTGATAGGAAGTTGAATCTGATTGATTGAAGTTGAGGAAAGATTGTTGGAGGTTAAGTGATTTGCTCAGGTTCACACGTGACTTGCAAGTGAACTGGATTTAAGTGAGGAAGAATTGTGCAAAGTCAGCAGCCTCACTTTCTCCTCCTGAGCCACCTGGGACCAGTGGCAAGATATAGGTCAGGATGACTAGAGATGGTCCCTTGCTGCCTTAGAGCAGCTGCAGAGGAAAGTGTGTCCTAAAGATCTGACTCATCCCAAATCCTACTTTGTTGGGGTATTATACCCTTCCATGTCCAAATCCTTGTCTTGAACCCTAATGTAGTCCAAGATTTCTCAGAAACTCAGAGTCACTGGGAACCATCTAGCAACTAATTGTTGTTGTTCAGTCAATCACTTGTTCTCTTTTGTGACCCCAAGAACCATAGCATGCCAATACTGTTCTGGGGTTTTCTTAGCAAAGATGCCAGAGTGGTTTGCCATTTCCTTCTCCCATAGATTAAGGCAAACAGAGGATAAGTGACTTGCCCAGAGTCACAATGCTAGTAAGTCTCTTGAGGCCAGATTTTGAACTTAGGTCTGTCTTCCTAACTCCAGGCCTAGTGCTTTATCTGTCACCTACCTGCCTCCAGCTAGCAACTCCATCTTGCAACTAGTATTGACCAACACATTTCAAATGAATAATATATTGCCAATCTAATGGTCACCCAGTATAGGACTACCCCAAAAAGAGTCCCTACCCTACCCTGACTACTTTCCACTAAAATGAGCAACACTATCCCCCCCCAAAAAAGATTGCCCTACAAAATATAATGCCCTAGCCCAATATAATGGTCCATTTGATGGCTCAGATCTGTAATTTCATTGACGTTGGGAACTAACTATGAGGACACTCCTACCAATCCAGTTGGGCAGTTTCTGCCAATTATAGTCTTCATGAGTTTCCTCGGGCACTGAGAGATGAATTGACTTACCCAGAATTTCACAGCCAATATGTTTCAGAGTCTATTCTTGAATCCAAGGCTTCCTAACTTTGAAGTCAACTCTATACACTGAACGTACCATGCTGCTTCTCTCCAGTGTAAATTTTTTAAGAACCCTCTTTTGAGGTCTTAAGATTTCTTCAACAGTAAGCAGTTCTGTCAGAATTATTATGACTATACCTTGTTTCTGTATTCATTTTCTGTCACTTGCACTTACTGCCATCTTCTGCATACATTATTTTAAAACTGAAGTTGGTCCTTGAGATCCCTGGGTATATACATAGGTCTCTATAAAGAATACTTCAATGGCATGGTCTTCTGAATTCCATTCCTTAGAGCTTTCTTCCTCTCCTGGCCTCACTTCACTTATATAATTTTGGTCTCTGCATTTGCCTTTCTTTGGACCCTTTGAAATATGCTCTCCCAAAATCTAAGCTATGTGAAAAACTTGTCCTAGATTTTAATCCTCTCCTTCTTAAATGCAAATTCTAAGTTTTGCCCAAGGTTCCCATTGTTTCTATCCTAGCAATCAATTCCTCCTTGATGATGAGAATCAGATCTAAAATAAAATTTCCTATTGTTGATTCCTTTACCTTTTAAATGAGGAAATTATCATTAAGGAAAGTCAAGAAATTATTGGCTATTATTCTTTTGGCAGAGAATGCACTCCATTAATCCTTTGTATTTTTGACCAGTTAAATAAAGCCTGTCCTATAATTGTTTTCTTAGTCTGATTTCCTGAATGGAAGCTGAGAGTCATTTTCTTTTTCTTCCTGGGGACCTAGTCACATCCAAAATTGGATGTACCCAGGGGAAATCCTGGCCTAGGGGTATGAGCCGGAAACAGAATTTATTATTCAGAAAGCCTTAAGTGTGATCCTGATTCACGTAAATCAGAACAACCAGTTCTGGAAAGCTATTAGACCCCTGTTCACACAATTAATAAACAAAAAAAGAAAAAAAAGGTGACAAAGATGATTCTCCATGTTCTATAGAATGAGCTAGTAAATGAGAAACCTTTTCCCTTTGGCAATAGCAATTGGACTAAAGAACTATAAACACACATACATAGAAACACACACACACACTCACTTTTTTTCTTTTAGAAATAGAATAGGGGACATATATTTATTACACAAGGTATAGATACAGATATATGTATGTATGTATATATTACATAAATTTCATTGAATTAATGTTAATTCAGAAACAAATATTACTTTGATAATAATAATTAGCATTTACATAGTGCTTCAAGATTTGTAAAGCACTATCCTTACATTATTTCATTTTATCTTCATAAAAACTGTCTGAAGTAGGCTCATTGTACAGATTAGGAAAATGAGGCCAAAGGCAGTCAAGTGACTTGCCTAGGATCACATAGTTTATAAGTGTCTGAGTTAGGATTTAAATACAGTCGCATCTTCATGACTCCAAGTCAAGCCCTCTTACCCACTGTGCCGTATACTAAATAATTTATTTACCTGGGAAATTTGATTCATTCAAATATTTACTCAGCATATGCTATATACAGAGATCACTATGCTAGGTGATATGACAAGATACACTGACTTTTATGTTTATAGAAATTAGAGTCTAACAGAATGATACAACAAATATCTATATAGTGTGCTATTAAATGTTTTAATGACCTGCTATCCTGGGGGGAAAACATATATAGCACATATTTTTAAAAGTTTAATTTGTATTATTAATATTTTCACTGTCACTTTCTTAAGTCTAGACAATCAATAAAAAAAATCAAGCTCTGACTTGTATCATTTGCCGATTTCCTAAGTATAAATTCTCACACTGAAAATTTAACAATCAACTCTTATGAGCCAGTTTGAACTGGTTCTAGCACACCCTTACATGTAACTATAATAAACAATGTTAGTTAATAAGTGCAATAGAGCTACAAACAGAGTTCCATGTGAGGTTAGAGAAGAGAAGGTTATTAACACTGTGGGAAATTTGGGAAGGATCCTTGGAGAAGGTAGCATTTGAATTGAACTTTACCGAATACATGGAAATTCATCGTGTGAAGAAGAGTGACATGATCACATCAGTGCATAAGGAAGATTATTCTCTCAGTGCTAAGAAGAGTAGATAGAAGAGAAGAGAAAGAAATAGCCCTTGGTAGAGTATTGGAATTATCCAGGCAAGTGATAATGAGGTCTTGTACTAAGGTGCAGTGGGAATAGAGAAAAGATGTGAGAGCTCATGTACAGTTAAAATGTAGAGGATTTGGTCATTGATAGGGAAGGACAAGGAAAGAATCCAAGAGGAAGAATGAAAAAAACAAACATTGGTTTTGGTGATTAGTAAGTCATCAGTGGTCCTTGAGAAAGCAATATATTTTTCAATAGGATTCTGGGATAGAGAAGGTATCATGAGAGGGGGTCATGGTAAAGGAAATGGCCTCTAAGAGGCAATTAAAGTAAGAAATATCCCCACCTTTCCTACTGGCCTAGTAGGCAGAGGAATGGCCTCCAGTGGAGAATGAAGCAATAAATATGTCATCTTCAGATGTGGGACCATAGTTCATTTCATAGAAGGAGTGCTGTTTAAAAAGTATGCTGATATAGGGAAGTTTACTGGAGATAGAATGGGAGTTGAATAAGGTGCAATTAGAATGAGCTAAGAAATGGATGAACCTGGGAATTTTTTAGCAAGAAGTTAAATTTAAGAACATAATTATAATTAGCTTTATAGGTTCTTATTTTTCATTTCAGGAACCTTATGTTAAGTATAGTCAAGTTATTGTTATTTGTCTTTCATTTTCAAAGAGGACCAAGAACATCACAGGTAATGTCTTTACTTGTATTTGAATTGGATTTAAGTGAAGCAGAGTTGCTTAAAGTTGTCAGTCTCACTCTCACTTCCAAGTCTAGAGTCAACAAAAAAGTCTTCCAAGACAAAAGTCAGGACAATTGACAGTGGCCCAAGGATGCAGTTGGATGACCTTGGTATCTTCTATGTCTGACCAAGTTCCGAGCACTCCTCAGCACCTTCCTCAGCTGCCTTCATGGCCACTGGAACAAATTGTTCTCATCTGCCCATTCCACTGGGGGAAGTTTTCACATGCTTGGGGTAGACCTCCCCCAACTCGCTGACAGGTATGAGGCCTGTCAGTTACCATCAACCTGTTTAGCCCATCTGCACACCCAGTTTACCAGGGTGTGGCCACTGTGCGTTCTACAGCTTCTGGAAGCCATAGGTGAGAGATGAATGCCAGAAGGCCACCAAAAGTGGATGAACAGCCCTGAAAAAACTCCAACTCTCACACCAGAGGTACTAAGTCCTTCCTGTATACTCCATACACCCTACAGTCATGTAGATGCATACAGAAGAGTTTCCTAAGGCTACTTCAGTCCTATCCAAAATTTACCTGAGACCCCAGGACTAGAGTACAACTGACCTGACATCCCCAAAGACCTTGAAACCATGAACCAAAGAGATCCTTGAATAAAATCATATATTATTCCCTCCTTTGGTCAGTTGGACTTCAGAAGCAGAAAGATGATATACGGATCAATGGTCATTTGTGTTAGCTACTTTCTCTTCGAAATCAGACTTGACCTTCCCATGCAGGTCTGTGATCACTTGTCCCTTCATCACTTAGGAAGAAAAACAAGTTATTGAAGGAATTGCCCAAGTATACTTTTCCCTTTGTTACAGATTGTTACATGATTTAGGATTTCGGTTGGTTCAATATTTAAAAAACAACCACAACAACAAAAAAATTGACCTTGCTTTTCATTGTGAGCAAATGCTCCCCACCCTGCCTCCCTGCACCCGTCTTTTTAAAATTGAATTTTGCAAAAATAGACCATTAGGAACTACAGGCAAAGAAAGCTGTAAATGAAAGTGGTCACTTTAACTGGAGTGAAAAGCAAACCTTAACAAAAGAACCATGCTTAACTTAGACCATTCACTCAAATGACTTTCATTAAGAAGAGGTTACAGGAAGAAAAGGAGGAAAGGGACCATTTATTTTATAATTTGCTTAAAGGCAAGGTAATTAAACTTTGTAATTTCTTTCTGTAGTCCTAGATTTACCAAAGAGTTCATATGCACACATAATGTATCAGTCTCTGAATAACTCTCATTATGAAAAGCATTTAAAATGAAAAGATTTTCTTTCTGTCTTTTATCTTTAGTTTACTAATGCAATCATCCAGAAAATAGCAATTTTCCATTAGAAGTGTCTCACAGCACCTTGGAATAGAAATGCTGCAGGAAGAATTTAAGTGTCCCCTGCTGAAAGAATCCTTGAATGTTTCTCAGGAAGGTCATTTTGCTTCCTCAGAAAAAAAATTAAAATGATGTGTTTGTCTGCATTGCGGATAAGCATAAAATCAGTCGATCACATGGCTTTCCCCCAAGGAGCCAAAAGGCAGTGAGATAATGTGACTATACTGTGAATATATACACGATGGCCATCCGTTACATCTGAAACCATGCCATGCACATGTCCGAAGTAAAGAAAGAAAGGGACCCCACAGGGAATATTCCGTTTTCCATCTTACTCTAGAAACAAATTTGCAGTGTGTGCCCAGCAAATAGAAAAGGCTGGAAGGTTTATTTAAATTGAATAAATGCACTGAGGAACTCAGGAAAGATTGGGATTCAGACATGCCCTTGCAAAGCATTCAGAAAATCAGGTGCTGGCTCTTTCTTTAGCTTTGCTGCCTTTTGTCTTGGGTTATGCAGACTAGCCTTTAGAGAAAGTACCCTCCTAGCAGACCTCAGGCTCTCAGGGTGTTGAATGTTCTGAGCTGCAGCCTGGTGTCCTAGGACAAAGGGGAGATGTTGGGCCAAATATTGCATTTCTGTTTCATGAGCCCCACTGGGATTGATTGTGATAAAAAGCCAGTCTCAGGGCCATTCATTCCACTTGGGAGAAGAGAGAGCTTCAAAGTAAGAGTATTTTTTAGACTTTCCCTCAAATGAGATCATATATTCAAAGTACCTTACACACTTTAAAACACCTCATCAAGGATGGTTATTATTATCATCACTCCCTTCCTCCCCCTAAACCTCAACATCTCTGAGGTAGATTCAGGGGATGTGTATTCTAGCAGAAAGATTCGTAGAATGCTAATCAAGGGGGAACCTGTGTTTTGTTTCGGGTTCTTTCTCCACCTTACTGAATGACCTTGCATAGAGCACTTAGCCTCTCTACCTCAGTTTCCTCCTCTGTAAAATGGGGATGAACACAATTTCCCTAGAGATTTCTTAGGGTTGTTAAGCATATTAAAATGATATAAAATAATAAGAGTAATAATAGCTAACATTTACATAGCATTTACTATGTGTGAAAGTGCTTTGAAAATTGTGAAGCATTATCTAAATTTAAGTTAGCAAGATGTGACAGTATTGTTGTTATTCAGTTCAATAAATATACATTATGCATTTCCAAAGCATAGCACAGTTCATTTTATATGTAACTAGGTGGCATCTGCTGTATCCATTGTATTACCTAGATATATATATGCAAGATCAAAGAATCCTAGACGGAGAGCTGGAAGAAACCTTAAAGGTCACCAAGTCTAACACCCTCATTTTAAAGATGAGGAAACTGAAGTGAAAGGGGGTTAATGACTTGCCCAAAGTCGTGTCAGAGGTGAGATTTGAACTCAGGTCTCCACACTCCAGAGTCTAATCTCCTGAAGAGGAAAGACAAATCTATAGATAACAATAATAATGTTATGATGTGTGTATGGATAAGGTCTAAGTGGAGTAATATGAGAAATTTGAAAAAGCATAAATTAACTTTTAGTCTGGTAGATTGGGGAGCCTTCATAATGGAGGTAGCCCCTGAGCTAGGCCTTGGAGGAAGAAAAGACTTTCAATAGAGGACTGAGGAGAAACAATTCCAGCCATAGAGAACAGCTTGTGAACAAAATCACAGAAGGAGCAAAAGTTAGAACAGGACGTGGAAATGGCAAGTGGTCTACTTTGCCTACAATATGTAGCGCATGAAAGAAATAACAAATGACAAAAGTTTCCATTGATGTAGCGCTTTAAGATTTGCAAAACTCTACATATGATCTTCACAGTGACTTTTTTAGAAATTGTTGTGATATGAATTTTGCAGATGAGGAAACTGAGGTCCAAGAAGGTTAGGTGATTTGTCCAAAACACACAGCTAATGTGCATGTCTCTAGGTGGCACAGTGAATATTGGGTGGGAAATGATAACCTCTTCATCAACTTTACCAAGTCACCCAAACCAGATCCTCACTTCTCTCCCAAGGTCTGCCAGAGTGAAGGATGCAAAAGCCCAGTTCATCATACTCTTGATTCTGGCAACAATTCAAGGAGGATCCCTGAATCAACCACAGGAACTAACTACAATAAGTAATGTAGCAGCTTGAGACAGGGACTGCTTTTCATGAGTCTTTGTTTCCTGGGTGGCTAGCACAACGCCTTGCACATCAGCAGGCACTTAACAAATTGTTGTTGGATTGGATTGGACTGGATTTGAGTTTGACTAACAGGGCTACAGAACCTGTGACTACTATAGTGACATTGCCCCTCTACTTGGAGATGGATTCAGGAAGGTCCCCAAATCTGTTCTGAAATGAGAAGACCTATGCTTCTGGTGTCTGCCCTATGCCTCTCTCTACTGCCTAGCTGTAGAATCATTTTGGTTGTCTATAAAAGTGTATTCTCACATTAATTTTTTTTTTCTGAGACATATGATCAGAAGAATTAGAAGGCCTAAAGAAAAGAACTACTCTCACTCCATCAGTGTAGTAAAAGATACAGTACTGGTTTAAAGGAAACATATCCTTGAAATATTTTCTTTCAAAGAAAACAGCAAAGACTGTTGCCCCCATCACCATGTCTACCATTTAGTTTATTTCATGAAAAAAATGTTGGGTTGGAGGATTTTTTTGGCCATTCTAGTCTTGGGACCATTGGACATAGCAAATATATCTTTTCTTTCTGGTTTGTATGCTAAGCTTCTTGAATTCAGAACTTAAAAAAATCTCTTTGCATTCACAAAAACCTTTTTCCCTGTTTTCATAGAATTTCCTTCCTATTCACATTGCACTCTTCTCCCCCAAAGTATTATAGTAAAACACCAACTAATTAGAAAATTTTATGTTAGTTTACTGTGATAGTCTCTGAAGTTCTCATTCAAATTCTATTCAGAAATTTTAAATACATACATATGTGTATACACATATATGTACATATATATGTATATGTCTGTCTATATATAAAAGTTGGGTTAAAAGGGTTACATATTGATTGGGTAAATGGAAAGGGAAGGAATAAAAATTGGCCTTCGCAAACATTCTCTATACTTTTTCAATTCATGTAGTTTGCCTGTCTACTTTTGGGAATACAAGCTAAGCAGGAATTTAGAATACCTGGCAACCACCTGCCAAGAGAATGTCTCGTGGTTAAGTATTTACCCTAAAGCTTTTCTTAGGATCACCCACAAATATAACCTAACAATATGTCCCAAATGGGGAGGAGACATCTGTGCCAGATTGGACAAAGATGGAGTCTGTCAAGAAAGGCAGTAGACAAATCTATTAGAGGTTATAGCATCCTTTGGCCTCATTTAACCCAGAACACCCCAGCACTTTGCTTCTTCCAAAGTTGAGCCATGCTATCCCTAACTATGATAATGTGCCTCATTACAAGGTTTAACTGCACTTAAAATGAGTCAGGACTTCAGGACTAGAGCAATTTCAGGAGGCCTAAACAAAGGTAATTGGTGTATCTATTACAGCATGCTATTCATTCATTTTTTTTGTCACAGATTCTGCTGAGCTTTAAAGCATACTAAAAACATTCAAAGTTGTTATGTAGGAGTTGTATAAGACTTCATCACAGCTGAGTACCTGAGAGCTCGACTGCAGGACTCACTGGAAATAGACTCCTTCAAGTCTTGTGATTTTATGAAATCTTGGATGAAAAGAAGATGGAGGTTTTGGAGGTGTGTGTGTGTGTGTGTGTGTGTGTGTGTGTGTGTGTGTGTGTGTGTGTATGCACGTGCATGCATACAGACATGCGTTTTAAAAGGATCATCACAGTAAACAATAAGAATATTTTCTCTTTCACCCATTAGTTCATCAGTTCAACTAACTTTAATTAAGTTAGTTGCATAATGGATGCAAAGCACTGTCTTGGTGCTGAGAGAGAGACAAAGGACAGGCAAAACAACATTCCTGCCTTCAGAGAGCTTACATATTTCTAGAAGATAAGTTATTATTCCTATAGCTATGTGTAATAGCATGGAGCCCAGCATACACAGGAGGGCCTGCTGCACAGTTTCTTAGGTCTGCTTTTCTAAAAGGAAAGCAACTTTTGAGGGGTCAACAATCTACTTTAATCAGGCACATATAACATTCACTTAGTTCAGGGGGGAAAAGTCAGTACCCTAAACTTCAGAGATAATATAAACAGAGAAATAAAGACCAATAGACAGGGCTTCCAATTATCTGACCATACATACATAGTTACCAGAGAGAGAAGCACCAACATCTGGGTTTTCAAAGCTGGGGGGCTCCTTAGGGGCTACCCATAGTCTTCTCTGGCCAAATACTTCCAATGAGTAAGCCCCCAAAACAAAACCTCACCTCAGAGTATATATATACTTTTCAGAGCCAGAGGGCATCACAACCCTTGAGAACCTCATTAGAATTTAGCCTCATTAGAAATTAACAAAAGGTGTGGGCCTTCCTACAAAACAAATCTCCTCTAATCAAACTTCCCTTATTGGGCAGGCCCATTAATGAGTGGGGAAGAGCTTTAACTCTCATTAATATAATTAACATTATACTATGATACAAAATTTGACAAGATTTCAGCGATCTACTTCCCCTTCACAATTCACAATCCCTCTGTGCCTTTGATAGGTTGCCTGTGAGAGTTTCAGAAAGCGAAAAATTAGGTATGCTGCAGGACACCTGGTGATGAACATTTCCAAATGTAGTCAAATTTGTCTTGAACCACAGATTTATAACATCTAACTAGATCTGTTTGTGACAATGTTCTAGCTTGGATGGAAGGAGACACCATAGTCACATATCAAGTTAATATCAAGGGCAGAATTCAAAGCTAAATCACTCTAGTCTATAGTCATGTGACTATATTCATCTATGATAAATCATATCATAGATTAGAGGTCATTTAGTTCACCCCCTCCTTTTTCAGATAAGGAAACTGAGGCCTACAGTGATAAAGTGATGCAGGTAGTAAATAGAAGAGTCAGAATTTGAACCCAGGTCCTTTAGACTCTAGATCTGACATTCTTTCTTTCTCACTGCACAGCTCTGTATCTTCTGATTGCAAACTCAATAACTTTTTTTTTTTTGTTACAACTTTATGCTGTGTATTGAAGTGAATGCTTTCTTCAAGAAGAGTTGGAACATTCTGGATATGGCAAGTAATGAACTATGTGACTAAAAGAAAAAAAAGAATTTGTCTCAACAGAGAGGAAATAACCAGTTGCCATTGTAGGAATCATTTCAGCTGTTTCTGTGCAGTTATACTATTTAGAACAATGGTTAAAATCAATACGAAAATGGAAGGAAGGATAAAGATGAAAAGACAATGTATTCAGTTACAGAAATTCCAACCTAAACTCTTCAAACTACTGGTGATGAAAAATAGTAAATGGATAAAAGAATGGACTTTTACAGTTATTGCTACTATTGCCTATGGAAGTTTTACAGAAGTAAAGTGATCACTAAAGCAAAGAGGCCAAAAGAATCTGGAAACCATATCTCCAAGAAAATACTTAATCACTTTGCCAGGGAGAGAGATGATTTAACCAGGGGATTATAAATTTATTTGGAATGTAAATTTAATTTCAAAATGTTTTAGCGTAAGACGGTTGGACAGTATAAGCAGCAGCATCTGATAAAATGGGCACAGTGCATAGAATGCTGAACCTAGAGTCAGGAAGATTCATCTTCTGATTTCAAATTTGACCTTAGACACTTTTAGCTGTGTGACCCTGGGCAAGACACTTAACTTTGTTTGCTTCAGTTTCCTCATTTGCAAAATGAACTGGAGAAGGAAATGGCAAACCATTATAGCCTCTTTGCCAAGAAAACCCCAAATGGTGTCATAAAGAGTCACATCTTATCAAATAAACATATAACTACATAAACAACATCTTACAAAATAACTGAGAATAACAGAAGAGGAAAATCTGTATGTTTGTAAAAACACACACATACACACCACACACACACACACATACATATATCCTAAGAAACTCATAAGCCAGATCACCCAAGAGTATTTATAGATTAAATCAGAAGACAGACAACACTTAGATGAAAAGTGGAACAGATCTGCCAACATTTCTACAGTAATCTATTTCCATCATTGATTATAATCGAGCTGCACATTTGGATTAAAACAGCTCAATCCTGGATGTATTATATGAACACCCATACCAGGAGCTCATGAGGGAAAGAACACAAAAAAGACAATTGTTACACAGAAGTGACATGATCACAGAATACATTTTAAGTTTATCTGAAAGTGGAGAAAACAGGTCAAGGAGACCCTAGACTATCAGGTTAAGGACCTTAGATCTGTCTCTCAAGGAGACAATGAAGGTATTTTGAACAGAGAAGAGACATTATCAAAATACAGTTTTAAGCAGAATGATCAAGGGATGGTATGTAACGGTACTGGAGTGAGAAAGTAGAGAGATCAGTCAGAAAACTATGATAGCAGCCCAGGCGTAGAAAAATAAGCCTGAGCTGGGATGGTGGCAGTGAAAATAGGAAGGATGGGATGGATATGAAAAAGATTTTAAAGAAAGAATTAGTAGTATTTGGGTTTTAACATCTGAGACCATAGGAAAAAGAAGGAAAAGCCTTCTGGAGTAAAGAGGGGGACCCCTCTGGAATACAACTGGGAAAGGAGCACTTCCTGGAGTTGGAAATTTGTACTCCTTTTAGGAGGAAGTGCTCCCTGAGACAACTGGAGGTTTCTGCCCTGCTGTAAGTAGAGGTCATGAGGTGGCTCGTACAGAGGTGGCAAGGGAGAAAAGACACAAAACTAGCAGTAGGTCAAGCAGGAAAGGCAACACCCCGGAAAGGTGCTATAGGCATCCTTACCCTTTGAATTAAGGTGCTAAGATCAGGGCAGGTTCTAAACAAAATTTTGAAGTGAAATTTCTTTGGTGATCTCCATTTCTGACTACTCCTAATTCCCAAGGGCACTTATGCTACCCTCAAGAAGTTCAACACTGCAAAATCCCACCAAGGTCTATCATCCTTCAAAGTGCCCCATACTCCAGAATTAATTTTCACTATCTTTTATCCTTCAGAACTCATATTCTCTCTCTCTCTCTCTCTCTCTCTCTCTCTCTCTCTCTCTCTCTCTCTCTCTCTCTCTCTCTCTCTCTCTGTCTTCACTTTAGTTAAATATTAGGAGAACTGATTAAAATAATCTCTCCTAAAGCTTGAATAATTGATAGTCCTTTCCCCTCTCTATTTTTCAAGGGGCATTCCTTGCTAGCCCAAAAGAATCTTAAATCGATGAAATTTCAGGGAGAGACAGAGATAGAGACAGACAGGGACAGAGACAGTCAGAGATCTAGAGGAAGAGTTCCTTTCCTTCAAATAAACTATTGTAATCTACTCTACCTCTTTGTAAGACTGGCTCCTTCATCTTTGTATCCCTTAGGATGCATAGTGGTTTGTAAATAGAAGGCGCACAATGAATGTTTTTAACGAATCAATGAGTATAAATACAGCAAAATAATGAAACAATATAGGGAGCCTCCATTTCACCTCAACTTGTTACACCCTGTAAAATCACATCATGAACAACTTCTAAAGTGAAAATTAACATTTTAGAACTATCAAACTCTATCATAAGTAAAAGCTTACCACAACCATAATTGTTCAAATGTCATTTAGGAATCCCAATGGCTGAAAACTGCAGAATATAGGAAATACCCCAACCCCTCTTAATTCTGGTGTTTTCCCTCTATTAATTGTCTCCTATTTATGCAGTAGGTAGCTTGCTTTGTATATATTTGCTTGCTTATTGTCTCCTCCACTAAAATGTAGGCTTGTTGAAGATAGAGACTATCTTTTGTTTCTTTTTGTAACCTTACTACTTAGCTCAGTGCCTGACACATAGTAAGTGCTGAATAAATGTTGATTGATTAATATACACCACATCACTTGGACCAGATTTAAATCGACCAGGGCGTCAGATTTACAATCCTTGTTTTTGCTGAACACAGGGACTGCTAATATGCCCTACTGGTTGGTTTGAAGGAAGGGTAATAGAATACTAGAGAACTAATTCCTTTCTCCCGGAAGTCTTTCCTGGTTTCCTGGTTCCCCCAGACAAAGCAACTTTGCTCTCTTCTGACCTCTTCTAACACTTTGTCCTTCTCTGCTTCACATCTTATACTCTAATTTGCATTACTCTTATGTCTCAGCTATTAGGATGTAAGCTCTTTGAGGGTAGCGAATTAATCCACAAGAGTGTCAGGGACTATGCTACGCACCAGGAATGCAAAGGAAAAAAACCAAAACAAAACAAAAAAAACAAACAGATTCTCTGCCTTCAAGAAATTTACACTCCAATGAGGGAGAGAAAACATGCAAACAACTATGTACATACAAGTTACGTACTTTGATAATGTATAGTAATCCCAGAAAGAAGACACTAGCAGGAGGGGCCAAAGTTTAGTATAACAGCTATTTGTACCTTTCTAGTAATAGGTACTCAAAAAGTGTTAGTGGAATGAATGGAACTGGAGGCCACTGAAAAAATTATTTGACTAAAGACTCCCAGATTTGGAGAAGAAAATAGTTACCTTCAAGGATTAGAAAATCACAGAACTTGAGAACTGGAAGGGACCTCAGCATCCATCTAATCCAACCCATACACAAAAGGAATCCCCAGTATAATACACCCAACAAGTGGTTGTCAAATCTCTGCTTGATCTTTGCTAATTTGAGAAATGATCCAATGATGGGAAGATCCCAGTCCCCTGATTCACTGTGTGCCCTCTGTCAGGTTCATAAAATACTCTCCACTTCCATTTTTTTCCCTCTGTAAATCCTGTAATACGCACAGGAATATACAGAGTTGGTGAATGTGCTAGTAGATGTGAAATTCCATTGAGTGATAGGATATTAAGTAAATCCAAAGTATGGTTTTCTTTCATTTACTCAGGGAATGACTTTAATTTTGTGAATATGCAGTCATGTTTGTTTTTCTTCCTTCCTGGATTGTTCTTCCTTAGGTCATTTCACTATCAGCACCTCCATGAAAGAGACGCCATGTTTTCATAGACAAAGCACCGGCCCTAAAGCCAGAAAAACCTGGGGGTGGCGTTCAGGCTCTGCTTTTGTAAACTGGAGTATGTCCTCAGGCAAGGCATATAAAAACCTCTCTGCTCTAGACAACTCTAAGAGAATAAGTTGCTAAGAAGATGTTGACCTATGTTGGTAGAGCAAGTTTCCTCACCGGGTAGTTGTCTGTGTCAACTAAGTTACAGTTCTAGTCCCTATTCAGTCTCTGTACCTTTTTTCTTGAAAGGGGTCAGAGGCAGGGGAGTTTTTGCCCATCTATAAAACTAAACGGCATGAATCCATGGGTGTGCATTATAAAGAGCCAATTGTTAAATTTTCAGTGTGAGCCCAGAAATCAGCAAATGACTACAAATCAGGGTTTGATTTATGTAGTTGTGCTGTTTGACAGTGTAGACTTAAGAAAGTGATGAAGAAAATGTTAATAATGCAGATTAAATATTAATTAAATTAGTTAAATAGAGCAGATTAAACTTAAAAGTGTTTTGTTGTCATTGTTATTGTTTTGGACAGCCAGTTATTAAATATTTTTCCATCATACCCTTGGATGAGACAGATGGTTCCTAAATTCTCTTCTATCTCTAAACCATAGGAAACTATGAACATAAAGTATACATTTTACTGTAAGTCAATGGCTCTGGTTAACCCAATTTCCTCCCTTCTCTTTCTCTGGAGGATGCTTTTTCCTCCTTTTTGGGCAAAAGTTTTTGCACTGCAAAGTTTTATGTAATTCATTCCACAAAAAGGACATTGAAACAGATGTTGGCAGGCAATCAATTTCAAATTTAATGATGAAAGAATTTAAAGAGGAAAGTGGTCAGTGGCTTTCAATTACCCGTATTACTCCTGAACTCCCAATTGCCAACAATAAAAAACAAAACAAAAAAAAAAAACTTTGGAAGGTTATTGTTATTTATGTACCTCCTTCTTCACTAGCTGTTTCTGTCTTTTCTGGGACTTTCAAACTGGAACTGAAAATTATTCTCAATCAATGCGTTAATCACCTTAAAAATACTCTTTTCAATATTTTCTTACCACACTGGGTGGGGGAAAAATCCTTTCTGAACAATTTGTTTTCTTAGGGAATCTTGGGCTCTTTCCTAGATTAGCTTTTTATCTAATATAAATTATTTGAGCTGGAGCTAGACTGAGAATTTGGACCATTCAGCTTCTCATATTTGCCACAGCTGTGCAGAAATAACTTAGTAACCTGATTCTTTTCCTTTCCCCTGTATTAGGCCAATTCAGTTCAAGCCTAAGGCATGAGGGTTAATACCAAAAGTGGAATTTACAGAAGGAATGAGGCCTTAAATAAATGGCCCAAGGTTTTAAATAACTTTGAAAGTAGTGCTTTGTGAGGGGAAAAAAATAACCCCATATATAGTGAAACATTAAACATATTATCCTGGCCCTTTGTTCTTTTCTCTATATCTTTTCTCTTCAATCTCATCTATTTTTTTTTCAGTGATTATCTCTACCCAGTTGACTCACAGATCTCTATATCCAGTCCTAATCTCTCTCATTTCCAACTACTTCTGAATATCTCCCCCTTGTCATCCCTTGGTCAACTCAGACTCAATGGGCTCAAAACAGAACTTATCCCCCCAGCCCTCTTTTTGCTCCCTCCCCACCCCTGCCCTAACCTGCTACTCCTCTAAACTCTCTTTAGTCATTTCTAAGGGATTGCCATCCTTCCAGTCACCCAGGTTCACAACTCTGGCAGCATCTCTGTCTCACCTTTCTCAACACTACCACTCCTCCCCCTACATCTGATCAGCTGCCAGGTCTTAGAGAGTTTAGGTAACAACAAATGGACTAGCTCAGCTGGAACAGTGAGTACATTAGGAGGAGTAATATAATGTCAGTCTGGAAAGGTAAATGACAGGTAGATTGTAAGGGACTTTAAATGCTACTTTGAAGAGTTTTATTTTATTCTAGAGGTAATACAAATCCAGTAAAAGTGGCAGGGGAATGATATGGCTTCAGACTTATGCTTTAGGAAGCCTATTTTGCCAAATATATATGGGATAGATCAGAGAAAGAAAATAGTAGAAGAGAGTCCAATTCAGCGACTATTACATGAGAGGTTATGAGGTCCTGACCTAAGGTAGTAGCCATGTGAATGGAGAAGAGGTGACAAATGGGTGATGTATTATGGAGGTAGACTCTACAAGATTTCACAACTGATTAAATATGGGTGCAGTTAGGGAAAAGAAGTCATCAAAGATAATTTCAAGGTTTTGAACAAGGGTGACTAAAAAGGTGCTAGTCTCAATTAGTCAAACAAACATTTATGGCCAAATCCCAACTAGTGCAAATACTGAATCCTGGGAAGTGGTCACATTATTTGAATTCATACTATTTGAAGTTATTACTATATGTTGGTAATTTGTTCCAGCTCAGTTGAAACATACAATAAATTTTTAAAAAATGATTTGTATCTATAATTAAAATAATACAACAATAAAGGATAAGAAATATGTATTTCCAATTCAAGTTTATCACAAAGTAATAGGAAGTAAAATTTTTAAAAATCTTTAAATAACCCTATATTGATGATATGATAGAAATTTAGTTATTGTCATTTCTCTTTCTTTATATCCTCATTCATATTTTGGTAAATGCAGAGAGCTTTATCTGCAGCTCCGCAAATTTGCATGCTCTCATTCTCACACAGTGAACCAAGTGTAGTTAGATGACCTGGGACATTATTTAAAATCAACAATGCTCTAAATGTGATATTGTCCTTGTAATACGTGTTGATAGCTGGGCTAAAATAACTTGAAAACTAGTCTTTGAAAAAAAATTTTGTCATCAAAGTTTGTTGTAGCCTCTCAGATATGAGGATTTCTAAACCAATAAATAAATATTGGTTTTCATTTAAAATCCCTTTCTGCATCACCTCCCAGTGAAAATGTGTGGTGATCCTTAGAAACTTTAAATACAGGTTGAGTTCTTATTTCCTTAGAAATATAAGTTCTAGAAGGCATCCTTTTCTATAATAAAGCTGTTTCATACACATTAAAAATCTGTTGATGAGCATATCCACTTTTCTTCAATTATTGTCTTCAAGACATCAGGATATATCAAGATAGATGCAGTATCTTTGTGTTCACTAGTTGCTTTCTCTGGTAATTTTAACATTATGCATTTGAACCCAATTTTTAAAGACATTAAACCAAGAAATGCTTGCAGTAAAACTTTCTTCACTATCTGCTTCATTTCCATTTTCTTTCACTGCCTTAAATAAGCTGGAAGCTTTATCTGTCTGAATGACTGCTCTGGTTAGACGAATGTGTTTTTAATTGCAATCTGCAATCCATATAGCTAACAGACTCTTCATTTCTATCATTCTAATAATCTATTCTTTGTATTTCTTTGTAAATCACAAAAAAGCTGATGCAAGTTTGCCTTTTACTTTTATTTTACCTGAATGATTTACAATATTCCTATCATAGATTCAGGTATGTCAATGCCTTGTACTGTTTTAAAGTTACTGTGATCACTCTCATGCTATTCAATTACATCACATTTTTGTTCTAATGTAATAACAAGCCTCTTTTTTTTGTGCTGTCAGTGTTTCCATCTGAAGTATTCTTCCTTTTGTCCAGTTTGTCAAAGATTCCTTTAAAAAAAAAAACAACTATTGGTAATATGGTACACAGCTATACATCACAGCCACATGACATATAATAACAGGCTAGGGCAGACTGATACAGCTCATACACATTGCATTAAATGAAATTTGAATCTTGTCTCACATCAAATGTGACCTGGCATCATTTTATAATTTGCACTAAAATGAATTTTGCCTTATTCACACTCACACTAGTTGTAACCTAGCTATATTAAATACCTGCTAATTATATGTCAGGTTTTGTGCTGAGTGCTAGGGATAAAAAGACAAAAGTGAATCAATTCTTGACCTCGAGGAATTTACATTCCATTAAGGGAGAAAACATGTACACATATCAATATATACAAAAGATATATTTTTAAAAATACAAAGAAATTTAGCAAGGAAGGCACTAGCAGCATGGGAGACCAGGACAATCTGTTTAAGGTTATACTTGAGCTGAACCTCAAAGAAAACAAGGGATGTTAAGAGGTGGAGGTGAAGAGGTGGGTAAGGAGAACCAATGCACAGGCATGGAGACAGAAAAGATGGACTCTTGAGTTTCTGAAGAAACAGGGAGTTTTGGAGGAGGTGAGAATTTAAAGGGGAAGATCGTTAATTCTGTTTTGCATATGCTCAGTTTGAGATGCATACTGGCTATTTGATCAGATCAACATATATGTGAAGGAGTGGAATGAGAACAAGTTCCAGGGTACTGTCCTAGGTGACCTGGCCCTGTTAGGGAAGTAAAGACTGTTGGCTTTAGCAACTAAGAGACCTGTGACACCTTTGGAAAGAGCCCGTTTGACTAAGTAGTAAAATCTGAAGTCAGATAATAACAATGTAACAAGTACTATTTATATGTCACTTTTTTGTGGATCTTTGTTGTTGCCAGTTAGTCATTTCAGTCATGTCTGATTTCATGACCCCATTTGGAGTTTTCTTGGCAAAGATGCTGGAGTAGTTTGCCATTTCCTTCTCTAGCTCATTTTAGAGATGAGGAAACTGAGGCAAGCAGGATTAAGTGACTAGTAAGTCTGAGGCCAGATATATACACATACACACATGCATACATATATGTGCATATATGCATATATATCATATAAACACTCACGTATATATGTATATATATATATACATATATATACAGACATTTATGATAACGATAGGTAAGGTATTCCAAGTCTTAGCAGAGTGATAAGCTAGTAAAGCATACCATTACACTAAGACTTTTTGGAAAACCCTCACAACAACTCTGAGGTAGGTGCCATTTTTATCCTTATTTCACAATGAGGAAACTGAGGAAAGTAACTAGCCCACAGTCACAGAGCTAATAAGAGTCTGAAGTAATATTTGAATTCAGGTAGTCCTGACTCTAGAACATTGACACACATTAAGTGATAACTGAATAGAAATAAAATAGGAATTTAGAAAAGAAAGATAAATTGTTGTTTTTTCAGAGACAAAAAGAATACTGAAGAACCTTTCATTTATTCTTATCACACACTGCTAAAAAACCCTGCACGCAGTAGTTTCTTAATAAATATAGGTAGGAATTGAACCTGTAATTTCACTGATGTAGAAAACTTTAAGGCAAGGATTATTATTAAAAACTCAAGTCAATCAACTTTTCCATCTCTGAACTTTTATAGCATTTATGGTTTATATCATATAATTTCATTTTATATTATATTATCCCTTGTATTGTATCATGAGTACTTTGTCATATTCAACTTTTCCAAAAACAGATCTCTAAAATGATGTGTGTGTGTGTGTGTGTGTGTGTGTGTGTGTGTGTGTGTGTGTGTGTGTACACTCTCCTATACTTACTAGTTGAGTGACCATGGGCAAGTTATTTGATTTCTCTAAGGCTTGTTGTCACTTAGTCATATCTGACTCTTCATGACCCATCTGGGGTTTTCTTGGCAGAGATACTGGAGTGGAGTGGTTTTTACCATTTCCTTCTCCAACTTATGTTACAGATGAAGAACCTGAGGCAAACAGGGTTTGTGACTTGTCCAAAGTCACACAGTTAAAAAGTGTCTGAGGTCAGATTTGAACTCAGAAACATGAGTCTTCCTGACTCAAGGCTTAGAACTCTATCCACTGTCCCACCAAGTTGCCCCTAAAACTAAAACTTAGTTTTTTGTAGAAATAATAAAAAGGTTTACCTTACAGGACAGTTGATTAAATCAAGTAAAATAATGTTTGTGAAGTGCTTTGCAAACCTTAACATGCTATATAATTGTCAGCTATTATTATCACTCTACATTTAGGAAATATTGTGGTAGCCCAAAGTGACTGCATATACTGAAAAAAAGTCCCTTCTGAAAAAGGGGCTGCAGTCTATGATAGGGTTAATCAGAGTCAGTGAGCAGTGCAAGGTCAGGTTTGCAGGACAAAAACAGAAATGGAAAGATTAGGATCTAGGGTAAAGAAAATATGACAAACAGAAATTAAATTCAGGGACCCTGAAGATCAGAGTCAGCAGCGCTACCAGAAGTGATGGTCAAGTCAGTCACAGAGGCAGAAGAAAGGGAAGTGAGAAGGCAAATTGCCAAAGCACTGAGGTTTCTAGGATGCCTGGATGCACCTTGGTGAAGGCCTTAACTGCTGGGAACATCTGCTTCTGCTCAAGTTCCTGATACTTCTGACTTATAGTGGAGGCTCTGTTTCCATAGGACCCAAAGCCTAGAACTAGCCTAGGACAGCTGAAGAGCATTTCATACAGGATCTGGATGATTCCTCGCCTGTGGGCCCAATTCCCACTCTACACAAAGGCCCAATTTGCCTGCTTGTTTGCATAGCTTGCAATATTCTCACCGCCTAACACTTTTTGCCTTATCCCTCTTCCCTTGAGCAGCCTGGGATCTTGGGGGAAAATGGCTAGATTCGGAGTCAAAGGACCTGGATTTGAATCCTGGCCCTGCAACTTGCTATCTGTGTGATATTGGCCTTGTCATTTCAACTCTCTAGGCCTTCCCTAGAAAGTGAGTGAATTAGACAAGGTGATCTTTAAGAAACCTTCCAGCCCTAAGTCTGTGATCCCATGATCAGTGAGACCAGCTTCAAAGGTGGTTAAGGTTGACTAATAATGCTACATATTCCATTCAGCCCTAGGTCTTCCCCATTGATTAGCTTCTCCTGCTTTCCTTTTCCTGAGTGCCCTTTTGTTTTGGTTTGATTTGGGGTTTTTTTTAGTTTTTATTTTTGTTTTTGTTTGGTTTGATTTGGAATTTGGATTTTTTTTTGTTTGTTTATTTTTGGTCAGAGTGCCATTTTGAGCCTTTATTTGTTGTGAGATAGTGGAAAGACTTCTGGTTGCAGAGTTGAGGAGCTGAACTGGAAACCTGCCTCTCTCTACCATTCACTCCATCATATATCTGGCCCTAAGTCTCTTTCTTTACTCAGTCCTTAAACTATAATCCCAGCTCTCTTCTTTTCATATTCTTTCTACCTTCCAGTGCTCAATGACATGCTTCAAACCTAGCTGCTTCTTTTTCTCACAGCCTCTAACACAGAGAACCAAGAGAAGGAGCTGGCATAATCCTTGCTCCACACTGTTATTTTCAGATGCTCCCTCAACCACCCAGTACCCAGCAACCACCTTTCTTTTAGAGTTTACTCAATCCTGTCAAGGTCCTCCAGAACATCACCTATAAACCTTCCTCTCAAAAGAAGTTCAGTTCCCACTTAAAATCTTTGCCCCACCCCCATCAGTGCCCTACTTTGAATACTGGTCTCCCAATTTCTCAACATCCTCAACTCCCATGACCTCTGTCTCCAGTCTTCTTCAACCATACACACCCCTGGGAGTGGTCATATCTTTGACTTCCCCACCCTGCCCAACCCCAGCTGAATTTGCCATAGCTTTAAGAAATCATAATTATAGCTCTACTGGGGCATATATGATGAGAAGAGTTTCCCAAGTCCTTGTGCTTTTAGCAGCTTTGTAAAGCTGTTACTTAAAATATTGATCTAGAAGCTAAATTCCTCATGTTGTTATTTTAGAATGATCCCTGTCATTAAATATGACTGTACTGAAGCCAGAAAATAAACTATAATCAGGAATATTATTAAGAAACTTAGTTTTCCTTCAAAGTACTTTCTTAGATTTTTTTCACAATACCATATAAAAGAGAAGAAAAAAAGTGGTCTCTTTTTATATCTACTAATCAGGAAGAAAATAGAGTCATCCAAATATATCATGTGCCATCTGTAATCTATGTTATACTATAAGATTATAGAATTTTATATTTTCTTTACAGATGAACTGTAAAATATAAAAATCTTTTTATTAGCCCCAGATGTTGTGAGCAAAATGCCATAGCTTATCAAATAAAATCGTTTTAGACTCATTCACTATATTTCTGAGGTTTATTGCATTAGAAGACCCTAGAATTATGCCTCATGCTTTACCACTCCCTTTAAAAAATGATTGAAGCAATGGAATTTCTATCATGAACCTGATTCTAAACAACAAAGAGGAACTGGTTTCTGAGGTGGAAATGATGGAAACAAACCTTAGAGGGAAGTGACTAGTCCATCTCATAATCTCTGGTTAAGAAAGAGACAAAAACTGGGCATAGTCTGCCGCACCTATGGATTTGAAGAGAGCTGATTTCAAAGAGTTCAAAGAAAAGATGAATAGAGTCTCATGGCCTAAAATTCTAGAAAAAAACATGTCAGAAGGGATGAGAAACTCTCAGGGATGAAATTCTAGAGAAAGAGAAACCATTCTCACAAGGAGAAAAAGAGATATACAGAGGGATATCACTGCTCATTTTAGATTTTTAAACAATAATGTTCAAAGGATGAAAGTTAACATAACTATTGGATGACAAATATAAATGTGTGACATGATCTTGAGAGATCAGTGTCAGGAATGCAAATATTCAGGATGAGAAGAAGCTGGTAAGGAATGCTAAGATATTTTAGGTATATTGAGGAAAAAAGGCTCAAAGCAGTGATGGGATTTCTGGGTTACAGAAAGATTGATGGGTTACAGAGAGAAAACAGAACTACTCAAGTCTAATTTCACTTTGTTTTCTTTGCCAAGATGAATGATGTTTGAAATGGAAAGGACAGAACAAAGTTGACGATGTATTGAAACCCAAGATAAGTAGATAGTATGAGTACCTCGCTGACCTTAAGGAATTCAAATCACCAAGAGCAGTGAACATCATAGGGTTCTGAAGGAGCTGGCAGATGTGATTGCTGAGCCATTATCAAATTATCAAAGATCTTTGTGACTTGGAGAAATGACAAGATTGGAGAAGGGCAAATAGTGGGCTGATTTTCAAAAGAGGAAAAGGAGTGAAGATTTCCAGATATAGGCCAGTGAATTAGATTTGAATTTCTTGCAAGATTTTAGAATGCATTACTAAAGAGATAGGAAAGATCTTTTTTGGAAGCAGTAGAATCCCAATGAGAAACCACAGGGCATGTATGAAAAAAATTATGATACTCAGAGCATTTAACATTAGTTGAAGTTAAGTAATTTAGTTGCTTATATTGATCCACAATATTGAATTTTCTTAAGACAATATTTAATGGGGAAGAAAGAAGCAGTAAACACAAAGAACCAAAATGTCTTTATCAAAAAAAAAGTTACGCCATGCTGACTAACTCTGTTTCCTTTTTTTAACAGAAAAACTGGACTGGCAAATTTGGGGAATATGTTAGATACAGTTTACCTACATCTTTGCAAAGAATTTGACAAAGTCTCCCATGATATTTTTGTGGAAAATATGAAAAGATGTAGGTTAGACAGTAATGCTATTACGTGGATTCAACACTAACAGAATGTCCTGGTCCAAGGTATAGTCATTGTCAACTTGCAAGGGAGATGGAATGAAAGCTCTCAGTCATCTATGGTTATTTGTGTGCTAATTAATAATTAACATCATTATCAATGACTTGAGGAAAAAGGCATAGATGACTTGTTAATCATATTTGCAAATGATAATGCAGAATGACCAGGATCTGAAAAAATTTTAACAGTTCTTAAAATTGGACCACAACTATTAAGATGAAGTATAATAGGAATACATTCTATAATAGGAATAGAATTTTATACTTAGGTTCAAAACATCAACTTCACAAAAACAAAGTGAGGGCAGCCTAGCTAAATAGCTTTTCATCTGGAAAAAAATCAGGGGGTTTTAATGAACTACAAGTTCAATGTGACTGATCAGAGCAAATATGGAAGCAAAAAAAAAAAAGCTATTTTCATCTTAGGTTTAATTAAGAAAGCCTTTCTTTGTGCAGTTCTGCCTCTCTTAAATCCAGTCCGTCATGCAAGTCAAGGTATCAGCCTCATTGATGTCATAGGTCCTTTTCAAGAATAAAGGATGAACAACAAGAAAGAGTAAAGAAAGTGATAGTCCTAGAAAAGTCTGCCCTAGTCGGACCACATAATTCAGTCCTGGAAGATGTATTTTATAGACAGCACCAATAGCCAGAGTCTGTCTAATGAGGGATAGCCAGGATATTAGGGCCTTAAGAGCATGTAGTAAGAGGATCCGTTGAAAGAGCTTAGAGTTTTTATCCTAGAGAAGACTTAGGATGGATATGATAGGTGTCTTCAAATATCTGAAGTACTGTCTTGTAAGAGAACTTGGACTTGTTCAGCTTGGCCTCAAGGAATAGTACAAAGAGAAAATAAGTGAATATTGCAGAAAAGTAGATTTCTGTTTAATTTAAGGAAACATTTTCTAACAATTAGTTACCTTAAAGTTGAATATATTACGTCTAGAAGTAGTGGGTTCCCCTTACTAGAGAACTGACAACAATGATTGGATAACAACTCAGAACATTGTAGAGGGAACTCTTGTCCAAGTAAAGGTTGGTCTAGGTGGTTCCCAAAGTTGCTTCTTAATTCTGAGACTCTATCCTTCATTTTCAAATTCCTAGCAAAAGTCATCTATATTCACTCCATTTTCTCACCACTAACTTCTCAAACCTTAGCAACCTGACCTACATTCCCTGAAGTCTACTAAGTAATCTACTCTATAGTGTCTTCAGTGACTTTCCAGTTTTTCAAATGCAATGACTTTTACTCAGTGACATTTTAAGGTACTTCCCTTAAGTATTGCCGTTGTTGTTATGGGTATCCAGGTGGAGATTAGAGAAGTCAGATGGAAACTTGAGATTGAACCTTTCTGCAGCATGTAATACTGCTGATTACTCCCCCTTTCTTGATAGCGTCTATGATGCTTCTTCCTCCTGGTTCTTGTCCTACACCTTAAAATATCCATTTCAGATTCTTCCCTTCACCCGTTGCATAAGATAGTTCATCAACTCCTAAAACTCAACATGTCCAAAATTGAATTCATTTTCCCTAAAACCTGCCCTCTTCTCCTAACTCTATTTGTATAGATGATATCACCATTCTTCCACTCATCTAGGCTTTAATCCTCAGAATCATCTTTGAGGTGGATATCTAATCTACACCTTAACTCTCACACTCACTAAGTTACCAAGGAAATCCTGTCAGTTTTATCTTGATATTGTCTCTTACATCCCTTCTGTCTCTTCTATACCCAGTGCCACCTGCTGCCACCTTTTTCAGTTTCTTATTTGACTCTCACCTAGAGAGACCTATCTAGTCTCTCCCTCCTTCTAGTCCCTCCCGTCTTTGATCTCCCCTTTGTACCACTGCCAAAGTAATTCTCTGAATGCTCAAGTCTAATCATGTTATTCCCCTGCTTAAAAGCCTTCAGGGGCTATCCATAATATAAAGTGTAAAATACAGTCTCCTTATTTTCAAGGCTGTTCATGGCCTGGCTTCAACTTGATTTCCAGCTATAATTCATATTAATATGAATGACATAATATGAGCTGGCATTTTTATAGTGCTTTAAGGTTTGCAAAGAACTTTATCTGTATCAGCACATTTGATCCTCATAGCAGTCGTGTAAAACAGGTGCTATTATTGTCCCTATTTTACAGATGCAGAAACTGAGGCACAGAGAGCTTAAATGATTTTCACATACTGTACATTTCAGACAAACCAGAGTAATAGTCATTCCTTGCTCTGCCTCTGTGGATTTATGTGTATCATCTTCCCACTCCTGGACTGGACTCCATATCTCTGTCTATGAAAAGTTTTTGATTACTTCAAGGTCTAGCCCTTGGTGCCACTTATTCTATAAGGACTTCCCTCCCCAGTCTGCTCCTGGGTACTTTCATCACTGTAATAACCGGTATTCAATTTATTTGTGTGTCTCACCCCCTTAATAAATTCTAAGATTTTTAAGGACAAAATAAGACTGTGCCTATTTTTACCTTTATAGACATAGTTCCTAGCACACTGTAGTTCTTAGCACATAGTAGGGTCTGCAAAAATGTCATATTAAGGGTGTCAATAACAGTACTGGGCTCAGAGCAGGAAGAGACAAGTTCTAATCTTAATTCATAAGATTGCCATGAAGATCAAATGAAATAATAGATGTACTCTCCAAGTCTTAAAGTACTACATAGATGAAAACTATTATTACTAAGTTAAATGGCTTCTTGGGCAACCCAGAATTGAGGTCGAGATTGAGCTGAATCTTATTGGGGAAACTTGGCTGTCCTTGAGGTGATAGACTGTGATGGTACATTGTTGCAAGAGTCACTACTTCAACTCTAATATTATGGAAAGTATGAGTGAAACATAGACTATAAGGATTTCAAAACATTCCAAACTCCACGCTCAAAGGGCAAGGGAAAGATTGTTAAAGTGCATGTGAATGGGCTAAGTTGTGACCTATATTCAGGGAGCAGAAGGATGGGAAGCTCCATTGCTCCTTTGAGTCCCCTGGGATGCAAGAAGAGCAAGAGCCCACTCTTTGGGTAATAGATGTTAAAATATGGACATCAGGATGATTAGGCATGGATCAGTGACAATCCGTGTTGGGAGAGAGTGTGCTCACATTGCTAGAATCATGGATCACTCAAAATAGAGGTATAATTCAAACATTTTCAAGTCACAACAAATAGATTTGAATTTAATTATTACTACCAATTGAGCCATGAAAATAAGCACTGCTTCATGAAACTTGGACCTAAAAGAAATTAGAGTAAAGCCAATAGAAACAAGGCCATGATTGTTTTTAAGTCATTCTAAGGGTTTTTTTCATTCTTTTTTTTCTTGGCTTGCTTTTTATAAAGCTTTCTGTTTTCAGGGGAACTCTGAAAACAGGGGAACTTGTAGTTTTGCTACTAAAAGATAATTTTCTTCTCTTCAGCCATTGTAGAAAAGCAATATAGAACGCATGTAGTCTTTGCAATAATATCAGTTTTTAAAGTTTTTGCAAGTCTGTGTATAAATTTTGAATCCAAGGCAAATTCAGCCAATAAAGAGGATTTAGTGGGAGTAGTTAAGGAACTCAATGATGAGCTGTCTGTAATTTTACTCGATCAGTTTCCAGTGGCAGAGTATACTGTGGTTGGGATGGTTTGTTTTATTTTTCCTCTGTTCAGGGATCTTTGGACTCTACAACTGCAGGTTACAGTGACTTTAAATCTTTCCCTTTTGTCTGCATATTTACCCATACAATTCACCAATACATATTTACCATAACCTATTCTTAGGTTTAAAAAAAATTTTCCAAATGGATTGAATAAAATAATTTAGTTATAAAATAAGAAGACCAAGACTACAATTATGAAGCAGATTCGCTGCACACATTTAGTGCTCATATATCTTATTCCCATCAAAGGAAATGTACTGTTATTGGTAGCTGTGTTTGCCCTGCCCTGACAAAACTGGAACCCCTTCATTTCAACTTGGGCCTTATTCCCTGTTTCATGGGCTATTATATTGGAATGCAGGCCTCTACTAAATATATATCTGTGTTTGAAACAAGCAGGTGGAAACAGTACAAAGCAAATAACCAATAGTAAAGTGAATCACTCCTTTATCATCTGTTTTATTTACCTTGTGGTTTTATTTGCTGTTTCTGGTTAGAATGATTTACTGCTTTGGGCGATGAACAAACAATTTCTTTGTAGTTCAATAGTGACAGGTGTTGAAACAGCTTTTTGCTGAGACTTGGTCAAAAGTCACTCATGCCTTCACTTACTTCATTGATCATTGAGCTGCCTCAAAGGATGAGACTTCCCAGCGAAATATACTCAGATGTTGAACTTATTCTATTCATGCCTCTTAACTGGGTGTTATTGCCTTGCCCAAAGTAGCTATTCCCAAATGCAATTACATCCTTTACACAGCACTTTGGTAAAGTAGTTTCCTTAAAGGGTGTTATCCTCAGACAAATGGGGACAACCAGTGAGTTCACAGCTATTATGGCACTAGAGAAATTACAAGGTTGTAAGAGTTGCTAGGCAGATTCATGTCTTTTTCTCTTAATCAGACGACTTATGCTTTTCTCCTTCAATGGACTAATTTCTTTGATGTGGGTGAGTGGAAATCATCTCAGAGTTCAGAACAGTACAACCCACCCCTTCTCATCCTGTGTAACTTTTGTCCATATAGTTCCCTAATCCTTCACTGAAGGTCTATCCAACATGCTGGAGACTGTGCTGGGGACCATCCATTAAAGTCCTGCTCTGGGCCTTACTGCTTAGAACATTGGCTGGCACATTGAAGGCACTTAATAAATGCTTGTTGGTGGGTTGACTGAGATGACATTGAGTTCTCAAAGGCTAAGTCAATGACAGACTGTCTGATATAGGAGGAACAGCTTACCTAAATATGGAGTTATTCATCACCAGTAGGCTGGACGTCATAAGTGATTTGTTCTTTTGGCCATGACAGCAACCTAGGGAACAGAGAAATCAGGTTTGTTTGGTTTCTTTAAGTGTTCTTAGGAGTACAGTACATTCTGCTATAATGCATATTTTGAAAATGTAAATTTATTCCAATGCTACTGATATATTAGGGAACATATTGAACATCACTCAAATTTCAAGTTTTCTTTTGCCCAATTTTTTCCCAGAGAAACAGCAAGAATGCAGAAAAGTGAACTACTTCATAATAGCTGCATCTCTCATTCTAATGCCCACTTCCACAAGCAGATTTCATGTCTTTGTCAAGGTAAAGGGCATATTAATCATTTCTGGTCCACATCATCCCCTCCTACCTTTCAGCTCTTTCAGCCATGGTCGCTTCTAGAAGCTTGTTGTTATGGCCTGACCAACTGCCTTGTACAGTCTGTCCAAGGCCCCAAAATATAGCCATAATTTGGGGGGGGGGGTTGTTGTTGTTCAGTCATTTCCATTGTGTCTGAATTTCATGATTCCATTTGGGATTTTCTTGGCAAGGATACTAAAGTGGTTTGCCATTTCCTTCTCCAGCTCATTTTACAGATGAGGAAACTGAGGCAAACAGGGTTAAGTGACTTGCCCAGGGTCCCACAGCTAATGTTTGAAGCTGGATTAAAACTCACTTCTTCCTGACTCCAGGCCAGGTGCTCTATCCACAATACCATCTAGCTACCCATTATTTATTGAAGTATTTATATATTTCTTAACCATTTAACATGTATAAAACTGTGCTGTCATTTTTATTAGGTTCCTATCTTTTAAAAAATAGATTATTGATGAAGTTTTTGAGTTTTGTGACCCAACCCCATTTTCCCCATAAGCTCTGTGATTTTTATTACATGATTTTGCATAGCATGCAGTGCTTTTGGGGAACTCATATGTTTCATTATTACACGGCTGTTTGTATCTCATAAGATATACTTGTGAGCCTATGACTAGTACTAACAGTGTCCAAATACTTGAAGCCCCAATATAATTGACTTCCCTACTCTTGACCATCTGGACAAGAAAAGAAAATGATCCCAAGGGGAGAACCACAGATGGCTTCAGGAAACTTAGATCTTCTCCTGGGAATAAATGGAGTCAGTCACATGGTGGCCATTTATGGCCTGATTCTTACTGTCCTTATAAATAACTCTGTTTTGAGTTTCTGGAGTTGTTTCTAGGTGCAAAGGAATTATCAACCATCAGCACTAATTAATCTTTGTATTCATTAATTAGGTAGCCTAGATGTGTGTGTGTTCATCCTTCATTGCCAAAGAACACACCATCAGAGAAATGATGACATGACTTGCACTTGACTTTGTTTTGAGTGAGGGAGGGCTGTGCAGGTCACCAGTCTCACTTCTCCCCCAGAGCCATCTGAATCCAGTGACCAGATATTCATCAGGATGACTGGAGATGATGCAGGATGAGGCAATTGGGGTTAAGTGACTTGCCCAAGGTCACACAGCTAGTGAGTGTCAGGTGTCTAAGGTGAGATTTGAACTCAGGTCCTCCTGACTCCTGCACTGGTGCTCTATCCACTGCACCACCTAGCTGCCCCTAGCCAGATAACACAGGTTGTAGAGTGCTAGAATCATGAAGACCTGAGTTCAAATATAACCTCAGATACTTAATAGCCTTGTGATCTAAATAAGTCACTTGACAGCTTCCTGCCTCAGTTTTCTCATCTGTAAAATGGTAATAATAGCACCTCCTACCCCTGGGTAGTGTTAAACTTAAAGTGCTATGTAAGTCTTAGCTATCATCATCATCATCATCATCATCATCATCATCATCATCAACATCATCAGTGAGTATCTGGCACATACTTCTTGACTTGATTTCCCTGTACCTGGTGCTATTCTGTCCTTCAAAAGGGAACTTGTAGCTGGTATGTAGATGCAAGCTAAAAGGATGGGCCAAAAAGAGGGAGAGTGCATCAAAAATGGAGTCACCAAAGGCACATTTCACTGTTTCTTCTATTATTGACCCTGGACCCAATACAAGTACCTAGAATAGTCTATACTTTTGAAGACTGTATCAAAAAGGCTTCTATTGTTTATCTCCCCTTTTCTTCATAAAACCATACTTAGATTTTCACATGAGTTCTTTTTGCAGATGCTTCTAATTACAACTAGGGCAGCAATGCCTTGTCACCTCACCACGCTTTGCATTGTCAGGAGTAAACATGGACTGATCTTCCTTGTAACTGATTACTGTTACTACACAGGAACATTTGGATAATGATATCAGGTTTTAACTCATGAGAGTCATGACCTCCTCCTGCCTTGGCAGGCCTTCATCTTTAAATTCTGGGTGCCATTTGACTGGGAGTATTCAATCTTGTTTGGATTTTTTCTTTGTTGTCCATTAATGGTGTTTATGATTGGGGGTGGAGTATGATTTTTGAGATAATCAAACGGTAATTTTCTTCTTACAGGTACTGCCTGACAAACAGGTCAAGGAGAGAGCTGGTAAGTCTGTTCTATGATATGTGCTTATACTTTTATTTTAGATAAGTTTGTACTTGAGAGGAGCCATGCACAGTTTGCATGTCATTAAATACTGAAAGTACATGTTAATTATTAATGGAAAGATGTTATGAATTCTTCTTCAATATGTCTGTGTTCAAAGGATCCATGATTTTGTTCACACTATTTTCTAATGACCCCTACTCACCTTTTTCTCCTCCTTTTCATCTTCGTTCTACTACCATGTTGGTAAACTGCCTAGCCCGAAGCATTAGTATATAAACTAATCTCTTACTTTGAGTTGCTCATTTGCTTAGCACAGGATGCTGACGAGAGCAAGGCAGTAGATTTTTGATCCATATTAAAGAAAGTTATTAGCTTCACACAGTGAGAAAAAACTCATAACTTTAATCTCTATGCCTTAGCATGCAGAGTTTGACTATGGAATATATGGACAGAGTTTCTCTATGGAATAGATCAAAAAGTATGAATGGCTTCATGTAAAATTATGATTCCTAAAAAAAATCTTAGAGTAGGGGTCCTACTAATGGATATGTCTATGTTTTCAGTCAATCCTTTTTCAGTCATGTCCGACTCTCAGTGACCCCATTTGGGGTTTTCTTGGCAGAGATACAGGAGTGGTTTCAACTTATTTTACAGATGAGGAAATTGAGGTAAACATGGTTAAGTGACTTACCCAGGATCACAAGATAATATGTATCTGAGGCTATATTTGAACTCAGGAAGAGGAATATTCCTGACTCCAGACTTGGCACTCTGCTGCACTACCTAACTGCCCAGTAACTAAAAGGGATATATCTATAGGCATATAGAAATACACATTAAGTATGTGACATAGGTATAGCACATGTGCTTATATGAGTATGTATGTATATACAAAAGTTAGCACTTACAAGGAAAACATGATTCCATAATGTCATAGTACTTTGAGATAAATTTAAATATGGATTTCTATCTAAGAAAGTTTCACAATCAAAAACTTAGAACTGGTAAGGTTTTTGGTTGCTTTTTTTAAGGAGGGGGACAGGAGGTGTATACCTTTAATTTTTGTTTTCACATAATCTGGTAAATCTTAGGTTTTACAAAATATTGTGAAATACCTTAAAATCCTGGCTTGGACAAGATCTTGAGAAATGAATGTGGGAAATGCTCAAAGGATCTGTGACTGCATCTGGGTAAGTGTATGTCTTAAGGAATTGCCTGAGGCAAGATGTGAATCCAGGTCTTCTTTATTCCATACCCAGCAGTGCTCTTGCTAGACTGCCTCAAAGTACAAGTAAGGCAAAAAGAAGGCAGCATAAAGCTGCTTTTTCCTGACTTCACCGACCAGTGTTCAGAAAATAGTCACCAAACAATGGAAGACCTTTATCCCCATCCTCTGATACTTTAACAAAAAAAAGAGGGGGCAGCTAGGTGGCATAATGGGTAGAGTGCTGGGCCTGGAGTCAAGAAAGATTCGTCTTCCTAAATTCAAATCTGGCCTCAGACACTTACTAGCTGTGTGACCCTGGGCAAGTCATTTAACTCTGTTTGCTTCAATTCCCTCACTTGTCCAATTAACTGGAGAAGGAAATAACAAAACCCTGCAGCACCTTTGCCAAGAAAACCCCAAGTGGGGTCACAAAGAGTTGAACATGACTGAAAAATGGTTCTTAAGGATATCTACTGATTGCATATTGACTTAGAAAACTACATATTAACATTATCTATGCTCTATTGTATTTTATTCATTTTGTTCAGTATTTCTCAATTGTATTTTAACCTGGTTCTAGCTCAACTCAGGAGTGTTGCCAGCAGCCCCAGGTCAAGGTTTTTTCATCTCTGGTTTAGTCCTTTGGGTTTCCAGCATGAACATTTAGTAGCTACATCACTCTCTGCTCCCAGAGCCTCTGTTTCTTCGTCTGTAAAATCAATACAAGACCTCAGTACCTGTCTCTCAGGATTGTTGTGGGAAAAGTCCTTCCTAAAGCTTAACAATCTATATAAATGTGAGCTTCTACCAAGTTCCTTAAAGTTGAATACGTTCTTCTAAGCAGTAAATCATTCTATAATGAAACTGTTGGGAACTTCATTTCTCTTGTTGAAATATCTGCCTGTATCTGAGTGTGTGAAGTACATTTACCTTGACAAAAAACTAAATAAATAAAATAATAAAACCATGCTTCATCTTAGAAATGACTGAGGAATGCACCTGAATTAGCAATATGTTGCTTTTAGGAAACTAATCATTTTAACTGGACAACTAGCATATGAATGTGATTTCATCTCTCTTTTTTGGCTGCATAAAAATATGATTCATCTAGGATCAGATACACAATCCTTTTTTGGCATTTAAAGCTCTTCACTTACTGGCTCCAACTTTGTTATAGGATATCTTCAGTCTTACTATACATGACTCACCATCGTGGACTCTACTGGCAATCAGTCTTGATATTCTTGTGTGACTGCTGAGGTAGCATTTGCATCTGGATCTCTCTGCCTTTGCATTGGCGGGCTTCCATGCCAGGAATGCACTCCCTCCTTACCTGTATCTATTAACATCTCTAGTATCCTTCTAAGCTCAGATTAAGTCCTACCTTCTACTCAAAGACTTTTCTCTGATTTTTTCTCAGGCTGCTAGTTCCCTCTCCACCAATTACATTGTTTACACGTGCGCGCACACACACACACACACACACACGCGAGAAAGATAAATTCCTTTCATGAAGAGACTGTCATTTTTGGTCTTTGTGCCCCTAGTGCCTCATATGAAGTAGATGGTTGTTGATTTATTTTATGTTCAACACGTTTCCCTCACTCAGGGCTTACTAGCTATGTGAACCTGGGCAAGTCATTTAACCTTTTTGCCTCAGTTTCCTCATGTGTAAAATGAGCTGGAGAAGGAAATGGCAAACTACTCCAGTACCTTTGCCAAGAAAACCCCAAAGGCCCCAGTGCCTAGCAATAGTAGGTGCTTAATAAAAGCTTATTGACTGACTTTTGGACTGACTATAGGCTTAGATCTAGACCTGTGATTTTATGAACACAGTGAATTCCCTCTATCAATATAGGTCAGCACCTTTTCTATAACTTTCAGTCTCAGAAAATTGCCCAGAGCACTGAAGTCCAGTGACTTGCCCCGAGTTACAAAGCTAGTATGTGTCAGAGACAGAACTGAAACTAAGCCTTCCCAGCTCAGAAATCAGTTTTCTACTACTATGTCTTTTCCAATCCTTCGTAATTTTAGTGCTTTCCTTCTGTTGATTATTCCCTATTTGTGCTGCTTGTAGTTTATTTGTATGCACTTATCTGCAAGTTGTTTCTTCCCTTAGATTATGAGCTACTTAAAAGGAGAAATGTCTTTGATGGATCTCTATATCCTCAACACTTAGCACAGTGCCTGGCACATAGTAGGGGCTTCATGTTTATGGACTGACTGACTATGCCATAGTGCCCTAATGTTTCTCCCACCATTGGATAACACTTTGTTTTCTCATCTAACATAAACCCAGAGAGAGAACTAGCTACAATTTTCACCCTTGAAATAACAAATGTTTTTCTCTTGCAGCTTAATTTCTAAAATGGTCAGCATTTAGTGACCCATCATATACTTTTTGGCTCTCATATTATGATTTTTGCATATTGGGAGGTAGAATTTATACCCACAAGAGTCCCTGGTTTTTAGCTGTTGAAATTCACACTGCCTTTTGGTGCTCTGTTTCCATCAGGGGAAATGAATAGGAAAGCAGGCAAGCAGAAAACTAGAAAGATTCAAGTCCATTTCTACAGAAGTAATTAGAGAGAGCAGCAAGAGAGCAGGAAAAATCAGTGAAGGGTGGCAGAGAGCAATTTTTCTGCACATGTATATCTGATGAATGTGGTTGCCAGCTAACTCAAATTCCCATGTAACTAAAAAAAAAAGACTTTGAGAATGACTCTAATTCTTCTCTTTCCTTGTCTTCCATGACATCCTTGGCTAATTTCAGTTTTGATGCTGATTCTTGATGTCTTAAAAAGTGAGGACTGTCAGTCTGTGTCTATTTGGGTTTTCCCACAGGCCTTCCAGGCCTTTTGGCACATAGCTGCTTGGTTTATTTTTGTGTGAAGGAAGATGCAATATTTCAGGCCAACTGAAGAGGCCACTGTTAGTACATATTGGCAGAGTGAAACAGGAAAAAGGAAGTGTCCTTGACTGGAGTTCAATATTTGTAGTGGTGATGGTGACCACAAAATGTATTTTTCTTATTTACTAAAACTGTGCTAGATTGACCCATATTCTTGTTACTTTCCATAATACAACTAGGGGTTAAATATGAAGCCCAAATGTAATTCAGAGCCATAAAAGGAGATCAACCTAGGGATGGGCTAGGGAAAGACATGAATTGCTGCAGACATTTGTATTACTTCAGACATATCCTCTAGTAAGGAGCATAGATTTAGAGCTGAAAGGGGCCTTAGAGGTCATCTGTCCAAACCCTTTATTTTATAGATGAGAAAACTGAAGAGCAGAAGTGAGGAGGAGGTGCTTTCCAGACATGATGGAAAGGTACTGAAGGTAGAAGATAGAATGCTAAGTTCAGAGAATAGAAAACAGACCACTTTGGTTGAAACACAGAATGCATGTGAAGGAGTGTCATGTAAACTAAGACTGGAAAGGTCTATTAGAGCCAAACCATAATGGATGACATTCACTTCCATTTTAACCAAATGCATCATCTGACTTTTATCACCATAGAGGCCCCAAGACTGATTTAAGTGAAAGCAGACTTACCCAAGATCATATAGAGAGTAAGTGGCAGGACTGGGATCCTAAACCAGGTCTTCTGGCCCTAAATCTAATCTTCCTTCCATCACAACATGTAAAAGGGGCCTTTTCTAAATAACCACACTATGTTTTCCTATATTCTTTACTAGGAGCAGGAATTTCATCATAGACATAGAAATAGAAAAGTGTCAGTGTCGTATGGACAAGGAATAACTTATTTCAGAGTCACCAGAAGCTTCTTTCACTTAAATGAGACTTTGGTGGAACTTCAGGCCTGATAAAAGTCAGATGTTGCATTTGGTGAAATGGAAGTAAACGGCATCCATTATGGTCTGGCTCCAGTAGACCCTTCCAAACATAGTTCACATGATTCTCCTTCACGAACTCTGTGTTCCAGCCAAACTGGCCTGCTTTGTATTTCCTAAACTTAGCACTTCCGTCACCCACCTCAGTGCCTTTCCATCGCACTTGGAATGCCCCTCCTCCTCATTTCCATCTCTCGGAAGTCTACCTTCTCTAAGGGGTTCCTCAGGCAGCATCTCCTCCTATGGGAAGCCTTTCCTGATACCTCTAGCTGTTAAAATACTTGCCCTCCTCCAAATACCTTGTTTTTATTGATCTGTGTAAGTTAAATCTGTCCACTTTTAAATTCCCAGAGAGAAGGATCTATTTTGTCTTTGTATCCCCAGTACTGTATACATAGTAGGTGCTTGATAAATACTTGTCAAGCAGTGCATTCACCAACCACATTTTCTGCAAAGGTTAAATGCCATTTAGTAGGTAAGCAGTGGCTGACTGCCCTAGAAAACACCAGGAGATTTATAGTTCTGATTTAGCTTTATCTCATAGTGTGACCCTGGGAAAGTCATTTACACTCTTTGATCTGTAGTTGCCTCAACGTAAAATGAGATTGAACTCTATGGTCTCCAAGAACTCTTCCCACCCTGACATTCAGTGAATTAATGCATTCTGTAACCATCCTTTAACAATTAAACCAAAGAAGCTATCTTTTATTAAATAGAATACATGTGGCAAATCTGTTTCATATTGTAAAATTTTTACTCATTACCTCATTTCTTCCATACTTTGATGGATCATTGCTGTGAACACTTCCTTCAACAGTGCAGCTCATTACCTTTCTGTGCCTTCTCATGCTGGGTGATTCTTGTCCATATAGAACAGTATATAGAGAGCTGGTGGTGGGGCTAGGAAGCCAGGAGTCCAAGACCTACCTCTGACAAATCCTGGCTTTTGTATCCTGGACAAATCACTTAACCTCTCAGTGCTCTAAGTAGCTCTCTAAGAGTAATTAGTTGCAGAGAAATTACTGACCTACATTAGCAAGGAAGGCTTCCTCATCTATGAGTTCCCTTTACCAAAGAAATTCTAGGTTCAGTCTGTATCGCTGTCCTTCCCCAGAGGAGATATCCAACGTGCCCAATATTCTGAAGGTCTTCTAAAAAGGCAACTATTCATTCGTTAGAGTACTGGTCCTGGAGTCAACTGAATTCAGATCCTTTCTCAGACACTTACTAACTGTGTGTCCCTGAGTAACTCACTTAAGCTCTATCTCAGTTTTCTTATCTGTAAAATGGGGATAATAATAACACCTACCTCCAGGGTTGTGAAAATCAAATAAGATAATATTTGTAAAGTGCTCAGCAAACCCCCAAAGCACTATAATCATCATCATCATCATCATCATCATCATCATCATCATTATGTCTTCCATCCTCAGGATGTCCTATTTTATTTTATTCCTTTTCCCACCATGCTAGCCCCTTGATGATATTTTAATGCTACTTTTATGTATAAGTCATGCTTGATCATGGGCTATTTTTGTTGTAGTTCATTGTTTCAGTTGTGTCCAACTCTTCGTGACCCTATTTGGTGTTTTCTTGGCAAAGATTCTGGAGTGGTTTGCCATTTCTTTCTCCAACTCATTTTTACAGATGAGGCAAACACAGAGGCAAACACAGTTAAGTGACTTGCACAGGGTCGCACAGCTAGTAATTCTCTGAAGCAAGATGTGAACTCACAAAAATGACTCTTAGTGACTCCAAGTCTGACACTCTATCCACTGTGCCACCTAGCTGCCCACATTTATATAACATTTAAAGTTTGCAAAGTACTTTAAAAATACTAAGTATTTTTATCCTGACAACAACCCTGGGAGGTAGAGGTTATTCTTATTCCCATTTTGTAGCTGCCATTCATTTCTCCATTACTGTTTGGATTACCTACAATTTGGATGCTTATGAGATTAGAGTGTTTCATAATTCATCTTATCACCAAGAGATTACTGCTGTTGAAATGATGACTTTATGTGGAGAGAGGAGAGAGAGAGAGAGAGAGAGAAAGAGAGAGAGAGAGAGAGAGAGAGAGAGAGAGAGAGAAATAGGCCCTGCCCCTCAAGAAGGAGCTTAGATTCTTTTTGTGGGATATATCATGTACTCAAAAGAGAAAATATAAAGTAATTTCAAGCAGGAAAAAGTGTTGATAACTTGAGAGATCAGAAAAAGGCCTTAGGTTGGAGGTGGAAACAGGAATGCCATATGCAAAAACAGCTAGCAGGCCAGTTTTATTACTGGACTGGAAGACACATGAAGGGGAAATGATATGAAATAAGACTGCAGAGGTATCCACTTATTTATTTCTACATGGTCACCCAGAAGCATGGTTATGACAGTGTGAGCTAGGTAACTACCGTGATAGCAACTGAAAGGTATTTCATGGCTTTAGTTATTTGTTCTTCCACCAAGGCCTACATCTATTATCCCACATTCCCAGTCCTCATATATTGGTTGAATTATGGCTTTTTTGTCTATATTGGCTCATGGATGTGAAAAATCCACTGGGGGAATATTATATTCCTAGTATTTTTTAAAAATAATAACATTTGTATAGCCTATTACTTATAATAACCATGAAATAAAGGTATTACAAGAACTATTATCATCATTTTCCAGGTGAGGAAATCGAACCTCAAAAAAATTAAGAAGTTAAGAACGTCAAAGAAGTTAAGTGACATACTTAAAGTCATGTAGTCAATAAAGATCAGTCAGGATGCACAGCTTCCACCGTTTCAAATCTTAGCAAAAATTTCATCTTGAGCAAGAAGCCTTTCCCAAGACCCCTTAATTCCAGTGCCTCCTTTCTGTCAATTATCTCTAATTTATCCTATATTTATCTAGCTTTGTACCTATTGTTTGCATGTTGTAGGGAATGCCTTTTTTTTCTTTATTTTTCCCCAGGGCTTAACCCACAGTTTGGCATATCATGCTTTGTAAGTGCTTAGTGACATAGTTCAAACCCTGATCTCTCTTGCTGCCTCCAAGCATGCTTTCTACAGTAATATACCATGCTTACCTCTCAATAAATAATTTTCTCTTAAGCAAGGCATTTTCCTCCTTACAAAGGGACAGGTTACATAGTCTTTGTGATTCTGCATAGTGCAGTGCTCCAGGATTAGACCTCATAAAGCACCACTGGTCTTCAGGAAATCTTTTATGGTCTACTGACATTCCTAGGAAATTAATTGATGTTATGAACGAGTTCATATCTAAGAATACAGCAGCAAAACTAATGATCACTATCTATGAGAATCTGATGAAATGGTAAGTTTTGATTTTTTGATACAATATTAATTCTATACAGATTATAAATACGGTTATAAAGAGTGTTATATGGGATATTCAAGATTATATGCATAAGAGCATTCAAGACTTCAAAAAATGATTCTCAAAATCAAAAAGCCCTTGTAGCCTTATACTACCTTTTGTTTTCTTTATTGTATACTTCACAAAGATTACTATCTCAAAAATAATGAAATTAACCATTGATTGCTTGTAAATATATATCTAGGATGTGGACAGACTGTGGTGAAATCTAGAAGGTGAAACCTATTTCCTCCAGTATAACATTTACTTTAAAAAAAAAAATGACACCTACCCAGCAAAACTGAGTATAATACTTCAGGAGAAAAAATGGTCTTTCACTGAAATAGAGGATTTTCAAATTTTCTTGATGAAAAGACCAGAGCTGAAAAGAAAATTTGACTTTCAAACACAAGAATGAAGAGAACCATGAAAAGGTGAACAGCAAAGAGAAGTCATAAGGGACTTACTAAAGTTGAACTGTTTACATTCCTACATGGAAAGACAATATTTGTAACTCTTGAAACATTTCAGTATCTGGGTACTGGGTGGGAGTACACACACACACATGCACACACGCACACATACATAGATACAGAGTGCACAGAGTGAATTGAAGAGGATGGGATCATATCTTAAAAAAAAATGAAATCAAGCAGTGAGAGAGAAATATTGGGAGGAGAAAGGGAGAAATTGAATGGGGCAAATTATCTCTCATAAAAGAGGCAAGCAAAAGACTTATTAGTGGAGGGATAAAGAGGGGAGGCAAGAGAAAAACATGAGGTCTACTCTCATCACATTCCACTAAAGGAAAGAATAAAATGCACACTCATTTTGATAGGAAAACCTATCTCACAATATAGGAGAGTGGGGGACAAGGGCACAAGCAGGGTGGGGGGGAGGATAGAGGGGAGGGCATGGGGAGGAGAATGCAATCCGAGGTCAACACTCATGGGGAGGGAAAGGATCATAAGAGAATAGAAGTAATGGGGGACAGGATAGGATGGAGGGAAATATAGTTAGTCCTATACAACACAACTAGTATGGAAATCATTTGCAAAACTACATAGATTTGGCCTATATTGAATTGCTTGTCTTCCAAAGGGAAGGGGTGGAGAGGGAGGGAGCTAAAGAAGTTGGAACTCAAAGTGTTAGGATCAACTGTAATGTTCTTACCACTAGGAAATAAGAAATACAGGTTAAGGGGTAAAGAAAGCTATCTGGCCCTACAGGACAAAAGAGAAGACGGAGACAAGGGCAGAGGGGGAGGATAGAAGAGAGAGCAGATTGGTCACAGGGGCAATTAGAATGCTTGGGTTTGGGGGGGGGAGGGGATAAAAGGGGAGAAAATTTGTAACCCAAAATTTTGTGAAAATAAATGTTAAAAGTTAAATTAAAAAAAAAAAAGAAACATCATAGGTAGGGCTGCATTTTGACCATCATAATTGCTCATGGGTAATTTGAAATTAAAAAAGATTCTATAACTTTTAAAAAAAATATAAAAAAAATGACTATTCATATGAGTAAAATGAATCAGCTCCCAAATATTAGACTTCAAGATCTACCTTTGAAATCTTGATATTGAAAAGAAAATATTCTTTCTTTCCCTCAAGATTTTATCAAGAAACAAAGCTAAAAGATATCAGATGTGAAAATGCTCCTTTATTAGTCAAGGACTGTCATTTGCTGCCTTGAAAATGATATTTCTGTGTCTCTAGGATCAAAGAAAATTATTTTTTTATTTGATGACACTAAAGAAAATATTGGTCAAAGTAGAATTTCTTTAACCAAAGAATAATCCTTCCTTACTATCCTCACAAAGCATCATCCTCCCACCGCATTATGTAATTATTCTCTACTTTTTCATTTTTTTCCTCTGTGATTTCTGTACTAAGTTATAATGAATTGACTTCTCATCATATGAAACCCAGTGGGAGAAGTCGACTCATTTCCCACAGGTTTATGCAATATGAGAATCTAGCTATATGTTTCATCATTTTGATATGTTCTAGTTCTCAGGGTCTTCTTCAAGAAATAATGTTTGTTTGACTTTAATTCTCTCTCCCATTCATCACTTTAAAAATATTCAAATCAATTCAACAAGCATTTACTAAATACCTACTATGTGATGTGTATATATTGTCTCATAAATGGATATTTTTAAAAGTTAAATATTCATATCTCTAACAATAATACTCTACTACAATTTCCAAAGTTAATGTCTTTATGTTCTTACCTAGAAGTACCTTATTCCTATGTACTTACTATATATCTTGCACTTTTGCTTTGCAGTTTTTCAGAATACTTTTAAGGCAGTGTTACCTCTGGCACATATTGGCTGAGTGACTTTCTCTATGCCTTAGGAAACTCTAAATTTACAAATTGCAGAGAGTGTATGCTAATCTATATTGGTGGACAGTGACCCCTTCCTGGAAGTTTCCCAATCCAAGAAAATTCCTCGTCCTATTCAGACAAAGGGTATCTTTCACACTGATTACCTCATTTGATGTTTACAGTGGTTTGAGTTAAGCCCTGGTAATGACATATGGCAAAACCCTGTCATTCCATCATTGTGAGTACCACTGATATAGATCACAGCCCTCCAGAATTTAGTGAATAGTCTCCAAGAATTACCAGGGTTGAAGAATTCAGCCTATCTCTAGCCAATCTAGTGAAGACCCTCTCCAAATTCATCTCTGCCCGTCCAAGCTCCAGATGTACACTCCATCTCTGAACCTATACCTGAAGCTGTTCCAGCTTGGAAGGACCTTCCAGAGCTTACCCTCAACTGCTATAGGCTTTGAGAACCCCTTGAAGGACAGGAAAGACAGTGATCTCTCAATGTATTGATACCCTGAAGTTATTCAACTTATTCCTCCCATGACGTTTGGACAAATCATTCAACCACCCCCAGTTCCCAGGTATAAAGTGGGAGCAGAGGTGTGTTATAATAATACGGGTATTGTAAGGTATGTGTGTACATGCATACAGTGAACTGAAATATCAAACCCACAGAGCAGAGAAACATCTTAAACCTGGAAAAGGAAAATACTCTTCAAGTTTACTCGGGGGAAAGAATGTCTCCCCAGTCGTTGAGTGCTTCAGCACACACCAGCGTGTATCAATAAAGTTTAGCATAGTATGAGGGCATAGTCTGGAACAAGCGAAAGGGGTGCCCATAATTAAGTAGTCATGCAATATCAGCCTTGCCATACCAACTTTCACAGAGCTCTGAGAATTCTAGGTACTTGACAAGCTGTAAGGGGAGCTGTGTTTTCTGGTAGCTCTTGAGGTCTCTATCTCTATGTGAGAAGAGGATAAATTTTCTATCCCTAAAAACTCTAGGAGACTTGTCACTGTGTTCTAAAGAGTTAGGCAGAGAAGAAAGAGAAAAAGAAAGGAAAAAATAATGTGTATTTAGTTGGCTCTTTCTATTGTATTCTAATAATTTAATATATGCTATGGTTTTCTATTCCTCACCTCTACTACAGAAATGACACCCTGGTTTGTGTTTACCATTTTAGAGTCTTGGGATTAAATGAACAAGGCCTCCACTGCCTATAATCTTTTCTCTCCAACATCAGTGTGAAAATGATTCTCCTGATGAATAACATTACCCAGTCCAATTAGTTAAATCTCAGGACGGAAAGGTTTTTTTATTCATCTTCCAAGTGCTAGGATAGTTGTCTGCCTGCACAAGTGAACTATTATCATGATTTGAAAACCCGCTAAAGACAAGCTTGTCAGGTCTGTGGCTATTTACAGTCACGGAGAAGGATCTCTGATAACCACAACTTTGGTTATCTAACGAGGTGTAGGATCCATCTCAATTTTCATGTTGCCTTTGTTTGGGATGCCGAATTCTAAAAATACAGCCGAGTCTCCATGAGGGATGGCTTTTTGAGACCTTAGATAGCTTGTCAGTTTAGGAATCATCATTTCAGCCTTGAATTTGATATCAAAGGGAAAAGAGATCATTGACATTTAGCAAAAGAGAAGGCCCAGAATGGATTGTTTTTATTAAATGCTATTGACTCATATGCGCAACTGTTTTTAACTTGGAACCCAGTTTGTTTTCATTTGTCCATTAGCTTTATGGGGTTATCAGAATGGCTATTTCTTGTCCCTTTTATAGGAGAGGGAGGGAGAAGATATGAACTGCATCTCCTTGCTGACCTGGGGGGGAAATCAAAGCAGCTGTTTGGGTCCTATCTTTGAGAACAAACAACCAATTAACTGGCTGAGAGTTGTTGTTTTCAAACATTTGTTTTGCTATTATGGAATCACAACCATAAAGTATTCATATATTCCTTGATAATGAACTAAATATATCAGCTAACTCATACTGAGGGAAATACACACACACACATAAACACACACACACACGCACACATACACACACACACATACACACACACACACACATAAACACACACACATACACACACACACACACACACACACACACACACACACACACACACACACACACCAAAGGATGGCCTCTCAGTTTCAAAGCAAGGTGTTTAAGGACCAGTTTTACTGCTAGCTTATTCTTGATAGGATCATGGAAAGAGTAGTGGATTTGATATCTGAAGATTTGGTATCGAGCCCTAGGTTACTGACTGTGTGAATATGGGCAAGGTCTTCACCTTCCTGAGCCTCAGTTTTCTTCTCTGTAAAATGCAGATAATCATATTTCACATATTATGGTAATATTATGCATATGGTAATATTAAGCATATGCTTAAGTAAAGGAAGAACTTTCCCCATAACAATGCTGTGAAGAAGGTATTGTAAACATTATTGTCCCCATTTTACAGATGAAGAGACTGAATTTCAGAGAAGTCAAGTGACTTGCCTATGATCAGTCATACAGCTAGCCAGTAATCAACAGAACTTCAAGTCAAGTTTGCCTGTAAATCCATTTCACCTCCTCCACAGGATTGTTTTGAGGAAAATGCATTGTATATTGCAAAAGTGCTATATAAATACAAGTTGCTATGATATCTGCCTCCATGTAGTGTCTGATTAACAATCTTGACTAATTTTTCACTGAATTGACCAGTTCAGTTGATACAAGTGACCAAATTAACGTTTGGCGTAATGCCAGTATAGCCTTTCATAACCAGTGCTTACATACTCTAATAAGTCATGTGCATCAAAAGTGTGCCTGCCTTCTTCTAGCAGCCTTCACGCTTCTAATTTCTTGCTTCTATTCTAGTCTAATGGGGATTGGGGAATCAATATTTCACAATATTATGAAAATTCTGTGTAAAATGAGTCAATGAATTCTCTGAAAATCAAGTGACCTGAGGGGCCTTCCTGTGGGAATCAACTGTGGGAAATCTAGTGCACCAGGTTTGGGGCAGCTATTTTAATTGTTGAGAAGCTTTTAAAAAAAAATTATTTCTGGATCCTCAACTGTATTTTGAATGATAAGAGATTGATAGAAAATAACCTCAAGGTAAGTGAAGTAGTATTGTAATGACAGGTCTCAATACTTAGCCCTTTGCCAGTGACTCCCAAATATGTACCTACACCAGGCTTGTCCTCCCCTCTCAGAGCTCTAGTCCTATACTTCTTCCCATATACTATTTCCACCTAAAAGATCCCATTACCTTGAATTCAACATTTCTCATCTTCAGAGGTTTCCCACTGAATCCCTGATAAAATACAAACTTTTTGACATAGCATCTAAGGTCCATTAACTGGTTACAACCTACACTTCAATCTATCCTTAATTCTCATTGCTTTTCTCACTCTTCTGTTTAGTCCCATTGGCTGCAAGCTCTTCCCTGAACCCAATATTCCATCTCCCACTTTGGTGGCTCCACATTCAAGAAGCACTTACTTCCTTATTTCATCTTCATCTTCATCTTCACCTCTCAGAATCTTTGTCTTCCTTCAAGTCTCAGCTTAAATGACACCTCCTCCATGAAGCCTTCTTTCTAGTTGTTAAGATATTTTCCCTCCTCTAATTGATTAATCTTAGAGTTATTATGCATGTGTCCCTCTAGAAGAATGTATTCTCTTTGAAAATTACAGACTATTTCTTTTTTGTCTACCTAGCACAATGCCTTTCATAATAATAGTCACCTAATAAATATTTGTTAATGTTAATATACAAAATGTTTCAATGTCTTCATTATAAATCAATCTAGAATATCTTCTATTCATCAATATACCTAATCCTCCACTAGATTCTTTCTTTGAAAAAATATCTTATATGCATTCCTAACTTTCCATTCCTACACTGCCACTACCAGACTTATTATATCCCAGTTGTATAATACCTTTGTTCTCAGACCTTCACAAAAACTGTTCAATCCTACTTTTACTCTTTGACAACCTTGTTGGGAGCCACATCCAACCAGTCTCTCTGCCATCAGTCTCCACAATTCATTGTGCATATGGAAGCCAGATTAATATTCCTAAAGCTTAGCTTCTGATCATATGTCACTCCACTATTCAAAAACTTCAATGCTTTCAATCATCTCCATTTTCAAAATTTCTATTTTGGAAGGAACCTCAGAGGTTCATCCAGTAGTTCAACTCATATCTAAATAGGAAGACACCACTAAGAAGTTTTTGGCCAAGGGTTCTTTACCTCTCCTTGTGTGTATTTTTAATATATAATCTGATAATGGTATTTCAACATAATTGGTTGCCTTAGTAATCCTACATATTTTTTACACATTTAAAAACATTATTCTAAAATGGTGTCCATAAGCTTCAGCAAATCACCAAAGGGGTTTATAACCGAAAAAAGGCTTTAAGAAACCTTTTTAACCTCTGTTTGAAGAAGTCTGGTGATTGGAACCCATTACCTTTCAAGGCAGATAGATAGATAGATAGATAGATAGATAGATAGATAGATAGATAGATAGACAGACAGGAAGGAAGGAAGGAAGGAAGGAAGGAAGGAAGGAAGGAAGGAAGGAAGGAAGGAAGGAAGGAAGAGAGAGAGAGAGAGAGAGAAAGAAAGAAAGAAAGAAAGAAAGAAAGAAAGAAAGAAAGAAAGAAAGAAAGAAAGAAAGGAAGGAAGGAAGGAAGGAAGGAAGGAAGGAAGGAAGGAAGAAAGAAAGAAAGAAAGAAAGAAAGAAAGAAAGAAAGAAAGAAAGAAAGAAAGAAAGAAAGAAAGAAAGAAAAAGAAAGAAAGAAAGAATATTCTTTGGCATAGTTCTAATTGTTTTGAAACTTTTGCTTCCACTGAATTGAAATCTTTCTCTCTGTTATTTCCACTCATTGATCCTGGTTCCACCTGGAGCCAAGCAAAACAAATCTGATCTCTCTTCTGCATGATTACCCTTTAAAGTATTCAAGACAGTGATCATGTTCCTCATCCCCCCACTCCATGTAAAGTGTTCTCTGTATTAAATATCTCCAGTTCCTTAAACTTATCTTAATATGGCTTTATTTGTAGTCTTATTATTGTCCTGATTACCTTCCTCTGGATAAAAATCAGATTGTCAATATCCATTCTAAAACATAATATTTCAAACTGAACACAGCAGCCCAGATGTGGCTCGACATCATTCTGGAATCAAACTGTTTATGCAACACGAAGTCACAGAAGCTTTTTTTTTTTTTTGCTTCAATACCATATTGTTGATAGTCCTGTAAAACTCCTAATTATTTTTCACTCAAATTGTTATCTAGCCATGTCTTACTCATTCTATACTTGTGTAGTTGATAGTTTAGCCCCAAAGTAGGATGTTATTTTATCCCTATTGAATTTTGTCTTATTAGTTTAGACCAGAAGTTCCCAAACTTATTTGGCCTACCTCCCCCTTTTCAAAAAAAATTATCCCATTTCCCCCTATAAATCTTCTTTCTTTAACCCTTTAATGTTTTTTTAATTTGTATCATTTCAAAAAAATATAATTTTTTTAAATGATACATCTTAAATTTAATAATTTATTGCAAATTTGTGTTTTTTCCTGCTTTGAAATTTTGATGATGCAATATTATATCATGTAACCATATCGTACTGTTTTGTAAACAAGTCATTACCGCTACATATTCCTGCCAGTGCATGCTGGACTTCTAGACAATGCACAACACACTGCTTGTAAATTTGTCAACACTTGCTTGTAAAGACCTGTCATGGGCTTGACCACTGATTGGTTATAATTTACATTTAGTGTGTTTATTTGGAAAATAATGTAATCACTACAACTTTAATTCTATTACACAACAGATGAAACGTGTACAAGTGATTTTTCAAAATTCTCTTCTTTCCTTATACTTACACTGCCCCTTATTTTTCTTCAATGCCCCCCAATTGTACCTAGAATAACTCCCCTCCCCTGGATGGTTTTAGCGGCCCTTGTGTGATGGTGTTGCTCACTTTGGGGACCTATGGAAACCAATAATTCCAGCCTTTTGAGATCTCTCTGGGTCCCAGTTACGATATCCAACAGTTACCTACCCCTCCCAGGTCAAGGATTCAAATTTAATTCTAATTTAACTACCACGTACAATATTCTCATCTACATGTCTTTATTTTGCCACAAAACATTAGTTCGTTAAGGACAAGGGACCATGTCTTATGTATATCTCTTGTTATTTTCCTTAGGATCTAGCATAGTAACAGAAAATTAGTGCCTTACTTCAATTAATATTGATTAATTAAATGATTCTGCAATAGAGTGGAAGGAAAAGAATATTAGTTATATGATCATTAGGACACTATATAACAATTTAAAAAAAGAGTTGCATAGTAAAAATTTAGTTTAGTCTTATGGTTATTTCTGACAGATTTTTATCCCAATGAATTGATATTTTATTAGCATCATGAAAACATTTTTATTTCAATTATTGAAAAAGATCAGATAACCAAGGATCAGGTGGCCAGCTGAAGTTGGGTACACAAATCATTACATTTGAATAAGAACATAGGTTTGTCACAGGCAAATAAATAATAGCTCATATCTATAGGGTTTTCAGAGTTACGGAATGCTTTCTTCATAACTATCCTGTATGGTGGTACAAAAGCATTATTTTATCCCAGAAAAACTGAGGTTCACAGAGATTAAATAGCTAATCCCAATGCTAGGAGCAAAGCTTAGATTTGAACTCTGGTCCCCAGACTTCAATTCAATGAAAGTTCTGCTATCCATAATACCATACTGCCTTATTATTTTCAGAATTCCATGTACTTGCCAAGCCCTTAGGAGGAATGAAAGAAAGGAAGAAAGAAAGGAGTATTATTTATTCCTTCATGCAAGATAAATCAGTTCACTGGTATGGCACACTTTCAAGTTGGTTAGCAGTTGGGCACACACCTTTCCATACTCAGATTCCCTGGCCATTGTAATTCTGATTTCCTAGAGAATGGGCATAAAGACCCTGCAGAAATACCATTTCAAATTACTTTCCAGCTCTTCCCTACCTTGTAGGCCTACTGGGATACTACAGCCTCCTTCATTTGCATGTTAGAGGAATAATAGCGCCTAGAACTCCAGCTATCTCAGTAAGCTTATGGAGCCCAGAAAGCCACATGGGTTCCTGCTCCCTACCCCCATCCTGACCTATCCCACAGAAGTAAAATTAAGTTCAGATGAACATCAAGGGCGACCTTAAATGAGAAAATAATTTCTCAAAGAAGAGGAATGCATGGAGGAGACGTGGCAGCCTGACTTCCTTGCCTCAGTGTGGGAGTACAAGGGTACAGGATGTACACATACGGGAGAAAAGAAGGAGAAGTTTATGAGTTAATTGTCTGCAAGGGCACCTCAGGTCATTTTCTGCACTAGCTGGTCAGAGCTACCTCTTTGCCCTCAGGCTGCCTCCCTGGGCACTCTCACTACAAAGCGTGGACTCACTGCCAAGTGCCTGGTCACCCTGGTCACTGCACAACTGCAGTAATTTAGGGGGGATGGGCAAACACAAGTAGCTCATAGATGGGTCTGTGCCAGCCCATATTTATACACAGCTTCCCTAATTCAGACTCCAAAGATCCCCTTAGCACTGGGAGAGAGTTTAGAACATATTAAGTTTAATCTCTTCTTTTATTTTACAGATAAGGAAAATAAGACCCATAGGGATTAGGTGACTTGCCCAAGATCATACATCTAGTAAATGGTTGAGCTGGTACTAGTTTGCTTACTCTGTGCTGCCACTCATTCTATGTCTATATTTTTGTTTGTTTCGGCAGTATTTCCAGATCCTTCTTAGAACTGATTACCTTTATCTACATGAGTTCTGTAAGTTAACAGATTGATGATAAAAGATTTGGTAAAAGAAACACAATCTGATTAGAAACTTGGAGTAGTCTTATATTTCATTTTTATTTGCTTTACCTTTGCCAATAAAAACAATCTGAGGACAGCCAAGGTTTATTGGCCAATGAATCCATGGGACAGTCTATCCCCAAAAAGGCTACTCATCAAAGGAAAAAAATTTCTATGCTTCAAATTTTTCTTAATAATTTAGAAAAGTAAGACCATGGAGAACAATGGAAAGACTGTTGCCTCTGGAGAATCTAGGTTAAAATCTGACTTCTGACACTTAATTCTGTGTGACCTTGGGCAAGTGATTTAACTTTTCTGAGCCTCAATTTCCTCCTCTATAAAATGTTGAAATTGAATCAGAAAACCTCTTTGATATCTTCAGGTTCTAGTTCTAGGTTTCTTTGTCTTATATGAACCAGAAAAGTTCTTTCAGGCTATCAGAATTCTATCTACCCTACAGGACTAAGCTCAAGTTCAATGTCCTCTTTGAACTGCTACAAAGTCCTATTTCACTGAATAGTCTATGCCCTACCATTTAGCACTAGATTTTTATTAGTGTCTTGTCTTATGTCTCATAGGTATCTTTGCATTAATAAATCACAAAGCTTTTTCCATACATAATCTCCATTTGAGCCTCACCAGTTGGCCTTGTGAACAATGTCCTGCAGGTATTGTTCTCCCTTTTTTACAGATGAGGAAGCTGAGGTTAAAGACATCAAGTTGTATGTGAATAATTTTAATGCAAAATGAAGTTTTAGCTTATTTGTCTCCTATATTACTTTAGTCAATCGCTATAAATGTATCATTGTTGTATCATTGTGAAAGGAAAGCTAGTGAAAATTTTACATGCTGAAATTTCTTTTGTCAACCAACATATTTCTCTAATGTTATCTTCCAGAGTGCCTTAATGTTTTAAAACCAATGTTGCTAATGTTTATGGTGTTATTTTGGGGGTGCAGCTAGGTGGTTCAGCAGTTAGAGTGCTGAACCTGGAGTCAAGAAGATATATTCCTGAGTTCAAATCCATCCTCAGACAGTAGCTGTGTGACCCTGGGCAAGTCACTTAATGCTGTTTGCCACAGTTTCCTCCTCTGTAAATGAGCTGGAAAAGGAAATGGCAAACTACTCCACCATTTTTGTCAAGAAAACTCCAAATGGAGTCATGTAGAGTTGGACATGACTGAAAAATGACTGAACAACAACTGAATGGTGTTTTTAGAGTCTGCTTCAGGATAATTAATGGCGGCCAAGTTGCCATTCTTCACTTAACTTTGACTGAAAAGGCTTTCCCACTTTGAAAATAGTGTTGGGAAATCAAACGCTGAGTCTTTGGAGTTAAACAGCCTGGGTTCAAATCCCAGCTCTGTTCCTTATAGACATCCATGAGAAGGTCACAGAATTATAAATTCAGAGCTAGGTGGGACTTTTCAGGCCATCTCATCTAACCCCTGCATTTTACAGATGAAGAAGTTGAAGCCCCAAGAAGATAAGTACTTTACTTAAGGTCACACTGGTCCTAAGCAACAGAACTCCAAATCCATTGCTCTTCCCAATATAACAACTTGCTTTTCAGGATATACCACATAATCGCTTCTGGCTCCATATTTCCAAAGGTATTTGTAAAACCAATGTCAATTGCAAGTAGATGGTGCTGCTGGCCAATCAGTTAGACCCTGCAGCAGAAGGTTGAGACAAAAATGAGGGGAAATTTTGAACCTGATCTAATGAAACTGAACACTTACTTCCCTTTTCTATTTTTCTTTAAAATTTAATGCAGTACAACCAATTCCATCACCACAGTGTATTTCTATCTCATCCCGAGATGCATGGAAAATTTAAGAATTAATCATAAACTCATGGATAAGATGTTGTATTTTATTAGTTACCCACTCCAAATCATTCCACTGAGAACCAGAAACCCCTCCACATTGGCCACGTGAGCACCATCCCCAGCTTTCACATTTAGCAATCCCAGCTGCCAACAATGCGGCTGATTCATTGTAATGGAGCTTCAGCTGGCAAGAAAGGTGGCATTCTGCAGCAGTGCAGCAAAATCATGGAATAACCTGAGCCCTTGGAGGATGGTTCATGTGGTTCCTTAATATGATGGAAGATATGAGATGTCTGTAGGCACCACTGATAGCAGTATCTTTCTTTGCAGCCCTGTGAAGGTAAAAGAATGAGGAGAACTGTCACAATGAAGAATCTTCCCTTAGAACTTATACCAAGAAATGAAGTTTTGTCCCTTCTCCTCAAAGAAGGCTGATCTGCTCTAGACCTCCCCAATGGAAGTTTCTTCTCTTCTTGCCCCCCACTTCCTTACAAAAATAAATGTTCTGTTAGATTGAAGGGATATGCCATGGCAGCAGGGAAGTGATTCGAGATTTAAAGTTAAAAAGGACCTTAGAGATCCTCCAGCCCAGACATTACAGGAGGTTAAGTGACTTGCCCTGAAAATAATCAAACAGGAAATAAATTGGACAAATTTACTTAAGGGTGATTTGGTTTCACAGGGAATAAGAATAATAACACATAAGTACTTTAGAAATTACAAAGCTCCTTACAGTGCATTAGCCCTTTTGATCTCACAACTGATTAAGTACTCTTAAAATCTAATGCCCAAATTTGACTGATGAGGAAATTGAGTCCCAAAGAAATTATGTGATTTGCCCAAGGTAATACAGCTCAAAACCTAGACTTTGGAATCCCAGCTCAGTATCCTTCATACCACCCCACGGTGTTAAATCAGAATAAATGCCAACAGGTATTAGAATATGAGATGATTTCAACCCTCTAGTAGCAAATAAAGGCTTCAATTAGAAAGGGAGTAAAAAAAATAGAAAAGAAGAAGGGATGGAAAATTTCTCTCTCTACCATGTGGTTAGCTATATTTATGCTCTTGAGATTTGGAGAACAGCACTTATTCCCACTGAAAGGAAGAATTATCTTGATTATTTCATCCACTCAAGGATTTTCTAATTTTATTCAAAAAGCTGTAGATGTATGTTTCATTTCCACTATACAAAGTTATAATAATGGGCCTCACTATGTCTCATAATTTTGGAGGGTCAAAATATTTTGAATTAGAAATCAAATGATGAAATAGATGATAGTAGTTATAAAACAAGTTAAATAAGTACTCAATGCTATCCACTTCCAGAGAAAGAACTGATGGAGCTTGAATGCAGATGGAAGCATAATTTTTTCACTTTCTTTGCTTTTCTTGGGGGGATAAGAGTTCTGGGTTTTTTTTATTTTTTGTAATATGGCTAACATGGAACTATGTTTTGCATGATTTTACAGGTATCTTTGCTATCCCATTTCTTGCCTTCACAATGGGTAGAGGAGGAGTGGGAAGGAGGAAGAAAATTCAGAACTCAAATTTTAAAAAAATTAATGCTAAAAAATAAATAAATAAAATTTTAAAATTAAGTATTCTGTGAGGCAGTTTATTTTATTTATGCAAAAAGAGTCCAGTAAATGCAAATCTAGACATAGGCGAGTGAAGGATCCAGAAAGAGACACTATGGTATAGTGGGAAAAAAATGGGCCGAGGTTCTCAACAGTCCTAGAGTGATTTACTTATGTCTCTGAACCTCAGTTTCTATATCTTTAAAATGAGGATAATAATCTCTATGCTACTTACTTCACAGGGTAGTCATGAGAAAAGTGCTTAGAAAGCACTAAATAAATTTGAGCTAATATTTGGATTATAATAAGCTTCAAGAAGTTTTAGACAAAATGTTCTGATGTGACTTAAGTTTTAATTAGAGGACATTGCCTCAGTTCTGTGAAGTTTTGACACTAAGCGAAAGTCCACAGGGATTTTTCTTCCAGAGAATTGCTAGGCAAACCACTCACTGATTCCAGGAAGGGAAAAACTCTGAGCGTTTTATAGTCTCATTATGACCTTTCAGTACAGAGATAATTTAGAAAGAAAAATGAAACTATTTCGGGAACAAGGAAATTTCTCTCTTTTGTTAGTGCAAACCAATGACACAGTGATTTTTCATAATGGATAGCATTCTATCAGTATAGGGGACCTTCCCAGTGAATAAACTGTTCCTTTTTCCTGGAATAACCTCTCTCCCCGACTTGGATTGTTGAAATCTTCAACAATTAAAGAGTCCAATTAAATTGTCACTTCCTCTATGAAGTCTTCTCTCATACCTACTATTGGTAATGACTCTCCCCCCACCACACACCATAAATACCTTTCAATAACCCTTTGTTTTTCACCCCTATAATTTGTTTCTCATGTAATATTGCATGTTACCATTATTTATGCTTATATGCTGTGTTTAGTAGACTAAACTGTAAACTTCAAGAGGGCAGAGGACCAGTCTTATCAAAACTTGCACAGAGCACTGCCAGTGGGTGATAGAAAGTGGTTCATAAATATTTGTTGGATGAATTAACGAATTGATAAATGAGTGAATCAGTGGACTGAAGGAAGCTGGGAATTCTATCATTCAAATATTATATGAGTTGAACAGAATTTGGTTCCTTACTATAAGTAGTTAATAAATTCCTAGTACAGGAGGTTAAGGTAAATGGTACCATGGATAGTATACTGGACCTGGAGTCAGGAAGACTCATCTTCATGAGTTCAAACCCAGCCCCAGATATTTACTAGCTGTGTGACTCTGGACAAGTCACTTAACCCTGTTTGCCTCAGTTTCCTCCTCTGTAAAATGATCTGGAGAAGGAAACAACTCCAGTATCTTTGCCAACAAACCCAAAATAGGGTCACAAAGAGTCAGACACATGGCTGAAATGACTAGACAACAAATAAGTAGTTGATAAATTCCTAGTACAGGAGGCTAACCCCAAGTAGAGAAGGTCTAAAACATTAACCTTTTACTCTCCATGGACATGATACAATATTTATTAAGGCTTTTCAAGAAGTCATTCTATTTCACAATCACTTATGATGTACTTACCATGACTGAACACTATTAGTTGTACCAGGAATAAAAAGTAAAATAAAAACACAACTTTTCCCCTCAAGGAGTGTACAATCTAATATAAGAAGTCATTTTTAGTCTGATCTTGCAATAAATAATTTGGAGAACAGTTTATACATACTTTATTTTTCTTCAAGAGACTCTACTTTGCTTTAGATCTCTTGGAATCAGGGGCTCTTCTACGGTTATGAAGGAAGAAACTCTTCCCAGCCTTCCTCATAGTTATTCACAACAGTCAAACTAAATGGCAGATTTTTTTTATACACACACACACACACACACACACACAGATGTATATAGAGATTTTAATAGATAATATATTTTTATTGTCATATATATTTTCACACACACACACGTCACATTTGTTTATTGCTTTAAGGCTTATAAATCAGTCTCTCTCAGAAGTCTGTAAGGCAGGCAGTGTCAGTATCATTGTCCCCATTTTAGAGATCAAGAAATGGAGGCTCAATGCCATACTAATCCTCCCAACACACACACACACACACACACACACACACTCCTCTACCATCCCACAGCTGTCTAACCTTGTCATATTTTAACTGTTCACTCAAGCTGCATCCTTTTACAACAGAGGGGCCCTGGAAGGTATTGATTTTTATTAAGCTTGCATTAAGTACTTAGCAGAAGGCAGCAATAAATTAGTAACCACCTCAGTGCTTTCCAAGTATAGCTAAAGTGGAACACAGCAGAGTTCTGAGATGAATACCAAATATGCCCTATTTTGAGGAAGTTAACAGAGAAGAAAAAGATATATAGAAGCAGGGAAGACAGGAGGGAGAGGAAAACTCAAAAAGGAAGAGGCAAAAGTAATAACAGTAAGAATTCACATTTTTATGGCTACTTTCAGATTTATAAAGTACTTACTGGAAGATAGGGAATGGAATTATTATGATTATCCCTATTTTACAGATGAGGAAACTGAGGCTCAGAAAGGTAAAGTCAATTAATCAAGTATTATTAAATACCTCTTTTGTACCAGGCACTGTGCTAGGTGCTATGGATACAAATACAAAAGCTAGACAAGGAACTGCCCTCAAGAAGCTTACATTCTCCCAGGGAGATACAACATATCCATAGATCCAGTTTAGGATGGGATCAGTAATTAAATAATAAAGATTAAGTAAATATAGGATATGCAGGGTGGCCCAAAAGTCTTTGTGCAGTTTTAAGCTATTTACTGCACTAAGACTTTTGGGACACCCCAGATACAAAATAAAAACAAAGAATTTTGATAGTGGAATGAGAACAAACAACCAGAAGAATCAAGAAAAGGCTCTTGAGTTAGGTGGAATTTACTCTGAGCCTTAATGGGTTCCAACAGATGGAGGCAAGGAGAGAGAGCATTCCAGGCAGGGGATAGATCTTATGCAGGGTTATGGAAGCAGGAGATGTGATCTCATTTATAGGTAACAGCAAGTAAGTCAATTTGGCTGGAGGATAGAATGTATGAGGAGGGACTAACGTAATCAATTTAGAAAGATATGCTAGAGCCAGATTGTAAGGAATTTTAAATGCCAAGCAAAAGAATTTATAGTTTATCCTCAAGGCATTAGGGAGCCACTGGACATTCTTGCATAGGAAAGGAACATAGTCAGACCTGTACTTTAGGAATATCAATTTAGCAGCTAAGTGGAAAATGAATTGGATATGGTTTGCAGACATGGGTAGAATGGTGGTGCCTTTAAGACAGAAAGTCATAAGGAGGGATTAGTTAGGGGGAAACATGAGCTCTGTTAAAAATGTTCAGTTTTAGATCTCTCTGAGATACCTAGGATGACATATCAAGCAAGAAGATGGAAATGCAGGACTGAAGTTCAGGGAGGAAGGAAAGTAACATTTATTAAGTACCTACTGTATGACAGGCACTGGGCTAAGCACTTTACAAATATTATCTCATTTGATGTACACAGCAACCCTGTGAGGTAGGTGCTATTATTATCCCCATTTTATAGATGAGGCTGACTGAGGTGACCTAGGATCACACAGCTAGTAAGCATCTGAGCCTGGATTTGCTCTGAGGTCTTCCTGACTCTAGGCTCAGTGTAACTATACACCACCTACCTGCCTCTAGGAGAGAGATGAGGTTTGTATGTGTGGATTTGGGAGATATCTGCATAGAGATGAAAAACTGTGAAACAAAACTGTGAAAGCACTAAGATCACCAAGAGGAACAGGCAGAGAAAAAGAAGGCACCCAGGACAGAGCTCTGGAGTTGTTCATCTGTATCCAACTCTTTGTGATCCCATGGATCATAACACATCAGTACTGGGTTAATTGTTTGTTTGTTTTGCATAGATATTGTTTCCTTCTCCAATAGATTAAAGCAAACAGAGGTGAAGTGACTTGCCCAGAGTCACACAGCTAGTAAGTATCTGAGAGTAGATCTGAACTCAGGTCCAGCTCTCTATCAACTGAGCCACTTGGCTACTCTCACCCATAATGGATAGAACATGGATGATGATCCTGCAAAGGACCTTGAGAAGGCTGTCAGACAGACAGGAAGAGAATCATGTGACAGCTGTGACATAAAAATCCTGAAGGAAGTAGCTGGTCAACAATGTCAGACATTAAAAGGAGATTAAAATGGGTGAGGTCTGAGGAAAAAGCTATTGCATTTAATAATAAAGAGTTCATTGGCAACCTGAGAGAGAACAACTTTAAATGGACTGTGAAAGAAGCTCAATTATAGAGTTAAGAAGGGAGTGGGAGGTGAGAAAGTTGAGGAGATATTGTAATGCTAATGAGAGTTAAAGATCTTCCCCCCCCCCCCAAAGGGTCTGCCCATTAAGGGAAGATTGGTTGGCAGAGATTTGTTTTGTAGGAAGGCCCAAGGAGGCACTGGTTCTCAAGGATTGTAATGCCCTCTGACACTGAAAAGTGTACACATACTCTGAGGTAAGGTTTTGTTTTGGGGGCTTACTCATTGGAAGTGTTTGTTTGGCCAGATGAGACTCTGGGCAGCTGCTAAGGAGCCCCCAGCTTTGAAAACCCAGATATTGGTGCTTCTTTCTCTGGTAACTATGTATGTATGGTCAGACAGTTGGACCTGTCTGTTGATCTGTGATGTCTGTATTGCTTATGGTCAGACACTTTGGAAACCCTGTCTGTTGGTCTTTATTTCTCTGTATTTTCTCAGAATTTCAGGGTGCTGCCTTTTCCCCCGACCTAAGTGAATGATACACGTGCTTAATTAAACTGATTGTTGACCCCTCAAAAGTTGCTTTCCTTTTAGAAAAGCAGATTTAAGACCCTGTAGAGCAGGCCCTCCTGTGTATGCTGGGATCCTTGCTGTTACAGATGGGTATAAACAGCTTTTTCTATGAATTTGGCTGTGAAGGGATTGGGGAGAGGGAGCGTGAAATACCTACTATGTGCCAAGCACTGTGCTAAGTGTTTTACAGTTATTATCTAATTTGATCCTGGGAGGTAAGTGTATTATTATCCCTATTTTGGAGTTGAAGAAACTGAGGCAAACAGGTGAAGTGACTTAGTTAGGGTCACTTAGCTAGTAGGTGTCTGCGGCTAGATTTGAACTCAGGTTTTCCTGACTCTAGACCCAGTGCTCTATTCATTGTACAGACTGGTATAGAGAATATAGTTATAGTATGATGGCTTAACGAGATGGTGAGATCAGGTGAAGTAGAGATTTTTGTTTGTTAGGGTTTTTTGTTTGTTTATTTTTAGGCTAGGGGAGATCTATACATGTCTGTAGACAGCACAAGCTAGTTAATGTATAAGGGGAGTGTGAAAATTAGAGAGATAATTGGAGATGCAGGCTTGTAGAGGAGACAGGAGGGTATGGGAACAAGGCAAAAACAGAGGGTGTGGTATTGGTAAGAAAAGGGTCAGATCATCCTCCAAGAAGGGAGCAAAAGAATAGAAATTAGGGAAAAGGTTGATTTTAAGGTTATGTTTAAAGTGCGGGACTGTGGAGAAGGAGAAGTTCCTGATCGATAGCCTCAAATTTTTCAGTAAAGTGTGAGGCGAGATATTCTGCTGAGAGAGCATGGAGAAGGGTTGGTGTCCAGGGTTAGAGGACAGAGGATAAGGTCTGAAATTGACTTTGACAAAGCCAAAAAGTCAGAAAGTCCTGGAGTAAAGTTGACACTTACTATATAGCAAAATATATGAATATAACATATAAAACTAAGGAAAATAAAATACAAGCTGAGTTCTGTAAGTTGTGAGGCTAAGAATCTAATTTTGTGAATAACATGAAAATAATGAGAAACACCAGCTTTGGTAAAGATGGAATTCCAGTTTAGGATGGGATGAGTAAACAGAAATGGACTCAGTATTTCTTGCTTGTGCTTTTACTTTTTGGTTCATTTGTAGTATAGTTATCTGTATCCAAGCCTTATTTCTTCCAATAAGGTCAGACACCCTAAAGGACAAAGCCTGTGTCATCATTCCTTCTAGAATCCCCAGCATCTGGCTCAGCAGCCTTCCTATTAGTAGGCAGCCAATAAATGTTTGTTAAGTTGATTATAAATTACAAAAAATCAATACAAATATTAACCAATTCCTAAGTCTGGGTTTGATTAGAATAAAATAAGGAGGTTTTTTGTTTTGTTTTGTTTTGTTACCCTAATGCAGTTTTGATGTCTTCCCCATCCCCACACTCTGCTCCCTGGCAGAGGCTGACAATAACTGAGAAACAGAGGAAACTGGAGAGAATAGAAGAGGACCTTCTCTGCACCTGCAACATCTCCAACTAATTAAGGAAAAGTGTTGATAGTTCCCAACTCTAACCTCTTCCAGAGTATTGAAGGCAGCATGGGAACCAGCTGAGGAAGTAACAAAGGATCATTAAAGTTTAGTGATAAGGAGGCAGAAGACCCTCCAGGGGAATATATTTAGTCTGCCAGCTCTTTAAAATACAAGGACACGTTTCAGTCTCTTAAAGAGAACGTGCATGGCAGTACGGAAAGGCACATTTTCACACCTGAAATTGATGTTTCTCAACAGTACTTTTCCACTGTAATAGTTAACAAATTCCCTTTAGTTAATCATCCCTCCTCCTCCCCATCCCCAGAACCAATGTATACGTACACACATATACATGCATAACTATATACATGTATGTGTGTATCTACCTATGTGTATATATATATATATATATATATATATATATATATATATATATATATATATATGCATGTGTGTATATTTCTGAAATTCATGAAAAAAATGGCATGGGGGAAATGGATGGGGACCCAATAAATAATACGACAGAGAGTTTCATTCTGTGGTTCTAATCTCCTTTTTGACAACCATGTACATTAGCACAGACCTCTCTAAACATGCCTAGTATAATGGAACAATGATTTTGATACAGGGAAATGAAATTGATCTCTTTCTGTGATGGGGGACCTGAACCAGGTCTATAAACCAGAGATCTCTGCATGCTGATGTAAAAAAAGCTAATTCCAAGACCCATTTCTTCTTTTTTTTCTTTTTTGGTCTCTGTTAACTCAGATTGCAAAGAAACGTTTATAAAATGGGACTTGGGTTTTTGGTTTTTTTTTATTCTCTGAACCTAGCATAGTGACAGGCACATAGATGCTGCTTAATATAGGCCTATCAATTGGTTGGTTAGGGTTTAGTGGTTTGTTCACTGGTCATTGGTTTGATTTGGCTAAAAGTGTAACAGAATGTCTGGGCCACTCTTTCTGACACTGACTAGCCCTGTATCCCCAAGTGATGGACTGATAAAGCTGGAAGAGGCTTGGGAGATCACATGGTCCAATCCTCCCACTGGCTCAGAGAAGTTAAAGGATATGCCCAGGGTCGCAGAGATAATAAGTGATAGTCAGTAAAACCTGCGTTTTCTGATTCCTGGTCCAATCTCTCCAAGACATCAATGGTACATAACATCCAGCGTTTATTTATTTTTATTTATTTATATTATTTGTAGTACTCATTCTAAACTTTAAAAAGAGCTGTATGTTAACGTGACCTCATTGATCCTCACAACCCTATGTGGTAGGTGCTATTATTACCCATTTTACAGAAGTGGAAACTGAGGCTGAAAAATGTCAAAGTCACACAGCTATGTGACTGAGGCCGAATTTGACCTCAGGTCTTCCTGACTCTAGGTCTAGCACTCTACCTACTGTATCACCAAACTGCTATATCATGTTCTTTCTTCATATTAAAAGCTGTACTTCTTTTCAAATGATCGCCAATTTGGAAAATCTTTCCAAGAAAGATCCACATTACTTACTTAGAAGAGCAAGTATATGTGTGTATATATATATATAAATATATACATATATATATGTTTTAAATCACTATTTTTGAATCAAAATCTGTCTTGGAGCAGGAGTTTTCCTGGCATACTGGATACTGGAGTGGTTTGCCATTTCCTTCTCCAGCTTATTTTACAGAAAAAGAAATTGAGGCAAACAAGATTAAGTGATTTGCCTAGGGTCACATAGCTAATAATTCTGAGTCCAGATTTGAACTCAGGAAGATGAGACTCAGGAAGATGAGACTTCCTGACTCTATCTACTGTGCCCCTGGCCACCTTGAAACATGCCAAAAGATCTTCCTTAGGTCCCCTTTTCTTTGAATTCCTTCTTGGTCTGATTCAAATTAGTACACTCCAAAGTTTGTGATCCCTTTTGGGATTGGTTCCTGGGATTTACCTCTTCAGTATTCTCCTTGCAGAAGAAAGTAGAATTCAAGTTCATTCCTTGCCCTCCTTCTACCCTTTAGCATACAAATAGGGTAGACCCTGAGTTGATCTAGTGACTGTTGCTTGGACCTAGGTAGTCTCCAGCAGGATTCATTTACTTCTCAGAGAAAACCTCAGCCTGGCAGTTTCCTATTTCTGGCAGAAAAGTGTTCTTGGGTCATTCCCATCTTCAAATCCATTCCTTCATTATTCTGCATGGTTTCCTTTTTGGAGTTAGGGGACAAACATTTGGACCCCTGACAAAACATAATAGTCTCATGTTCCTGCTCCAAAGCTCAGGAAAGCATGTCTTTCTCAATAGTGTACCTAAAATGTACTCCTTATTGCTTTCCCAATATGCCCTATATTTTCTATGCTTTTATTCAGTTTGCTCTTTCTCCTTTCTTGCCCTTCAAAATATTACCAAAGTTTGTGATCCGTTTTGGGATTGGTTCCTGGGACTTATCTCTTCTGTATTCTCCTTGCAGAGGCCCAATTCCTTATAAAGTGTGTTTTATTTTATTTTGCAGATACATAAAAATACCATTCAAGAAAAGCATACCAGGGAACCTGCTTTAACATAACCCAGGGATGGAGTCTCAGGGTTACAGACTATGTAGCAATTTGATCACATATCCCTATGCAAAGATGCTGCTTTTAGCATTAATGGTCACCCCCACTGAGGGCAGGCTTCTCCCTGAATGACATTAATACTTGACATATATAAAGCACTTTACCTGAATTATATCATTTGAGATTTATAATAACCCTAGGAGAGAGGTACTTCAGGCATTGTTATCACCATTTTACTCTTTAGGAAGGGGCAGCTTTAAGAGTTGCAATTAATTCTTTGGGATCCAACACAAAAAGCATCCTTATACATATATGTTTCCTTCCTGACTCCACCTCCCCAAACCCGATGTCCTCTGCATTTCTCATAATACTTTTTTCACTATTCCTTTTCTATTTTCTTCTTCTATATTTCCATACTTGTCTTATCCCCTTACTGGCTTATAGACTCTGTGATAGAAGTAGGTGTGTCATATTTACCCTTGTATCCCTTATGATTAAGCAATAAATACTGCATATATGAGTAGATGAATAAATGAAGGTTAGAAATCAATATTTTTTTTCAAAACTCCAAAAAGTCAAAGATCATGTCATCTGTGTCCAGTGTAAGTCTTTGGAAAGGGTACCCAGGACAATTTTTAGTTCTATGAATATTAATAGCAAAAATTCATATTTATATCAGTGATTAGAGGTTTACATAATGATTTCCTCATGACAAACCCATGAAGTCATTAGTACAAATCTTATTACATTTCGCAAAGGAATAACCTGAGGCACAGGGAGATGATATGACTTAACTAGGGTAAACCCTGAACTCATGTCTTTTGACACCAAGTGCAGTGCTCTTTCCACAATGAGAATTCAGTGAATGTGCTAGTATGATGGACTGTTGACTTTTCCCATCTCCAGGGTGGCCCCGGGAGTGGCCGGTGTGCACCCTACTAGGTCAGTGTCCTTACTTACATCCCCGTCTCCATCCTCCTCTGGCACAGCTGGCACACTCTCCCAACAGCCTGGATTGCCTTGGGTGAGGTGTAAGGAAGAATCTAATCCCTTGATGGAATCTTACGTATATGTTACTATTTCACAAAATGTTCCCTTCCAATCCAGTGCTCCCCACTTGGTGTTTTCCTTGACCACATTTTTCTTGATTGTTTGTGCTGACTTGTTCTTAGTCATGCCTTTAGTTGGCTCAGGGGGGCATATCTCTGGCTCTCTTTCTGGATCACTACCTAGGGTAACTCACCCGCCCACATTCTACACCACAGCCACAGTACTCTTTGAACAAATACCATGCCCTTCTGGTCAGCTTGTATGATTTCTTTAGTAATCACCTCTTTTTTTCCTATTAAATAACAGCTAAAAAGTATGACTGACATTAGGCTCTTCTGTTTAGGAGAATTTTTTCTGTGTTCTTTCCTTGGTTCCTCCTAATTCAACACACTGAAAGGTAATATGTCTTTGACAAAGATCTGAGTCAGTAAATATACAGCTACTGATTTGTATTGTTTCACTTTGCCCCGGATCAAGGCCTTATTCTCTTCCTTTAAACATGAGAAGCCTTAACTTGTACTCTCCTCCCTGTCATGAAAGTTATCTGACCGTGGAATCTACTGGATGCTCACTGGCTGATCAACAACTCTCAGAACCTTTCAACCACCGCTACTTATCAATAACACCCTCTTAAACTTACTCAACTAACTGGTTTATTTACTGCCTTAAAAAGCCCCCAAAGATACATGTTTTTGGAATGTTCTAATGGCAGAACCAAAATCAAGTAAAAGAGAGGTTCTTATGTGAATTCACACTTCGGGTATAAAATTAAACAATGGGGAGATATATATATATATACGTATATATATATACGTATATATACATATTGTTTTTTTCAATGCTCTCTCCCACTAACTCCCAAAAGATAAGCATGCAAAGAAATGAAGCATTGAATTTGGAAGTGAAAGAGTGGGTAAAAAAGGTGGGAGTGACCCAAGAAATCTTTCCTTCCAGAAACAGGGGAAATTGCCAGGCTGAAGTTTGTTCTGAGGTATAAGTGAATCCTTCCTGGGCCTCCTTAGATCCAAGTAACAGTAAGCAAAGCCTAGGGAAAAAATTCAGTTCAACAAACATTTACTGAGAACCTTCTATGTGCCAGGCACCAAGCTAGCTATTAGATATACAGACATTAAAAATGGCAACAATCTCTGTCCCAAGGAACTTGCATTCTACCTGGAGTCAAGGGGGCCATAGGCTTGGAGGGATAATATGAGTTAAAATCTGGTTCTGATGCTTTGTAGCTAGTTATCCATAAGCAAGTCACTTAATTCCCCTTAGTCTCAATTTCCTCATGTATAAAATAGGAATAAAAATAATTCTTTGTAAATCTTAACCTATTAAATGAATATGAATTACAATTATCCTTGTGAAATTCTACCAATGTCAGTTTAGAGAAGAAAAAAGTATATTTATAAAACAAAGATTTGGAGTCAGTAATGTACTCTGTCTTTGTCCTGCCTATTTACTATTGATTTATGGAGTAAGTGACCTTAGGGAAGTCACTTGAACTTTGGAAGAATTCCCCAAGGGCAAGATGAGGATGATGTGTAATTGGGTGATCTTGAGAGGCCAAGATGAAGATATGAGCCAGATATTTTTCACATACTCATGTCAAAAAGGAAAAAAAATACATTTTCAAGTATATAGTTTTCCTTTTAAAAAATTTCAAGAGATCTCAAATTGAGAAGCATAAGAAGAAATATAAATTAACTGTGTGCTCTACTAATATTAACCAGACTCTTAAGTTTGGGATACATAACAAAAGGAACTGTTTTCCCACTGATTTGTCCACTTCCAAATAAGCCTCCTTGTCCTCTGCCCAAATTATCCTGTAATAGCCTAGTTTGGGAAATCCATATTTACCTATTCAAAAGACCAAACAGAAATGGAAATCTATTCTTATTATAAGACTCTAGATTTGTTTTCCTAAAATGTCCAACAGACAATTAACCAAACCATGAAATAATTACCTAGGGGAACATTCGTTTACTTATTATACAATTCATGTGGCTTTTAGTCTGTTACAGATCAGGACTTAAAAGCAAATAATACAAACTAAGTACCATAAGAAAGAAAGAAATTTTACATTGTACATGTATTTTAACTGCAGTATAGCATGACAGTGCCAAAAACATTATTTCTAATATAAGCTTACAAATGGTCCTTTTTCATTAATCAATTTTCTGATGCTGTGGCTTATATCATTGTAATCATTACAAGTTCCTACTTTGTGCCAAGTGGCATTTGAGATAATGTCCAAAGTTGAAATGAAAATGAAAATTTACCCTCGAAGAATTAATAGTTTAGTTTCATCATCACCAATATTGTCATTACATCATAGCATCATAAGATAACTGATTAGAGCTAAAAGAACTCAGAGGTCATCTACTCTAAATTCCTATTTTACTGTTGAGGAAAACATGGTGTAGAGAGATTAAGTGACTCATCCAAGGTCACATAGGGTGCAAGTGTCAAAAGTAGGATTTGAAATTAAGTCCTCTGATAGCAGACTTTCTCCCAACTCTACCATGTGTGGAGATACGGACCATGCAAAACATCGATTTTTAGACACAGAGAAGATTTCACATTTGCTCATTTAGTTTTAATTGTTTCAATTGTGATATATGGAGAGAAAATCAGAGTTTAATTCATTTGAATAATCATTTATTAAATGCCTGCCATTGTGTGCATAGAGACGAAAATCAAATGGCCTCCAACCCCAAGGAGCTTATATTCCATTGGAGGAAAAAATATGTACATGTAAAAAGGAACTAGGGGTGAGTATATAAAGCATATAAGTATATAAAGTATGTGTACTTTGTATGCATACATATTGAAATCAATATATCCCAGGGCAGAAGTTTTTAACCATGACTAAATGATAGATAAATTTCAGGTATACATGTAAAAAGGAACTGGGAGTGAGAGTGACCAGGTTATACCTGTTACAGAAGCAGCACTTGGACAGAACCTTGAAGAAAAATAGAGATTCTAAGGGACAGAGATATGGAAGAAGGGCACTGAAGTTATGGGGTATATTACCAGTGCAGATGCAAATGAAGAAGATAGAAGGGTCATGTACAGGGAACAGTAGAGATTGGTTTAACTAGATTACAGAGTGAATAAAGGATAGTAATGTGCAATAGGGATAACTAAGTGATGGGATGGATAGAGCGCTGGGCCTGGACTCAGAAAGACTTGAGTTCAAATCTGATCTCAGACAGGCTGTATGACTTTGGGCAAGGCACTTTACCCAGTTTGCCTCAGTTCCTGCACATTTGTAAAACGTGCTGGAGGAGGAAATGGCCACTCTAGTATCTTTACCAAGGAAAGCTAGAATGATGGATTCAAGCCAGATTGTGAAAACCTTCACACACCAGAGGAGTTAATATCTTATCCTAGAGATAAGATGAAGATAATGAAGATTCTTGGGTAGGGGAAATGAAATGATCAAACTTGGGCTTAAGGAATATCCTTTTGGCAATTGTATGGAGAACAAATTGGAAAGGAAAGAGCCTGAAAGCCAGGAAGTCAGTTGGAAATCTGACATTGTCAGACCAGAGGTTATGAGAGCAAGAAACTGAGATGGTTGTAGTATGAGCAGAGAGAAGACAGAGATGGAGGTAGAATCAGCAAGACCTGCTACTGATCAGAAGTGAGAGTTGATGGTGAAGAGCAAATTAAGGATGGCTCTGAAGTTGTAAACCAGATTAACATTGAGAATAGAATGCGAGTTTGGAGAAGAAAGGAAAGACAAAAACTAAAAAAGAAAGGAGCATTTTAAAAACTATTTTTAAAATCATGTATAAACTATGTCTAAGAAACATAAATCCAAGTTATGCTTCCTTCAATTTCTAAACAAAATGTTTAAAATCTTCAGTGTCATATAATGAAAAAATCATCAATCTGAAAGTTGTAAGACAAAAGTTCCGGACTCTGTTACCAACTAGTTTTGTAATGAGCAAGTCACTCAAGGATCTGATACAATTACAAAGTACTTTTTGTACCTGAACTCCCACATCTATACAATGAGAGGGTTGGAAGAGATGATTTTTAAAATGCTTCCTAGCTCTAAAATGTTAATAGATTTCCAAAAGAAGAAAATGAAAACCCTCTACTATTCAGAGCAGCTACATTTCATCCCAGAGAAACTGACTGTGAAGATCAGCCAAGACAGTTTCATAATCATTATCTGCTCTGGCTGATTTTGTGAGGATAAATGATGTAGTTAGAAGAAAAGAGGAGTGAACCTTTTGTGACTCTGATATCCTGGTTAGGCAACAAAAGGACTTATTTCTTCTTCTAGTTGATAGTACCTTGAAAGAGAAAACTTCCAATAGACACAAACACTTGGCTCTAATATTGTTATCAAAGAACCCCATTTGGTTTTTCTGGACCATGGTTTATGATGCCAGAATGCTGGGTTCCTGGAAAGGAATCCTGAGTCCCTAGCAAAGACTGGAGAAAATGTTTGACAGATTTGCTAAACTGAACAGGCTAGCTTTAAACTACAATTTGAGGGGGAGGGAATAAGTGACTACAGAAAAATGTAAGACCATAAATTATGGAGGATGACATGTTTGACAATGAAAGAATAGAAGTGGAGAACATGACCAGTATTTCACAAGAGACAATAACAGGGAAGAAAGCTTGAAACATTAGAAGTAAAAATGACTTTAAAATATTACCAAGACTTTATTAGGATGGACAATAGAGTGATATCCTTTATATTCAAACGAATAGAAGAACAAATCTAGAGGTAACAATGTATACATACATATTGAAATTCATGTATCTCAGGGCAAAGGTTTTTAGCCATGACTAGATGATAGATAAATTTCAGGGCTCCGTGAACTGGGATGGGAAAATATTACATCTTTAACTTCATCAACTTTTGGTTTCTTTTGTAGTTCTACGTACTTTATTTCATGTATTTTCAAACATTATTCTGAGAAGGGATCTGTAGGTTTCACCATATTGCCAACAGAGTCTATGACACACAAAAGGTTAAGAACCACTTTCCTGGAATAAGAGTATGGTACAGACATTTGGGCAGGAATAAAAGTAGGTAGAAAGAACCATAGTATCGTGGTAGATTTAGATGCCAGTCCAGATGGTGGCAATGGTATCACTGATAGAGCTGATAAGAATATAGCACTTTAAGGCTTACAAAACACTTTACAAGATGTCACAGTAGAAAGTGTGCTGAATTTTGAAATCAGATGATCTGGGTTCAAATCCAGACTCTGCCTCTTTTTATGTTTATTACTTTGTAAAAGTTACCTAACCTTTCTGTGAGAGGTCATTATAAATCCTTGCACATATTTAGACTAACAGTAGATCTGTCTGAACAGCGGCTGTATATAAAAGACTACAAGCTCAGTATAAACCACTATTGTGATATAACTGTCTCCCCAAAAAGAAAGGCCAATAGTCTTAAAGGAAAAGGTGAGAGGAAGTACATTCTGGGAATGGGGGGTGGGGGAATGAAGTCAGGCCCCATGTAATACTAGAATGACTATAGCACATTAGCATTCTTGTGATCTGGCTCTCCTTTGACAAAAATAGTTTAATTCAGAATTTTCTAGACCTAATTTGGAAATTCTTCAAGAATATGTGAGTTTCATCTTTCTGTGGAATTTTTATATTGCAGAGTTGCACTGAAAGAATTTCCTTTTAATACTCAAAGAAGAATAGACTCTTAAAAAATCTCTGCAGGCCATGACTGTTAAGTTCTAATTTTCAAAGTCCCTTATACTAACTTGACATGCCACGTACAAAAAGATTAAGCCCCTCTGATAGAAAGTTATCAGTATTGTTTCCCATGCCCTCTGTATATTCACAAATTATTGACCAATCAGTGTGCCCACAAAGAAGCCCTTAAGAGAAGCACAGAATCATATAGTCATCTATCCAGAGCTGGAAGAGATCTCATCCAGCACCCTATCATTTTACAAATGAGAAAACTGAGGCCCAGAAAAGTCACACAAGTAGACAATTAGGAGTCTTAAATCCAGATTTGTTGTTGTTCAATTGTTTCAATCATGTTCAACTTTTTGTGACCCCATTGAGGGTTTTCTTGGCAAAGATATGGAGTGGTTTGCCATTTCCTTCTCCAGCTCATTTTACAGATGAGGAAACTGAGGCAAACTGGATTAAGTGATGTACCCAGGGTCACAATTCAGTGACTTCACGCACACTAGTAAGTTTCTGAGGCTGGATTTGAACTGAGGTCTTCCTGACCCCAGGCTCAGCACTCTATTCACTGTGCCACCTCACTGCCCTGAACCCAGGTTATCTGACTCAAAATCCACTGCTTTCCCCCTTTACAACTGCCCCTTAATGACATTTTATTTAAATTTTTCATCTTAAGTTTTAAAAATTCTGCTTCGTAAATCTCAAATTTTTATCAATCAAGCCTCAGCACCAAAAGACTGAAAAATTTTGGTTTTCAGCATTTACCTCCTCTTTACCTAGAGCATGTAAGAAATACTAATATCTTCCATGAACAATATTATTTTTAGGTTCTCCATGTTGGGAACAGTAATTGCTCATTCAAAGAATCCACACTGCAAACAAAAATTAAAATCATTTTTCTCAATTTTTAAGACAGTTGCAGGTATGATCTTTGATAGAATTCATACCTTGCTTAGGCTCTTTGGAAAGAAAACAAATCAATGATTTCTACCTGCCCTAGGCCTAAATCAGGATATTGGGAATTTACCATAAGTAGCTCTCATAAACACTTACTGTACCTGAAGTTTAAAAAGGAATTTGCTTGAATTTCAGTGGGTCAGTATGGGTAAAGCTTGCTCCACAAAACAAAGCAGGCAGCTTCTTATGAGGTCAGTGTCTATCTAGGAAGAGTGTGGAAAGGTTAGACGACTGCTGAGTTTTCCACCTCCAAATTCTAAAATGTCAAGTTATCACAAGACCATTTTGCACATATTAGGTAGATAGCCCTCTGGGATGGCCCACTCTGGCCTCCTCAGAACTGTTAGACTAGAATAAAAACATCACTTTCCTCCTCCTTGATCTAACATTGGCTGCCTATGGGAACAAATGGCATTATTTGGATATTGAGACTGGACTAGGCTCTCAAGGCAGTGGTTCCTACTAGAATTCTACAGCCAAAGTTCTTATTCTAGCAGAGATTAGTTATTAGATGTTTCTAAACTAGCCTATTCGTCATCTTTTGTGGTCCTATTTGTTTCCTTTTTTATATTTTTTCTCTTTCCTCTGTCTTCTTCCAGGCCTACTCAGGTGCCACCTTCTCCTTGATGCCTCCCCTGATTTCCTTCTCCCCTAAAAAGTGATATCCTGTTCCTTTAAGTTTTCTAGCAACTCAGACCTCTCCTATGTGCTTAATCATTTCTTAACTCATTCAGTGTTGATGTTAATAACCTATCACCCCTACTAAGCTACAAGTTCCTTGAAGGAAAAAAAACTATGTCAGTTTTCAAATTTGTTTCCCTGATGCCTAACACAATCTTTTTTTTTTTTAAGGTAGATACATAATAAACTTCTTTTAAATTGAGAAGTATCACCACATAATGGATAGAGCACTGAACTTTGAATTTAGGAGACCTGGGTTTAAATACTACTTCAGACAATTATTAGTTGTATGTCCCTGGACAAGTCAGTTAACCTTAGGCAGCTCGATGGCACAGTGGATAGAGTGCTGGCCCTAGACTCAGGAAGACCTAGGTTCAAATGTGACCTCAGACACTTACTACTACTGACCCTGGACAGGCCATTTAATCTCTCTTTGCTTCAGTTTCCTCAACCATAAAATGGGAATAATGACAGCAGCTCCCTTGCAGGCTTGTTGTAAGGATCAAATGAGATACTATTTCTAAAGCATTTAGCACAATGCCAGGTACAGAGTAGGTGTTATATGAAAGTTTGTTCCTTTTCCCTTCCCTTCTCAATCCCATCATCTGTCAAATGGGGATTATGAGGATCCAATGAGATACCAAAGCACTTTGTAAACTTTCAAGTGCTATACCATTGTTAGCTACTATGAAACTGGTTCGAATTAACCAAACTATGGTGGGACCCTCACAATAAAATCCAAAATGATTTCTAAAAGTGCCTATTATCAGTGTTACCAAAGATAAATAATGTGAGAGACTATGTAGAGAAGAAAAAGTTGAACCTGGAAACTAGGGAGAAATGGCTTCCAATCCCACCTTAGTAGCATATATAACAATAGATAAGTCACTTAACCATTCTCAGCTTCAGGTTTTTCATCTGTAAGCCAGAGATTATGGTATCTGAAGTGTCTGCTTTACAGTACTGTTATGAAGATCAAAAAATTTGAGTAAAAGGGACCTCAGTTGTGTCCCAGTCCAAGTTATGCTTTATCAGGAATCCCCTCCAAAACATACCCATCAACTCTTACTTAATCCCCTATCTCTCAGAGCATCATTTTTGGTGGCACTAACCAGAAAGATGGGAGTTTCTACCCCTTAGATCAAGCCCAAATTTGCCTTGTTCAGCTCTTACCTGCCTAGTAGGGCCAAAGAAAACAAGTCTAATCCAGGTGTTAGTCCTTGAAATGCTTAATATCTTAATACTTAGGTATCTTAAATACTTAAATACTTAGACAATGGCCTTCCCAAGTCTTCTCCAAGCTAAACATCCACAAATCAAAAGATATAATGCATAAAGTATTTAAAACTTTAAAGCACTGTATCTGCCATTATTATAACATAAAACTATTTTAAAATATTTTTCCAAATATTTTTAGACTCATAAAAATTCCAAATAATGCATTTAATCCAAAAGTTGTCATTTTTATCAAAAATAAATATTTTCTTCTATTGAATGATAATCTCACAGAGACTGAGTCTGTATCACTCTTCAAGTTAACAGGAATATCCTACCTTCATAGTCAGAGAAGACAGTTCCAGGACAAAAAATAATTGTTCAGCCATTTGGTCCATGCTCACATTCATCATGTTGCATTGCATTGGGATCCAGATCTACTAGAGATGTTAACTGAACAGATTATCTCTAAGTTAACCTGGGTCTTGGCAAATGAGAGTATCTTTGCCAGAGCTATTTCTCCAAAATGGTTTCTATTTCCATCTGCATGGTGCCATTGTATTTTTAGTTTACTTCTTCTATATCGGGATAGAAAATGCTTCATAAGGTGAACTTGTGCCTTGTGTAAGCATTGGCAAATCAGTTTTTGAAACAACTCTCATCTCATATCCGAGAGCAAACACTTGTGGTTTACTCTATGAATAGCCTGGCCTACATCTGAATCTTGAGCTCAACACAAGTGCCTTTGTTTCAATTGATCTCAGCATCAGTTGTAAAAGCTCTTAGACATCTGCCAAGAGCCTTGCCATATTGTACCTTACAAGTGAGAGACAAAAGAGCCTTGGAATCATTCAACAAAGCATGATTTCTGATTCTGTTTACACAAGGTTCTGTCCTATCATCTTGGTGCCTACAACATTTAACTGGAAGTTAGGAGAAAGGTGGTCCATGTGAAGATTATGGGATTACACTCCTAATTCATGCTTAATAAAGTAGCCTTGCCTGTGGATATTGTTGTTCAATCATTTTCAGTCACGTCTGACTCTTTGTGACCCCATTTTGGGGTTTTCTTGGCAAAGAAATTAGAGTGATTGCCATTTCCTTCTCCAGCTCATTTTACAGATGAGGAAATGAGGCAAACCGGGTTAAGTGACTTACCCAGGGTCACACAGCTAGGAAGTGTCTGAGGTCACATTTGAACTCAGGAAGATGAGTCTTCCTGATTCCAGGCCTTGCACTCTCTCCATTGCCCCACATAGCTGCCTATCTGTGGATGTTAGACAGCACTGAAGTTTGGTTTCTCTTCATAATTAGACAGTATATGGTGATGTGGCTAAATAAATGTAAAAACTAGACGACTGATTTCATTCTACCTCATCAGGCAGAATGTGATGTGAGTTTGAGGCCAAAGGACTGATAAGTCCTCTAACTAATAGCAAAATAAGCATCTCAACGGAATGTAACCCCTGTATTCCCTCCTATCTCTTCCTCCCATCATGTTTCCTGCCATCCTGTCATGGTGTTTCCGGGCATGAACACTGATTAAAGAATATAAGCTGAATTGCAAGAGAAGTAGCATGGGCAACATGACGTGCTTTACAAGAATTACAGGGAACTGAGATGTGTTTTGTGTGTTGCCATTTCTTTTGTATGTCTTTTTTACCTCTGCATCACTCTTTAGGGCAGCCCTGTGTAAAAATTTTCTGGAAAGAGAATTTCCTGGAAAGGATAAGGAGATTTGGGGGCAGGTATGGCACTTACTTTCCACGCCACTGACCATGGTGTCCATGCAGATTGATGTCCTTTGTTATTATACTGAAGTAGCTGCTCAAAGGTGTCTGTGAGCCCTGGAGGAATCTTTATGGTATATTATGGTTTCTATTCTTGGTATGCCTACAGAATTCATCTACTGTTAAGAAAAGAAAGGAAGTGTGTTCAATTACATGGGTGGTGCTCCCTTTGAATCCAAAAGAGCACCCAGAGAACTAAAGTATTCTTTGCCTAAGAGAACTAGCCCATCCAGAGTTTCAACCGGCGATTATGAACAAAAATTCATTCCAATTTGTTATCTAAGATATAAGGGATCAAGTAATCAGTAATTATTAGCCAGATCTAAGAACCAGAGTCCTCTGAACCCCTGCTGACTTCCTGAGAAGTCTTGGGCACATTACCAAACCATTCTGTTCCACCATTTGTGTAGCCCAGATAATAGATGTTTGTAATAAAATCTGTACCCTGAAAGATAAGAAACACCAAGGAAGTCTAACGTGTTTTTTTTCTGTTTCTTATGTTTGCTTTAAATTAGTAGGCATAGTATGTTTGAATCACATACAATTCCAACACATGCCTTTCCCCAAAACTATTCCAGTACACCCATACTCCCACAGCAACACTGATCAACAGCAATGTGTCTGCTTATGACACCAAACTGGAATGAGCATAAAAGTAAATTGCCCAGAACCTCAATCACACCCCAAATAAATGAAGTCAATGTTGAAAGACAAAATTGGCCAGCCAGAGCTATTTATATCCTCATGCTTATTATTACATTTTTAGTTTTACTATTTGCAGCTGTTATTAATTTGATTTGCTGTGACTTGATTCACTTACTATTGTAAGTAATTACCAGGATCCATCCCCAGTGTCCAAATGAGTGTATTCTAGAAGTTTGCAAATTAGCATTTGAAACTTAAATTGTATTTTTTAACTTAAAAAAATTATGTGATAGGCCAGACTACAAAAACACATTTAATCCATAATATAACAGTAGTACTGTACTAACAGAAAGGTAGAACTGAACTAGCATGTTAGCTTTTATTTTCTTTTGTGAGGAGAGACAAGAAGGGTGGAAAGCTTCTTTCAGTGGGGAAAAAATTGTCAGTAGGAAGGTATTTTCAGAATTTCAACTTAGGATCACCTCTTTAGTATAGTGAGTGTGGGGTGGGGAAGGGGTCAGGGCTCTAACAAGGAAATCTTGGAGGAATTGAGAGAGGAGGACAGCCTGAAGGAATGTTAGGGATGCATGGTTATCAGCTTCCATTTATGAAACATATGGTTGATGAGGGTTTCTGACAAGAAGGCAAACATCACACAAAACTGACATCCCTTGAACAATCCCCTTTCTTTCTTTCCATACCTGCTAGATCTCAAGTGGAACTCAAGTATTTTGTGGTTCCCCAGAAACTCCCCCTACAAACTGTCATGGCAGACTGCCTCTTTCTCTTACCTGCTTACTATTGGACTCCCGGAAATGCTGCCTTTATACCGATCTCTTCTATCCCTTTCATCCCCTCTCATCCTCTATTAATCAACTAAGGTGTTAGCTCTCAATACTGGTTTGTTCAACTGAGTGTCACAGGTCATTCATCATGTCACTGGACTCCCAATCCATTGTAACTACTTAGGGACTTAGAGGCTTCTCCAGAAGAGGGAAAGAGTTAGTAATGCTGAAGTCTCTATTATAGGCATATTTTAACTTATACAAAACTTTCATGTGTATCTTTGTAACCCTAGTGCCTAGCATAATACCTGTATGGTAGTAATATATGTGATATTCATGCTTATTACATATAATTAATATATGTATATACACATATATGTACATATATGTATGTGTGTGCATACATTCATATGTGTACATATATATAAATAATTATCTGTAACTTATGCTTGTTGATTGAGATATTCATTGAAAAAAGAAAGCTTAGGGACTAACTAGGATCACCAAGGAATATGGGGGTGGATATGAGGGTGTATGGAGAAAGAATACAACTACATCTTAGACACCTGAAAAGGCAAAGATGGTAGTGGAGGATGGATGTTTGTTAGTCACTAAAGGTGGGTCTCTAGATTTGATCTTCAGACTACAACAGGAGGAGGAAGAGAGTGGATGTTCCTGAGAGAGTCTACTCTCTGAATTTGGCATGCCCAGATTACAACAAACTCATAACACTTCCTGTTTGTCATGAGGATACTTGGGTTACATCCTCTATACCAGAACTGATCAGTAATGTACACAAGGGTCAGGGATTGTAGAAGGAAGTCATATTCTTTCTCAACAGACTGATTTTTTTTTTTAAAAAACACAGGTAGAGAGACTTTAGGGACTGGCCAGTGGGGACAAGCTTTACCATAGAGCATGAAAGTTTGCAATATAAAAGGTTCCAGTAAACAGAGGGGGTGGGGAGTGCCAGGCAGGAAGAGGGGGCGCATCCAGAGTGGAGACAGCCTGTCACAAGAAAGGTGAGGCCGCCCCAAACATAGAGGTTTTCTGAATTAACTAGTCCAGTCCATTTGCTTTTCATTCAAATGAATCATTAAGTTTTCATTGAGTCTGTCAGTGTCTCAACTACACACTTTTAGGAGAAACATCCAGAGTGGTGTGACACACACAGGAAAGAGAACAGCTGGACAGCTGACTGGCAAGCACCTAACCACATCTGTGTCTCTCTGCCCAGTTTCCATTTCAACTCTCTGAGTTATTCATATTAGACTGGGTAGGCTATGTTGACCAAAGGGCCCTCATTTCTCCTCCTGGCACCTTTCCTCAATTCTCCCTCCCCACATTCCAGCCTCCCCTGGCATTTTTTTTTAATTCTCTTTTGCTTTTGAGGATGGCCTAGGCAGATACCTTTGCTCAGTTTCCTCCCTTCAAGGGATAGCAGCTTCTTGCAGACAACTACTGATTCCTGACCTCCACGCACCCAGCCTTCACCTTACACACCTGTCATCAATTGCTGCTCAAACTCTCTGCTTCCTATTTTATCAAGCATTGACCTCTTAGCAAAAAATTTGTTTGTTTTTTTAGCCAAAATCTTAAAAATAAAACTGGGTTAAGTTATTGCTAAGCTGCCAGTATAACCCAATCTCCTTGACATTCCTATTCATTGGTAACATGTCTGTAATCTCATGTTTGAATATGAAAGATAGCCCATTGTCATGATAGTGAGTGATTTCAGAAGCTAAAGGCATTCAAATGCTGCTCAATGGTATAAATGTTTAGCAGAGAAATACTGAAGTAGGTATTAATTTCAGAGTCTCTAGTTAAGTATCACAGTTGATACAATCTGGAAAAAGAACTGCTAAAATTTTAAAATAAAGTTACAGTTATGTCTTAGGTTGTTTGGATTCCAATTGTATCAAAAATGGATGAAATTGGGAACATCTGCCCATTAGAGACAGATGTAACGTGGTTCGCTTGCCACATGTGCATGTGGCACAATATGAGACTTGTCATAGAGGAACACTGAATAGTTGCTATTGGCCTGTGACTTAACAGGCAATAGGAGATCATTGAAGATGAAGAGATCATTTAAATTTCCTGGATATGAGCTTTCTCAAAATAATGATAATATTGTTGTTCATCTTTGAAGAAGACATTCTTGACACTGGAAGAGCAGAAGATAAATTGTTAGACTAGGGGTCAGGACAACCCAGATTCAAATCGTGCTTTAGAGTTTCACTAACCCTTAGCCTCTTTGGGCCTCTTTGGCCTCATCTATAAAATGAGGGGGTTGAACTAGATGACTTCCAAGGTCTCCAGCTCTGAACTGATGATTCTGTAATCCTGAATTTCCCTGATCCATCTACCTTCTTTCTCCCATTTTCCTTATGAACAGGAGCGGAAATTTGCAAGATGGTTGCTTAGAATTAAAGGCTCAGTCCTGAACCATGGCGTACTATCACCAATACACCAAGAAACATCACAGGACTGTGATTTAGCCCTCTGATCAAGATAGAAACCTGTCCGGAATTTAGTTTTAGAAAACTTACTACGAGAAGAAGGGGGAAAAAGTGATGTAAAAAAATTTTTTTTTAAATGTTAAAGTTTCCTGAGGCTCAGAAACTCAGCATCTGAAGGGAGATTTGGACCCAAGTCTTCTTGACTACATGTGTAGCACCTACCACTGGTTCATGCTCCTGCTTGGTGATAATGGTTCCATTTTATATAGTGCTTCACAGTTTACAAAAAGGCTTTTATCTCGTTTGTTTTCATTACCATCTCAATTTCTTCATCTGTAAAAACCACGAGAAGTATAGATGGCTTTGAGATAATGTAGAAGACAGGGAGAGAAGATTAATTAGTGATTCAGTTATGAAAGGTGAAGCAGCATAAATCAATGTGTTTTGTGGTGGGGGGAAAAGAGAATTAACAGTGAAATGGGTGTCATTGAGTTCAAAGGTCCCTTCTGGCTCCAAATTTTATGAACCCTATGAAAAATGTGAGGTAGTATAAGTATTATTAGTTTGGTGGAAAGGACAGAGCATTGAACTTGGGGTCAGAAAGACATAGGCTTGAATCTAGATTCAGATTCTGTGCATCAACTGTATAAGCCCTAAGCAAGTCATTAAACTTTCCTAAAGCTTAATTTTTTCATCTGTGAAATGAGAATCATATCACTTGTAGTACATATTTCACAGGATTGTTTGGAAATGCAAATGAAGTTATATGTGTAGAGTGTTTCCAAAACTTTAAAGTGCTGTATAAATCACAGATAATATTATTATTATTCCTATTTAAGTGGTGTAGTGGGATCAGGAAGACTCATCTTCATGAGTTCAAATCCTGCCTCAGACATTTACTACCTACATGACCTTGGACAAGTCACTTAACTCTCTTTGCCTCCATTTCCTCATCTGTAAAATGAGCTGGAGAAGGAAATGGCAAACCACTCCAGTGTCTTTGCCAAGAAAACCCCAAATGGGGTCATGAAGAGTTGGACCCAACTGGAAAATGACTCAACAATGTTTATCAGGCTGAGAAAAGTTAAGGGGCTTACTTGAGGTCACAGAGGTAGTAATAAATAACTGGGTCAGGACTCAATTCCAGGTATTCTTGACTCCAAGTCAAGGACTCTTTCTAGTATTCCTCCTAAGGAGTGAGTCCTTCCGTGGTGACCTATTGTAGCTTCCACCACAATTGTTACACTGTAATTAGTCTAGTTTTGCCACTGCAGGGGAAGGGCAGAAGACTTAAGTGTTAAGACAAACTGTAGAGTAGTTGTACCCATGGGAGATATGTATTAGGTGATTCAGAAACAAGATCCAAGACCAAACTGAGTCAGAACTACAAGATAGGCTCTAGACAAAACTGTGCTGTCAGAGGCAAGACTCAAACTGGTATGGTCTGATGAAAATTATCATATGAAAGATTAAGATTGAGGATAAACAGATCAAGAACTGGAAATGATGGGGTGGAGCAGAGGGGAAATTCAGTGAATGACTAAGTACAAAAGCCAAGTTTCACAAAGTGAGTTCCTGAGCAGTTTAGGGACATACACTGGGTATCTGGGTGCAAGGCCACATGACCCTGCTCTGACAACATTTTTCTACTCTTCAAAGCGTCCTGCCTGCTTGCCACTCTGACAGTGCTGCTATCTTTCTCACCCCAATCATCCTCTGAGTTGTACTGAAGAGTGTCCTAGAAGTAGTAGACTGTGGGCTCCCTGGTTCCCTGAGGCATGACCGTTATTGTCTCTTGGATGTCTTGCTCAGAGTAGCTGAAGGAAAGGACTGAAGGGCACAACACAAGCCATACTGGGATTGAACTTGCAAGCTTGACCTTATTTATAGCAAGATGCCAGCTGTCCATAGACACAATAAACTAAAACCAACCTATGTACTTGGGTTCTATAGTTATTCAGTTACCAGTTACATAGCCCACGACCAGCAACCACTGACCCCATCCAAATGAACATCAAATCAAAGCCCAGAAAACCTCATTGGTTCCATTTTGGGAAATTAATTTAGGCTCCAGTTTTCTTCTAGGTTTTATCAAGGGCAAGAATTGTATCTTCCTTTTTCTTTTGAATTCCCTAACAGTGCCTAGTATAGTTCTCTGTATAAAGTAAGCACTCTCTGAGTATTCTCTCTGTTTACAGCTGCAGGCCTCTTTCCTTCATTTCCAGTCTCACAGACTCCACTCATGATGTTTTTTTGTTTTTTTTTTAAATGCCAGCACTGAAAGTGACCACTTAATTTTCCCCTTGTCCTTATATAAGCAGTGGGTGGGTCCCTCTTCTTTATATGTTCTTGTATTGAATCTTTTTGAAATGTTAGGAAACAAATTACTCTTTTTCATCAACTTTGAAAAGCCAACTTGTTCTCAGACTTTTGAAGCACTGCTGAGATTCAATTTATTTATATGGCATTCTTCATTGCTAATCATTGTGTCTGCAGGTTTTTCTGATCCATCTGAATAAAGATCTATAACAGGAAATAATAAGCTCTCAGTTAATATCACAGAATCACTGAGTTCTATAACTAGATGAAATTGTAGAGAGCATAGGTTCAACCTCCTTGATTTTACAAATAATCATGTGTGTGTGTTCGTCCTTCCTTGCCAAAGAAGACCATGCCATCAGAGAAATAATGACATGACTTGCACTTGACTTTGTTTTGAGGGAGGGAGGGCTGTGCAGGTCACCAGCCTCGCTTCTCTTCCAGAGCCATCTGAATCCAGTGACCAGATATTCATCAGGATGAGTGGAGATGCCCCAGGATCATCATACTGAGACCCTGGCTCAACCAAAAGACAGTTAAGAGCAGAGTCAAGAGTAGATACTTAGTTTCCTGACTGATATAATTCAAATGCTAATCAGACTATGGCACAGTATAATAGAAAAGGGAGGATAGGTGGCACAGTGGATAGAGGGCTGGGCCTGGAGTCAGAAAGTCTCATCTTCTTGAGTTCAAATATGGCCTCAGACATTTACTAGCAGTGTGACCCTGGGCAAGTCACTTAACTCTCTTTGCCTCCATTTCTTCATCTGTAAATTGACCTGGAGAAGGAAATGGCATACCATTCCAATATCTCTGCCAAGAAAACCCCAAATGGAGTAACAACGGAAAACGACTGAACAACAAAATATAAGTTCAGTGAAAAATATATTGGTTTTTAATTTTATATTACCTGAAAATTTGGTACTAAAGAATATCTGTAGCATATATTTAAATATGTTAAAAATATCAATCAAATGAACTCATGCTTTCCACTTTCTCTCCCTCTACCTCCTTTATATTCCTTTCCTATCATTTAGAACAGGAAGAGAATTAAAATGTCATCTAGTTCAATTGCTTGCCTTTACAAATAAAGAAATTAAGGCCCAGAGAGTTCATATAACTGGCCTGAGGACACAGAGATAGCAAGTAAATGGTCAAGCCTCAATTTGAACCCAGTTCCTTTTATTTTAAATAGAGTTTTCTTTCCCTTTTGCCACACTGGCTTTTGTTCCTATATGATGGAAATAGTTTCGACACATTTTATCTCACTGCTGTAGGGAAGGATAACTATCCAGATGAGAGTAAATTGATTGTGACTCAGCCCCACTAGAAGTCATGTTCTAGTTAACATGAATGTCATACAGAGGAGCCCCTAAAGAAATATCCCATCATCTGGCTTGCACATGCTGGTTGTATTCCATGTCCTAGACTTTTTTTTGTTTTCCCAGAATCAACACAACATCACAGAAAAAACTTTAGAGCTAGAGAATTCTTTGACCAACCACACTAACGTCCATCATTTGCAGAAGAGGAAGCAGAGCCTATATATATGACAGTTTGCTCAAGGACACATATTCTAGTTAGTGGCAGAGCTAAGATGGAAACTCAGGAAAGACCCCCAATTCCCAATCCAGAGTTCTTTCCATTACACCCCAGTGCCTCTCAACAATTATCTGTCCTCAATCCCATTCCCTCAAGGCCTTCAGAGATAGGCTCTAGAGCTCTAGAATGATGAGTACCTTGACTAATGCATGATATGGTCATATTATTGTTATCAAATAAGAGTAATCAGCTGGCAGAACATTTATTGAACTTCTAATTTAGTTAAGTCACTGTTCCAGGCCTTTGGGATAAGTCATAGTCTTTGATCTCAAAGATCTTTCAACCTTTTTTGGAAATCAGGACATGGATATAAAAAGATAAATGATATTATGAGGCAGCATCCTCCAAGAGTGCTACAAGAGATGTTCAGAGAAAAGCAGGATTGCTCTGATCTAGTAAAACAACTTCAGTGAGAAGGTGGGGCCTGAGCTAAGCTTTGTGGGAAGAGTAAGATTTATACCAACAAGGAGAATGAGAAAGGATGGTGTGAGCAAAGGTTTGCAAGGCAAATATCCACGGTCAATTTCAGGGAAAATTAATACACCAATTTGGATGAAGCAAAGAGTTTTTGTAGGAGACCAAATGGATTTATAGTATCATAGATTTTGAGCCAGAAGGGACATTAAAGGCAATCTAGTCCAACCTACTGATTTTAAAGAAAAGACAACTAAAGAACAAGGACTTTAAATTGCTTGCCTAAAACCACATTGCCAGATCAGGTCTCATTCAACTGTACTTTTCTGTTTCCTGATATCTTCCTTTATATTGTTTAATATCCTATAGTCTTCACATGTTATCATAAAGTCATTTTTTCTAAGTGGGTGTATATGTATATTACTTGAAGGGGACTCAGTTTGAGAAGTTCGAGTGGAAAAGTATAAAGAAAAGACTATGATTCCAGGGACATAATTTTTAGAAGAGAGGCAATACAGAATTATAAAAGAGTTCAACATTTTTTTTCTTAAATTTTCCTGTTCAGTGAAAAACTATTATTCCCCTGGGAAGTTACAACAGAAGTTCCCAAGGGACACAAAACTAGCTAGGAGGCCTTCTGTTTGGGACTACTCTAAATTCTCATCAGAGGTGAGGAAGGCAATTACAAGTCCTTTAGAACCCTTTGGAAGCCATGATTTTGAAAAAAAATGCTCATTTTTGAAACATCCAGACCACTGAGGCATGAAAACTTACCTGTTCTCCCATTTCCTTATTATCAGAAAATAAAGAAAAGGCTATAGAGGAAAGAAAGAGGAGACTCATGAGAAAGAAGTAAAGGAAGGACCTAGAAGCAGGAGGAGTTGAACAGAATGCCCAGGCTTTCTCCTTCTCCTTCTACTTCATTACCACTATTAATATGATGGCATCTGGGGAGCCTGCTCAGATTTCAGTAGGTGGGCAAGAGAGGTATCTCTCTTGTGATTCTAAAAGACCATGCCAATTGGTCAAATCTGACAATATATATTTTAATAGGGATAAAGGGGAGATGTACATATCTACAATGTCTATCCAAGAAATATGTACTGATGGGTCAGCCATCCATTTAATTGAATATCATGGTCTGTACAATGGATCTCATTTAGGAAATTCTGTAGTATTCTAGGCTTGATGCAGTTGGCATAATGTCATCTACTAATAGAAGAATCTAGTGGACTTCACCAACTATAGGGAATCCCTTTTTGATTCCCTAACCCTAGATATCCTTGATGAGAGTGACAAAGATTTTTGGTGAGTTGAGTGTATGGCTCTCTGTTTTATACCTCCCTGGATATTTTAATAGTCAGAGGGTTATCTTGAAACTAGATTAGCAGTATGTACTTTCGAGGAAACATGTATAATTTTGACATGTGCATGATGGAGGAGAACCTTAAGAGGACATTTTGCTCTATTGAATCAAAATCTCTTTTTACAGTCAATTGACAGTAAGCAGAGTAGGGCAGACACTGCAGAGAAACAATGCACTGTGTCCAGAATTCAACAGGAGGACATTAAGCTGACTTACATTTAGAAATTATACTGGGCTTTTAATGACTCCACACTTCTCCTTGAAACTAAGACCATCACCTAACTGTAAACCTATGCCTGGAGTGTTTTGTGTCCTACTAGATATGCAGAAGGAGATGTGATTCTGGATTAATGGAGAGAATTCTCAGTGTGACTCTGCTGCCTGCCTATACAAAGGACTGACAGAGTTAGTGCCAGAGCTTTTGGGAGAGAGACATACGAGGTTCCAGAAACTCGTCAGAAGAAACATTTGGAATAAGAAGCAATAGACATGTAGGGAAAGCTGGATCCTCAATATATCCCTATTTGCTAGCTTGCCTCCATAGAGACTGCTAGAATGAACCTCCTGAACTGAGATCCTGACATACCTCTCTTAGTTTGAGCTCCCACCTGAAGAATTCATTCACTCTTTTATTTTCTGGTGTGTGTGTGTGTGTGTGTGTGTGTGTGTGTGTTTGTCCTTCATTGCCAAAGAAGACCATGCCATCAGAGAAATGATAACATGACTTGTATTTGACTTTGTTTTGAGTGAGAAAGGGCTGGGCAGGTCACCAGCCTCACTTCTCCTCAAGAGCCATCTGAATCCAGTGACCAGATATTCATCAGGATAACTGGAGATGACCCAGGATGAGGCAATTGGGGTTAAGTGACTTGCCCAAGGTCATACAGCTAGTGAGTGTCAAGTGTCTGAGATGAGATTTGAACTCAGGTCCTCCTGACTCCTGCACTGGTGCTCTATCCACTGCACCACCTAGCTGCCCACTAGTATATTCTGGTATATTCTAATCTCAATTGCATAATATATAGAGATAGAGTGAACCTCAAAGTTATTAGTGATTGCTTCAGAGGTAGTATCTGAGAGTGGCAATGGGGAACTAGTAGTGTACAACTAGATCCCCATTCAGGACAAGTGAAGAAGAGGAGGCATGAAAGAAGGTGTAGCTAACAGTGGAAAGAATGGCCAAGGTTGTAGCATCTTCTAGGGGTCCAGATCTAAAATATTGATTTTATATTTCATATATTTATGTAACCCTACATAAAATATTGATTTTCTAGTGTTTAACAAGCCTTCATAAATGATATTTTGTTATTTGATTGCACAGTCTCCTTTATTGATTCTTGGCTTGTCTTACAGAAATTCACTAATGTAAATACTTGGAAAAAAAACTGCAAAAGGAGAATATTGCCTCTAAACAATGACAACAGACACTGTAGTGTAGAGGATAAATGATTGGCCTTGAAGTCTAGAAGACCAGGACTGAGGTCTTGAATCTGACAGATGTTAAATATGTGAACATAGGCAAGTCACTCAACCTTTCCATGCTTCAGGCAATTTCATTGAGACAGAGATTCTTCATGTTTTTTGTGTAATTGACTCCTTTGGCATTCTGGTGCAGACTGTGGGCTTCTTCTTATAATAATCTTATAATCTATAATCATCTTATAATAATGCATAAAATTAAATACATGGGATTACAAAGGAAACCAATTATATTGAAAGGAAGACATTTTTCCCACCCAAATTCCTGGATCCCCTAAAATATAGCCATGGTCCCCTTAAGGATGGAAGTTCTCTATGCTGATGAAATCACAGGTTCAGACTCGCTTCTCTTCCTGCCTCCCAAAATCCAACCTTCACTGCCGTCTTTGCACTAGAGCTGAGTTTGCCAATTGAAGGATGTCCCAGGGTTAATTTATCTTACAGGTTATACATTCAAAAGAAGGACACAGCTACCTAAGGCTTGAAGAAAATTAGTCAACTAGCCTTTTACCCTTGAAACATCTGCCTGCTCCGTGGAATTAGCTGTCTATATCTGCCACTGATGAAAAATCCCCTGTAAAGAAACAAAATTTATAAAGGACAATGGCGACATACAAAATGATGACTGGTGAAAAGAATGACTAAAAACATTGGTGGGTGTTTTCTGTCTGGTAAATGAAAGAGGGACTGCATGTCATTTTCATTGGTCACTGAAAAAGGCATTGCCAAATTCCTGCCCATATATGGTATTCCAAGTGCCTTCATTTTCAAAGAAAATGGTATTTCTGTAGGAGTCCTAGGAGAAACTGTGGCTGACAAGTGAGTGACTTGATGGGAAATAACACGTGATTTGAGAGCCATGACCCCCTGCAACATTTTTCTCCTTTTCCTAATGAAAACTCAGATTGGGACTTTATCAACATACTCAACAGCCAAAATCTATCCTATTCTGAAGCCACATGTAGCACTGGCTTTTGTTTAACACCGAGTACTTCCGTGCCACAAAGGCATTGACAGATTGGAGGGACTTCTGAAAAGACCAACCCGGACAAATGAAGGGAATGGAGCAGAGTGATTTATGGGAAAAGATTAAAGGAACTAACTATGTGTGGTTTGGTTAAGTGACAGCTAATGGAAGACATGCGTCTAAAAATATTTGAAGGATGTAAATTCCAAAGAGGGTGAAGAATTATTTTACACAGTACAGTAAGAGATATTGCTAGAGGTAATGGGATAAAATTAGAGAAGGAAGGGAGAACTATGCTGCTAATAAAATTTCACTAATGAAGTAGCATTTTCCCATATGTTTAAAACTAGACAAGTCTGAGCACTAGAAATAAAACTTGGCCTATTTCCTCCCAAGAAGGAATTTAATGGTTCCCACTGTTTCCACCCTCTTTAACTAAGAAGCCACAATTCACTTTGATCCAAGGCTATGCAAGTGTTCCCAACCTGCATTAACTTGGGACAGACACATTTTTACCAACTAAACATCCACTTTTGAAGGTATTCCTTTTGGCTGTGTTCAAGAAGAAATGAACTTTGAGTTATTTTGGCTCTAATGTCCCTATGTGCAGGGAAATTGATCTGTTTCTTCAGCCACACAAATCATATAACCTCAGATAATATCACTAGAACTGTTTCATTTTATTTATCTTAAAAACAGGAATTTTTTATCCTGAAGTCTGTGAACTTGATTTTTAAAAAAATTTCGATAACTGCATTTCAGTAATAATTGGTTTCCTTTGTAGTCCAGTGGAATTTATGTTATGCATTTAAGATATTATTTTGCGAAGGGATCCATAGGCCTCATCAGGCTGCCACAGAGACTCATAACACAGAAAAGTTCAGGAAATGTCACTCACCCTTGGATATATAAAGGCAAAAGTTTTATAATACAGTGAAAAATATGGTTTTGTATTTTATCAGTGAAATATGAGAAAGACTTGAGTTTTCTTATCCAGTTTACTTCTACAGCAGCCATAATATGTGAGAATAAGCTCTAGGGACACAAATATCTAAATATTTAAGATCTAAAGATATCAATATGGAAATGGATGCTATGCAGTAGAAGCTGTCTGATACAGTGAGGTGAGCACTGGATTTTATCTGGAAGAACTAGGCTCAAGCCCCAGTTCGGTTGCATGCTAGCTGAGTGAGTTAACCAAGTCCCACCACCTTTGTGGTGACTTCACATATGAAGTGGTGATCATAATAATCCACCTCACTGGCTTGTTGTAAAGAAAGTGCTTTTAAACTGTAAAGTAGTACAAAAATTTGAATTAATATTATGTTATTATGCTATTCCACTAATGCAGAAGACCTAATGCCACAGCATAAAGACCTGATTTCCTGGGTCATTTCAAATTGAAAATATGTGTTAGCTATAGAAAGAAACAGTGTGGTGAAGTAGATAGAGGCCTAGCCTCAGAGTCAGCAAGACCCGGGTTTAAGTTCTGCTATCTGGAACATACTACCTGTGGGAACCCAGGTAACTTGATAAGCCCCTCTCAGGGCTCCTTACAACTCCCTAAGACTATACATTACAGGTGAATTGTTCATCTATTTTAGGGGAGAGATTTTCCACCCTAGGAATTCTTCACACTGATGAAATCCTAAGAGTATAGATATAAACCTATAAAGGACTTTAGAAGCTATCAAGCCCAACCTACCCATTTTACAAATGAGGAAACTAAGTCTGAGAACATAGCAAGTGTCAAAGGCAAAATATGAATTCATGTCTTCTTGACTCCACTTCAAAGCTTTACTTTTCCACCAAAACAAACAAACAAAAACAAGTAGCATTGGCTTTTACTAGAGAAATTTAAAGTCTCGTGAAATCCTGTGAGACTAATATGTCTGAAGTGAAAGCAAGGTTTGTGTAAGGAGGTAATAAGAAATAAAATATAAGAAATAAGCAGAGACCAAAGTGTGGAAAGTTTTGAGTGCTGGGACAGGCAATGGGGCTCTGCTTTGCCTCCTTTAAGTCCAGATACCCATAAACTAAAATTGTAGTGTGATTTCAAGAGCATATCAACCCAAATCAACCCTGTTGGCAGCCCAGTGAGCCAAAACTAGTGGATATGCTCCACTCACAATCTAATGGCTCTTCAATGCACCAACATTTTCCACTATGAAATTAAATGTCACTCAGCAGCCCCAGCCAGAACACAAATAACCACCCTCCTCACCTCCATTCCCCCCTCTCCCATTATGAAAGTAGCCTTCTACTTAATAGCAAGGGGAAGTTAGGTGACATTTGTCCCAAAGTTGTATTTTATGTTATAGGTTGTTTTCATTGTCACACTATTTGGCTTTGTTTTTATTTTAAGAATATCTTATTGATGTGCATGTGTGACTCTTAAGGTTGAAACATTTTTTTTTCTGTTTAGAAAATGACCATTCTAATTTCCTTTCCCTGGACCCAGACAAGAAATATGATGATACCATAAACAGTCACCACAGCAGCTGACCACATAACTTCCTGCTCCAGGGAGTATTGAGGAATCTTCTTCTCTGAAGGGTTTTGTCATGTGTGTGTGTGTGTGTGTGTGTGTGTGTGCGTGCATGTATGCTTTTAAATAGAAGAGATTTTCAACTTTCTGGGAATAGTGGTTTTGTAGTCTAGCCTGAAGGCAAAGGGATGAATTGGATAACCTGCAAGATATGGATCTGGAATCTTCTAGGAGGGAGGGAGGTATTAAAATCCAGGCTCAGAAACTGACTACCTCTATAACCTTGGACAAATCAGTTCATCAATTTATTAAGTGCCTATTATGACAGAGGTTCTCTATGTTGTTGTTCAGTCATTTCTGACTCTTCATGACCCCATTTTGGGTTTTCTTGGCAATAATACTGGAGTGGTTTGTCATTTCCTTCTCTAGTTCATTTTACAGATGAGGAAACTGAGGCAAACAGGGTTAAGTGACTTCCCCAGAGTCACACAGCTAATAAGAATCTGAGGCCTCATTTGAACACACAAAGATGAGTCTACCTGATTCCAAGCCCACGTAGCTGCCCCCAAGGTTCTGGGAGTAAAAGATAAAACATGATACCATCTCTGAGTTCTAAGAGTTTGCTTGACGAGAAGAGATGCATAGATATGTATGCTACAAGTTAAGATGTGGCACAGAGCAGAGTGCTTTCCAGTCCATAACAGTGTGTGGTTGATATATTTATAATTTAACACATTTAACCTATTTTAAGATGTTTATTTTATACATACTTGTTGACTGATTGACAGGCAGCTGGATGCAATGGAAAGGCCTTTGGATTGGGAGTCAGAGGAGTTGGATCCAAATCCCAGAGTTGTGGAACCTTAGGCAAATCATTTAACCTCTCCAGGCTTCCTTTCCCTTATCTATAAAATAAGAAAGAGGGATTAGATGGTTTCTAAGTGCTTGAACTATGATCCTCTGATTCTAAGACTGATGCCATGGATAGACAGTGGACCTGTAGTCAAGAAGATCTGAATTCAAATCCTGACTCAAATACTTACCAGCTGTGTGACCCTAAGCAAATCACTTAACATCTGTGTCTCAGTTTCCTCATCTGTAACATGGGAATAAAAATGACCCCTACCTCATAAGATTATCGTGAGGATCAAATGAGTTAACATATGTAAAGCATTTTACAAACTTATATAAATGGTAGTTATTATTATTTCTGTGGATCTATCATCTATGTGGGTACTTCCTCCAACAGCCCATCAGTTCCTGTCCATGTTGTGTGCCTTAGGAAATTATATAGTCATCTAGGAAATTCTGGTAAGGAAGGGAATATTTTTAGGTGGCGTAGAAAAACAGGAGAGTTTTCACAAGGAGGTAGCACTTACATTGAGAGTCTTAAAGGAAGTCAAGGGTTATGTGGAATAGAGATAGAGAAAGGGAGGGTGTTCTAGACATGGAGGAGAGCCTGTGTATATGCACAGAGACAGAAGACAGCAGGTTGTATTCAGAGAGTAGGTGACCCTCCAGTTAGACTGAAAATGAGTCTTTTCAGGAGTATAGTGTTAAATAAGGCCAGAAAGGGAGATTGGAGTTTAAATGCCAGCCTAAGGCATTGGCATTTCATTTTAGAGGCAAACAAGAGCCAATGAAGGACAAACCACTCACCTTTCTGGGTTTCGGTTTCCTCCTATGTAAAATGGGAGGGTTGCAAGTGCATGAGCTATAAGGTCCTTTCCTCTTTGGGCTCCTAGGATTTGGCTTCCCAGACCCAAGGACAGTGATTCTCTTTATTTCTTTCTGTGTCCTTGCAATAAACCACTGAGCTCAGCAGCAGTGAGCTGCATTATAATATTGACAGTCCTGGACAGCTGAATGTATTTTTGCCTTTCTGAGGAAGCTAAATATTTTCATCTTTAAAGCCATTTCACTTTTTGTTTTCAATCTCTCTCTCTCTCTCTCTTTCTCTCTCTCTGTCTCTGCCTGTCTCTCTTTCTTCTCTCTCTCTCTCTCTCTCTCTCTCACACACACACACACACACACACACTCCCCCTTGTAGGGGCCCACAGAGCAAGTCTTATTAAGGAAATAGTTTTAGAATTTGGGGTTTGACATGTTGCTCTTATTGGCATATATTTTTATGTGTGCACACTATCTTTATGTATATATCTTTATATATATATGTATACAGGTATACATATATATATCCATGTCTTTATCTATAATCTGAAGCTGTCTCCAGAGACAGTTAAGCTTCTTATTCACCTCAACATACTGCTTCTGATACCTGAGCATTAGAAAATATATTTATATATAAATATATATTGTAATATGTATTAAATATGAATTATTTATTAATATTGTATAATAATATTCATAATATATATTTTTACCGCTCAGAGGCAGTGTGTGTAGGTGAACATAGAGCCAGGAAGATATAAGCTCAGGTCTCACCTCTGACATACAGTGGAACTTCTCAGTGTTCTAAGAAGCTCTCAAAGCCTCTAAATTGCAGAGAAGGTGCCAATTTTCATAACCTCTCATTAGTTGAATGTCCTCACCAGGGAGATCCTTACACCAGTGAAATCACAAGTCCAGCACTTATCCTTATCAAAGTATCATTAGCCATTGCTTTCATATAGCACCCATCCCAATGAAAAAAGATTAAGTGGTATAAGAAATGATGAGCAAACAAGTTTCCAAAAAACATGGAAAGACAACATAAACTGATGCAAAGTAAGGAGAGCAGTACCAGGAGAACACTGCACACAGAAACAGTAACATTGCATAATGAGAGACTCCGAATGACTTAACTATTCTCAGAAATACAGAGATCCAAGGCAATTCCAAAGGACACATGATAAAAAATGCTATCCACATTCAGAGAAAGAACTGATGGAGTCTGAATGCAGATTGAAGCAAAATATTTTCACTTTATTTTCCTCATTGTTTTCCCTTTTTGTCTGTTTCTTCTTTCACGACATGACTAATATGGAAATATGTTTTACATGATTGCACATATATAACCGATATCAAATTCCTTATCATCTTAGGGAGGGGGGAAATAAAAGAGGGAGGAAAAAAATTTGGAACTCAGAATTTAAAAAATGAATATTAAAATTTTTCCTCACATGTAATTTGGAAAAAATAAAATGCTATTAAAAAAGAAAAAGATTAAGTGTGATTTATCCAGGAACACAACCTACCCACCAATCTCTGGCTCCATTTTAACTCTCTCCAGAGACTTAATTAGCTTCAAATTGATCAGTCTCCTAGACCAGACATCACACAGACATCAACAGTTGCTCCAAATACCCACTGTGGAGTTCAGTTTTATAGTTTTACTGGAGGTGGTGACAACACCCAGTGGGTCCTTTCAAACTTTGAAGTTTACGTATTTGCTTATACAGTTCAACAAGCTCTTGTAGAAAATCCTAACTAGTATAACACCAACTAGTTATCTTTCTGAACAGCTGGAGGTCCTAGCCAAACAATTAGGAGATTATAGCCTTGGTGGGGTACCTCCATTTGCCAATTTGAATATGTGAATGTTACAAGCTACAGCAATCCAATTTATATTTATCTGATAAATTTTTATATTTATATATATACATTTTATACATATAAATATATATACAATATATATATATAATGTATATGAGAAATGTTGAGTATATCACAGATCCAGTTAGTTTACCTGCCCAGCACAGAAAGTAACTTTTGCTTATTTTTGGAACTATGATTTAATAAATATAAGGAACTCTTCATGTAGAAAGTCCCTCCACCAAGGCATATTGGTGTATATTCCTCTATGAATTACACTTTAGAGTTGCCTGAAGTACCGAGAGGTTTAGTGACTTGCCCTGTCACACAGCTAGTATATATCAGAGGCAGTACTTGACCCCAGAGGACCAGTGTTGGTCCTCTCTCTACTACTAGGTGTCATATCAAATAGAGTACTGGACTTGAAGTCAGGAAGACCTGAACTGAAATACTGCCTTAAGTTCTTGTGACTATGTGGCTCTGGGTCAATTACCTAACCTCTCTCAGTCTGTTTCTTCGTCTATAAATTGATGATAATAATATCTACCTCAAGCAGTTGTGACGAGATTCAAATAAGATGTGTGTATGTGTGTGTATACATATGTTGTTGAATTGTTTCAGTTGTGTCTACTTCTCCATGACCCCATTTGGGATCTTCTTGGCAAAGATACTGGAGTGGTTTGCCATTTCCTTCTCCAGCTCATTTTACAGTTGAGGAAACTGAGGCAAACTAGGTTAAGTGACTTGCTCAGGATCACATAGCTACAAAGTATCAGAGGGCAGATCTGAACTCAGGAAGATGAATCTTCTTGACTCCAGGCCCTGCACATTACCCACTGTGCTGCCTCGTTGCCCATGTGCATATACACATGCATAAATATATATCACTTTGCAAATCTTAAAGTGCTATGTCAATGTTAGCTTATTATCTTTTTATTTTTATTATTTTAATTCCATTCTTCCTTACTAGAATAATGTTTGTAAAAAATTCAACATGCTACCTACCACACTAATCCTGATTGCTTTGCTGCCATCAGGTGCATCATTGATCAGATAGTGGTATATACAGTAGCCCGGCTGAATCTTTTGTGAAGTGGTGAGACTTTTATAAAACAATATCTGTCTGAATATAGCTCTAAGGCTAATCTGAGAGAATAGATTATTGAACTACTGATCATGACATTCTGTTCCCAGTTTTGTCTTTGACTTAATTTGACCTTTCCACTCGATGACCTTTCCACGCTGAGATCTATTTTTAGCTGAAGAGCTCTATACAACAAATTATTGAGACTACTGAACCCCTCTATTTTTGCCTTTGTGTATGGGTTGTCATCTTGCTCCCGCTGTACAATAGATTCTTGGAAACTTGTTGTGTTGGTTATATCAGAGTTGAAAGGATGACCTCAAATTCTTTTTGGTAATTAGTACAGCATCTCAACAAAGAGTTTGCTGATAACTTACAATGAAAGGTCAGGCAAAAGAAAGTCATTTTGAGACAAAAGAGAATGACCTCCTGGGTTCACTTTCATTCTTGATTCAAAAACAGCTTCAAAGGCATGAGTCAAGCTCTCAGCATCTCTCAGGCAAAATATTCAGACTAAAGAGCTTTTGACCACTGGCAGCTGTTCAGCTTGTTTAACATAGACAAAAACTAATAGTTCTCCATTGATACTAATATGTGGGTGTGTTTGAAGGACTACCTGGTGGGTGTGTGAACTAAGGCCATATATAGTCTTTCATTATAACTCATCATTTACTCAACCCCTGACTTTGTGATGGGAGATTCATTTGGGCTGACCTTTCTGTGCCATTTTCAAGAGCCAAAGTTTACATTTTCCCTGAAAGTTTGTGCCAAATACTTTGAGCTTTTTTCAAGTTTTGAGGACCACATAGCTAAAGATCTCAAATGTCAGGCATGATGGCTCACAACTGAAGCCTTAGCTATTGTGGAATTTTAAGGATTGCTTAAGGCTTTTAGTTCTAGGCTGTAATGAGCCATGCCAATTGAATGTCACTACTGACTTTAGAATCAACATGGTGAGTCCATAGGAACTGGGTACTATCAGATGGCCTATAGAGAGATAAACAGAGCAAAAGAGCTGGTCAAGAATTGCACTCCAGAAATGGAGTTCAGCATGTGAATAGCCAATGCAATTTAGCCTAGTTGAAATAGGGATAAGTGGTCTTTTACAACTTAAGACTAAAAGAAAAAAATTAATTAGAAATTAAAGTCCAAAACATTTCAGAAATTTAAAAAAAATGTGTATAGAATCTTATCTGCCTAGTAAATAAAGTAAGATATGAATTCATTTACGTAGTTGTTAAAGTTGTAAAGATGACCAGAAGGGAGGTAGAGCTGGAAATTGCAAGGGCACTCTGTGTCTAAGATATCTTGTGATTTGCAGTGGCATGGTGGATAGAGCACTGTGCTTAGAATAAGGAAGACTTGGGTTCCTGAATTCAAATCTGGCTTCTACTTGTGTCCCTGGACAAGTCACTTAACCCTGTTTGCCTCTGTTTCCTCATCTGTAAAATAAGCTGGAGAAAAAAATAGCAAACTGCTCCAGGATTTTTGCCAAGAAAACCCAAAAAGGGAGTCATAAAGAGTCAGACACAACTGAAATGACTAAACAATAACAACAAAGACAGGTGTTTCTGAAACAGTCTTATCCTTTGGTTTCCTTTTCCTAAGAAGTAAGCAACAGAAACATCACTCCTGATTTGGTCATTTGGGATCTTATAGAAGGACTCCCCAGGTTCTCTGCTCCTCCTAGGTAAACACAGCCATTCTCCTCATCCTATTCCCACTTCCTGTTATCAATCAGGTGATAAGTATATGAGCAAGGAAAGACCCTAGAGTTCATTTTAGAGAAGAGGAAAAAGGTGAAATGACTTGCCTTTAGTTACAGGGTCATGGATTTTTTAGGATGAAAAAACCTTAGAGCCCAATGAGTACACTGAGACCAGAGAAGTTAACCAATTTGCCCAGACTAATTCAGCTAGTCACTGCCTGAGGTGGGATTTGAACTGAGGTCTTCCTAACTGCAAGTCCAGCTTGGAGTACTGCAGCCTCTCAAAATTGCAAAGCTATTTTATGACAGAATGAAAACTTAAACCCAGGTCTCCTCAGCTTCAAGTCACTGCTATTTCCAGGACAATGCAGCTGTGTCCCTTCAGCTAACACATTCCCTGTACATGTGACACTTGCACTGTTCATTAGACTGACCATGATGAAGAGCTGAATAAAATGGTCTTTTATTAAGGACTGCAGGCTCTGCTTACCCTTATCCCTCCCTGCCTCCCATCAATGAAGTGAAAATGCTAAAAATATCCAAAATTTTTGGTTCAGATAATGAAGTGCTAATTTAGGACAAATAACATCAGGTTTAGTTTTCCCTCTCAATGAAAATCTTCCTAAAATTCATCTCAATCAAGATTATTTTCCATAGTCTCAAGGACAAGCAGCTTTCTTCCTGACAGTTATTGTGAGAAGGGTACGGCAAGGTTTTCCTTCATACTAGCTGGTGCAGGTAAGATAAAAGAAAGATTGTCTCACATTCTGCTCTAAGGTTCAGCAGATGATAAAAGCAGATAATGCCATCATAGAATCCCTCTGCTCCATTTGTAGAAGCAGTGGTATTGAGGAAAGGAAAAAACCCATTAAATTGCTCAGTCCCTTCTCCAGGCAGCACAGGAAACCTAATGGAGGCAGCAGCAGCAGCGGCAGCTCAGTTTACATCACCTTGTTCAGAAAGGAAGGGAAATGAGTCTGGTGCAGCTTTCAGTAGTTTTCACTCAATCTTTATCTCCTCTTTGGAAGTCTTTTTATGATGGTTATTTTTATTCTTCTCATCTTTATTGTCTCTTGAGCTTAGCTAGAAACTGTCCTGGGGCAAGTCACTATCCTGCGGTTACTCTTTAATGGGGAATGATTGCACAGGTAGATAAAATGACTGGGACAGCTAGGTGGTGAACTGGATAGAGTGCTGGGCCTGAAAGCTGTCAAGGCTCTCTGTGTCTAAAATAGCTTTTGATTGGCTGTGGCACTGTGAATAGAACGCTGAGTCTGGCAGTTCAAATCTGACTTCAGACACTGACTAGCTGTGTGACCCTGGGCAAGTCACTTAACCCTGTTTACTTGTTTCCTCCTCCATAAAATGAGCTGGAGAAGGAAATGGCAAACCACTCCAGTATCTGTGCCTAGAAAATCCCAAATTAGGTCACAAAGAGTCAGACACAGCTGAAACAAATGAACAATAAAAAACATAAAACAGCTAATTTGTTGTAATTGATTAAAATGTCACAATATAGGTTCATCTTCTGGAGGTTCACTGAAAGTATCTTTGGGATAACTTCAACAAAGAACAATGGGGATGATGTGAACTGCGCCCCAACATGGTTTTGGTTTCTTCTCTTAGGTCTCTATATTTTGAGAGTTTTCCATTCCATAGGCTTTGGAGGTAATTATCATTCAATACGGGAACATCTGTTTTCAAAATGTTATTTTTAAGTTGGGAAAGAGAAGTCAATACTATTTTATTCTTTATTAATTATTGTTATTATTAAACTAGTGAATACACTGAGGTAGAAAATAAGAGCAATATTCTGCAAGGATGGCCCTGTTTCTTCTATCAGCTAGTACTGCCAAAAGATCAAGGGGAAAAAACAAACAATTATCACTAAATCCCTGAATAAATCCTGATATTCAGGATTTATAAACTACATCATCCTCACCCTGCACACATACATACACACATACATATGCACAATTTCCACAGTATAAGCAGAATTTCATTGCATACTAATTCTTCAGTTCTCTTGCTTTCCCCAGGGCACCTTTATACATATCTGACTCTGGGCTCTGATTGTAGTGAAGCTCTTAAGAAATTAGTTTCTCATTCCCCAAGCCCAATTGAAGAAAAGTTAGATGAACTGAATAGTTGATTACTAGAAGAATGAGAAGGGAATGAAATATAGGTGTCAGGGATAAAGAGCAGAAGGCAAAGGGCCTTAATCAGTTTGTTTTCTTTTCATCTACTTAGTCCTGCTCCTTCTATCACTCCTATCTGCCTTGCTGCTTCTGCATTGTAAAAGAAGAGGAAAATCTATTTTGATTATTTTATCAAATGAGGAAGGTCTTCATCATATTTGTCAATCATCTAATTGCAAAAAAAAAAAAAAAGTCCTTATGCTCTTGAACAGAATGCATCAACAAGAATAATTTAGACTCAACCTGGATGCAGTCTTCCATCTTGATCAGCTCAAAGACAGAATAGTATTTAAGGAAATTTAGGTCTTGTAGGAATTCTTTAACTAAAGAATCTTCAAACATTTTTAAGGAGTATTTGATAAAATCAGAGAATCCTAATGCCAGAAGGAACTTTAGAGGTAATTTTCTCCCACTTCCTTCTTGACAGAGACTCTATTCTACAACAATCCCAGAAAAGTTGTCATCTAGTCTCTGCTTGAACTCTACAATAAATCATCCCTCCCTCAATAAGCACTGAGTGCTCAGTGTATGCCAGTGAGTGTCCAGAAGATGAACCTCAATGCTACACTTTCATTCAGTTACTAAGCACTAGGAATAGAAAGGAAGGCAAAAACATCCCTTGTTCTCAAGGACTTGCTCACATTTGAACGGAGGAAACAACACTCAAACAATTCTGTACAAACAGGATAAATACAGGATAATTGGGATTCAATTTCAGAGAAAAGGCTCTGGCAATGAGAGATGGAAGGAATGGGGCATGGGGAGAAATGGGGACTGAGATAGACTTTTTGTAGAGGATAGGATTTGTGCTGAGACTTGATGGAAGCCAAGGAAGTCAGGAGGTGATGAGGAAAGAGAGCATTCCAGGAATGACAAGGAGCTAATTACTGCACAAAGAAGCCTGTTTCATTGTTGGGCAATTCTCATTTCAAATACTTCCTTAGAATAAGCCAGAATTTGTTTTCCTGTGGCTTCTGCCTAATTTTAGTTTTGCCCTCTGTGGGATACACAGAGGAAATATGATCCCTCTTCCACATTACAATCCTTGAAGATGACCTCTAAGATTCCTTACAGCTCTAAAATCCAATTTTCCTATGAAAAATAATTGAAGAGATCAATCCTATTATAAAGACATAGGATCACAGAATATCACAGTTGGAAGACACATTAGAGATCATGTAAGTCTAAACTGTTCACTTTTCAGGATGTAAAAACTGAAGCCTGTGAGGTTAAATTTCTTTAAGTCACCCAGGTAGTTAAAGGCAAAATGGGTCTGAGTTCAAATTTGGCCTCAGATACTTACTACCTGTGTGACCCTGGGAAAGTCACTCAACCTCAGTTTTCTAATCTGCAAAATGGGAATAATAATATTACATTGTTGTTAGGATCAAATAAGAGATGATGTCAGTACCCATAGGTGCCCTATAAATGCTTATTCCTTTTCCCTTTCTCTGGCAGAGCCAGGACTAGAAAGGACTCAGATCTCTTGATTCCTAGGGCAATGCTGGGTCTCTCTCATATCTTCTCCAGGTTGAACATAATTTGTCATGTGATACATTCCAAAGTGTCAGAGAGTTAGAATGCGTAAATATCATAAAAACTAAAACAACATTAAATATGTGAGAGAAACATAAAATACGTACCCAGAGTTTCCAGACAGAGGAGGTTAAGGGTATAGATGGGGCAGAGATGCTGGAAAGAGAAAAGCAGCAAAGAGAGAGGAAGGGGGAGAGGAGGCAAGGCTTAAAAGGAAAGAAACCCTCTGATTAGAAGCTGGTGGCAATGGGGATCTCAACTGAATTTTCTATTCTTAGCAGCTCAAATCTAATAAATAATATTTATTCTTGTCCATTCCACAAACATTTGATTGCCTGGAATATACATGGTACTCTGTTGGACAGTTCCCCATTACTCCTACCCCCACTGATCCTACTCCAGGAAGGTCCTCCATCTCTCACCTAAGCCAGCCTCCCCACTGAATGCTTCCCTGACCCTGTGGTCTTAAAAAGGCATAAATCAGGTGAATCCTCCTCATGCAGGGATTTCAAGAACTCCATGCCAAAAAAGTTTCTCCTCACCAGCTTGCTATCAAAATTCCTTTAATAAGGGACAGCTTTTTATTCCATAACAGGAGATAAACAGCTTTCAATGCAAGAATGAAATAAGACTTGGGCTAAAATGTATTCATAAGAAAGTACAGACAGCAAATCAGTCAATAAAATATTAATGACTGACAGCAAATCCTCCCTCTTCATTTCTCTAGGGAAAGGGGGTTAGAAAGGTAGTAAGGAGGGAGGGATCAACATGGAAAGTGAAAAAACATGTAAAAATACCTGAGAATACTAAAGAAACATGTCAAAACCTATGCAAATTTGATTCAGGGCAGTTCTGTACATAGTATAAAATACAACCAATTCCTATTAGTGTAAACAACAGATCCCTAAGAGGTCATATTATTCAAATTGATGCCCCATATTTCCATTGGACTGGGACCAATTGCTACATTTTGCATAATTATAACTTTGATGCATGTGACCACTGCAGGGGATTCATTATTTGCAATAACAGGGAGGTAGCTGTACCATTAGAGGAAACATTATTGATACCATATCCTCACTGTGTATTTACATTTTTTTTTTTTTGTCCAGATCTATGATTTCACTGGTATAGAAAATTCCTAATGAGGAAACTCCATCTATCAGTGCAAATATCTGTTGGCGCAAATGGCAACTGTGCTATAACTTATCATTTTGGATAGTTGGCTAGGACATTGAGATTAAATAACTTGCTCATAGTCTTACAACTAATATGTGTCAAAAGGGACTTGGACCCAGGTCTTCCTGACATGAAGGCCAACTCTATCTACTACACTATACTCTCTCATTTACACAACTTATCATCTATAAAAATGTCAATTTTAGTTGAGGTTATTTTGAGCAATCACAATAAATTGTTTTAGCATAAGGAACCCTTAGTATCCATTGGGATTTGGAGATTTAACTTTATTTGGATCATTCTCAGTTTAGATATCACCCCCCCCCCCCTTACCTTCAAAGTAAGGTTTTACCACAAAAGGCAATTAATGTACATTCTTAACAAAGAGAAAAAAAGTTTTCAGCTATCGTTTTATTTGGGCTTTCCATTTGTATGCTTAAAAATAAATGACAATTGATTAGAAGACAAAGACATTTACAGTAAGGATTGTTTCAAGAGGATTTCAATTTGTCTTGCACTACCAGGCTTGCTCTCCAGTCCATTAACTTTGGCCTGTCTCATTAGACAAGCGTCCATTAGGTAGGTTTCTTGTCTTATGCTCAAGCCCTTTCAGAGTGGGCACCATTGTTTTGTTAGTTGATGCTGAGTGCACTAAAAAAGAAGGAAATGATTGTTTTCCAGGACGTTGAAAGGACGAGCACATTTGTAAGACAGGTGTACATTTTCAGTAGAGGCCAAAGCTATTCTAGCCATGACTAACAATGAGTAAATTAGGCACTATGAGGAAGATTCTTGGTACAATGTTCAGTACTCTGAAAAGCTTGAAGAAAGAGTCCTTAAAAGGGAAAAAACATCTCTGCCTTGAAGTCTGAGTTGTTCAAGAAGACTAAACAAAAAAAGACAGAATGCGGAGCCTCTAAATTCTAATTCTGTTGTGTCTCCAGCAAATCACTTAGACTTGAGAAGTTGTCTGATACAAAACATAAAACCTGGAATACCTACCAGTTCCCATTTGAAACTGAAGGACAGGAATTACATACAACGCTATAATTTCAATGGACTCTCCACAAGGTCATGGTGGAGAAGGGAACTGATCATACTTACTGGAGCAAGGTTGTATGTTCTGCATATTAGTAGTGAAGTACTGTGAGAATGGGGAAGATCTGGGACCTGTTTCCAGGATCCCTTGCACCAGCCCACTTTTGCAAATCCTCCTAGCTGGAAGGCAGGATTGGGGAAGGGAGGGAAGGAGAAAGGAACTACTACACAACTGCTTTCTGCCCCCAGTAAAAGAAAAGAGGGAATTCTCCATCTACCTCTCAGGGTTCCATCTGTCTATAACCATCCCTAGGGTAGGACCCCCCAGGACCTTGCCAGTACCATCCAGGGTCATGCTTCCTTCCTTGACTTCCTGGGCCCTGGCAGTGGGAAGCAACTGCATCCCAGGACAGTCTTCCTTCCCTGATCATAGCCAAATCCCTAGTTTTCCTCTCCTCTCCCAAGAAGTGATCAATCCTTCTGCAGTGTTCTGAGGCAGGTTTCCTCTCCCTTAGCCATATTTCAGACAAGTCCACAACTCCCCAAGACCTACGCCATCATTGCCACTTGCCTCAGGCACAAAAATTTTAGTTAATAGTTCTGTGTATACCTCTGATTTCCCAAGTCCTGCTAAAACTTCTTTGATAGTAGTTACATCTATGGTTGCAGATATTACCTCCTAGTTTATAAATCTTAGAAATATGTCAATTTGATTCAATTAGACAAGTAGTCAAATATTACTACCTTTCTAAAATGGTGTAAGAGAAGTATGTGAGAGAATTCTTTTCTTTTTAGAGGTTAGCATTTTGCTGATGGGTGAGGGGAGACTATTCATATGATCAATTAAAAACAATGCAAGTCAAAATGTAATTCAAGGTCCAAATTTATGGTCCAAGTCATAATTGTTATGCCAGAATTTAGGCAAGCAGACACCAGCATGGACTGGGTTTGCAAAGGAAGGTTTTCTGAACTGGACCCCAAACCATGAATAGGATTTTAAATAGGAAGAGGTGGGGAAACACTTAGAAAAGGCATCTTTAATATCAAAATATAGAATTGCTCTTTTAAAATCTCTGCAAGGAATTTAGTGCTTTACTCTCAGATTCTTGGACCTGGAGGGCATTTAATAAATGTTTCTTGATTTTAATTGAACTGAATTAGGAAAAGGCACTTAGGGGTGGAAGGAACAAAGCCTAGGAACAAGTGTGTGAAACTTACCAATGTAGTTCCTGATCCAAGTTCTGGTAATACTGAATAAATATTATCTGGCCCTATAAGTTCTGTGTATGCTTCTGAAAATACTAAGTTTATCATGAAAATTATAATGACTATGATAATGACAATAAATTTAATTGATTCACAACAAGTTATGGGACTCCCCCAAACAAAAAGAACTTTATATGATCTCTGGTCTTTGGAATCACTATCTAAATATGACAGAAAATAATCCAGAAAATGAAAAGAATAGACAATGTTGGTAATATGCTTAATAAATGTTTATTGAATTGAATTATATTGTATCAAGAATGTTCCAGATTTGATGATAATTGTACTATGCTTTAGAATTCATGAAGAGCTTAATCAAGACTTTGTGCTGGCCTAAATGGAGAGGCTTTTCATTAAGGGGACCATCTATAATGATTTTCCAGGGCTATTCCAATTCTGAGGAAAGAAAGTGAACTTTTAATAAGCATTTATATAAGGAATATCTTTTCTGAGACTATATCCTTATTTTTTATTCAGTTTAATCCCTTCACAACCTTTACCTGGTCTGTCATTTGAACTTTGTAATACATTGAGCCCCTTCCCACACTCAGCAGCCCTGAAAAACTGGCCTTCCCTGTGTTTCTCATACAAGATACTTTATCTCCTGTCTTTGTACCTTTCTGCCAGCCATCTGCTTTGTCTAGAATGCACTCCCTTTTCATTGATAACTTCCTAGAAATTCCTTTCTTCTTTCAAGATGCAGCTCAAGCATAACCTATATGAAAACTTTCCTGATCCTCCCAATTTATCTCCTTCCTCACTAACCATTTAGTTTTGTACTTATTATTATTATTATGTACACAATTATTCTGCATGTACTTACACATATGTATGCCTCATCTATCTCCATCTAAATAAAACATAACCTCCTTGAAAGTAGATATTATTTCATTTTTTGTAGTTATATGCTGAGAGCACAGCACAGAGCATGACATATAGAAAACATCTAATAAATACTTGTTGATTGCTTAAAATTTATTTTTAAAATATAGTCACTGAAGCCCTAATTCTCCATATCTTATTCCATAAGCCTACAATTCCAAGTTCAGCAAAAGAATGATGAAAGCAGGGTGGGAAGAAGCATAATCCCATCGGTAAACAGACCAGGATCAGACACATAACTCATGGCATTCCCTAAAACCTCCACTTGAATGTGAGTGCTTATTTGTCCCATGAAGGTGAACTATATCAGAATGCAGGTTTTTTGAGAGAATAACGAACAGTGATACAGAGCTACTTCACAGGCATATACAATGGACCTGTTGATGTTTGTGGAGCCCTTGGAAAATTAAAAATCCACATAAATATGCATTTGGCTATTAGGGTTCTGCAAAACTCATTTCTCTTGATAAAACTGAAAGGTAAAATTGTTGTTTCCCGTTCAGTAGGTAAAAGAAATTAATTTTCAAGGCACCTCATTAGAAAACTTCTAGAAGACAAAAATTTAATTCAACAGGCATTAATACCGACGTTGTACAAAACGCTGTTAGTTTCTAGAGATAGAAAGCTGAAAACCAACACTGTCTCTTTCTCAGAAATCTTACAGTTCAATGATGAGCAGGCAGCTATAAGTATACAATAACTACAAGATAAATTAGACAGATGGGCTCCCCAAAAAAAGATTCAAAAGTTGAAGGGAGCTTTTTCTGCTTGGGAGTGGGGATCAAGGAAAGGCTAGTGGAAGAGGTAGCAGCCAACCTGGGCCTTGAAGGCAGAGAGAACAATTTCAACTCACAGATATTTATGGAGGACGTGCCCTCTAGGCATAGAGGATGGTGTATGCAAATGTATAAGTGGGGAAGTTGGCAATAAAAAGAGTGGAATCAATGAGTCACCTAGTTTATCTTAAGAATGTAGAAAGGAAAATAGTGTGAAATTGAATCAGAAAGGTAGCATAAAACAAGATTGTGGAGTACCTTCAATACCCTCCAGGTTAAAAAATTGGAATTTTATTCAGTAGGCAATGGGGAGCCATCAATAATTCTTGAGTAGGGAAGTGAGATGATGAAAGCATTAGGACGGGGATTCAGGTATCTGTACAATTAGATTAAATTAGAAAGGAGATTGAAGGGAGAGAGACTAGTTAGAAGGTCTTGAACAAATGTGCTGTCAGTGCAAGTGGGAAAAAGAGCTCTATAAAAGATACTGGAGGATTTGGATTGTGAATTGGCAGTACTTTTCAATGACTGGATGTGGAGAGAGATGGAAAAAATTAGTGAAGACTCCAAAGTATTGAGCCCGGGTAAGTGGGAGGATACTGATGCCATCATCAGGAATCAAGAGGTTAGAAGGGAGAGAGGAAGTTAGAGGAAATTTTGGAGGAAAAATGATTCTATTTTCTATATGTTGAGTTTAAAATCTTAGCATGCATGGAGATATCCAGCAGACTTAGAAATGGGGAATGAAGATAAGCAGAGATGTCAGGTTTAGAAATATAGACTTGAGTCATTTATATGGAAATAATAATTGCAACTATGCAAAAAGATTAAATAAACATGGCAATGAATACAAACAATAGAAAAGATGACCAAAAATAAAGCCTTGGGAAATAATAGTGCTTCTTCTGGTTGTTGTTCATTCATTTTTTTCAGTCGTGTCTGATTCTTCGTGACCCCATTTAGGGTTTTCTTGGCAAAAACACTGGAGTGGTTTGCCATTTCCTTCTCCAGTCCATTTTTACAGATGAGCAAACTGAGACAAACAGGGTAAATTATTTGCCCAGGGTCACAGGCCAGATTTGAATTCAAGAAGATGAATCTTCCTGACTCCAGGCCTAACACACCATCCAGTACACCACCTAGCTGCCCCATAATCGTGCTTAGGAGGTCAGAAGAGGAAAAGGAATCAGGGAGGGAGAGAGAAGAGATCAGGGAAGCAAAAGAAAAGCAAGGGCAGTGGGGTCACAGAAGTCAAGGACATAAGGTATCAAGAAGGGTAGGTCAACATATGAAATGCTAGAGAAAGTTCAAGGAGGATAAGAATTGAGAAGTTCCCTCGATTTTGCAGTTTGGTAGAAAAGGGTAACCTTGGAATAGAATAGAATAGGTTAAATAGAGTAGTAACAATGGAAGCCAGACTGGAGGGTATTGAGGAATGAGTTCATAGTGAGCACGTAGAGATAAAATGAGTGACTAGTCTTTGTAGACAAGGGTCCATGAATTTTCAAAAATATACATATTTCGATAACTGCATTCAGTATAATTAGTTTCCTTTATAATCTCATGTATCTTAATTTATGCACTGAGAAGGGGTCCAGAGGCTTCACCAGACATCAAAGGGGGTTCAAGGCACAAGGAAGGTTAAGATCCCCTGAATGAGAAGTTTGGCAGTGAATGAAAGGGGACAAACAGCATTATAGCTTAGCAGATGATAGAAAAGGGGGTTGCTTGGGATTTAGTTTTTCCCCTGAGGTGGGGGAGGGGGCCAAGTCTGGTAGGGGGGGGAGAGAGACAGAGAGAGAGAGAGAGAGAGAGAGAGAGAGAGAGAGAGAGAGAGAGAAAGGAAAGAGTCACTTATGTGAAAGAGAGATTGTAGGTGAGAAAGGGACAGAGATGAAGAGAGAGGAGATTCTCATGAGGTTGGTGATGATCAATTGAACAGGATTCCAAAAAATGTGGGAAGAGATAGGGTAAAGGGGGCAGAATAAGGAGAAAAAAGGATTTAGAGCTGAAAGGGACCTTTGAGTCCTTTCATTTTATAAATGAAGAAGTCGAGGCTCAGAGAGGTTAGGTGACTTGCCCAAGCTTGGGGCCATTTCTATTAAAATCTCTGGTTCACTTTAATAAAGAAGAAAGTCAACTTGTTCTCTGAAATATGAGAAAAGGACAGCATAGGAGGAGACATACTTGGAAGTGTGGCAGAACTGGAATAGTAGAGTTCATGAAAAATGGCCTCAGTTTTCTTAAGAAGCAAGGTCATCTTCTAAGAAATGGAGGACATGAGACTGAGTTGGAAGATTTAAGGAAAAGGCATAAAGTCATGAAATAGCTCCTGTAGGAGATGAGATGGGAAGTCAAACAAAGGTGAATAAAAGGATTTCTTTGGAGTACTGAAAACTTAGTTGAGGTACATGGTATAAATATGTAATGGACCCAGTCAGCACCATTTTGTGTCTTCTGTCTCCAGGTCTCCAACTCCAGACTCTGGGAATTTTTACTTGATGTTATTCACGCCTGGAATGTTTTCCTTCCTATCTATACCTCCTGGCCTCCTTGGCTTTCTTCAAGTCCCAACTAAAATTCCATCTCTTATGAGGAGCCTTTCCTGATCCCTTTTAATACTAGTGCCTTCCTTCTGTGTATCAGAAGTACCCCAGCATATACATGAGGGCCTGCTCCACAGGTTCTTAGATCTGCTTTTCTAAAAGGAAATCAACGTTTGAGGGGTCAACAATCACTTTAATCAGGCACATATATCATTCATTTAGTTCAGGGAAAAAAGTCAGCACCCTGAACTTCAGATAAAATACAAACAGAAATTACAAGCAGAAATCACAAACAGAAATATATATATATGTGTATATATATGTACATATATGTATATATGTACATATATATGTATATATATGTACATATATACATATATATAAATATATACATATATACATACACACACACACACACACTTTTCAGAGCTGGAGGCACAACCCTCATGATCCAGTACCTCATTAGAAATTAACAAAAGGTATCTGAAGCCTATTAATGGGCAAGGAAGATCTTTAACTCTTCTCCCCACCCCCCCACCATTAACCTCATATTAACATTACACTCTATTAATTATTTCCAATTTATCCTGTATATAGTTTGTTTGTACATGGTTGTTGACATATCTCTCACATTAAACTGTGAACTCCTTGAGGGCTTTTAACTTTCTTTTTATACCTAGCACTTAGCACTTAGCACAGTGAGAGCAGTCATACCGTAGACACTTAATGCTAGTTGACTGATTGATTGATTCTGGTCCTACATACCCATTATGATATATTTTATGCCATTGCAAGTCATCATTCACAGAGAACTCAGAGGTCATCTAATTTAAATATAACTGGGAATACCTCTAATAAGAAAAATCTGTGTTCATATAGTACATTAAGTTTTTAAAGTGCTTTCCTCATAGCAGACCATGAAGAAAATGACCCACGCATGGTTATACCCATTTTTCAGATTAAGCTCTGAGGCTCAAGGGGACCAAGTCACTTGCTCAGAAACACATCTAATAAATGTTAGAGCTGAAACTTGAAGCGAAGTCTTCTGTCTCTTAGATGCAATATTACAACATTTGATTTTCCTGAAAACCTTTCATCACAGGGAACTCATTAGCTAATAAAGCAGCCCATTCCTATTTTGAGCATTTTAAATTGTTCATAAATAACATGCCAGGCACTGGTACGAAGTAAAGGTAAAAAAACAATCCCAGTTCTCAAGGAATCTAATGGGGAAGGGGGGGAACATGGAAACAACTAAACACAAACAAATCATATACAGGTTAAATTGGAGGTAATCAACATGGGGAAAGCACTATAATTAAAGAAGAAAGGGAAAGGCTTCCTGTAAAAGGTGGGATTTTAGCTAGGATTTGAAGGAAGCCAGGAAGCAGAAATGAGGAGGGAGAGTGTTTCAGTCATGGGGGACAGCCAGAAAAAATGCCAAGAGTCAGGAGATGGAGTATTTTGTTCAAGGAACAGCAGAGGAGACCAGTGTCACTGGATTACAGAGTACATGGTGGGAGTTGAGGGTGTAAGATGTAAAAAGTATGGAGATATGGAGGAGCAAGTTATGAAGAGCTTTTAATGCCAAAGAGGACTTTGTAGACAGGTGTTCTCTGTATCAAGCTGTTCTATGCCTGTCTGAAACTTCTGGCTGATGTTTCTACTTCTACCCTGGCAGACTGGAATCAAATAGATAAAATCTCATTCTTTTCCCTGATACGACTCTTCCCCAACTTGACGAAAGGTATCATATTCCTAAGTTCTCTTTTTTTCCAGATTAACATACCCCATTCCTTCAACTAGTCCTCATATAGCATAATTTCTAATTTCCTCACCATTTTCATTCCCTTCTTTTCAACACACTTCTGCTCCAGTGTTCTTACTAAAATGTGGTGCATAGTGCTAAACAGAATACTTCAAATATGGTTTGACCAGTAATAATAAATAGCTAACATTTATGTAGGATACTTTAAGGTTTGCTAGGCACTTTAAATATACCATCTCATTTGATTTATACAATAGCCTTGGAAGGTAGATGCTATTATTATCACCCCTATTTTACAGGTGAGGAAACTGAGGCAGAGAGTGGTTAAGTCACCTGCCCAGGGTCACATAGCTAATAAGTATCTGAGGCTGGATTTTTAACTCAGTTCAGCCTGACTCTAAGTCCAGTGCTTTCATCCACTGAGCCACTTAGTTGCCTCCAAATACCAACCCCCCTCCAAAAAAAATTTCCCCAAACCCCTGAGTGCTTGCTAATTCTAATGACCAGTCTTATTTCTGAAGGAAAGACAAGAAAATGAACCTCCTTTACTTCACTGGAGAGATGGGGAACTATGGCTGTGAAATACTACATATTCTGTCAGATGCAGCAGACTTATTGGCTAGTTTAGCTCACCTACTTTTCTTTCTTCTTTTGTTACATAAGGGATAGCTCACTGGTTAAGTTGGGGGAAGGGATATGTTCAGAAAGAAAGGATCTATAAACAAATAGTATTAGTGAAAATTTTTGAAAGAAGGGAAATGCTCAAAACTATGTTATTTGGTACTGAAATGATGCTCCTCTGTTGACCTGATGAAAATTATATTCCATTCTTCTTGACACATGATCTACCTGGGGACAGAATGACGATAAGTGTTCATGATGGTAATGGTGTCATTAATCACCTGGGTGCACATTTACTTTAATGTCTGTTTAAAACAGACTGAGACTCCCAGACACTCAAGCTGTATCCTTTTACAAGATGTGAATGACCTCATGTCATAACCTCTAAAATCCTTCCTAGGAAACAAGGTTTTAAGTTGGTCCAGAAGAATTTCTTTCATAACAGTTCATCTTTGAACCCCATCAATAAGCTCCCTTCACTAACCATCAATATGATATCCCTCCTATCAAATGAGATCAGTGTCTGATGCTTATGAAAGAGACGGAACTGCATAAATGAGTTGTTTTATAAGGCATTAATCCAAAGAGTCAATAATAAGGATAATGAAGTTTATCTCGACAACTCAATCAGCTCATGGTTAAGTAAAACAGCTGGACAATGCTGTCCTTGTTAGGAAACTGCAGGTGCTTCTAAAGGAGAAGGATCTTAGGAGAAAGTGTTCTAGCACCACATGGTGAGAATGTGAGGAGAAGGAAACAAGGTTCAGTTAGCTGGTAAGCCAGGTGCTTGGTAAAGTTCAAGAAAAGCATGGAAATTTGAAATCAAAAGCAGGTGCCTGATTAAGGTTGGGTCTTTTATGGTTTTATTGGAAATAACAAGGGATCTGAGAGTGTGGAGCACAAGGAATAAATTAATTATTTCCAAAGAGTTCTATTTTGGACATAAGTGCCAAAGAGCTGTGGAGATAACAGTGCTGCAAGAAGGCCCCGGGCCCAAGTTAACTCCAAAGAAATCCAATTGGCTGAGAATAGACAAACCTAGCATCATCATCAAAAATTTATTAAGTTCATTCCTGTACATGTTGCAGTATTCTCCAGTGTTCTGCTGGCAGTTGTCGGCTAGCCAGAATTGGCTAGTTATTGTTTGTTTTCAGGAAGTGACATCTGCAAGCATTTTAAAGTTTATTTTCCCCCCTCCACTTGGAGCTGTTTTGGACTGTTCTGGGACACTGTGTATCATAAAAACAGTTGTATGACCCAATTAAAAAACTTAGTAAAAGTAACAACATTAATAAAACACCTGCTTAAAATAAAACTGTAGCAAAGAAATTAAGGGAAAGAACATGAAGAATTTATGTGTGGAATCACTTGGGGTCCTGGTGGGAAAAAAGCAATAGACTTTGAAAAATACAGTACAGCCCAATTTTTTAAATGACCTATCCTAAAGATATGATTATTCTGAGGACCTATGGTAATATAGAGATGACAGTGGGTTCTTGAATACTTCTTGAATACTGGTAGCAGACTGTTCATTTGCCAAAGTGTCACAAGCGATTTTGGCACAGAGGCAAATACTCTAAACAATCTGAAGGTACCAAGGTACCCTTAGGGGTGTGTGTGTGTGTGTGTGTGTGTGTGTGTGTGTGTGTGTGTGTGTGTGTGTGTGTGTGTGTGTGTGTGTGTGTGTGTGTGTGTGTGTGTGTGTGTGTGTGTGTGTGTGTGTGTGTGTGTGTGTGTGTGTGTGTGTGTGTGTGTGTGTGTGTGTGTCTGTGTGTGTCTGTGTCTGTGTGTGTCTGTGTGTGTCTGTGTCTGTCTGTCTGTGTCTGTGTCTGTGTCTGTGTGTCTGTGTCTGTGTGTCTGTCTGTCTGTGTGTCTGTCTGTGTCTGTATGTGTGTGTGTTGGTGGGGATATGAGAGTGGGAATCAAATACCATCACAGTGAAAGGCAGCACAGTGTAGTAGACAAGTATAGTAGCAGAGTGCCGTAGACGAGGCACTGAAGTTGGAGTCACAAAGATTTGGGTTCAAATGCTGACTTAGATGCTTACTAGCCATATGATCCTGGCCAAATCACATAACTTTTTGGGTCTCAGTTTCCTGATCTATAAAATGAGGGTTTTGGACACTCAGGACACATGATTTTTAAACAGTCATTCATGACCAAGTTTCATTCCTCTTAAAGAACCAATTTAAATAAGACTGAATTATTACATGTGTGAGAAAAGAGAAAATCTCAACTGAAGAGATGTCTCCTTTTCATAATAAATACTGCAAAAGACAACTATTACTCAGCGATAGTTCTTTTGAGATATACTATCAAATCTGCTCCTTCTCCCTTCTAACTAACGCCAGTGGAGATCATTTTTGTTCCAAAAATATTCTATTCTGGACTTTTCAAGTATTCTATATTGTATCTCCCCAGGTGATGGCTATACTTTTGTTGTCATCTCTGGAAGAGAAACCCAGTTTCTGATGAGTCTTTTGTCCAAGTAGTCCACTTAGATTAGATCCAGTGTTATACTTGACCCTTATTCTGTGGCATTGGACATGCTTCCAACCAAAAATCTTGTTGCCCTTTTAGCATCACCCATTATCAATTGACCTCTGCCCCACACTCTGCTCCCTAACTGCTATGACATATCCCCCATCCCACTTCATTTTCCACTGTTGACTTAATCATCAAAGATAGTTAAAAACTTCAAATGCTGACATTTTATTGCAGAACCTTTCATATTCATTGCCCCTAAATTCAAAGCCAAGAGAGAGGGAAAATAGCTATTAGTATAGCTTTAGTTTTCTCAAACACAAAATACAGAAAGAATAACGATGAAGGTAAGAACAATTACAATAGTATTATCACCCCTTATCCATCAAGATTACCTTATAAATGATTCAATATGTTTTTTCCTTTTTCCTTAAAATTGATAGGAACTCAGAGATAATTTCCGTGCTCAACCACAATAAAAACTGAATCCAAAGTGCCTGGTGATATTAATTTCCCTAATCACTTTAACTTTTATATTCTTTTAGTTTTGTTTTTTATTTTAAATTTTAATTATCTGTAAGCTACCTTGAGTTCTTTTGGAACTATAGTATGGATTATATGTGTGTAAATATGCATATTCATACATATATATTTCTTCATGTTATGTAAATACATGTATTGAATGCATACATGTATATATGTATACATATATAAATATCTGAATTGTAATATGTAATGTGTGAAATATATATACAATGTGTACATAAGTATACATGTATATAAATAAATACACATCTCTATGCATGTACATAAGTATAAGACTGGCCTTGGGGTCAAGAAAACCTGGATTCATGTCCTGCCACTGACGTGCACTGGCTGTGTCACTGCACAGATCACTTAACCTCTTGGTGATCTGAAAGTCTAACACTCTACATTACAGACAAGTTTTCTGTATGTTCAATAGGCATCAATGGAGGGTATCTCTACTGTCAGGAGTTCTCTAAGTTGATGAAAGCAGAACTGAACCAAAAGGGTATTTCTTTTCATTCATAGATTAAGGTCATGATCAAGGCACAAAAGTATTCCTAATCATACCCATGTAGCATTTCTTGACTATTCTGAAGTTCACTACCCAGCACACTCAATTTGTCAATGACTAACTTTAAAAGTGATTCATAAGTTTGTTTGTTCCTTTGTTTTTGGTACAGCACCGGTGTGGATAGTAGCAGAGACAAGAAATGTAGATTTGAGTCCCACCTATGACATATGCTGGCTTTGAGACTTAGGCCAAGGCACTTGGTGCTCTAAGCACACCTCTAAGGCTACAAGTTGCAGAGAAGATGCCCATCTGCATTGGTAGAGGGAGTTTCCTCATCTGAGAATTTCCTGTACTAATGAAAGCACATATCTAGTCCTGTCCTCCAACTATATGTTTGTATATCCCTCCTTTCTGTTCAAAGATATGGTGTCCATATTTTTTGATGATTAACGTTGAATACTATAGGATCAGAAGGTATGCACATACACATATACAGATATGCACAGCAGGACCTTTTCATCTTCTTGTGCGTAACATGTGCCAGTATGGCCAGCTGCTCTAGTTTGTCTAACAGCCCTCATTTCTCTTTCCCTTAAAGTCAAAGAAAAATTGTCAAGACAGGATCAGAGAGAGCATTCATGGAATTCTAGAATACCAGAGTGAGAAGAGACCTTAGAAGTTCTCTATTCTAACCCCTTCATTTGACAGAAAAAGAGTCTGAGACCCCAAAAAGAGTTCCAAGATCATCTAGCCAGTCCACAGCATTGACAATCAGCAGTGATGAACTTTTTATCACATCTTCCACTTTGTGTTCTCCATAGTCCCTACAGTGGCACTTTGTCCAAAGTATATCAATCAATGTTAGCTAAGTGAATGATCATATGAATGATAACTACCTACTGGCCTATGTATACAAGAAAAAAAAAAGAAAGCAAGAAAAACTTAAGGTATAATGGATAGAGCCCTGAATTTGAAGTCAGAGGATTTGGGTTCAAATCCTGCCTCAGTGTGACCTTAAGCTAGCTGCCTGAGGTCTATAAAATATCTGTAAAATGTCAGGACAATGTTAGATGATTGTACCTCTGATTTCCTATAATACTAATTGACAACAAATTCAAACAGTTACCTCATTTCTGGATTTAAATTAGGTATTTCAGGAGACCAAAGATGATCTTACTTGAAAGAAACAAAGTAGGCAAAAAGTGAGGAATGGTAGAATAATACTGTTTATTAAGGTGGACTCCTGTAAGGAAATACTGGAGGGAGGGGAGGGGACAAGGAGCATGGCAGACTGCATTTGAGTGAAGAACTTCTAAGAAAGAAATAGAAGCAATACGGTTATCACAGTATGTACTCCAGACTAGCTGGACAGAAAGAGAAAACAGATGAGTCCAGGAAACAAATCATAAGCTTGGCACAGAGACATGATAGTCGTAGCGATGGAGGAATTTCCATTAATTAGGATCTGCTGCAGTTCTTTCTGCCAAATGCATACTAGTTAACAATTTCTTGTCTTACTGTAATAACGATTTCATCTTTCGAAGGAGAGGAGAACCAACAAGGGAAAATTCTATTTCGGACCCGATTCTCACTGCCAAGGGCAAACAGGGGCTGGGTTGGACATGGTGGGAAGCCTTGGGGAGAAGTGACCACTCCAACCTAGGATTTGTTGCAGAGGAGAAGGAAACCTAAACATTGCGTGAACTATGATTTTCAAAAAGCAGATTTCCAAGGGCTTAAATAAAGGATAGGGAGGATTCCTTGGATTATAATTCAATAGGGAAAGCACCCTAGAAAGGATGGTAAAGTCTCAGGAATGAGATTGTGAGAATATGAAGAGAAACCATTCTGATGAGGCAGAAGAAAGGGAGTGCTGCCTGAAGAAACTGGTTACAGGGAACTGAACAAGCACGTTAGACTTGAAAACACACAAACAGAACCAGGAACAAGGAATAAAGGATAAATGTGAAGCAGAGAATTGTATAGTCCTGCACAAATAGAATCAGAAGTCATTTTGACTTTTATACATGCCCAAATAACTACAAAGCACCTATGAAGGAAAACATAATCTGTACCCAGAGAAAGAAATCGTAAACAGAAGTAGGTATTGAATGATTTTACATGTATATATATATATAGGTATATGTATATGTGTATATATATGCAAATATATACATATATATATACACATACACAAATTTGTGTCGAATGGTAGCAATCTCTAGGATAGGGGGCAGAGAAGAAAAAAGAAAGTTACATGATCACTTCATTATTTATTTAAAAGGAATAGCAAGTTGTACATAATAGATTTGCAGTTTCATATTCAATCATCTCTTTTTTTCTATTCTACTATGCTATAGAAATGCTTGTTTTAATTCTTAAGTTCAGAATATAATAAATAATTTTTTAAAATAATAGAATCAGAAAAAACTAGAGTTGACCAAGTTAAGGATAATTTTTATAAAGGTGGCTTTTTAAAAAATTAAAAATTAACTCTGCTGGAGAAAGACTCAGATAGCAAGACTATATCTTGGCTAGATGGGGTGATGATATTGGAATACAGAGAAAAGGAAGACCTACTCTACTCCAGCTTTTCTTGGGTTTTGGTTTTGGTTTTCTACTAGGGAGAGCGTTTTTTGAACTAGAAAGGAGAGAACAAGAAATAAATAACAGATTGCTTACATCCATGTAGGGAGATAGCTTACCTTTGCTGAATTCAAATTAGCAAGGTCACATATACTGAATGAAAGGGCAGATGTGATGATGATTGATGATTTGACTGGTTCCTCTTGGTTTTTGAAAACAGAACCAGAAGGAAATAGTGGAAGGTGCAAAGAAAAAAATTTAGTTGATATCAGAAAAAAAGATGACAATTGTGCTCTCCTAAAGTAGAATGGGCTCACTCAAGAGGTACTATATTTCTCCTCACTAAAGGTCTTCAGGTAAAGGCTGAATGGCCACTTCTCGGAGACTGTGTAAAGAGTATTCCTGTTCAGGTATGGGTTGGGTTATACAGCCACAGAGGTCTCTTCCAAACCCAAGATTCTGGGGCTTTGTTTTCTGGACTGGCTATGCCACCCAAGTGACTGTGGTCTCTTTTTTTAAAAAGTTGGATTAAAAAATTTTAATGAAAAAAATATATTGGCAATGAATTGTCAAAGGTCACCCGAAGTCATTTAAAAAATAAAATATTTTCTTATTAAAATTGACTCTGTAAAGTTCAGAAGAATCATTGGAAGACAAATATTGAACAAAATTGCTAGCAAAGCTATAAAAATGCAATTAATTTAAAGCAATTTTAATTTGTCTAAATACTTTTTTCAAACAAACCCTTATTATTCACTCAGATAATAATAAGATACTTTATATTTTTAAAAATAAAATTAATTTGTCTTACTTTTTAGATTATTATCAAATCAAGGCGCAGAAAAATCTATTAGAAGACATTTTATAATTCCATTTGTTCTCCCTAGATTTTATATCACCAGTAACAAGGAAAAGAACTTGACTTTTATCCTCATCTCTTATAATTGTGGAATTGTAGTCTGTCATTGACTTAAGTCATAGGATTATGGAATTTAGAACTGCAAGGGACCTTAGGGACCATCTAGTCCAGCCCCTCAGATGAGGATACTGAGACCAGATAAGTGAAATTACTTGTCTAAGGTAACACAGATGGCAAACAACAGAATGAGGATTTGAATTCAAGTCCTCTGACTATAAATCTAATGCTCTTTCCTCTACATTCAATCTTCTATTAATTTGGATTCAGTTCCAGAAACCAATTGGCCACCAGTTTGGACTAGAGAGAGCAGGGCAGTTTGACAGAAGATGTGGACAGGGAAGTAATATGAGATAAGGCTAAAAAGTACCAGATCATGAAGGATCTTGAAGGTCAGTCTGAATTTTACATGGCAGGTAATAGGAAACTATAGGAGATCTTTGAGCATATATTACTTATTGAACTATATATTGGATTATTCCAAAGAATGAAGTTGGAAGTCCTTATCACCAATAAGGAAGGAATCCTACAAAGATGGAAGCAGCTACTTTTAATTAGGAGGAAGTACAAAACAGAAAACAAATCAACATATGAATCTATTCATCCTTGAAATCTATCTGTAGTAATGACAGCAGCATCTCACAGCTCGTTATTATGATCATGATGCAATCTGTAGTTCTTATAAAATCACCACATAAGGGGATGTTTCCCATAAGGGGATGTGGAATCATAAAATTGGTTTCAGTCACATTGTAGAACCAATTATATGATTTTTACTGCCCATTACTTTCCAATATCTCATTTATAAACTTACTCAAATGCCATCTTCTCCATGGTCTCCCTTATCTCCCTCAGTTGGAAATGGTCTTGAACCCAATTTTGAATTTCCTTTTTATGAGTGCTGTCCTTATTCACAGTGATTTTCTCTGCCCTGAAATGAGCTTATTCCATGATGATACTGTCAGTACAACAAACTTCATGTTCTTCATAGTGGTCAGTGTTTGGCCTGCAGTAAGAAGATGAGTCTTCCTGAGTTTAAACAAGCTCTGGACACTTACTAGCTGTCTGACCCTGGGTAAATCACTTAATCTCTGTTTGCCTCCACTGTAAAATGGGACTAATAATAGCACATATCTCATAGGATTGTTGTGAAGATTAAATGAGATACTGTTTCTAAAAGTGCTTAGCACAGTGCTTGACACATAGACATTATATAAATGTTTATTCCCTTTTTTCCCATTTTGAACCTACTCAACATCACCCATCAAATAGAACAGGGTTGTGTGGTCATTCCTCTCTTCATACACTTGTTTGTATTGCTCCTTGACCATGGAACATCCTCCCTCACCCTCTTCCTGGCATCTCTACCTATTGAAATCATACCTTTCCTTCCACGTACATTTCCCAGATTCCCACAGTTGAAAATAACCTTGAATCTCCCAGGTCTACATACCATTTTTAATCTTATTTATCTCTTATATTAATTACATTCTACATTAAAGTTATTGATTATTATATGAGTATGCATGAGTTATATCTCCCTACTAGGATGTAACTTGTTTGAGCACAGAGACCATGTCTGAATGGTTTGTTTTCCCCGGAGTCTAGCAAAATATCTTCCCCAATATGGGAACTTGTTATTGAGTAAAGAATGAGTGAATGTTGATCCAAATTGAGTACTAATGCTCAACGATAAAGAATTATGCATGGTCAAGATGGAAAGAACCTTAGCAGCCATCTAGTCTGAACCTCTGACTTCATAGATCAAGAGAAGACAATAAATGGCAATGAGACTAAGATCCATGTCTTCTGATTCCAAGCCCAGGGCCTTCCTCTCTCCTCCATACTTCTCCTATGCAAAGAGAAAAGGCGGGGAGGAGCTTATCTGATGGTTGCTGTAGGAAGTTTTCAAGCATCTAGGAAGCTCTTAGAGTAAAGAATATGAATAGAAAAATGAATATTAGCAAAGACTTACTATATATTTGAAGTTGCTATACAGTGACAGATATGTTCTCAAGGTATACACACAATGGAATCCCTATACACAGTCAAGGGTTTTCATTAGCAATAGAGAATTGACAGCTGTCACAGCAGTCTGCAACCAAGGCTTCTAGCTATCTAAAAATGTTGACAAAGAAGGGGGAATGAAGTTAAAGTTAATTTATCCATGGGGACAATGGCAGATTGGCTATGTTGACTGAAGGTATGGAGTACTGGGCTAGGTGTTAAGGTGACACCACATTTATATGGGACATTATCCCTGGCCTCATGGAGACTATGCTGTATACTTTCTAACTGACAGAAAAGACCCAAACACAAATAATTTGAAGTATACACTATTGCATGATAGATGCAATAGAAATATGTAGAACAAAGTACACAAAGAAGATAATATCATCTGGGGTGGTATGGGGGAAGTCAACAAAGGATTCACAAAAGAGATAGCATTTACTATAAGAAGAATTTAAATTGGTTAGATTTGTGAAAATTCAAAAGACAAAGAGGAAGAGGGAGGTATAAATTCAGGTGTAAAGAATACAATGTCTGTGAGTTGGGAAAGCATGTTAGAGATTCAGAGTCCGGAGCTTAGAGTGTATGTAGGGGAGAACTATAAGAGACAGCTATAGTGAAGGTATTTGAATGCCAGTCAACTGGCACTGCGGGCATCAGGGAGGTGCTGTCAATTTTTGAGCAGAGGAATGACATAACTGAATCTAGACTGATAGTGGTATGGAGGACAGACTGAAGAAGAGAAAGTGTGGAATTCAGGAAGGGTTATTATGAGGTAAACACAGAATGGTTAAACAAATTGTGGTATATGAATCCCATAAGGAATTTAGAAAAGAATGGAAAGACTTTCATGAACTGATGCAAACTAAAGTAAGCAGAGCCATGAATCCAATGACTATAGCAGTAGATACAGAATTAGGCCTGGAGCCAAGAAGACCTGAGTTCAAATCCCACCCTAGACATTTAGTATATAGCTGTGCTACTCTGGCAAGTCACTTCATTTGTGTCTCAGTTTCCTCATTTGTTAAATAGGGATCATAATAGCACCTACCTCCCAGGGTTATTGTAAGGATAAAATAATATTTGTAAAGCATTTAGCACAGCACCTGACACAGAGTAGGAAACATATAAATGCTAGTTATTTGTTTTTGTTGTCACAGTGCAAATGGAAAGAATCACCAATAAAAATAAAAGAATGCTGCATAATTATGAAGAACAAAATATGAGAAGATATTTTCTTTTCTTTGTAGAGGTCAGGGCCCATGTGTCTAGAATACTACATAAAGAACCAGATTTTTTTTTCTAATATGTTGATCAGTTTTGCTGATTTTTTTCTCTTCTTGCTCCTTACAGAAATATTTCTTATAAGAGGTGGCTCTCTGAGAGAGGGGATATGGAGGAAAATCTAGGACATGTATAAACAAAAGATATCAGTAAAAATCTATTTTCATAAAGAAATACCCACACAAGTCCAAGTGGGTTGTGATGAGGGAATGAATGGAGATATTGCGGAGGTAGAATCAATAGACATTTATAACTGATTGGGTGAGGGAGTGGGAAGAGTCAAAGAAAACAAACATAAAGGTTTCTGACATGGTAGACCGGGTTAATGGTGGTGACTGGCAGGAAAAAAGATGAGGGACTTTGAGAGAAATCATCTTCTTCACTGGTAAAATTATTCACATTAGCTTAAGCTACAAGTGACATAAAGAGGCAGCATGCTACCATGGAAAGCTGGTTTTAAAGTCAAGAAGACTGTCTTTGATACATATTAACTGTGTGTGAGCCAGTCACTTCACCTCTCAGACACACAGGCAACTCTCTTGACTTTTAAATTATGAGTAAATTGCCAATCTCCATGTGTTCAGGGAGTTTCTATACTGAGAATTCTCCGTATTAATGAAAGCATGAGTTCAGACCAAAAACAAAGCAGAACAAAACACACATAACATTTTTTTTTAATGCAATCTCGACTGCAATCAAGTCTTGAAATGCAGACAAGAGAATACATTGTTTACTGCCCAGCATTTTCACGGGATGATACCTACCCTGAGTCCGGATGTCTGGATAGATGGTACATAGATAGCTACCCAAGCTGCTAACATGTAAGAAACTAAATTGAGGCCACTATAGACTGGACAGTGAGAAAAAATGCTTTAAACACTGCCACCAAACTTGAAATGATGGAGCCTAGCCATAGAATACTGAGGAACAGTTGCTTCCTGGCGCGGCGCCATCAGGAATGGGGTGGTTGACTCTCCTGGAGCCAAGACTGCAAGCCCTACTGATGGTTAGCCTTCCCAGTGACATGAAACACCTGACACTGTGAATGAGCAGAAAGAAGGGAAGCAGGCATGAAGTGGGCTCAAATGATATGTAGTACAGGACCAACCCAGACATTCAGGGTTGGAAGGAAGGGGTGGAATAAGACTGGGAGCATTCATGGAGGCATCCCAGAGTAGTGAAAAGTGCACTGGACCTTGCGGCAGGAGAGGCCTGGGTTCAAATCCTGCCTCAGTCAGTTCTTAGTGCGTGACTTCTGATAAGTCACTCAGGCTCCTCAGTGAAAAATGGAAATACTAATACCTGGAGTAATACCTTTCAGTGTTGTTCCAACAATCAAATAAGATAGGAAAGAACAGGGACTGGACTTGTGACTACATTGGTAAAGGAAAAACTTTTTTACAGTGCAAGTCATCTGCTCTCTGCCTGTCACTTACCTGGAGGACTGAGAGGTCGTGACTTGTCCAGGGCCACATAGCCAAACTGCATCACAGACAGGACTTGAAACCATACCTTTCTGGCTTAAAGGCCAGCTTTCTGTAACTTAATTGGCAAAAAAAAAAAAATCAATCAATAATCAGTAAGCCTTCAAATCAACAAACATTATCCCCTTACTCTGTGCAAAGCCCCATGTAAGGAAAAGATGGTACACACACACACACACACACACACACACACACACACACACACACACACACACACACACACACACACACACACACACACACACACACACACACACACACACACACACACACACACACACACACACACACACACACACACACACACACACACACACACACCCCGCCACCACCACCACTACCACCACCAAAATTCTGCCCTCAAGACCTTAAGAGAAAGTGCCATATGAAGCGTCAGCAATTAGTATAGGAAGGAGAGAAAGGAGTTCAGAAGTCAATTTGGTATTCAAGTTGTAGATGCTAAAGACATGCAGATGAGTTGGTTTCCTCAGGACTGTTTAACTGAGTTTGGCTGTGTTAGTGGTATGTCTTAATTACCTAGGCCTTGAGACTGAAGAAGGGAAGAACTCAGAATAAGTGCATGTTTTACTACCAACCATTATGTTTTTATTTGTTTCACTTTCATATAACAACAGATGTTTTAAACTGTAAGAACTAGGTCTGACCATTCAAGAAAATTGTCCATCCAAGTGGAGGAGAAAGTCCATTAGTAACTAATGGGTAAAATTCATTTGTTTGGTGCCTTCTGTGTATAGAAGCTAGTAACCGATGCTGTAATCCTTGAATGTCAAGGTTACTTCAATTTCTTACCTTTTGGCTAGTCCTAAATCCATTCCCACTTCAAAAACTGAAGCCACACAAATTGGCAAAACTAGAATTCATCTCTGAGTTACTCATTTATGTAAACTCCATTTACTTTGAGACAAACACTACTCAGTGGCTTCTGGGGGAAAAATATCAGATTAGGAAACAGTAGGGGGACTGAAATCCTTGGAGCTAAATGAGCAGTGAAATGGTTTGCTTGCACTCATGCTTTCTTGCCCCACTTGTGTGGATAATGTTACAGCTTCTGACTTTGTTTAATCTAAACAGGGATATCTTTTAGAGTTAAATACAATGCAGCTTCTCCCTGGGAACGTAATTGTTAAACATTTTGTTGTTATACTGTATAGCAGTCACTTTAGATAACAGAAATCCCATGCCTTGCCGAGCATCTATGTTACCCGCTACATGCATACAAAATAGAGGATGTCATCAAAAGGGTATTTGGCAAAAGTTCAGAAGGCAATCTGGATTGCACTGTAGCTATGCATATTTCCATGTTTTTGTGTCCATTTCTGATCTGTGATTTATTGCCTTCCAATGAACAATTTTAAAACTTTAAAATACTAGCATAGGACCAAAAATTTTTTTTTTTAAAAAAGAATTTCAAATCCAGCTCAGACGTCTGCACAACTCTGGATAGTAAGTAATAAAACTACAAGAATGTACTTGGATTTTTCAAGTAATAAAGGCTGTTCTTACTGACTTTTCTTTCAATCCACTAGAAATATGAACTAATGTATTCGGTAGAAGGCAGTCCTGCAGATAGTTATTGACTTCCTCACCCCAGGTCAGAAGCAATTTATAGCATATGTGCAGTGAAATACTTTTCGTTAATTGTCAATGCATATGGAAAGTGATCTAGAAGAAAATGGTCAGCTAATTTTTTTTTTATGCTTGTGAGACTGATAGAAAGACATTTAGAAAGAAAAAAATTAGACTAGCTTTACTTTGTAATGTGCCACCTTCTACAGGAAACCTTTCCTGATTCATCCTAATTGTTAAAACCCATTCTCTTTTCAAATTATCCCAAATATCCATATCTGTTCACCTGTTTCACGCCCCCCCCCCCCAGTAAAAACAGAAGCTCCTTGAAAGCAAGGACTTTTAGCTTTTTGTCTTTGAATCTCAGAGCCTAATATGATGTCTTACCTGTAGTAGATACTTAATAAATACTCTGATTGTTGGCTCACAGAAATGCATTCCTGAGGTATTTGAAATATCCCAGCCACTCCTTTCAAATCTAAGGTTTACATTAAATGGATCATTCAATATTGCCTATACTGAAATAATAACTTTTTCTTAAGAATCTTAATGCACTTTAGAGACATGACCTTGGGAATCTTCAGAGCATTGCCTCCTCTCCACCAGTCTGAAGGTGGTACTGTACCCATTTTACATATACACAATCTATTTTAGACTAATTAAATAATTCAGTCAGTATCATGCTATAAAAAGCCGAGTCAAACTGAGGGCTTGATATACACCTTTTTCTGGTATTCTAACCAGGAGAAAATGTTTCCTTCTAACCCCCACCCCCAAGGCATTTTTAACAAAATTAGTGATTATATTCCTACTGGTTACTATGTAGTTCACCTCTTCCATTGGCTACAATAACTTAAAAATTCTTCTGGTTGCATATACTACTTTCTTCATGTTTCTCACTAATTGTACAAAGAATCTGATATTTTGGTATAGTGTAAAAAGCCATTTTATGACTAGATTACATACCCCATCTGGCCTTTACATTTCAATTGCAGAAAATCTTAATAGATAAGTCCTAGGGAGTCACAGAAAAGTTAGGGAAACTGTCTTGGGTCCCACAGAAAATGTTTCTATGGGAGGATTTGACCCAGTTCTCCCTGCCTTCAAGATCAACCTTTTATCCACTATGCCATGCCACAGCTGTCTTTCTTTTGAAAAATGTGGCTTTTTTTCTCTCATTTTTGAACAAGGTTACTAATCTTGTTGTACAGGTAGCTCCCAGTAAGGAATTTCCCTCTCCCAATGCAGATCAGCACCTTTTCGGGAAGTTAAGATCTATAGAACTGCCACTGAGAAGTTAAGTGACTTATCCAAGGTCACACAGATAGCCTGGGCCAGGGGTGGGATTTGAACCCAAAGGCTTCCTGGCTTTCAGGGTGGTTCCCTCTCTGCTATTCCATGCTGCTGCTTTATTTTCTTCTACTCAAAATGCAAATTTTCACTTGTTTCCTCTCATGCAAGTCTATTGATAGATTAAAAAAAAAAACTCTGAAAAAGTTAACTGCTACATCATGATCCAAGCACCACACCTGAAAAACACCCTCCTCCCCAAATTATCATGAAGTCCCAAATGAATTCAAGACAACAGAATGGCAGTTAAAATAATTGATATCACGTGGCACGAACACAGGAAAACAAGTGATAGTTACAATTTTAGGGAGGCCAGCTTGGGCACATTATTCAAACGTTCTAAAAGTCTCTGAGGTAGAAAAATACAGGAAATCAAGAAATAGGTAGAAGGAGAAAGGAGCAGAGCCCCCTGTGCTCTGCGAGTGAAATTGAATAAGGGTGGTGGAAACTCTCTAAGTTGCTGCACATCTGGTCCAGACTCTTAAGCTCCGGAGGGAGGGAAGAAAGAGAGAGGAGAGCACGGTCCTGGAAGGAATCAGGGACTCTAGACAGCCCCGGAGAGAGGAGCCGGGAGAGGAGGGAACAAGAGGGAAAGTGGGGAAATGGAGCCTTAGAGTTGATGAAGCGTACAGGTTAGCCATGCGGTGCGGTCCCAGGGAAAACGCCTCCCAGCCTTTCTGATGTGTGGAGACTACAAGTGCAGGAGGCTGTTTGGGCAGACCCATGTGTGGCCCCTGCTGCGGGTCCTGGGACTCCGAGCAAGAGGCGCTCTCTTTCAGGAATTGCTAAGAGAGTGATTGCGGGAGAGAGCTGGGGTGGCGGTGGGGAGCCTGGTCGTTATGCAGACGGATCTAAAATGACCAGCAAGCGGAAACCTCTGAAACCCCAGCTCAGGAGATCAATCAGTGAGCAGTTACGGGACTCCACTTCCAAAGCCTGGGATTTGTTGTGGAAAAATGTCAGAGAGAGACGGCTGGCAGGTCAGTCCCGCTGAGATTTGGGGGGGGGGGGGGGGGGGAGACAGGAGCATTGGCGACATAGGATTCCTCCCCCCGCGCCCTGTACTCCCTCCCCCCCCAGTTTTCTTAGTTCAGGTTTTTGGTGTGTATTTTTTTTTTTAAGTATCGTGTTTACTAACTCTTCCTTCCCTCCTCCGGTCCCCTCCCCTCCCCCAGCCTCACACTGAACTAAATCCCTGCTCTGCTCCCCCACAGTCGGCGGGCTCTCTGACAGCCCCGGTGCCAACCCGACCTCCCAGCCCCAGCAAGCTGGCCGGAGGATGGGCACAGCTGCTAGCCGTCTGCGCTCCCCAGGGCGCACAGGATGCGGGGGTTACCTGGAGGAGATTCCGCACGGGTGCTCTCCCAGGGCTGTTCCCCTTCCCCCCACCCTACCCCCACTCGCTGAGTGCCCCCTTCCCTACCCTCCTCCGCTAGCGATCTCCTAGATTTAATTTCCTGAACTGCCCCCCCAGGGCTCCTCAAACGCTTCCCTTAGCCCAACTTTGTCAAGACTTCCCTAGCGCCGCTGGGTAGGTTACCTTCAGGAACCGATACTGGGGAAGGCAAGTTTAAGGAGTGGGGACTTGCTGGGAGAAGTGGATAAGAGCTCCTTGGGGTTAGATTTAAACGCGGATAACCCTTGGTGTTTGGGAGCAGAAAGGAAAGGAGACAGGTGGATGGTTGGTGGTCCAGGAGGATTTTTGAGTTCAAGTGAAGGAACACACACACGTAGCAGCCGAAGGCATGTCCCACCCCTTAGAAGGTGTACAGTTCACATCAAAAGAAAGGTGGGGGAAAGAACACATGGGTGAAGAGTGGAGAGGACTATTGTGAGTCAAGGAATCTTTTACAACCCATAAGAGGATTAGAACTGCTGCCGCACCCCACACCCCCCAATCCATTACCCAATGCCAGGAACAGTAGATGGTTCATGCCCTTGCCCTACCAGGTGTCCTGCCTTTATACTTAGGCTAAAACTCTGAGGTTACTTAGGTCGCTGAAGAAAACCTTGCTTCAAAGCTAAAATCACTGGAAATTTCAAATAGTGGGTGCCTCTTCCCCTCTCCCTAAATATTAAAAGATGGGATGTGCTTAATAACCTGAGGTTCAGCACATGTTATGGAAAAGTTTAAGGGATTGAAGGTTGGCTTGATGGGCTTCTGGGGTAACCATGAAAGTGGGTCTAAACAAACAATCCTATTTTGTCAGGACTTATTGGGGCTTTATCATCTCCCTGGCTTAGCATCAGCATTGCCTGAAGTGGGCAGTAATCCAAAAGGTGCAACATATGGCAAAGGAGAAGAATGTGTGTGGAAAGGTGGGGGGCATCTGTTCTATGAGAAAGATCTCCACTTTGGGGACGTGGAGGAGAAAGAAAGGAAATGTCAGAGAGAAGTGAAAGGATTTACCTATTGTTTCCACCGACCCACCCACCCAACTGGATGCTTCACCTCCTCCGGTTAAACTGGAAGGCAGACAGTATGCTAAGAGTGTTTTGGCCTTACATGCATGCAACCTGCTCACTTCATTAAGCATGACCTGGAAATAGAAGGGATCTCATTTGTCCAGACAGAATTCCGAAGAACTCAATCCCACATCTCCCACATCAGTTTGTTGTCTTTCATGCCCCCATGTAGCAAGTTCCCCAAGGTAGGCTTCTCCATCTACACCTAGGTATAAGTTGTAGAGACTGCAAATAGTAAAGAAGGTCAATTTTATTTACTATAATACTATGTTTTACTATATGTTTACTATAATACATATTATAGGTACTACTTATGAATTATTTTTGATGCTCACTTAGTATAATACTAAATAGTGTGACACAGAAAGAGGATATTTTTGTAAAAAAAATGTTTGTGGCCTACTAAGCTTTGGGGCTTACCAAGATTTCAAATGCAGAAAGTTTAGTAAAAATGTCTCTTCATTGTGACTTTTATTTAAATTTTTAATCAGGGAATCTTAAGGAAACTAGAGGGAATCTTTCCAAGAAGACTATTTTTATGGTTGGTATAAAAAGATAACTCCGTAGCCAGGTTTTTTTCTAAAGGAAATACATAGGACTAAGAAACAGTCATTGGGTGATCATAAAAAGTGAAGTTGGTCAGTAATCACAGAGCTAGATCAGTTATCCAATTGAATTTAGCTCTCCTTTAGAGTTTTATTAAGGACCTTAGACTAGGCCAGAGTAAGAGAGTTTAAAAGGTTTGCTTCTGGTAAATGTGTGGCTGATATACATTTCAGGCTATGGATCTATATATAGCAATTAAGGGTAGAATTGGTTCCAGGATTGAGAATACTAAGAGCTCCCTCAGCCTAACGTGATTTTGTGTCTCTGTGTGTATTTAAATATGGGTGTGAGGTTTTAAAATGTTTAATCAGAATGTTAATATCTATTTACCCATAATCTATTTACTGCTTTGCTAACAGTGAGCACCAGCAGATTATTCAACTGGGACCAAGCAGTCTTCTGCAAAACAGAGTTCAGCTTCTGCTCCTCTGAACAGACTGGGATGCCCGCCACATCGCCCAGCCAACTTCATGAAGGAGCTTTTCAATGCAAATTGATTTACTCATATTTTCTTCCTAAGGTGGTTGGAATGCTGAACTTTGGCTATGAGACCCAGAATTACTCAAGTTATTAATTTTAGAATCTATTTTCAATAAAAGCACCCTTCATATGTGATTGCTTAGTTGACATCAGAAAGGCCAGATAAACGAATTTGCTTACAGATGCTATTTTCTTGACAAATGATGACTTTAGGGTTATTGGCTTTTTCTTATCCTGTTCATGTTATTATTTCTCCAACTTCAGCAAATATTTCTTTCTCATTACAGTTAATGAAGGAAATTGATTTAAAGGAAGCTTTTGTTTAGTTGGCTCACTCTTGATGGAGGCAGCTGATTCTTCTGTTTGTTAACAGTGGGCCTTTATGTGAACTGAAGTCGGGGAAAACCTTTCTTCTGTTTCTCTCCTACCTGACTTTCATATTGGTCAAGAGGGTTGGGCTTGGAACCAGTGCTAGAGATTAACAAGTAGTACTACTGAAATACATCAAAATTCCTAGGCTTTTATTCATTTTGAGGGCCTTAGGAGACAAAAAGGAGTATCTTTCAAACATATCTTGATAGCAAAGAAAAAAAAATCTAGGGAAAACAATGTGGAAGGAAGGAAGGAAGAATTTAAGTACCTACTATGTGCCAGGCACTGTGCTAAGTACTTTACAAATACTATCTCATTTAATTCACAAAACAACCCTGGGAAGTAGGTGCTATTATTAACCCCATTTAGGGAAGCTGAGGCAGACAGCAGTTAAGTGAGTTGCCCAGGGTCATACAGCTAGTTAAGTGTCCAAGGCTTGAGTTGAACTCAGGTCTTTCTGACTCCATGCCCAAAGAACGACTTATCTTTACCATGTTTCAATTCAGTTCAACAAAGATTCATTGAGTATCCATTCTGTTTAAAGAATAGTTGTTCAGATGTTTCACTGAAGAAATGATAGGAAGATTGTCTTAAAGGATGGTGGATGTTTGGAATAATAACAACAGGTATTAATAAAATCCAACAAAATCCAAACTAAAATTTATGTAACACTTTAGGCTTTTTAGAATGCTTTATCTATCCCATTCTGACCTCACAACCATCTTGTGAAGTAAGTTCAACAGATATTATTCCCATTTCAGGGCATCATATCTGTCAAGCTAGAAGAGACTTGAGAGGTTATCTAGTCCAATCCTCTACAGGGGAAGAAACTGAGGCCCAGAGAAGTCAGTGACTGAATTGCCTGAGGTCATAAAGATAGTTCAATAGCAGTGTGGCTCCAGGTTCAGCACTCCATTACTCTGCACCACAGTAGATGAGGAAACAGAGGCTGAGTCACCATTCAGAAGCACTTGAGGATCATTTTCCTCCTGGACTCAAGGCCAGTGCTCTTCCCACTATACTATACCCTATTCCCTCTTGGGTCTGATTATGTTTGTTTTTTCCATTTTTAAACTTTTTTTGACATTTGTGTCAATATAGGATAAGGTATTTCTCATGCCAATTACCTTGTTAGATTATCTGTACTGTTTTATTTGAATGGCCTAGTTGAAAAGTTCTTAATGGAATTTTTCTTTCTGTAATTCCCATATCTTCTGTGTTACAGAGATGGATATGTTGATGATGGAATCTTTACTGCTTTAATTTGAGGTAGAACACAAGAGTCAACACACAGTCATTAATGAAAAAATTGGGAACTTTGAGGCACATGATAGGTTCCAAAGTCAATGTCTGACCATCACTCTCATTATCCTGAAGAGGAAAAATCTCATGGGCTCAATGTAGCCCATACCTGTGTCTTTGAGTTGTTCTTCATGGGAAAGTCCCCTTCAGCACTAGGCCCGGGCTAAATGTTTGTATCATGGTCCTCTGTTCTTAAGGCATTCTTCAGTGCCCTGCTCACCCAGTATTTCAGGGCATCTAATGTCTTCTCTATTGTACTTATCAAAATCTGTTTTCAGGAGAAATTATGAGAGAGGTCACCTATTACTGTTGTTGTTCAGTTGTTTCCGTTATGTCTCACTTTTTATGATCCCGTTTGGGGTTTTCTTGGCAAAGATACTGGAGTGGTTTGTTATTTTTTTCTCCAGCTCATTTTACAGATGAGGAACTGAGACAAACAGGGTTAAATGACTTTACCATGGTCACACAGCTAGTAACAGTTAAAAGCCATATTTGGACTTAGGGAGAATGAATCTTCCTGACTCCTGACATGGCACTCTACCCTCTACACCACCTAGGTATCAAGGGTCATTTGTGGTTTAGGATGAATCTAAGTAAATGCATTTAGTTCTAGCAGGAATCCTTCAATGTTGTGCTTTATTGCTACTTGTGAAATACAAGAATGTTGTTTTCCCTCCTGGTACCAGGGATCATTTGCGAAGCTCTATTTTTAATTTAATTTTTTGGGGGAGGGGGTTTGACACTGGGTCTCTCTATCTCACCCAGCCTGGAAGTATAGTGGCTGTTCATGGACCCAATCACAATACTGATCAACACAGAAGCTTTAACTTGCTCTGATTTTTTTCCTGACCTGGGCTGGTTCACCCCTCCTTGGACCACCTGATAGCCCTTTTCTCCCAGGTGCCCACTGTATTTGTGCTGGACTTCAGTGCTTCCTCACTATTGGGTTTTAGCCCCACTGCAGCTCAGGACTCCTTTACTTGGGGGGTTGATCCATCAAACAGCCTCTTTTAGCAAGGTTTATAGGCATGTACCACCACACCCAGCAGAGCTCTATTTTGTAGACAGCAGGACCTTTCCAAGGATCTCTGAAAAAAAATTTTTTTGTTAGGGAGAGTAGTGTCTGTACTTAGGTGATTTCATCATACTTAAAATTGTACTAATCTTATTGGGAAGGGATAGTTTGTGGTGTGGAACAGACAGTTAATACACTCTTTTCATGGGCCTTTTTTTGAGGAACACTTGACCATGAGACAGATACCTTTGGAGGAATTATTATTAGCCTAATAGCTAAGAATTCTATACACAGTTAAGAGAACTTCAATATTGAAACCCATTTTTGTATGTGTAGAGACTGGTAAGCATTATCTTTGGATAATACAGTGCCTTGGTTTGATAGAAAAGAGGTCTTCCTTTATAGGTGTTTCAGAGAGGTTCTGAGGAGCTGTGTCCACCATCTCTTCCAGAAGCAGACTTTGGGCAGCTAGAAAAGTGAAAGATACATGTAGAGTATCAGGAACTTTTGAACTCAGTAAATCCTCTCTTTGATTTGCACTCTTCATATCTATCTTACAGCTGTTGATCCATGACTTCACACCTGGAGTGGATTTGTCCAAGCCCTTTTCAGACATAGCTGTTGCTTACTAAATTGAGTCCTTGTTGGCCCAATATGTATTGGTCCATCTGACATTTTTTGTACAGCTGTCTATCAGGCTTTTGTAACTGTCAAGTCTGATGCCTTTATCCTGCTGGTAATGACTACATACATTTCACTCCTCACAGCATATTCCCTGGGAAATCTGACTTTTGGGGTCAAATCCCATCCTGGGACAGGACCTATCAAAAGTTGTTTCTGATGAACATTTCTGATTGTAGTACTTGTTAATGACTAGTTATCCACTGTTCTTCCTTTTATTGATTCCACAGCAATGTGATAGTTGGGATAGTTGATTGTATCATTTGCAAAAGTCTCAGTGTCCACTTGGGTGATGTGGTAGCTGTACAAGGGCAGAACAATGAATCAGTACTTTCTAAAGCTAGTTGAACAATGTTAGCAGGAGCTCAGGAGACATCTGTAGAGGCTCATAGGATCCTCAAATTTAAGTGCTTTTTCCTACTTGGAGAAGCAGTTGAACCATCTGATATGTCATTGCAGCATGGTACAGTAGAAGGATAACTGGGTCCTGCCTCTGATAATTTACTACCTATGTGACCCTTGAACAAGTCATTTAAACAATGTGGCCTCAGTTTTCTCTTCTATAAAATGAGGTTGGAGTAGATGGCCTCTGAGGTTATTTCAGGCTCTCTATCTTTGCTCTTAATATTTCTCCCCTAGTTCTCTGTTCTGTGTCCACGCATAGCAAAAATTCCCAAGCGTTTCTATTTAGTCTTGAGATGAGTCAACCTATTGGGCCCCTCTCATCTAGCCTTATTAAGGCCAGTCTGAAAGCTCAGATTCTAGATTGGAAGGAAATGAGACACTCATAAATATCCAACAGTGAGTTTGTTTTAGCATAGTAGAGAAATGATATTCAGCATTGATTCAGTTGGTATGGCTTCTCCTACTCTGTGTTGCCCATGATGGTCTGCTAGTCAGAAGTCTCTCAACATGCCAGGTGACTCTTCATTTCCTGGCTTTTGTACTTAGACCACTAGGAAGCAATCAACAGTTAAAGTCTACTTAAATCCGATCAAGTCTCAAAGATGAGACTTTTTAAGGAAAAACTTGCCCAGCTTTCCTGTGTCAGGACCCCAGGATTGTTTCCACTTCATCCCCTTCCCAAGAGTGGGGAACCTGTGACCTCAAGGCCACATGTGGCCCTCTAGGTCCTTAAGTGTGCCTTTTGACTGAATCCAAACTTCACAGAACAAATCAGTGTGTTTGAAACAAACTCTCTAGAGTTCTTTGCTAACTTGCTATGGTCAACTAAGGAAAAAATGATGGGGAAAGAGAGTGAGATGGGAAAGTGGCCACCATAAGTCACTCAAACATTGAGTTCAATGAATTATTCAGAATAAAGTTTATCATGTAGAATTTGGAGGGACCAAAGTCTAGGAGACGTGGTCTCGTATCACATGCAGCCCCCTTTATCAACATGCATGTGCGTGTGTGAATGAATGAATGAATGATGTTTATAGGCCCAAGATGTAAATGAGCTTTTCCTAAGATGGGTAGATGGCAGGTGTTCTGTCATCTGTCTTCTCTTCATCAGCTGTCCCTTGTTACTGAACCAATTCCATCCACAAATTCTCTAACAAAGTGTTCCCTCTAGCTTTTGGTGTCTGTAATCAGTTTAAGCTGCTTTTCAGAAGTTGGAAGATGTAAGAACAGCTAAGCAAATTTTCCAAAACTCTCATTTCTCTCTTCATCTTTAAAACTCTGCTGGGTTTTAATGGAGATTTAATCCATATGTCTGATTCCCTTACACACACAAAACAATATTTAGATGGGTTATAAGCTAATTGATGTCCAAAACTTTTTATCTTTTTTATGGTCTAATTTTAAAAGTAATTTCTCTTAGATACAGGAAGCTATATGCTGCCAAAAATTAATTCAAAACACTGAAAAGTTTGAGTTTCATTAGAAAAATTAATTCTACCCAATTTGAATGAGTTCTTATTGTGTCAAAATAGTTTCTCCCCCTTGAGTGTCAACAGTAGCATCCTATGATACGATGTAAACATTAGGTTGTGACTTTCATGTACAGTATGATCAGGAGTAAAATCTAAACTATAAGAAGTACCTCATTAAAACAGTAGTATATTCTGTGATAGCGAAAATCACAGGACAATGTCAGTGAAGCCTTTTATGACAGAGTTCTGTCTTTTTCCATACTGCAAAGAACAGACCATTCTACTCAGTAAGCTTATTTTTTCATCTGTTCTAAGGTGAATACATTTGGAAGTGATTTATATTAACAAGCACAACTTCAACTAGGTGATTGTATCGTCATATAGGGAAGTATGCATAGGACATTCAGGTATGAAGGTGGACAGCAGCACTTGCTTGAACTGATATATAGTACAACTGTAAAAATTTGTACGTAGTGGTATGACTTGAGAGTCTGAACCCTTAGGCAAAATTTTGTACTCAGCCTACCATCTAGGGTTTCCCTCTTCCAATATCCTTGCTTTGTACTCAGGATAACTCTCTACTTTTGCAGACCCACCACAATTTAGCTGCTTATAAGCTTATCATCATTTCAGCAGTGTTATGGTTCGGACAGGAGGCAGCAAAGTTACAGTGAAACAGGGTATCTGGGTTCAAATCCTACATCTTAAAATTACTAGTTGTGTGAACTTGGGCAAGTTACTTAACCTTTTGGCCTCAGTTAAGATGGGGATTGGACTAGATGTCCTCTGAGGTCTCTCTGGCTCTAGATCTATGACCCTTTTTGGTTATTTCAAGCACCCCTTGGGCAGTCTGGTAGAGCTTAGGGACTCATTTTCAGAAGAATGTTTCTCCTTAAAAAAATCATAGTCGAAGGAAATGCTAAATTTAAGTTAGAGGTTAGTGAAAATAAAGATGTAATCTTTTTTTTCCTCTTCCAAGTTCCCTTTGAAATCTATTCCCTGATCCCTTGTAGATTTATGGATCTTAGGTTTAGAAACCCCTGTGACAGAAGATGGAAATGTAACAGGGTAGAGAAGAAACCATGATTGAAAGTTCATTTGTATTTTATTTTTTCTTCCACTTCTTCTATATTTTCTTAAATATTTTATTTTTACTTTTACCTTTACTTTTACCTTTATTTCTACTTTTACCTATTTTTACTTTTACCTCAAATATTTTGTTTGGCTATGTCTTAAGAGATGCAGTATAATGGCACTCAACTGTTTGATGTTCTGATGTCATACTATGTTTTGCACAAAGTAGGCACCTAATAAATATTAGCTAAAAGTAACTGAGTCTATTACCAGTGTCAGGAATAAGTCATTCCATTATGGAAACCCTGTGGCCCCTCTCTGTGTTTTTGTGGGGGGGGTTTTGGGTGGGAAGGTGATCTAGACCTGTAATTTCATGAGTGTAGGGAACCCCTGGTGAGGAAATTTACTCTACCAGTACAAATAGGCACTTGTAGATTTAGAGAGCTGCCTGGGATACACAAAGTTGAGACGATTTGGCCAGTGTCAGCCAGCCAGGATGCTGTTGAGACTTACATTTGAAGTCAGGTCTTCCTGACTCTAAGATAGTCTTTCATTCACCAGACCGCACTCTCTCTCGTACCTCCATTTTACATTAAGGAAAATGCTGAATACAACACTACTGTTGCTATGTTCTTTTATTTATTCCCTAATCACTTAGCATTCCTAGTCAATTTTGATGTGGTTTACATCCATAAAAGACCTGGCCTTTTGTCATGATAGTGCAACATAAATCGGTTCTCCTTTTGGAATTGAAGTTGGTTTCTTATTGCAACCACCAAATCAAAAATAAGAACAATATTTGACAATCATTTCAGTTTGGCTGGGTTTTTTTCTTTTCTAAATAACAAACTTCTTGGTACTGAGCCTTATACTGTACCTCATAAGTAGATATTTAATACATATTTGCATACAAATACATACAAACTTCTTGTGTTTTAAAATCATTCATGTGCGCTCTAGAGTTTATTTAAAAAACAACCTAGTATATCAGTTAAGTGAGCAGACTGTTTAATGGGCCATGTAAAGAACACTTCATAATTTCAACCTTGAGTTGATATTAGAGGAGCAGAGTACAAAACTGGAAGTGAAATAACTGAGCAAAAATGCACTCCATCTTCCTTTTGGATCCTTAGATCCTTGAAAGAGCTGCAGCATTTTTGGGTTAGTGTCATTTATTTTCTTCCCCAAGGAGCTTATTTATGACCAGGACAAAATGTGTAAAAAACCAACACCCAAAAACGAAAAACCCACCCCCAGCAATTGTCACACTTAAGTGTAGATTAGTTGCTAGAACATTTTGAATGCTAAAGTACCTCCTTTCCAAACATTTACAAAAAACCATTAAAAACCACCTGCTCTCTAATCCTGCCCATAGCCACAAATTCCTAGACTGTCTTGCATTGTTCTTGAGTTTATGGATTTTTTTGCTTTTTGGGTGGAGGGAGAGGAGTCTGGAAAACTGATGAGTAATTCACAGCCTTAGAGGTTGCCTAGAGCAGTTATATCAAATTCAAATAGAAATGGAGGGACACCAAACAGTACATAATGATCCCTGCAGGCTGTGTGTTGGCTTAGAAAACCATATATTAACATTTTCAGTGTTCTATTATATTTTTATTTATTTTGCTAAATATTTCTGGTTTAAAAGACTGAAAAGTTAGGTTTTTTGCTCATGATAACACAACTAATGTGTCAAAGGCAAGTCTTGGCCACAATTCTTCCTGATTCCAATGCTGACTCTTCTTATCTGCATTATATAGAACAACTGTTCTCAAGCTTTTTTGTCTGAGGACCCTTTTACAGTCTCAAAAATTATTCAGGAACCTCCCAAGAGCAGTATTTAATGTGGGATATATCCACCAATATTTATAATATTAGAAATTAAAATGTCTTAGTAGTATTAAGAAAATAATTTTGATCAGGAGGTACCTGGACTATACTTTGAGAATCTTTGGTCTAGAAAATAATGAACATTTAAGACATACATAATGTGTATTAAAGTTGAGTGATATGATGTAACTTTTGTTTATGGAAATCTCAACCATAATCTTAGAGACCCAGATTTTAAATTTGCACTACTAAATATATGCTTTCATAATTGAGCTCTCCAGTAATTCATGTGAACATGCCTTCAGATTTGACTATATGAATGTCCTTCTTGGCCATAACATCAACTGACATAGGCCTTTCTGGCTAATGTAAATCACATCCTTAATCTTAGTGCCTTCCCCCCAAAGCTACCTCTCATCCTGTCTGTATCTTGTTTGTCTACAGTTTCTTGCACATTGTTTTCCCCATTAGATTGTAAGCTCCTTGAGAGTGGGGACTGTTTTCTGCCTTTCTTTGAATCTCCAGTGTTTATTAGCACAATGCCTGGCACATAATTTAGGTGCTTATATACGATAACATAATATGTATTATATAATTACTACATAAATAAAATTAATTATTAATATAATGATATAAAATAGGGGCTTAATAAATGCTGGTTGACCTCCGAATGTACTCACCTTACAACAGATGTATTGGTAGCTTGTAAAAGATGGCTAGATGTCGTCAGTTATAACAGGATATATAATAGAATTACACTCTAGTGGAGTAATCTCCTTAAGAGTTAGGGCCCTTTTGTTTCTATATCTCTCTATATCCCCATCTCTAGTACTGAGCCTTATACTGTATCTCATAAGTAGATATTTAATACGTATTTGCTGAATTAGGAAGCAATTCCCATTAAGTAGAGAGGTCAAGGGAGACCTACAGGGAAGATGTAACATTTTAGCTAAATCTTGAAAGATGAGTAGTATTTCAGCAGGGAGCAGTGGGGTGTAAGGAGTACATTCTAGGCAAAGGGTATAATATAAGTAAAGGCTAAGAAGCAATATAGGGTGGGATTTGTTTATGAAAGAGTCTGTATGGTTTTCCTGGAGCTTAGAGTATAAGAAAGAGAGTAGTAGAATAGGCTGGAAAGATAAATTTAAGATACATCATGAAGGGCATTGAATGTCAGACAGAGAAGAGTTTGGACTTTATTTAAGTAGTGGCTTTGTTTAGGGGAGTGGGGAGGTATCTAGTGGGTGACATGATTAGATGAAGAAGATTAATGTGGAAGTACGTTGGAGTAAAGATTGGAAAGAGGGAAACCAGTTAGGAAACAATCACCAAATTCCATTTAGTAGGTAATAAGGGCATAAATTAAGAAGTAGGAATGGAAAGGAAGAAACGGGTGTGAGAGTTTCAGAATTGTCAAGTGATTGGATGTGGAGAACAAGAGAAGAGTCAAAGCTGGTATTTCATGGGTAATGGGGGACCATTAATGGAAGGGAGTATGCATAAAATCTTAGAGCTAGAAATGACCAAAAAAGCTTTAAAAAGATCTATCACTGTTATTTTACATTTGAGTAAAAAAAGTTCAGACAAAGAAGGAAAGAGTTGCCCAAGATCACTAATCAACTTAGTGGCAGCGTGTGACAAAACACATATCTTCTGTCTTCTCATTCTGTCTTCTTTCAACTCCTCTACTCTTTCTGTAAACTATTAATTGTGAAAGACAGAAAAGCAGTACCGTACAGTGTCCTGTCATCCAACAAACATTTGTCAAATGGGTGAATAAATGAATGAAGCCCCACAAGGAAAACCACAAAAACTCCTTATTTTAAATGGATTAATATTCAGAACTAACAGAGACTCTTGAGAGGATAATGGAAGGGCAGTTTTGCCTCTTTACAGAGAATAGGAGCATAATAGCTATTGAGCACATGCCATATGTGTTTAGGAATTCATTTTATTGGATTTCAGAGCTCATTTGAAGGAAGAGGCAGTTTGTTCCCATGTATAAAATCATACTTTATATATTTAGTCTGACATTTTTCTCTGTGATTCTGTCCCCATGTCTTTGACTATAATGTCCCCCATATTTGTAATGGAATTCAACCACCAAGACCCACCCTGCAATTACTTCTCCACATGCTGAGATCCTTTCCTCATGTCAAGGTCCAGCTCAGGTACAACCTTTTGTGAATCCTTCCCTGATTCTCTTAGCTAGAAATAAGCTCCTTTCCTCATATCCCTCATGCCATTCTATAAAGATCTCACCTATTGACTTGTAGCTTTTATTTTCATTTTCTAGGCATAGATTTTATGTTATGGGATATGTTGGTAAATGTTTAGCAATCAGCTCTCCAGAAAGGCATGACACACTATATCTATATCTATACAGTTTCATCCACATTAACATTTTTTCCATCACTTTCTTAAATCTAGACAATCAACAAAACAATAAAGCAAGTCCTAATTTGTAGCATTTGCCAATTTCCAAGGTCTACACGTTCACACTGAAAATTTTATAATCAACTCTCAGGAGCTAATGCAAGTTGGCACGAGTACAGCCCATAAAACTGGATATTCATTGAAGACAGGGATTATGTCTAATTTTATCTTTGTATCCCCAAAGCCTAGCACATAACAGGTCTTAACATTTGCTTAATTTAATTGGTCCAAAAAAAAATCACAAATTTAGAGATGGAAAATTCTTTTAAAATCATCTTGTCCAACCTCTTCATTTTACAAATGAGGAAATTCAGGGCTAGGGAGATGAACTGACTTGACTAAGGTCACACAATTAGGAAGTGATAGAATATTGGCTTCAAGGCCAGGCTTTCTGACTACAAATTTATGCCCCTTTTTACTACCTCATGTTGAGTTGAATTGAATTCCAGAACTATGGGATATTCACGGATTTGGAGGGCAGCCTTTGATTCATAGTTTATCTCTTCAGGATCATTGTTAGTTGGGGAAATCAGTTGGGGAAAAAATATTAGCTTGTTAAGTTTCTGCCACTTTAAATTAAATAGCGCATTAATAGTCTCATGACTGCCTTGCTGAAAACTTATTTTCAGCTAGATATCCAATACAGAAAACAAAGTAAATGTTGGACAAAATTGTAAAAGAATTCATTCAAACTAGCAACATAATAACAATGTGCTTCTTGCCCTTGATTCAACAGGAAGGTTGTGTGTGTGTGTGTGTGTGTGTGTGTGTGTGTGTGTGTATGTGTGTGTGATGAGGCACACTGAATTCATCTATTTAAGATTTTTCATTAAATCCATTATTATTGATGCCACTTACAAGTATGAATATTTGAACTCTGTTGTAAATAGTAATTACACTGATCAACATATCCCTGTATATGACTACATGGGTTGTCACAAATTGCATCATGAAGAAGTCAAGGCAGTGCCTTCCTTTCTTGATCCAGCACTGGGCTTTTTAATCATAGGGTTTTTCAAAAACAATGATGGATTGCACCTTATTCTTACCACAGGGGATTGTCTCCACAGCCATGGAAATAAATTGCAGCTTTCTTTGAGTTCCAACAAAAAGCTTTATGAGCGATAGACATGAAAGAGGAATAATAGTTAGAATGAAAATAAGTCAGTAAAAGCTCTTACGTATCTCAGATATTGTCTCCTAGAGTGTTTGATTCTTTCCGGAAAGAAAGGACAGAGAGGGGCTTTATGTTTCATCTTTAATTTCCAGCCTCTCAGTCTGAATCAAAGCAACAAGAACAAATAGAAAATTATTCCTTTAACCCCTTAGAGCAGAATCATGCTGGTGAAGAAGGTGCCTGAATCTGCTGGAGACCACATTTGTAGATGTAAAATTATAGGACTGTGATAGACTGTGAAATAAGTATTGGCCCAGTTTTGATGTTTCTATCCAAAGATTCTGTAGGTACTGCCAGGGATGCCGGGGACAAGGAAGACCCTGGGGGTATGGATACTTGCGGCCTTTGCTTTTAGTGTGTTGGACTGCAAGGTTGTCATTTGAGCTGATGATGTTTGTCCATTACTGGGAGAAGAGTACAGAAGTGTGATAGGGAGGAACAGAAGGATGCGTTCTCTTGCCACATCAGGTTCCTTCTCTTCTGTGGTTCTTTATACTCTAAAGTCACCCTGACCCTGGCTTTGGGGCCCCTCAAGTGCTGAGACACTGCTATACTTGCTGCTACTCTTGTGTGGACGATAATAAATCAAGCGCTAAGTAAGACTTAGTTCTCAGTGCAGTTGGCAACATCTTGTACAAAGCTATTACAGTCATAGCATGAATCATTTATTCCACTGGCGTTTTGTCATTTCTGAAAGATCATCCAGCGTGGCTTGTGAATCAGTCATCATCTGTTAGTATGATGAAACTATAAACTGGTTCACGTGCTTACTAGTAATCTAGGCAATATACTTTTTTTTGTCCTTTTATATTGAAATATCTGTGTGTGTCTGTTTCTACTGTTAAGTTCCTAAGAAAAGGAATTGTTTTAAAAAGTAATTGATAGGGGTCTAAAGGAAATCAGACGCTGGGACTAGGGATAGGAAATGGATTCATGATTTCATTGTTACAAGGAACTACCAAGTAAGGGAATTCCCTCTATCAATGCAGGTCAACTCTGCAACTAATGGTTTTGGAGAGTTAAGTGACTGAGGTCACTGAGAGGTTAAGTGTATAAGTATAGGGTCTCACAGCCAATCTGAGACAAAGGGGGAACTTGAACCCAGAGTCATACAGCAAGGATGTGGGAGAGGTGGGACTCAGGTACTCCTGGCTTCGAGGCTAGCTCACTATATACTGTACCAGTGGTGTCAAACTGAAATAGAAATAGGAGCCACCAATCCATAAAGATCCTTGTGGGTTGCATACAGACAGTTTTAAAGAGTAGTATCTATATCTTACCGTATTTTTATTTATTTTAAGTGATTCCCAGTCATATTTTAATCTGGTTTGGATGGCATCGTGATGGGCCCGATGCGGCCTGTGGACAAGGTATACTATGCCTGTCTACCTCTAATTATCTTTGTCTTTGTAAATTTGTCTAATGAGCTCTCTGCCTGTCTTTCCTTTCTGCCGCTTCCCTTATCCCCATTTTTGTTGTTATCACTGGAATCTCTAAAAGGAAAAAGAATGTGGTTCTTTGTAGAGTAAACCCACCCAATGTGGATCCTGCGGAATCCTTGAGTAGTTTCTTCAATTGAGGGAGCCTATATCCACATTTATAGACCTTTGCTTACCCTGCCTACACCAGGAATGGAAATTAGAATTGGTTGTCACTGACACCACTTGGTATAAGTAGCTACTTCTGGCAGAGGAAGAATGAGAAAATTAGGTATTTCATGTGCTTAGTTTTATGTTCTAGGACTTGAAAATGATTCTGGGAACTTAAGGACCCAGAAAAAGCATTTACTATGTCTATTCCCCATTAAAACAATGTCTCCATCTGTGTTCACTATCTTAGTGACTTAATAAATTTCAATATAAGCTTCTGTTCTGTGTGCATATGTGGAAGGTGGCTGTGATAGGTATGAGAAAAGGAAAAGAATTTCAAAAGGTGGCTAAGACAGAAAGAAGTAATCTAGTTCAGCCTCTTCATTTTGCAGATGGATAACCCAGAACCCAGAGAAGTTGTCAGATGTCATGTGAACACAGAATATTATTGCCCAGAGTTAGGACTAGATCCTGTTTCCAGTGGGTTTTTTTTTTCTACTATAGCATGAAATCTACCATGTACAGAATAAATAGTGTTTCATAAGAACTAATAAAAAAAACCTCATGATATTTTCAAGGTGATGCATTACATATGGAACATTTGCAATGTGTCAAACATTATATCTGTGCTTTGTCCTTAAGGGGAAGCACATTCCAAATTGAGGAAAGGGACAGTGTTTGTGTAGAAACAACTAGGTTTAAGAATACATTTTAGCTTTTCAACTCCTATGGGGCTGGTGCTATTACCTCTCTTGTGTCCTTTACTCAGTGCCATGCATAGTTGGGCAACTAATAAATCTTCATCATCTTTATGGTTTTACCAATATTATTCAGATGCCTAAGTTGGTTTCATCCAAGGAACAATGTTGTCTTTTTTTTTCTTACTACATTATTAATTATTAAGGCACCGTTGTGAAGTAGGGCACTTAAATTGAAACTGGTGGCCACATAGAGTTTAGACCAATATATTTAGGGTTCTTAAAAGAAATGTTTAAATTACATCTTATATACTCTAGGTGTTACACTTAGAGAAAACAGGAAATGAAGACAGAGGGCAACCTTCATTCTTAGTTCTTTAGGTTTCCAGGCCCATGTTTTATAGCTTTTAAAATTAAGATGATTGTTTACAATGTAGAAACAGATTCATCTTATTAAACTATTTCTGTAAAAGCCATTAAAACTACATTTGTTATATATTTTTGCCTAGGGAATATGTTTTTAAAAAGGAAATTGACAGATACCTATGAAAAATCCAATCTTTATCACTAGGAATTTTCAGCATGTATTCGGCAGCATTGTCTTTTATAGAAATGCCTATCTGACTATAAGAAATAAATGATCGCACTAAGACGTTCATCCTACAAATGCCCTGGAGAGCTATGAAGACAAAGTCTCCTTTTGCTAATGGGGATCGTGCATGTAAATCTCCACTTAGTAATGAGAAAAGACATATTCTTCTCACTTTTTTGATAGTTAAAAGCTTATTATTTAACCCCCAAGAATTTCTGGTAAGAAGAAAAAAAGTGTTTGCTGAAGGTGAAAAAAACCCCCAACAATCCATCCCCCAAAATAACCCTCAAATGCACTAATAGTTTGATCTATTAATTTAAAAAAATTTTGAGACTGAATCTCTATATCTCATGGAAGCTAGAAATGTAGTAATGGCTTCTCATGGGCCTCGTCTCACTACTAATTGGAATAAGATCTTCAGCCTGCTCTGGGTTGGTTCACCCTCCACCCTTTCACCTTAGGCAGCATTATTTTGCCTGCTTCTGTACCATATTGGCACAGGAATTAGTTTGGATGATGAACTACAGCCCTGCGGCAGCTTAGAATTCACAGTTCAAGCAATCCACCATCCTCAGCTTCCCCAGCAATAGGTATTATAGGCCTCCACCACCACACCAAGCTGATCCATTAACTCTTAGGCTTCATCAGATAATTTTCTTTGAAGCTTTGTCATCTTGAAATAGGTGGTTGGTCAATAGAAAGATACATGTTCATCAAAAGCATCAACCAGTGACCTTCTACAGGTCTAAAGGAAAGGTCTGTTGATGACCAGTTCATACAATTGTTTCTGTTTGCAGGTGACACTTCCTTATAAAATAGTTTTTGTATATTAACAATGACCAGCTCATCAAATAATATCTCCTAATTTGTAGAATAAATTCTAACTTAGGTAGAAATTGGATTAGATGGCCTTTGAATTTCTTTTGCAGTTAAGATTCATAGGTCAATTTCAGTTCCTATTATTACTGAAAACACTCATAAGACTTTTGCAGAAGTTCCATGTGGGCTCTCAAAGGAAGAATTTGTTCCTTTAGAGGAGGGGTTCCTAATATTTTTGCATCATATTTCCCTTTGGCATTCTGATCAAGCCTATGGACACCATCTCAGAATAATGTTTTTAAATCAAAAAAGATAAAATTCATAGGATTAAAAAGAAAACCAATTGTGTTGAAATACAGTTATCAAAATATCTTAGAAAACAAAACAAGTTTGCCAACCCCAGGTTGAGAACTCTTGCTTTAGAGTGTTCGTGGTTTCAGGATTTTATCTACATGATGAATTACATTTAAATCCATGTTCTTCAAGCTATGGCCTGCAACCTGAAAGAGAATGATGATTATCAGCAGTGAAGAATTAGAAGTTTCAGAGCTCTGGGCTCTCCGAGTCAAGGACAGATTGGAGTGGAGAGAGATTTGAAGCAAGCAGACCACTTAAGTGTGATTACAATTATCCAGGTGAGAGTTCATGAGAACCTAATGAGGCTGACAGTGGAAATGGAAGAGAGAGGAAGAATTCAAGAGCTATGGGAGAAATAGAATCAACTGGGTATATATAGCCTTAGGAATTCTTTATTCAAGGCAGGAATTGGTAAACTGGAACCACAAAGTCATAGTGACCAACTAGTCCAATGCATACCCTGAAGAAAATTCCTTTCTATAACATACCTAATAAGTGGTGGTTTAGCCTTTACTTGAAGACCTTTAATGAGGAATAACCAAGTCACCCCCAAGGTCACCTACTCCTCTTTAGGACAGTTTTCATTGTTACACAATTGTCACAAATATCCATTCACCTCTACAACTTGCACCAGGTGTCCTTTGGTGTTATGCATTGCAGAATGGAGCAACCCTTTTCCACAAGACAGTTTTTCTAGCATGGAAGTTGGCTATCATACCCTGACCTGAGTATTTTGTTCTCCAGGTTAACATCCTCAATTCCTTTAACTGACCTTATGACATGGCTTCAAGGCCCATCACCTTTTTGGTTACCCTCCTCTGGCCCCTCTACAAGTCCTTAAAATCCTTCCTAAAATATGGTGCCTGGAACTAAATACAATATGTAACCTAGTTGGGTTGTGATATCATCACTTCCTTATTCCTGGAAGCTATACCTGCAAGGCATAATTCACTCAGTGCATTTTATTCCATAGATACTTTATTACATGCATTAATTCTATTTTGTCTGTCTGGTACTAAAGAATGACACATCTGGGATGTTTTTTAATGTGACTGGTAAGATAACCATCAAGTCAAAACTTCTATGTCAAACTCTAGGCACACATCTTCCAGGATAAAGTTAGCACCCACTAATCACTATGATGTAAGCTGCTGATCCTCAGGGATCAAGGAACGAAAGAGAGTCCAAATGTTTGCAGAAACAAATAGCATAGAGGGGAAATAGTAGGTGGAACAAAGTGAGGAGAAGGATTATGATGGAGCAAAAACTTAAAAAGTTGGTACAATAGGAGAGTTAATGATAATACCTTGTTTGTATATTTTATACTTTAGAAAGAGATTTCTTCTTAGGTTTTTAATTAGGTTTCTTATTAGGATTTTAGGTGGTGTAGTAGATTGTTGGACTTGGATTCAAGAAAAGTCAGTTCAAATCCTACTTCAAATACTTAATACCTGTGCAACTCTAGGCAAGTCACTTAACCTTTTTACCTCAATTTCCTCGTCTGTATGATGGGAATAATGACAGCACTTATTTCATAGGATTGTTGTAAAGATCAAATACAATAACATGTAAAGCACTGCCAAATTTAAAGTGGCATGATCATCATCATCACCCGAGCCTCACAGCAGTACTGTGAGAAAACTGAGGCAGTCAGGTGGTAAAAAGGATAGAGTACTGATCTTGGAGTCAGGAAGACCTGGCCTCAGAAACTAATTAGCTGTGTCACTCTGAGCAAGTTACTTAACCTCTGTTTGCCTCAGTTTAACCATCTGCGAAATGGGGCTAATAGTAACACCTGCCTCCCAGAGTTATTGTGAGGATCAAAAGATACGATCATTGTAAAGCACTTAGCATAATACCTGGCGTACAGTAAACATTTAATAAATGCTTTTTTCCTTCTTTCTAGAGAAGCTAAGTGACTTATATAAGGCAACCTATCAATAAGGGGCCAGCATTCTTTCCACTCAACAATGCTGTCCCATCTTTCTGCTTCTGATGTCTCTGTTGCATTTCTGTAGTTGAATGGCAATTTATATACCAATCATTCAAATTATTCTATAAGAGTTTATTCATCGTTGTAAATAAGGATATCACCGTGCTTGGTCATCCTAGAGGATGAAGGAAAAAAGGAGAGAGTCCAAATGTTTGCAGAAGGAAATAGAACAGAGGGGAAATAGTAGGTGGAACAGGATTCTGACGAAACAAAAACCTGCAGAATAGGGCTATTAACCAAGGACCAAGAAGGTCTGACTCTATATCAGAGCTAACCTGCCCCCACATGGTCAGGTAGGCAAATTTTATCTTTTTCAGGTCCCACCTTCTATATTTTGATGCCTCCCTATCCTCAGGCACCTAACCCTGAAATTCCATTAGCAGAGACAGGAGCCTGAGGCTGCCACCTAGCTGCTATCCAGGGCTCCTCTTTGCTTCTCTTCTTTCCATGGAAACTTGCTTGTCTTGCATTTTATTACCATATGCTCTCTTTGCTTTCCAGAATGTCCAAGTGGAAAACTTCTTAACTTAATAAATGAATTCATGTGCTAATGGAAGAGGAGAGGGCCAAAGAAGAGTTCTCCTAGATAAAGTTTATTTTAATAATGACCTTCTGGATACAATGCCCCATTTTGTTGTCTAATTTAGGAAAGTGATGGAAATAGTGGAAAGTGCCCAAGGAGGCCAAAGCTGAGGTTAGCTGAAGAAGGAGATTGTGGGAGACTGGGAGACCTAGTAGTGTCCCTCAGATTAAACTATGGAAACTATTTTACACCCTGCTCTGGAGTGTGGCAAGGAGAAATGGGGAAATTTGAGGTCTTAATATCAGCATGGAATCCTTCCCCCAACATACCTCTGACGGGGCAGATATACAGAGAAATTTTACAGAATACCTGACGGGTGTTACCAGTCCTTATTGTGGCCATAGAGCTATTGCAGCTCAAGCACGGATGAAAATGGCATGAATACAGTCTGCTAAGTCATTCATGATACCTGTGTGGCTGATAAGGAGACACATAGGCTAGACAATAGGGCAATAAAGTCACTTGAGAACTAGTCAGATGTCCAGTCAGTCAATCAAAAAGCACTTTATTAAACATTTACCAAGTGCCAGGTCCTGTGTGAAGTACTTCGTATGCATTAGGCATAGAAAGAAAAAGAGAGTCCTTGCCCTCAGGGGGTTCACTGTCTAATAGGGAGATGTGTAAATAACTAGGTACATGAAAGATGCATATATAATAAATTGGAAGTAATCTCAAACCTATGAAAGATGATGCTATCCGCCTCCAGACAAAGAACTGATAAATACAAGTATGTATAGTATGGGGTATGTGTATGTGTAGTACATTTACATATAAATATATAAAATCATACTATGCATACATATATAAATATCTATAAAAACCATACTATACATATGTATGTGAGAAATGGTAGCCTTCTCTAGTGAGGGGTATGGAGGGAGACAGTTTGGAACTTCAAATTGTTGTTGTTGTGTTTGTCCTTCATTCTTGAAGGGGACCATGACATCAGGATGATGATATGGCTTGCACTTGACTTTGATTTGAGTGAGGGAGGGCTGTGCAAAGTCACCAGCCTCACTTTCTCCTCCAGAGCCATCTGAGTCCAGTGGCCTGATATTCATCAGGATGACTGGAGATGGCCCAGAATGTAATGTGAGACCCTGGCCATTTTAAACCAAGGTCTTATCACATTCTCACTTTGAGTGAGATATACCCATTCATGTAGCTAAATAGATAAATTTTAAAAAGGAAGTAATCTCAGAGGGAAAGCACTAACAGCTGAGACTGAGAGGGAGGTGGGAAAAGCCTCCTTCAGGAGATGAGATTTGAGTTGAGATTAGAAAAAAAGCCAGGGTACAGGAGGTGAGAAGGAAGAGCCTCCTAGGCATGAGGGACAGAGAGTGAAAATGCTGAACCAAAGTATCCTGGGTGAAGAACAAGTAGGGTAGGGTAGCTGAATCATAGAATACATGGAAAGAAGTAATGTGTGAAAATACCCAGGCTTGTCATTACTGGTTTGATTTCAATTTGAAAGACCTCAGTGGAGTGCCCCCAGTGACATGCTCATCCCCATGTTACTAAAACTTTTTACCAAGGTATAAATGGAGAGTGAGCCTCTTAAAACATCACATGACTGACTTGTCCAAAAGCCATCAATGAATCCCCATAGAAAATTCCAAACTCTTTATACTCCTTCAGATACTATAGCTATACTACTAAAGACCCAGAAAAGCAAATTCTTTGGCACTACCAATAGTTCAATATCAGAAACCGATGAAATTTTGTTGATGAAAATGATACTAAATAAGAGGCATTAAGATTTACTTTTCTAAAGCCCCCTAAGGACCATGGGGCTTTTCCTTCTGACTCACAGCTAAAAGTTTCTACTTGGTTTGTCTCCATCATTAAAATGTGAGTTTCTAGAGAGCAGGGATTGTCTTACTTTTCTAGTTGTATCCCCAATGCTTTAGTACAGTGCTTTTTACATAGTAAGTGGTTAATAAATGGGTTATACATTCACTGATTCAATAAACATTTATTAAGTGTCTATTATGTGTGAAGTCCTGGGGATACAAAGGATTGCAAAAGACAGTTCCTGCTGTCTAGGAGCTCACAGTTCAAAGGATGTGACAACATGTAAGCAGTTATGTACAGGTACCCTATATCCAGGATAAATTAAGAATAACCAATAAAGGGAAGGCTCTAGAATTAAGGGAGAAGGAAAAAGCTTCCTGTAGAAGGTAGAGATTTTTCACTAGCACTTGAAGGAAGTCAGAAAGCTGAGGTGAGGAGGGAGAGCATTCCTGGGGCAGGAGATAGCCAATGAAAATGCCTAGTCCTGGGAGATGGAGTGTCTTGTTTCAAGAATAGCTAGGAGGCCCAGCATCACTGATCACAGAGTAGATGGAGGGGAGTAATGTGTAAGAAGACTGGAGAAATAGGTAGGGACTAGGCTAGGATACTAGAAGCTTGGCAAGCCAAACAGGATTTTACATTTGGTCCAGCAGATAAAAGGGAATCACTGGAGTTTATTCAATAGGGTATGATATGGTCAGCACTTTGCTTTCAGAAGATCACTTTGATAGCTGAATGGAAGATGGACTAGAGTGGGGAGAGATTTCTGGTAGGCAGAAAAACCAACAGGCTATTGCAATAGATTAGGTGAGAGGTAATGAAGATCTGCAGTATGGTAGCCCCATCAAAGGAGAAGGGTTCATATAAGACAGATATTATGAAGATAGAATTGATAGGCCTTGGCAACAGATTGGAAGGAGGGTTGAGAGAAGGTTCTGAGGAGTCAAGGATGACACCTAGGTTGTGAGCCTGTTTGACTGGGGAAGATGGAAGGAAATAAGCATTTATTAAGTGCCTACTATATGCCAAACATTGTGCTAAGTACTTTATAGATATTAACTCATTCGATTCTCATAGCAACCCTATGAGGTAGATACTATTTTTCATCCACATATTACAGCTGAGGAACCTGAGGCTGACAGAGGTTAAGTGACTTGCCTAGGGGTCACACAGTAACTGCCTGAGACCAGTTTTGAATCCAGGGTCTTCTTGACTCCAGGCCCAGTGCTCCATCCCCTGTACCACTGAGCTACCTTGAGGACAATGATCTCCTCCACAGTAATAGTGAAGTTAGGTTTGGGAAGAAAGATAATGAGTTCAGTTTTGGACATGTTGAGTTTAAGATGTCTACAGGAATTTGGTTCCAATTGGGCATATAAGCAATTGGAAATGTAAGACTGGAGGTCAGCAGAGAGGTTAGGATTTGAGAATCATCAGCATAAAAATTATAATTGAATTCATGGAAGCAGAAATCACCAAGTAAAATAGTATAGAGAAAGAAGAGAAGAAATTCTAAGGTCTAGCTACCCCTGTGGGTTACCCAAAGCTAGTGGGACAGACCTGGAGAATGAGAATCAGCTAGGTAGAGGAGAACAAGGAGAAAGGAATGTAAAAAACAAAACCCTAGAGAGAAGAGAATATCAAGGAAGAGAGAGTGATTGATGGTGTCAAAAGCCATTGGATTTTGCAACTAAGAGATTATTAGTAACTTTGGAGAGAGCAGTTTCAGTGGAATGATTTAGGTCAAAAGCCAGACTCTAAAGAGTTAATAAGAGAGAGAGAGGAAATAAAGTTGGAGGTACCTATTATCAGTGTCCTTCTCAACGAGTTTAAACACAAAGAAAGGAGAGAGACAAGATGATAGCTAGCAGGGATGAATGGATTGAATGGATGTTTTTTGAGGATGGGATAAGCAGGGGCATATTTGTAGGTCATAGAGAAGCAAACAGTAGACAAGGAGAGATTGAAGATCTATCTGCTGGAGACAGTGGGATGGAATTGGATGACTTGGGCAAATAGTGGCCTTTTGCCTTAGTAGGGAGAAGGATCACCCCTTTCACAATTCCCTGCTGTGTCCCCATGGCACCTGGATAGACCAGTGCTAAATGGTGTGACTGTACAGAAGGGAACCTAGCCCAGGGGAGTTATCCTTTGTACTCAAAGAGGACCAAAATGACATCATGATGTCAGGGTCAATGTATAGTGTGTCCAACTGTGGCTGATTGGGCCAATATGAGCTCAGAAGGCTGTATCATGCACAAATAGTCCATATGAACATTTGGGATGAAGATGTCTCCATTTTGTGCATCTCATTTCTTTTGAGCTACTGCAATTCTGCTTTGCTTGTAGAACACAGCACCTTATTTGACACAGGCACGTCATGCTGGATACTCCTGTGCCAGTGTCTCCCACATCTCACAATTGATAACCATATCTCATAATCAGCCTGAAGGCTGGGCGTCTTCCCCTTGTCCTACTCAAAATCCAGGGCAGCTAGGTGGTGCAGTGGATAGAACACCAGTGCAGGAGTCAGGAGGACCTGAGTTCAAATCTTCTCTCAGACGCTTGACACTCACTAGCTGTGTGACCTTGGGCAAGTCACCTAACCCCAGTTGCCTCATCTTGGGTCATCTCCAATCATGCTGATGAATATCTGATCACTGGATTCAGATGGCTCTGGAGGAGAAGTGAGGCTGGTGACCTGCACAGCCCTCCCTCATTCAAAACAAAGTCAAGTGCAAGTCATGATTATTTCTCTGATGGCATGGTCTTCTTTGGCAACAAAGGACAAACATGCACACTCAAAATCCTCAGATGATGGGTGTCTCCTTCTATGGCAATTTCTCTATAATTCCTGAATCCTTCGTGTGCTGTGATCCCACCAAAAGCTTTCTGATATGAATGTCCACCCTCCACAAGGGAAAAAAGATTTTCTTGCTGACTCCAATTTTAAGACCTGAGGGGAAGATTTCATTGTACAGCTTAGGGAGACTTCCATCATCCTTATAAATATCTGGAATGGAAATGGGATCTTAAACTAAGTTAAAATTTTAATCATTTCTTATAATGTCATAATCTTTATTTGATATCCATGTAGTAAAAATAAAAGCATACGTGGCTTTTGACTATGAATTTCTGCCAAATGTTTTTCCATTACATCTGGAAACTAAAGATATTACTGGAAGTGCCAGAGCCAGACCTAGAGATAGCAGAGGGCTGAGGAAAGCTCTGGAAGTCACATGAATGCTATTTTTCACACTGAGACTTCTTTGTCATACCACAAGTAGCATATGTGCATGCTAGACTTTTGCTCAAATGTGTTCACGGGCAGCTTGGACCAGTTTTCTTTTGTATTCTTGATGTATTCTTTGTTTTAATGTGTTTTTTGTTAAAAGGACATATTTATAAATATATAGTGAAGAATGATTCATTTCTCCATGAATTTCATTCAGGGGCACATATGTGTGCACATACTTTAGTAAGCATGCTTATTTTCAAAAGAAAATTCAAAGTAGTAGATTTGAGTCTATAATCTTTATGGACATTTATAGTATACGAATGCATTGGATTACGATCAGACTAATCATTTTGCTCCTAAGTTACCAAATATATTGCTTTACTCAGTTACTAAAGAGAGAAGCTTTCTGAACATAGAAGGCAAATTAAAGAAGAGTAGATAAATCGCTATTTTTTTCTAAGCTAACTGGCAGTAAAATCCATATGCCTCTTGATTTGATCAATATCATTTTGTTTTGCAAGCTTACAAAGTGACCCTCTTATGCTTCTCTTTCTGTAGCAAAATACTGTATGCAAATGGGATGTGTTTTGAAGCCTTTGACGTCTTGCTATAATTTTTTGCACTTAAGGCTTTTTGAATTAGCGGGGTCATCTGAGCATCTAAAAAGGGCTTTTATGAATGACTTCCACGGTGATATGGGGGAGGGGGGCTTCTTTAACCTCCTTGCATCAGTTGCCTGGTGTCACAAGTTTGAGCTAAAAATGGGGGTTGTATATGAAAATAGTGCTTTATGGAGCCTTGAGTTGTTCATTTGCTCTCAGTTTTGTCTGACTTCACAACCCCATGTGTGATTCATGATAGGATACTAGAGTGGTTTGCTGTTTTCTTCTCCAATTCATTCTGCAGATGAGGAAACTGAGGCAAACAGAGTTAAGTGACAGGGTCACACAGCTGGCAAGTGTCTAAAGCCAGATTTGAACTCAGAAGATGAGCCTTCCTGACTCTAGGCCTGGCACTCTATCCATCGTGCCCTTTTGGGACCTTAAAAGTCCTTAAATTTCTCTTATTGAACCACTTTGAACTACACTGGTTTCTAGAATTTCCTGTGGAGTAGTGTTGGACCTGGAGTCAGGTCCTGCCTTAGATACTAGGTATGTAAGGCACTGAAACTCTCTGGGCCTCAGTTTTCCCATCTGCAAAATGGCTGCTCTAGGGGTTGGGCCTGATGATCTTTGAGGTCCCTTTCAGCACTAGATCTGTGATCTTATATCCATTTCTCTCTGAAGATGCTACTTGAGCAATAGCTCCAAAGGATCCTTCCTGTCAGGGTATAAGACCCCTAGCATTCTACAAAGCTTGAGGTCCTAATACAAGTATCCTTTAGTTCCATGATTATGAAATGGTGTTTGTAAAGTAGGGCACAAGGATGCTGCAAAATTCTATTTTTAAAAATTTCTGGATCCTTTGATTTTTTGCCTAAACACAACTTCAAATATTGAATACAGGACCCTATTTATCTATGCAACATTTTCTTTAAAAACTTGCTGACTGACCAAAGGAGAAAAAAAGGTCTGAGAAGGGAAGAAAATGATCAATTCATGGAGAACAAGTTGCATTCTCCTGACCAGATGTATTATGGGGCTCACTCCTTTCCCTCACACAGCCACCCTCTTTAAACTTGTCAAGAAGCTGTAGCTGCCCAAGGGCTCTCCAAATGTCACCAGGGCAACAACAAAGCACAGCATATAAAGGAGGCCTTCTACAACGTTTGGTATTAAAAGCACTGAATTAAATTATTGCATAACCAATTATCTGCATATGAAAGACAACGAAGTTGTTAAAGGACTGAACAGGAAGACAACAACTCTGCCAGGGAGTCCATCCCATATCTGACCCAGCAACTTAGAAATAGGCCTTATGGCTTTGACTCCTCCAAGGTTGTGATAGGAAATTTTAATCCTGTAATCATCACTTGCTCCTCAGGGGTGCTGGGAGAACAAATGAGTAAGTCTATCGCCCACAAGCTTCTCTGAGCTGCCAGGAGAAAATCACTACTGACTGTTAGTGGTAAATGCTGTCATCCTTCTTTAGCCCTGATTCTCCATGCTGATTCCTAGGCTCGTAAACCTCATTCTCCATGCTGATTTCCTCAAAGGTTAGAGCATTCCTTTTCCCTCTGATCCCTCCCACAAAGGTACCTCAATTCATACTTATTTTTAGTGTGACTTCACATTTCCATCCATTGACTCCAACAGGTCAATTCAACAAGTACCTCTGACATGCTACCTACCGGATGTGTAGGCAGAACATTAGATGCTGGGATGCTAGGAAGAAAGTAAAATAGCCCTGCTCTTAGGAACTGGAGGGGGCTTCAGAAATAATCTAGTCCAACTCTCATTTTACAAATGAAGAAACTGAGGCACAGGGAGATGTACAAGTGTCAGAGGCAGACTTGGAACCCATTGCCTCTGACTCCCCAGGTAATGCTGTACTAAGCATTCTACTGGGGAGTTTACATTAGTCATGAGATAGAACTATACAATAATGAGACTTTGACAAATGTAACAAAATTTGCATATCCAAATGAGTGCTATCTTTCAATGTAGTCACTTTGGGATACTATAGGCATATTCTAATAAATTATTTTGGTAAATCCTTATTTGATTCTGTTTTCCCAACTAATTTATAAGCCACATAAGGACATTAGGCCTATTATTTTGTAATCACACCTGGCTTTTGACCCTAAACAATATTACACAGCTTGATCACTAACCTTTATTTCAGACTGGAATCCTAGTGAGTTTTAACTGTTTTCAAAAGTCTAATTGCATACGTGTGTATATACATATATGAATATATACACGTATTTACTCCTGTTTCGGTCAAATTATATGTATAGACGTATAATATATGTGTTTTATATATATAAATAATATGTGTATAAAATGTGACTTTCAAAAATGTGTGTGTATGTGTGTGTATGTGCGCAATGTACCTCAGGCTCTGAAATCAAAAAAGAATTTCCAAAAATATTTTCAACAGTAATAGACAATAAGGTCCTTGCTGTAAGGGACTATATTTTATCCTAACTTCACACCTTCCTCATAGCCTAGCACAGTGCTCTGTGCTCAGTTTATCCATACTTTAGTGGATCTATGATGTCTTGGTGTGGGTATTCTCTCCAGTGGCACTGATAGCAATCCATCCATCCTTTCTTATTCTCCTCAACTCTTCAGTGCCCATGTCTTCCTATAAATCCTCCACAAGAGGGCCAGCTGACAAGGTAAAACTTTCTTGAAATGTTTTGAGTTTCAATAGATATCAATGGAGGACCGTCTGTCTACCAGTTAACCCTTGCTCCCACTAGTTATAGGACCCTAGGATCATAGATTTAGAGCTGGAAGAGACCCCAGAAGCCACTGAGTCCGAATACCTTGCTTTTTTTCAATTTTCTGATTATTAATGTGTTATCTTTTATGTTATCTATTTGACAATTTCCTGTCCCAATTAAATGTGATGAATTATCAGTGATGGACCCAGATATCTATATTCTACTTGAACAGGTCCACTGAAAATGCACTACTAAGTCAACTATGAGATTTTTTTTAATAGTCAACAACCAATAAACTCCATGGTTTCTTATTTTTTTTGTACCTTTCAGTCAATTGTATGATTATAAAGATGTATTCTATATCACATATCTTTTGGAAAAGGTTACCTATTCCATTTTCATACTTTCTTCAAGTATGCCTCCTAAAGATTATGTAAATATGAGAATATGGGTTGGTAATTATTGCCATGTTCTCACTTACCTTTAAAAAATAGTGATAGTCTGAGTCTTTTTTTATTATTTGCTATTCTTCCCTCTTTGATACATGTGGACAACTGTTCCTCAAACACCTTCAACATTTTGTCTCCACCATCACAGAGCTCTTTTCTGTCTGGTCCAACTGTTCTTTAAATTTTTCTTTGCCTTAGTTCCATTTTTATTTATTTCTGCAATACATTGGGGACCGTGATGTCAGGGTCCAAACATGGCTGGTCTATTGTCCTGGATAGGGAAAAGGTACTATTAAAAAACTTTAAATATTTTACCCATTTTTCACTTGTATGTTGTCCTAATTTTATCTGAAAATGCCTTCAAAAATGACTTTGCTGTGAACTTGTTTCACCCTTCTTTCGTTCTTGCTCTTTTATGGGATTGTACTATTCAGACTTTTCTGCCATCTTTCTGCATAAAGTCTTATAAATAAGGTTATACTCTAAACCAGTTTTCCCCTTGATTGTCATATATCTCTTATTTGCAAAGAGATAAATCATTTTCTGTCTAGAGCAGTTTCAAGGTTCTTTTGGGTTTCTAATTGTGTGGATTGACTTACAGCAGTTAAACCTATTGAGAAATAGTGATAGTCTGTGTCAACACTAGTTCTTACATCCCTTTCCCATTTTGTATTAAAAACTTGCTTAAGTGACTTCTAGGCCAAGTTAGAAGTACTTCAAGGTCATCATTTTTATTTGTGTTTTGGGTTTTTGTCTCTTTGCGTTTTTATGGGGGATGGAGTTGATCAGATGAAACCCTGCTCAATTTGAATTCTCTTTTCAGTTCCTTGAACTTATAGGGTAGGAGCCTTTGTCTGTGGTAAGGATGGACTTGGACAAACACGTTGGCATCTTGTTGAAGACACAACTCTTGAGGGAGTTTTCAGTAGAGGCAGCTCATAGAGTGAATAGAACTCCAGGCCTGGAGTCAAGATCTGAGTTCAAATCTAGCATTTACTAGCTGTGTGATCCTGGGCAAGTCATTTAACCTGTTTGCCTCAGTTACCTCCACTTAAAATGATGATAATAATATCACCAACTTTTCAGGGTTGTTTTGAGGACCAAATGATATAATGTTCATCAAAAGCACTTAGCCCAAACCCTGGTACATAGTAGGTGCTATGTAAATGCTTATTCCCTTTCCTTTTGTGACAGGAACTGTCTCTAAGATTGGCTGACTAGGGCTTAAGAGGACATACTCATGTGGGAGGATGTGCCCCTTTCAGTTGTTTTTGGGTCCTTTTGACTTATGCCTTCTTTCTAGGTTGCCACTTGGAAAGACAGAAAGGAACCTTTCCTTTTTGTTCCCACCAAGAGCAGCTGATATTGATTTGTGGTAGAACATGGAAAAACTTTGCTTTCTCAGTCTAGGAAAGGAGTTTCTGGATAGGGCTCTTAAACACCAGCTTCTGCGAGGAGGGGAAGAAGGGAGAGATCAAACGTTTCTAAGTGGCATATTACCAGGATCTGGTCTTCTAGCCAAAGGAAGTATTTCCTTGGCAGTACCAGCCTTCTCTAAGGAATGCTGACTCACAGGTAACCCTATATTTAAGGGATCCTGAGGTTGAGAGTTGGGACATCAGACTTGCAGAAAGAGAAGGGAATCACCCCTGTAGTTGCTAAATAGCACCCTACCTGGGGAAATGCCCAGATGGCCCCCATATCTAAAGAAATAAAGTCATACCATGAATGAGGCAAGAGATAAAGACTGTCATCCCCTGCTACTAAAATGAGTTATTCAGAGGATGTAGGCCCCGTGAGAAGGGGAATTGCTTATTCATTAGCAGCTATAAAGGTATTTTGCCTACTGGTGTTATTATAAACCACAAGATGGTACTACAAGTCTTGAGCACTACAAGTATAGGACTGTGGAAAAGACTCAATGGAGGGTAAATGGATTGGCCCAGTTTCAACCCCAAGTTGGGTTCCTTTCTGGGGGAAGTCTATGAGCTGCTTGAGTGTTGTGTATGTTTGTTGTATCTATTTATGGACATATATTTTCTCTGATGTGAAATAAAGACTGCCCTATTTCACACATGCATTTATAACCTTCAATTCTTATATGGAAACTAAGTAGCATATTGCCTATTTTGGGAACCAGTCTAGATGTGAGCTATACCTGAGCTACATTGGGAGATTTTTCTAGAGTGCCTACTGAAAGGAGCAACAGACTGAAAAAATAAAATGAGCCTTGGATCAGGTCCTTGGGATCAGACAAAGTTTTGGGGGACTATAGATCTTGGATTACACTCTAACAGATTAATATGCATAGCTGATTTTGGAAATTATCCCCATCTACTCCAGTAGGTGTTAAAATTACAATTTTTGAATGTTAAGTGAAGGAATGAATGAGTGAATATGTAGGCTCCCAAAATAACTACTTTGAAGGAAACAGCATTCATTTGAATAGGCTGGTTTTTATATTTTTGTTTTTTAAAAATTCATCATATTACTTTGTAGTTTATCTCATGTATTGTTCCCATTAGTGTACTCTAAGTAAGATAGTAATTAAGGTAATGAGGATGAATAAATATAGAGCTGTTTACTAGGCACAAAACTTATTTTTCATCAAGAAAAAAGAACTATTAAACTTTCATGCTGGGAGATGAAAATAATTTTTATCTTATTAGATGGGTAAGAAATAAACAGGAAATTAAAACGATTACCACCTGGGTAACACTGGTGCTTTATAGGACCACCAGGACCTCAGGTGAATTGTTTATTTAATATAATCTGAATAAAAGAAGGAAACAAAATAAAGTACTTTCCACTGGGAACTAGATTAAACTGACAACTTTGAAAAATGATTTCAAATAGTCTTTCTGCATTGTGTTACTCTATTGAAATGTAACCAGATAAAATGTTTCATTTAAAACGAAGCCTCCTATTTGATTTTCCCCTTTTCAAAAAATAGATGTTCTAAAAAAGTTACTTAACAAAACATAGTGTGCATACACAAAAACTTCTGTTTGACAAGCTTCTTTTGAACGTCCCTAGGAAAAAGAACCAGTTATTCTATACCAGAACATGTGAAATTATTGGGATGCTGCCCAGATAGGAATAAGGATTATTTGCTATTTTTTCCTTTTACCTATTTAAACTGCTGGCATTCAGTGAAGAAATGTAATACACACACACACATATATACATACTATATATACTGTAGTATACATGCATAGTATATGCAGTACACATGCATAGTATATACAGTACACATGCATAGCATATGTAGTATACATAATACTATTTGTATAGTGTACGTATATAGTATACTATACTATAGTGTGTATATAGTATACCTGTATACTATATACATACCATAGTATATGTATGTGTATATATGTTTGTATAGATAGATAGATATAGATACCAAGAGAGAAGAGGCAGAGAAAAAGAAATAATTTCAGAGAGATGGGTGATTGATAGAGCCAACTTCAGAGTGTGGAAGGTGTGATCATGGAGGGAGGGAGAAAACCACTTAATCTCTCAGCGTACCAGACGATTCTCAAAGACAAAACTGTAGAGAAGGTATGGGTATGCTTAGAGAAGGCTCCTCTCAGTGAGCTCCCTATATCAGTGAAATCACATAAGACACATGCACACATGCACGCATGCACACAAACACCCCCCCAACCTATTTGTGTGTATTTATTATGCATATATAGCATAGGATATATATATACAGGGTGACTCAAAAATCTTAGTGAAAGTTTTAAACTTATTTTTGAGATACTATATAGACATATGTACTATAGGTCTATATAAATACATATGTGTGTATATATGTATATAATTATATATGCATGCTACTATTTTCATAGTTGTTTTGAAAAGATGGTCTTACATTAATCTTTGCCCTTATTCAATACTTATTGGTTTGTTTTTGAGTATGTAATATGTACCATTTTTAGCAAAGTAATGGATTATTGTAAAATTTATCCTTAGTTTTCTTGCATATTAGTAATTTCCTTGTTTTCTTTCATATTATTAATGAAATAGTTTGAGTTGTAGAGTATTTTCATATACCGTATCATTAATCTACAGCTTGAATGTCTAGTTTTTGCATTATATAGGCCACTCTTCTCCTTCTTTCCATTGCTTACCATTTGGACATTTCACTTCTTGGTACCTCTAGAGGGAGAGAGGGATGGGTGTTATGGGAAAAGAAAGAAAAAAAAGATAAATCATTACTCTTAAGTAAAAAAATAAAAGGAAGTCCCTCGCATGTAAAACTTGAAATGCAGGCTTGGCAATGATCTGTGCTTCTGCCATCGACAGACCCTCTTAACTAAATACAGCAAGGCTCATTGCCAGAAAGTTGGCCACCTGGGGATACATTTTTATGAGCTCCACAGAGTTGCAGTCATAGTAACCAAGTTGTAGAAGAGCTGAGATCGTCAAGTAAGTAGCCACAATGATGGAATCATGGAGCGTTGACATTCTGGAGTACATACTTAGGTTACTTATAGCCTTCAGGATATAATCTGGGTGGATCAAAAAGTTTGTCAGTAGTTTTGGGGCGGTTTGTGGTTTTCCTCCAGACTCTCTGAGTGTGGTCCAGCTTTACTCTGAGCGGCCCACAAATACCATTTTTCTTGGTGTATAGACGGATGTCCTGCTCCATGCGTGATATGCTTATTTCACAGGGTTGTTAGGAGGAAAGTGTTTCAAAAAAACTTGAAGGGCTGCACCAAATCATAGCTGATGTTAGTTTAGCTCTCACTTTCCTATAGACTCCTAAAACCATGGAAAGCTCAGGCTTTGGAAGCATGGAAGGAAGGAAGGGAGGAAGGGAGGAGGGAAGAAGGAAGGAGGGAAGGAAAGAAGGGAGGAAGGAGGGAAGAAGGAAGGAGGGAAGGAAGGAGGAAGGGAGGGAGGAAGGAAGGAGGGAAGGAAGGAAAGAAGGAAGGAAGGAGAAAAAGAATCCAACTCCTATTTCTCTGCTTCTTGATTCTTTAGTAGAAATATTCATCAACTGGCAAATCTACGTATAGTCCCTGCTTAATATTCAGGCACTTGGATGGGAAAGAGTCATGAATGAAAATATTACACAAAAGAGGAATCTCTACCTTCATTGTGCAAGGACTGGAATGTGGGATAGGGACAGGATGTGTGATTTCACTGGCCTATGCTGGGATGCCTTTACTAATGCAGGTCAGAACTTCCTTTGAAATATGTAGTCTTAGAGAATTGCATAGAGCACTGAGAGGTGCTGGGACATGCCCAGGGTGGCATAAGCAGTGTATATCAGAGGCAAGATTTGAACCCAGTTTTTCTTGGCTCCAAGACCAGCCCTCTATCCACCAAGCCATGCTGCAGTAGATACAACAAATTTTCCAGGAATGTTTTTGTGACAAATTTGGGAGGGCTTGTCAAAGAGAGAATTTGGAAGAGTAAACACCATCACTACCATAATTCTGAACCAAAAATTCTGACTCAGTGCTCTTAAAAAATCAGGATGGTTTGTGTTTTGTTTTGGGTTTTTTTTTAAATCTGCAAGTGAAAACCTTTCTTGGGCTTTGAATTTAGTCTACAATAAATCCACTTTCCAAATGAGGTGCTGGCCTTTGTTTGTCATAAGGGGCTTCTGTTATGTGGGACTTAAGGAATGCCACAGCTGGGGAAATGCCAGTTAATAGGTTCAGACAGATGGATTCTGATGAGACAACTATTCACACCCTTCTACCAAATGTTTCACAATATTCCTATATAACAACTGGGCAAGTGCTTGAAAACCGATATGGGTCTGCCTATGCTGAGTTAAACAGCTAGCATCGTTAGCATCACCGGTAGGAGTACCTAAAGATTTTGTGATCTAATTCTACCTTTTAGTCTGATATATCAGAGCTAAACTAATATCAGAAAATCCCATCTCTAGACATGATGGCCTGTAGTTACAAAGCAAATAAATTTTGCAATTCAGAACAGACTTCAGCAGAGTGATTTCAGCTGTTGTGAAGAAATGTACTTCAGCAATTTCTGACTGTCTGCCCACCCACCCACCACCAACGAAACCTGCAATTCAAAGTAATCTTTAGCTACCAAAATAGCCCTACAGAGAATAGATAATTTGCCTAGTGTTGCACACCAAGTTTCTAAGGCAGGATTTGAACTCAGTTCTTTACAACTACAAATCTGTGTTCTACCCAGTACATCACCTACTTTCCCCAGTTATTTTTTTTTTCTCTGTAGAGACTATGAAATAGAGCCAGTAGAAAATAAGGCTAGGATAGAGACCATATTGACTCATAGAACAAGGTGACACTTCCTGATTAGAGCTTTTGTATGAAGTCCCAGGGCCGTCCTTGTGATAGGGCACTTCTCCAGCCACATCTTTTGCACAGTTAATTTTTCTCCTAGACTAAGAGCTAATCTAATAAAGGCAGAAATTTCTTATGAAGACCAGGCTAGATGGATAAAGAGGTGATTGGAGGATGTCACAAAGAGTGAGTTTAGGTGTTGTAGCTGCCACCTGTTTTATAGTTGAAATGAAAAAAAATAGAGACTTAAAATTGATTTTCTTCCTCTGGTACAGATCTGCCTTGTGTCTCCATCTACTCTGGTTCTCAAAATTTCCTGGGAGATGAAGCAATTTCCGAGTGTCTCATAAATGTACAATACTTCTGCTTGTTCTCACTGACTTGGCAATCAATCAAAGGCCCAGTGCTGACTAGTGCCTTACTTAGGTTGAAATTCTTTCTAAAATAGGACAAATTCGTTCAAATTGGGAGAAATCTGAGCTAATATTGCCCTGACCATAGCTGTTGTCCTGGCAGTTTTTGTGAAGAACAGTTCATTCTTTTCACCTCTTTCTTGGCCAAGTTTTCAATAAGGGAAAGAAACATCAACTTGTGTCTGTAGCCATACAGGCCTTTCCAGATCATGTTTCTGAATGGATAAATAGCATGCATTGCTGACTTTAAATTACATCTGCACGTACAACAGCTGCTAAATCGACTGCTTCATTACCCCCTCCCCCAAAATCAGGCATTTGTTCAAGTTTTAGGAGACACAACATTTATATGTGCAGCTGTATCTTTAAAGGTTGTAGCAGAACATAATGCGCCTTCCATGTTTTCCTGATTCCAGTCCATTTGTCTGGGAGCAAACTTTCAAGTTACCTCCAATCAAATACGGTACTTGTGCTGATTTAATTAATCTGTGAAACTGTGTAATGCATTAGAGTACATGCAAAAGCTGATGGTCTCCTTCAGCTGCTTGGCCAAGAATTCATTGCAAGGCATTGTTGTGAAGAGTTATGTTACTAAAGCTTTGGCAGGAAGAACTGTTCACTTGTACATCATGAAAGAATGTAAACTACCCTTGTTGATTGATGCTCCCAGATTAACAAAAATGTTATATAAACGACGATATCAGCTTTAGTAGTGAACTGTTACATACTAATGTACAAAGTACATTTTGAAATAAGAACCTACTCTGTGTTCGCAGATTTGCTCATTTGAACAACTGAATATAATTAAAGAAATGAGACATTTATTTGGCCTCAACTTCTTGAAGAACACTCATCTCATGGAAAGGAAAGCAGTGCAAAAGAAATAGAAACTTCCTTCTCTTTTACTTATGGTCTTGGTGACAAAATAAATGACTTTTCTCTCAAGGTTCTCGTAGCATCCACCTTCCATTGCTCATCATAGGTAATTATGTATATGCCTAAGCTTCCCTGCTAGACATATGCTCCTTAAAGGGAAGAACAACCTATTACTCATCTTCACATGAACCCCAGTATCTGATAAAGTTATTTGAACATGAAAGGCACCTAATAGGCAACTGCTGAATGAATGATGATAGTGCAATGGAAAGTGCACTCAATCTGGAGTCAAAGGACCTGAGTTTTAATCCATGCTCTGCAGTTTACTGCCTGTATGAACTTGGGGAATTTATTTGATTTTTCTGGCATTTGCTT